>NC_137737.1:143776686-144976686 GCF_963264785.1 Psittacula echo
ACCTCCTTGTTTTTCATGTGCCTTAGCATGCCTTCCAGAAGAATCTGCTCCAAGGTTTTTCCAGGCACAGAGATGAGACTGACGGGTCTGTAATTCCCTGGGTCATCCATTTTCCCTTTCTTGAAAATGGGGGTTATATTTCCTTTTTCCAGTCATTGGAAACTTCACCTGACTGCCTTGATCTTTCAAATAGGATGGCCAAAAATACATTAAAAAAAATGAAATACCATGTGCAGTGCCTTCACTTGGATGTGTCTGCAGTCTTGGAAGCTTGACTACCTTACGTTCTCCTACAACTGGACCTTGAGCTTGTTTGGATGTTCTAGCAGGGGAGCGCAACTACCGTATACCCATGACCGATGAACGGTACTGCCTCTATCGGGGAAGGTCGTCCTCTTCGACCGAGTGTGCAGTTTCAGGAGGGATGCACGTGGAGCGGTGAGGGAGGAAGGGGACACCCGCCTAGCCAGCCAGATCAGCCGAATCAACCCTGGCGATCAACGGAGTGAGAGATGTCGCAGCCAGGTCTCCCTCACATCCAATGTGACATCTGAAATGTAGACTCTTAAATTATATAAATGGGAAAAATGTAATATTTAAAGGATTTATGAATTTGTAAATTGTTTAGAAAATGGGACCTAAAATAAAATCTAATTAGTTTCCTAACAGAAAATCACACCATTGTGTTTTACCTGAAATGTTTACTGCAGCTCTGTTAAAGTATTTTCTAAGAAAACCACGTCTATCTTTGACCTTATGCAGTACATTGTTCTGTAATGTCAATGCATGTTATAGGTATTCTAGTTCTACACAATCAAAGTTAAATTACTACCATAAGGTGTTATGAAAAATGACAAAGGTTTTCACAGGAAAACAATGCTTTGTTCATTCAGCCTATGGAATTTATGAGGGAATTTTACAAATAGCAGGGAGTGTTATAATGTGCTTTAAAACACTTCCAGAAATTTCCTATTAAATACATTATGCTTTTCAAAGATATATTCAGCTCAAAATGGTCATGTCTTTTTTATTTATTTAGGTTTTTTAATGAGTAATTAGTGTATACAAATTCACTGTTTTCTCATATATGGAGTCCCATGTGACAAGGAATTTGATGTCATTATCAAATGTAATAGCATTGTATTTCCAGTTATATATTGAACCAACCACATTTAATATTTGTAGAAAAGGAAAAGTATTTAGGAATGCAAAATAGTATTTCCAATTGAGTTCCAGTAAGTATAAAAAATTTCCTAACAATCCTTAATTTCCAATATAGATGTAGATGCAGTGACTAACTGCTAGAAGGTAGCTAGAAATAAAATCTTCGAACATAGTGAAAAATAATTTTGCTCTTACATAATGAACTCCTTATGGCAGCAATCAACCTTCCATTCTGTGACTGTATGTTGCTCAGCACAATGGTAATTTTATGATGCACAACTGTGGTTACTTGCCTTTCCACAATTGTAATTTTATAATGCACAGCTGTTACCAAAATACAGTTAAGGTTTATAGTCATTATATGATCATGTGTGGATATCTGTTGAAATGTACTATGGATTAATAATGTGTATGGATTAATTGCTTTTTACAAATTGTTTGTATCAGTGCAATTTGACATTTTTAGCATCCTAAAATACAGGTAAGTAGTATTTACACTAACAGTGGTACCTGTTTTATTCTGTAATATAAAGTAATGCTGACGACTGGTGATGAAATTACACTACCTGTGTTGTCACTACCAAGTAACTCCAATTAGTGCATATTTGAAGTGTAATTGAAAGTCTTTGTGTTTATCCTAATCCTAACTGAATCTCAATTTCACTGAAAGTCTGTATAATTAACAGGATTGAATTTACTAGCAGATGATAAACTGGGAGCTTTTTCAACCTAGCACCCATGACAGCTGAGACTGAACCCCACAGCATCACCTAAAAGAAGTGGTAAGTGAGAGCAGTGGGAGACTCCCTGATGCAGGGGAAAGAGGCCTTCACCTGTGACTTCACTGCTATTTAGGGAAGCTTGCTGCTTGCCCAGTCTCAGATACAAGGTGTGGTGAAGAAGCTGCTGAGGTTTCTCTGGTCCTGAAACTATTCCTCCCTGCTGCTTTTCATGTAGGCAGCAACAATATGGGAGGAGGAGCATGGTTTACAAGTGTGATTTCATGGATCTGGGCAGGAGGGTCGAGGACAGTTGTCCTGACATTCAGAGGTAACTCAGCTGGGAGAAGAAATGAGCTAACAGGAATTTCATGAAATTCAACAAAGGAAATAAAAAATCCTGTACCTGTATATTACAGACTAAGGACCAAGAAGCAGGAGAACTGCTTGTCAGTAAAAGGCCTGAACATGAGCTAAGCCACCAGTGTTCCCTTGACACAAAGAATCACAGAATCACAAAAGGGAAGGGACCTCTGGAGATCATCTAGCCCAATCCCCCTGCCAAGGCAAGGCCACTTAAAGCAGGTTACACAGTAACATGTCCACGTGGGTTTTGAATGTCTCCAGAAAGGGAAACTCCACAACCTCCCTGGGCACCCTGTTTCAGTGCTCTGCCACCCTCAATGTATAGAAGTTCTTCCTAATGTTGAAGTGAAATTTCTCGCATTTTAGTTTGTGGTCATTGTTCCTTGTTCTGTTTCTGGGCACCTCTGAAAAGAGTCTGCCACCATGCTCCTGGCACCCACCTTTGAGATATTTATATGCATTAATGACATCCCCTCTCAGTCTTCTCGAATAAACAGGCCCAGCTCCCGCAATCTCTTCTCATAAGAGAGATGCTTCAGATCCCTAATCATCTTTGTGGCCATCACTGGACCCTCTCCAGCAGCTCTGGACCCTCTCCAGCAGCTCCTTGTCTTTCTTGAACTGGGGAGCCCAGAACTGGACACAGATGTGGCCTCACTAGGTTCCAGGAGAGGGGGAGGATCATGAGTCAGCAGCCTTTTGGGCTGCAGCAGAAATGCTGCCAACAGGTCAAGGGAGGTGATCCTTCTATCCTCAGAACTGGTGAGAGGAGAAGTGCTTTGTCCAGTGCTGGGGTCACCAATACAAATGAAACATGGTCATACTCAAGTGAAGGAACACAACTTTTGTACAAGATGAGGCTGAGTGAGCTGGGACTACTTAACGTGAAGAAAAGAAGGCTCAGGGATTTTGCCAACATGTATAAAGAGCTGATAAGATGGCATTAAGAAGAGAGAGCCAGACTCTTCTCAGTGGTGCTTAATGCCAGGACAAGAGGTAATTGAAATAGATTAAAAAAAAAATCAATTCCATGCAGAGGTAAGGATAATATTTGTGCAGTGTGAATGGTCATGTCCTGAACATGTTGCCCAGAGATGTTGCGGAGTCTCCATGTTTGGAGATATTAAAAACCTAACTGGACAAAGACCTGAGTAACCTACTGTAGTTCATCCTGCTTAGAGCAGGGAAGATGGATATTTTCCAGAGGCACCTCCCAACCTCAAACGTATTGTGATTTTACGAAAATTCACATGAAAGATTTTATCCTTTTGTATTTTATTCAGTTCCATGACCTCTCATGAAATAAAGACTGTCCCAAGTAGGTCCACAGTGCTATTCACTTAATCTGCCATTTAAGTGTATTCCAAATTCAGGAACATTAAAAACTACAATGCAAAACAATAAGGGCTGATTCTACCTGACCTTCCTCAAGTACTCTAACATAAAACCAGATTATAAATATGCACAACATAGCAGATGTCAAGCCTCATTTATACGTGTAAATATTCATCAACATAAGGTATTCTTAGCTAATGACTGAGAGTGTTTACATTTGAACAACTTCAAGTTGATTGGGAGTGTTGATCTGTTTCAAGGCAGAAAGGTTCTACTCAGGAGTCTGAATAGGCTGGATCAATAGGTTTAGGCAAATTGTATGAGGTTCAAGAAGGCTGAGTGCCATGTCCTGCACCTGGTTTGCAACAACCCTGCACAACACTACAGACTTGGGGAAGAATGGCTGAAAAGCTGCCTGGTGGAAAAGCACCCGAGAATTTTGGTCAATAGCCAGCTGAATATGAGCCAGAAGCATACCCAGGTACACAGGAAGGCCAATAGGAGAGTGGCTTGTATCAGAAATATCATCCTGCCTTGTATCTGAATTAGTGTGACCAGAAGGACTAGGGAATTGTGTGTGCCCCTGTACTCAACACTGGTGAAGCCACACCTCAAATAGTCAGAACTGTAACTTCAGTAAATATCTATAAACAGTGTTTCTCAACTCATTTACCTACTTTTCTCCAAATAAGTAATTTTATATTTTTCTTACAGTTCTGTGTGTAAAGTAATCAATATCCTAAATAAATAAAATGGGTAGTGATGTGTGTAGTATTGAAAAATGTCTTCATAATTTAGACAAAGACAAGAGATGAGGTTCTACAGCAAAGTATTTTTACTTAAATTAAGCTTGCAACATAAAGTAATCCTTCTGCAACAAAGTTTTTTTTCAGAATAATACCTACTAGATCACATTTACATTAGAATTCCAACCCTATATAATCCTTTTTCTTTTAAAGGGTTTTGGAAATATGCCCATTCTTCAGAAGACATATTCTCAAGAAAGATAAGCGATTTATCCATTTATCCATCCTGCAGCACAAAGGAATGTATAATTGCTGTATGACTCATGTTGAAAGCATTTTGAAGGGGAAATGCCATATCACATCATACTTTAAAGTGACATATGTAAGTTCCAGAATATATTTAAGGATTCAGTTTAGCAGGACCAACTCTAATGCTGCAGGACAGAGAAGGGACACAGATTTTTACTTGTAGGCAATATTATGCAGAAGACAATTTTAATATAGACTAAGAAAATGACCCATTTAGCAAAAGCCTTTTGCATAAGGAAATTATTTGAATGCTTAAACCAATAACTAAATTAGACAAACGTGAAATGTGTTTGATTTGAGATCTAAAACCTATTCCCATAATCGAAAAATTAACTGAGACATTTTCTCTTTCATAGACTCATAGAATGGTTTGGGTTGGAAAGGACCTTGAAGATCATCTAGTTCCAACTTGCCTGCCATGGGCAGGGATACCTTCCACTAGACCAGGTTGCTCAAAGTCCCATCCAACCTGCCTTTGCACACTTACAGGGATGGGTCATCCACAATTTCTTTGAACAACCTGGAGAAGAACTTTTTCCTGTCATCTAATATAAACTTACCCTCTTTCAGTTTATGCAGAATCATAGAATAGTTAAGGTTAGAAAGGACCTTAAGATCATCTAGTTCCAACACCCCTGCCATGGGCAGGGACACCTCCCACTAAACCATGTCACCCAAGGCCTCATCCAACCTGGCCTTGAACACCGCCAGGAATGGAGCATTCACAGCCTCCCTGGGCAACCCATTCCAATGCCTCACTACCCTCACAGTAAAGAATTTCTTCCTTATATCCAATCTAAACTTCCCCCGTTTAAGTTTGAACCTGTTACCCCTTGTCCTATCACTACAGTCCCTAATGAATAGTCCATCCCCAGCATACCTATAGCCCCCCTTCAGATACTGGAAAACTATGAGATCTCCACGCAGCCTTCTCTTCTCCAGGCTGAACAGCCCCAACTTTCTCAGCCTCTCTCCATACGAGAGGTGCTCCAGTCCCCTGATCATCCTCATGGCCCTCTTATGGACACGTCCCAACAGCTCCATGTCCTTTTTATGATGAAGACACCAGAACTGCACACAATACTCCTAGTGAGGTCTGACGAGAGCAGAGTAGAGGGGCAAGATCACCTCCTTCAACCTGCTGGTCATGCTCCTTTTGATGAAGCCCAGGATACGGTTGGCTTTCTGGGCTGCGAGTGCACACTGCCGGCTCATGTTCATTTTCTCATCAACCAACACCCCCAAGTCTTCCTCCGCAGGGCTGCTCTGAATCTCTTTTTTGCCCAACCTGTAGATGTGCCTGGTATTGCTCACAGCCAGCTGGAGAACCTTGCACTTGGCACGGTTAAACTTCATAAGGTTGGCATCTGCCCACCTCACAAGCGTGTCAAGGTCCCTCTGGATGGCATCCCTTCCCTCCGCCGTATCAACCAAACCACACAGCTTGGTGTCATCGACAAACTTGCTGAGGGCGCACTCAATCCCACTGTCCATGTCACCGACAAAGACGTTGAACAAGACCGGTCCCAACACCGACCCCTGAGGGACACCACTCATTACCGGTCTCCAGACGGATATTGAGCCATTGACCACAACTCTTTGCGTGCGGCCATCCAGCCAGTTCTTTATCCACCAACTGGTCCACCTATCAAAGTGATGTGACTTCCATTGACCTGCTGGTCATTCTTCTTTTGATGCAGCTCAGGATATTTTTCTCTGAAACTTATAATGTCCTGACATCCCCTGCTATGCTAAACTGAATGTGGCCCAGTACTAATGGCTCTCATTACAGTAAGTTAATGTTCCACTAGAGTTAATGTATATATATCTGTCACAGACCTCTATTTTATCTTGTAAATGGAGTTCTTATTACACGGTTAGCTGCTTTCACATAGCATGGTGGTACTGATTTTTTCAAGAAACACTTGACACACAGTTTGACACTAGAAAAAAATAATTCCTTTATGATATTCAGACTAGAATATATGATTATATATTATTTTTGGTAAATTTTAAAATTACTTGCTGATTTTAATATAAAAGCCAGACTTATGAAAATGACAAACGCACTGTATAATCACTACTTTCAGACAATTTCGAAATTGCTGAAGATATGCGTGTATTTTGTAGACAAATTTTGAATATAGAACAAAAATTTAATATAGAGAAGGTTCAACATGCATAAAAATGTTCTAAAGTAATTTTATTTTACATAGCATTTTTTAATTTTTTATACAGTTACATATATATGTATAAGTTCTTTTATTCTATGTTAATAGTGAAGCCTTGAATGTAAGAAGAATGTGAATTTATAGAGGAACTTTCTGAAGTCCTGAGAATAAGAACAGATGTATCTCCAGAATGTAAATTAGAATAAACTCTATTTGCTTCAACTGTTCATCTCCAGCTCAAGGCCAAAAAGAAAAATACGTTTTATTCAGATCATTAGAGTTATATAGTAAATCTAGTACCCTGTGGGCTGTGCACTTAGTAAAAAGTGTTTCATCTCCAAGGATGAAAGATAACCTTTTCATTTTTAGACAGAGATTAGCCAACTGGAAATACAATAAAGAAAAAGAACAAACTACGTAGTCTCTTATGCAATTTCTTGAATACTCACTCTTTAACATAAAAAATGGTATCTGGTGGACATGCTAGGAAAATCTACAATGACATACCGATAGAACTATTTTATTTAAGTTCCAGTATCTGAAAATCTCAGTATAAATATAGAACAAATGCTGGTTTTGCTCAGAACACAGATTTGCTGCAACTTGTCTCATTATGTTTTATTTGTTTGATGGGCATCTATAAGAGCTCTGATTCCATCTTCTTTCCACCCTCCCATTGTTGTTGAAGATGACAGTAAGATCCTCCCTCAGTTTTCCTTCTCAAAATTGAAGAAACAGTCTTCTCTTTTCCTTTTTTTATGGCACATGCTTCAGGCCTCTCGTCACCTTTGTGGCCCTCTACTGAGTTTGCTGTTTTAGTCTGTTTTTGTGGGGGGTTTTTTTGCATGTGTTTTCCACTGGAAACTAAACCCTAGATACATTATTCTAAATTTGCTCTCAGAATTGCCAGAGGCTACCTGCCATATTCATTCTTGTTAATACAGCCTAATATGCTATAGCCTTACTTGCTGCAAGCACACCTTGCTGACTCATATTCATCCTGTTGTCCACAGGATAAGTGGATCATGTGGATCCAACTATAGAGTGAAGTAGTTGGCTGCTTGTCAATAGTGTAGACAAGATGTCTGCATTTTAGCTCTGGTATTTTTTTTGTACTTTGGTTATTCTGCATTTTTGGGCTTTGAAACCACCTTTCAAAATATTTTTCCAGAGCACCTTCGCTGCCTTTTGAGTGAGCCAAGAGCTTTCCAGTTCGCAGATTTGTCATAAGGTATGAGGCATGTGGCTCCTTAGGCATTTGACATAAATGGCTAGCAGTGAAGCACGTCTGTCACAAGCTTCCAGTAAACCTATTTTAAAGCCCTCCTCCACAGGTGAATAAACCTGTTGGCAAAGGCATCATTCCTCATCTCATCAGATGTATCCTATCTCTCCCCACTAATCTCAATTCCTGAGAGAGTGCTATCACCAGAAAAGCAGAAGCCTTGCCTGCAATATCATGCAAGCAACCAGGCACTGACACATTGGATCCATCTGGTTATATGTGAGTCCTTCCTTTTGACAGAATTGAGGAGCTCCTTAAAATGCCATGTTGCTGCTACCATTTGCTGCTGTTGTGGCTTAACCCCAGCAAGCAACTAAATACCAGGCAGCCACTTCTTTACTACCTGCCCCCCTTATGGGATGAGGAGGAGAACTGGAAAAAAGGTAAACCCTGTGGGTTAAGAAGAGTTTAATAATTGAAATAAAGTAAAATATAACAACAGCAACAACAACAACAATAGTAATAATAATAATAAAAATAAAAAAAGGGAGAGAGGAGAATAAAATCTCTATAAAAGAGAAATGATGCACAGTATAATTACCCACCACTCACTGATCGATGCTCAGCCTGTCCCTGAGTAGTGGTCAGCCCCTTCCAGCTGACTCCCCTTAGTTTGTATTCTGAGCATGACATTCTGTGGTATGTAATATCTCTTTGGCTAGTTTGGGTCAGGTGTCCTGTCTCTGCTACCTCCTGGCTTCTTGTGCCCCTTCTCACTGGCAAGAGCATGAGAGACTGAAAAGTCCTTGATCATGGTAACCGCTGCTTAACAAGAACTAAAATATCAGTGTGTTATCAACATTATTATTATCCTGAATTCAAAACACAGCACTGTACCCTCTACTAGGAAAAAAATTAACTCTATCCCAGATGAAACCGGGACATCTGCTTCTACTTGGTGCCAGTGCATGGATCAGGCTCAGCTGGTCCAAATGTCTCCCCTGAGGAAATGTGTTCTTCCTTATGTAATACTGTACTTGTTTTGAAGACTTGATTCGCCGCTTGTTTAGTGTAGCCTTTGGATGTCCCTCCTTCGGTACAGTGTAACAGCCTGTCCCAGAGAGAAGCACCAGGCACGGTCCACAACTTGAGACCAGAGCAGCTTCCTCTGATGCACTGGGATGGTTGTCTCAAGCCAGGCCAGGGACTGTGTGCTCTAACAAAGAATCACCACAGTTATGCCACCTTTGTCAGTTCTCTGAAGCCTTGGGCATGACTTCTTCACTGTCCCATTTCACACAAGCCATCTAGCAATGAGTCTCTCCTTGACAGCACTGTTTGCTGAGCTCAGTATATCTGACTAATTCAAGAACTACTTTGAGCCTTCTTCAGGGTGGGCTTCCTACAGAGTCACACCTTCCTTCAGGCCATATACAGCTTCTGCAATGTGGGGTCCTCCACAGGCTTCAGGGTTGATAACTGCTCCACCATGGTTCTCCACAGGCTGCAGGGGCGCAGCCTGCCTCACTATGGTCTGCACCATGGGTTGCAGGGGAATCTTTGCTCTGGCACCTGAAGTGCCTCCTCCCCTCCTTCTGCACTGGCCTTGGTGTCTGCAAACTGTTTCTTTCATACTTACCCACTAGTTTCTCACAGCTGCTGTACGGAATATTGCCATCGCATTACCTCAATATAAGGAGTTCAAACAAGAAAAATAGATGTTAACTAAAATAAGAATTTTACCTGAAATGAAATATGGGCACTGTACAGGACAGTGAATATTTCAGATATTGATAGATTTCACCAGCTCTGGAGTCTATCCACACTGCCTTTGTGTACCAAGGACTATGAGACACACCAGCACTATGAGATGTTTTCTTAAGTTACAGAAGTTATAATGACAGAAACAGTATTCTGCAAAGTAATGTTAAAACCTCCAGCTGGGATGAGAAACTTGATGCATGAACTAATATAAAGTTGAATGGCTCCATTTTAACCCCTTGAAAGTATCTCAGCATTACTTACCAGAAATCTATTACTCTAAAAAAGACTTCACACCTATAGAAAAATAAGGCAAAATTAATTTGTTTCTTGTTTTCAATGTGGACAGAAAAGAAACCTCCTCCGCTGTCCTGGGTTCAGCAGTAGCGGTCATTATTGTCCTTCTTAGTAGCTGGTGCAGTGCTGTGGTTTTGACTTTCGGCCTGGGAACAGCACTGATAACACTGATGCTTTTAGTTGTTGCTAAGTAATGTTTACTCTGAGCAAGGACTTTCTGAGTCTCATGCTCTGCCAGGGAGGAGGGAAAGCTGGGAGGAAGCAGAGACAGGACACCTGACCCAAATGACCAAAGAGGTATTTCATACCGCAGCACATCATGCCCAGGATATAGAGCTGGGGGCAGTTACCCGGAAGGGCTAGCTCACTGAGCGGTCGGTCTGGGTATTGGTCGGTGGGTGGTGAGCAGTTTTATTCTCTTCCTCTGTTATTTCCCTTATCATTATTATTATTGGTGGTAGCAGTAGTGGTTTGGTGTTATACCTTAGTTGCTGGGCTGTTCTTATCTCAGTCTTTGGGAGTTACATTCTTTCCATTCTCCTCCCCATCCCTCCAGGAGTCAGGGGGAGCAAGGGGTGGGGTGAGAGAGAGGCTGCGAGGCTTGTCTTAAAAGATGATGTCTGCCCAAGACACTTTTATCAGGCAGAATAATACAGTCACTCTCCAAAATAATCGGGAAAACTTAGCATTTGTGAGAAGATGCAAAGCTTGGAAAAATTCATAACGTCTGCTAAATATTGGTAAAAGTTAGAGGTAGGCAATGAGGGGGAAGTTCAGTGTGATGTCATTTGTCTTCCCAAGTAATTGTTATGCATGATGGAGCCCTGCTTTCATGGAGATGACTAAATGCGGAGACATGGTTAGCAAGCAAAGGTCATGTTCCCATGTCTGAGCTTAATTAAGCACGGATTCTGTGAAAGTGAGAAAAAACTGATGTCGATAGTATTCGTCATGCCACCTTACAGAATAGAGCAGCAATCGATTTTTTGTTGTTGGCACAAGGACATGGTTGCACGGAGTTTGAAGGAATGTGCTGTATGAATTTGTCAGATCATTCGAAATCGATCTATAAAAGTATACAACAATTGAGAGAAGGGGTCAAGCGACTAATGAAAGATGATGGGATTGGACTGGCTGACAAAACTCTTTAAAGGATGGGGAATTTCTGGATGGCTTAAAGATTTGCTTATGCAAGATGCAACTATATTATGTGCAGTAGTTTTATTCGTATTAATAGCAAGTTGTATGCTGCGATGTGTGATATCAATGCTTAAGAAAAGTGTAGCGTCCATTTGGCTTTCTTGCCAGCAGTGGAAAAACCCTGGAAGTTAACCAATAGAGATAGAAGACCAGCTGGCCTACCTTGTAGCTAAAAATTGTCTGTGAACTAGGAGCAGAGACCTTGAGAGGAGGATGTGTATATGAGCAGGGGAAATCACCGAAATGCACCTGGAATGTACCCAATGCTGTGTATATCAACCAATCACGACGGGAAGCTGTGTGTACGTGGCAGTTTGACACTATATATACCCATTATTTGAGCACAATAAATGGATCACTTTTATCAATCATATTGATAGTGCATGTGTTCCCTCCGTGCGCGACGACAACTAAACATCTGCCTACTGATGGAAAGTTGTAGTGGAATTCCTTATTTTGCCTTATTTGTGCACAGATTTCTTGTGTCACCTGTTAAACTCTCGTTATCTCAACCCACAAGTTTTCTCACTTTTGCCTTTCCACTTCTCTCCCCAACTCAGAAGCAGGGAGCGAGCAATGAGGTGATCGCTCATACCTTCCACAAACAAGAATAAAAACTTCATTTCTTCGAGTTTTTAAATAGGAAACTGACTGGTTTTCTCTTTTTCACTCAGTCAAGCTCTCATTTGCCTGATTTAATTAAGCCAAAGAAACAGAGAAACGAAGTCATTAGTTTATGGTCAAGTTAGCAATTTGAAATGGCTTTACTGTGTGAACAAATTTGAATTTACTCTGGAACAAAATAAAAAAGATACAATATACACCTAATAAACACCTATTAGACTAACTCATATTGAACAGGTGGTTTTACTTTTGCAGAAGGGAAGTTTATATTTTAGTTATTAAACAGAGAATTGAAAATAGTGATCTTATAAAATATTAATGAAGTCTTAAATATTTTAGAAAACTTCTAGATGAGTTTAGATCATCTTTATTGTAATCTGGAAGAGAAAGATTGTATTAATAGTAGCTGTAAACATGGCTTGACCTACTAATGTTTATTTAGATTTTCCACAAAGACACACAATTTGTGATGTTCTGTTTCAAGAATTAAAAATCCCCTTTATGCTTCATAGATGCAGAATTCTCTCCATCCACAATCTTGTATAACCATAACAGAAAATTCTGTTTCCCATTTATATTTCAGTGGTGCTTCAGGATTTGCACTGCTTATTCATGTAAAATATCTTCACATACACATTTTTCTCCCTCTTCCTCACTAGATTCATATTCCTTTATGGTCCAACGTATCCATCTGTCTGAAATTACTAGTTTGTGCAATACCTGAACGTGTGTACGCTTCTATAAAATTATAGAACCATAGAATCAACTAGGTTGGAAGAGACCTTTGAGATCGTCGTGTTTAAAAATTACCCCAGGACTGCCAAGACCACCACTGAAAAAGAGGTTTCAAAACACAAAATGTGAATTCTTTAAATGAAAAAAAAAAACCAAAACAAACAAACAAAAAAAAACCCAAAAAACCCCACCAAGCCAAAACCAGAAAAAACTGTCAAAGTTTATTTTTAATTACCTTTAAAAGGTCACAGAGCACAAATTGAATAGGATTGGAATACAAAACATTGTTCCTACCTTTCAGAAATCATAACTTCAACCTACAAAGTTTTTTTTCTTTTTCATGTAGAAGGAAAAGCAAGAAATCTTGATATTCAAGTTCATTCTATTGAAAGTAGAAAGGGAGATAGATTTGATCAAATTAACATTCCAGTTGAAAAAAGAAGTTTCTTTCCAAAATTATTACTCAAATTGTCCATGTAGGACAAAAGTATATGTTGGCCCATAAAGGAATATGAACCCAGTGAGGAAGAGAGAGAAATATGTACAGCTGGAGATATTTAAAATGAATAAGCAGTACAAAAAATGGAATTGACGCAGTGAAAAAATCCTGCAAGCTTGAAGGAGGATGGCAATGCACATCTTGATCAAAAACTGGAAATCTCCTTACAGAAGAGTAAATAATCTGAAAATCTTCTTTTGAAGAACATGATCAGCAAATCCAATCAGTCATGAAAATGAGGATATTATGTTATCATGTTAAATTGTGATACAATATTATGAGAAATGATGTTTTAACATGGTTACAAGACAAATTTTGAAAAATTGCCTGTAATGATAGTCATAATGAAAATAGTATCAGCAAAAGAAGACTTAAGATAATTTAAGATTATCTCAGGGATCTCAAGGAAAAAGATTTAATATAGGGATCATAAATTGAAATATCCTGCCTCAATTAATTGCTGCTTCTAAAAAAGAAATCTTAAGCTTATCTTTTATATTAAAAATTGGCAGGATTTCTAACAAAATTAACATATTAAGAAAGTTACTTTGAACAGTTTAAATCAGCAAGAAAGTATCAATGACAAATTAAGCCAAACCCTGTTTAAAAAAGCAGAGGAAAATATGTGTATTTGTAATCTGTATATAATGGATATATCCATGCATAATGGAAATTCTGAATAAGTTAAACCTACTTTAACTTGTTAAAAAGAAAAGACAGGTACAGATTCAAAATTAAACTGATGATGCTCAGGTATCTGTATAATAGTGTGGCAAAAAATCTCCTTTATCTCAGCTAGCTCCATAAATAACAATTATTCTATTTTATAGCAAAATCTGTACTATAAGCAGCAAAGAAATAAAATTATCAGAGCAAAAGGATTAAAGCAAATAAGATTCTTAGAAAGGATCATAACTCAGTAAATGAAGAGCTTTTGACAAACAAAATACTACTGCTTTTTTGAAACTCGTACATTAACGGATAAAGCGAGAACTTACATGCAGTATATATAGATTTCAGTCATTCCATAACGTTTAATTTAGAAAAAATATCTCAAAAATAACAATCTAATAAATTAACAGCTTGATGATAATTTTTAATAGAAGGACATGTTCTGAAAAATGGTAAGCTATTGCCTTTATATTAGAAGGATGTGCTGATGAAGAACAAGGAGAACTTAGGTCCGGATGTCGTGGTTTAAGCCCAGGCTGTAAATCAGAGCCATGCAGTCTACTCCCCCCCCACCTTTTCTTCTCTCCACTTCTGGAGGGACGGGGAGGAGAATCAAAAAAATGCAACTCCTACAGGTTGAGATAAGAACAATTTAATAGCTAAGGTATAACACAAACCACTACTGCTACCACCAATACTAATGATAAAGGAAATAACAAGGGAAGAGAATACAATCGCTCACCGACCGGTACCTCGCCCCCACTCCGCCATGATCCAGCCCTTCCACGAACTCTCAGTTGTACCTCCTGGGCATGACGTGCTGTGGTATGGAATACCTCTTTGGCTAGTTTGGGTCAGGTGTCCTGTCCCTGCTTCTTCCCGGCTTCTCCTCCTCCCTGGCAGAGCATGAGACTCACAAGGTCCTTGGTCAAGGTAAACATTCTGACCAGCAACTGAAAACATTGGCTTTATCAGTATTATTCGCAGGCCGAAAGTCAAAACCACAGCACTGTACCAGCTACTAAGAAGGAGAAAAAGTGACTGCTGCTGCTGAACCCAGGACACCGGTCTTATTTAATATCCTCTTTAATGTTCTAGAAGGTGTCCAGGACACTTTATGAAAATGAGTCATATATGATATTATACTATAAATACTTACAAGAAAGATAAATATCCAGTTCCAGAGAGATTAGACATATGTCTGAAGGCTACTTAAGTAACATTCACTAGGAATAAATCAAATTAATGCATGGAGGGAAGTAATCCACAATAATTGAAGGGAACACAGACACCACATGGAAACACTCATCACTGAGAATAAAGTAAAATTTCTGTTCAGGTATAGCTGCCTTTGTACATCTGTCTCATTGTGGGTAGAAAATCCATTCCCAGAGTATCTTTTAATAGCATATGTAAGGGTATGTTGGAGGAGAGTTTCTGTTCCTTTATTCAGTGCATCAAGGGGTAATAAGAGAAAGAGGAAACCATAAACAAGATCAGACAGGGACACAGGCCTGGGGGACAAATGATAAGGGTGACAGTGCAGAGAGCCAAACCTGTTCAGTCACATTAATTGATGAAGGTGTGAGATGTTATGTGATCAGGGACCTGGTCAGAAACTAAGAGAAAAGGGAGAAAACACAAATAAAATATGCAGAGACAGACCTCACACAGTAAATGTAGAGACTATGACAACAAATGAAGGTTGCAACTCACACTAATTGGTGGGTTATCAAGAAACTACAGACTCTACTTCCAAGAAAATCAATCTAAACTTTGCAAATGATAAGAGTATAAATCGGGGGAGCATTTATAATCTCTGGTTTTGGAGGGGTATTATAAAAGGTAGGAATTATAAAGAATAATAGGAATATTAGACCTACGTAGCCCCTGAGCACTGAGATGTTGTCCTGTCTTATATCTTCTTATTAAACTTTTTCTTACTTATCTCTCTGTGTAATCTCACCCTGTATTCTGTATGTATGTGTTCTGCAAGAGCAATTTCCAGGAACAAGTAGGAGTGCTCATAATAATCTTCCCACAGTTTGAAAATCCATATCAAATTATTATGTTTTCATTTGTATTAAACCCCAGTACCTCATTAAAGAGAAGAATAATGAAATAAAAACTGTGAGTAAAAGCATCAACAAAAAAGATGCACTTAAATGAATCCATGAAAATACCAAGATCACCATCCTCAAAAAACATCAATAGAAGGGCCTTTTTCCAGAAGAGAATCCTTCAAATAAGAGTTCTCTTGTCTTGACAACTGGCTGAATTCAGGGAAGTAAGATAAGATGGAAATTGTAAATAACCTTGCAAATGAAATCTGTCAGTTCATTTATCTGTCACTTCTGATCATCTTATAAGTTTATTTGTGAATATTCAGTGTTTCAGTTGCAATTCATAACAATCACAAACAATGGAAGGAACCACAGGAAAAAGTACTAGACTTCCCAGCTATTTGAATGATACAAATAACAGAGAAAAAAAGACATTTTTCTTAGAGCATGTGATCTAGGATAGTGCTCTTGTCACTTAGAAACCCCCACACCTTACAAATAGATTGATAAACAGGTTGAGTGTTCAATATTCATAGACAGTAAGTTATGTCAATATTACAGAGCACAGATATAATTTAACAATTATTCATAGCATCCAACTGCATAATAATTATATTTTTAGAATATAGCGAACAAATGCAAATAAGACATATTTTTTTTTATGTCACAACCTAATTAAAGATGATTAGATAATTGTTTAAACAGCACTCAGCCAATCATCTGGTTTATATCTCTCATATCTAGTGAGCTATAGTGTCGCTATGCATAGTGATTATTTCTAATACTCCACATTAAAAAAAAGAAAAAAGGTGGTATATTTGTACATCATCAAGGTCAGAGAACTTGTATGGATTATCACTGTGCTTTGTTAGAGGATATTTAAGGAATAACTTGAGGTTTGATGTTGAAGTACTCTTGCTCCTTTTTTGACTGAAATTCATGTTACAAGAGATATTTTTGCACATAGTTGCAGCATTTCTGAAATGCATATTTTTCCATCTAATTTCAATATTGACTAGTTAAATTGGACATAATTCATTCCTTAAAATAATCTCCTAATTACTGTCATGAGTCGTTTTACCAAGTTAGAAGATGAAAATAAACAGATAATTCACCATTCTCTTTGGTGATAGACATATTCACTGACTCATAAAAGTATTTAACAGTCAATGATATTTTAAATATGTGGTATAGTGAAGGAAAGAAAATGATAAACAAATTGCTAAACTCATCTGAAGAAAAAGGTTTTTCTGTAAACCAACAATTGTTAAGATTTCCTGGCTTTCTAAAAATGTTATGCAAACTATACCTTGAGTTTAAGGCAGAGCTCACTGTCAGACCCCAGGTGCATCAGCAGAAGTCACAACTTCTGAAGGAGTTTCATCTCCATTACTGCTACTGAACAGAGACATTCCAATGGAACTTACCAGGTTCAGATAAGAGCCAAGGTAGCCAAATGAGTCCAAAGCGCTGAGAAAGGTCTGAGGAAAAGCCAAGATTTCAAGTTTCCTAGGTAGGCTCCATATTTAGGATCAGGGAGTTGTACAGCCAGGCACAGTCACCCTGCAGTGGAGCTCAGGTAGAGTCTGGGACCTGAGCCTAAAACCAGCTCCTAAACAAAGGAGGGAGGAGACCTCTGATGAAACTTCTCACAGCTTATCTCCCAGAAGAGAGGGACCATACTAGAGTTAGCTTTAAACATAGGCAGCAAAACATTTCAGTGAGGTAAAGCGGTTACAGAGACTGCTGCATACAGAGAGGAGCACTGCTGGCAAAGTCCATTGAGTCCTTGTAAGGTGCAAGGTAAGTTTCTTGAACAGCATCCTTGCATCTCATTGGCAAGCCACGAGTCTTATTACCAGTCACATTAAGCCATGAGGAAGAAAGATTTGGTTCTGTCTCTTCTAGCCTCTGTTGTCTCTGTGGACTGAGGATTTACTAAGAGCAAAGTGTTGAAGAAGAAAGGTTTTTGGAAATTCACACCGTATTCTTAAACTCTTACAGAAAAGTGCTTCCATGAGTATCCCAGTACTAGGAAATAATTTTTTAAAAAATATATTTTCAGTGACATAAAAAAGCAATGGCTTATAAGTAGCTACCCTGGAATTACAGCTGATTACTGAGTAAATAATAATGTTTTAATATAGAACCACTGTTAATAATTCTAAGATGTGTTAATAAATAATTGTCTTTCAGTAAGAAAGGTCTTTCAGTGTTAACATTATTTAAAAAAAGGAGGCTACTGTAAGTCATCAATATGCATAGTATCCTTGGAAGAATTTGGAACAGAGATATTACAGTTATTTCCCCACGATGCTGTGGAAGTAAAGCATTAATAATTCAAAAAAAAAAACCAAACGTAGCGATTTTGCAATTATTTAAATATATTGTAAACCAATCAATTTTTGTTGTGTTTTTTAACCCATCTGGTAACTAAGCATGAGCTCACTCCCCCCATGTTGGGATAGTGAGAGAATCAGAAGGGTAAGAGTGAGAAAACTCATGGGTAGATAATAAATACAGTTTAATAGGTAAAGCAAAAGCTTTATGCACATACAAAGCAAGACAAGGAATTAATTCACTACTTTCCATGGGCAGGCAGGTGTTGAGCCATCTGCAGAAAGCAGGACACCACCATGTGCAACGGTTAATTGAGAAGACAAACACCATCACTCCAAATGTCCCCTCTTCCTTCTTATTCACCCAGCTTTATATGCTGAACATGATGTCATATAGTATAGAATATGACTGGGATCGGTGGTGTCAGCGGTCCCTGCTTTGTCCCCTCACATCTTCTTGTGCACCCCCTGCCTACATTCTGGTGGGGTGAGGAGCAGAAAAGGCTTTGACTCTGTAAGCCCTGCTCAGCAGTGACTAAAACATCCCTGTGTGATCAACACTGTTTTGAGCACAAATCCACATGTAGCCCCATACTAGCTATATTAAAGAAAATAACAGAATCATAGAATCATAGAATAGTTTGGGTTGGAAGGGACCTTCGAAAGTTGACCTGGTTTCAGCTGTAATAGTTTTTTTCTTCCTAGTAGCATTTATTTTTATAATTTTATATCTCTCGCCTTGTTATTTCCATAACTAGTATTAGTCCTATTAGCATTAGTACTATATTGTACTTATTAAACTGTTGGTATCTCAACCCGTGGGCTCTACATTCTTTTAATTCTCCTTCCCATCATGCTAAGGGTGGAGAAGCTATCAGCTTCAGAACATTTCTTCTATTGCTCTGGATTGAATAACCAAAAATAGTCTAGGTTTCTGTTATTACATGAAAAAAAACCTCAAACAAGCTAGTATAGAATCATAGAATCATAGAATTGTTAGGGTTGGAAAGGACCTTAAGATCATCTAGCTCCAACACCCCTGCCATGGGCAGGGACATCTCACACAAAACCCTGCCAACCAAGGCTCTGTCCAACCTGGTCTGGAACACCACCAGGGATGGACCATTCACAACTTCCCTGGGCAACCCATTCCAGTGCCTCACCACCCTCTCAGTAAAGAATTTTTCCTTATATCCAATCTAAACTTCCCCTGTTTAAGTTTGAACCTGTTACCTGTTGTCCTATCACTACAGTCCCTGATGAATTGTCCCTCCCCAGCATCCCTATAGCCACCCTTCAGATACTGTATGGCTGCTATGAGGTCTCCACGCAGCCTTCTCTTCTTCAGGCTGAACAGCCCCACCTTTCTTAGCCTATCTTCACACGGAAGGTGCTGATCATCCTCATGGCCCTCCTCTGGACTTGTTCCAACAGTTCCATGTCCTTTTTATGTTGAGGACACCAGAACTGTACTCAATACTCCAAGTGAGGTCTGACGAGAGCGGAGTAGAGGGGCAGGACCACCTCCTTGGACCTGCTGGTCACGCTGCTTTTAATGCAGCCCAGGATACGGTTGGCTTTCTGGGCTGTGAGCGCACACTGCCTGTTCCTGTTAATTTTCTCATTGACCAACACTCCCAAGTCCTTCTCTGCAGGGCTGCTCTGAATCTCTTCTTTGCACAACCTGTAGCTGTGCCTGGGATTGCCCCAACCCAGGTGTAGGACCTTGCAGTTGGCATGGTTAAACTTCATAAGGTTGGCGTCAGCCCACCTCACAAGCATGTCAAGGTCCCTCTGGATAGCATCCATTCCCTCCAGCGTATCAACCGAACCACACTGCTTGGTGTCATCGTCAAACTTGTCTATGACTTGCACATGTCACAGTACAAGTGTGAGACAGTGAACTAAAAGAGAGATGTCTTTTCCTGGATGCATGGTATATTAATTGGTGCTGTCTCAACTCAATGCTAATCTTATGATCAAAGTGTCTGTTTTCACCAAAATTTGAGACCTAATTATGACCTACAGATTTTAGCCTATCAATGTCCTCAAATGAAACTAAAAAGCACAACACTCAGTAATGTATTTTTATCTTAAAATGTTCATCTTAAATGAACAGAACAGCAGTTCTGTTTCATCAGTAACTTAACATATTGCCTTGAAATTATTGCATTATTCTGGTTAGGGTCCCAAAGATTCCTCAAGTCAACAATGTTATTTAAGCTTTGTAGTAACAAAAAAAAGTATTCAGCTCACACTTAATCACAGAGATGCCACAAATTTAGCTAAAATGCAGTTACTGCATACAGCACAAAACAGTTATATCTCAGAAAATTTGGCATCACATATACAGAAACATTGTCACAGAAAGGACTTAGTCGGAGATCAATGTGATCAGGCAAAGCCATTTACTATAGAAAACTAACTCTTTATATACTATTTCTTAAAGTTGTTTACACTAACTTGGCCCATTGTGATTGGATACATATCTTTAAGGCCCTTAACAACTAACATATATTTGGTTAAGCACAGGTGTGAGAACCTGACCTTCAAAGTTTTCCAACAGTCCTCAATTTACCAACTCAGTAAATTCCAGCTCCTTCTTATCTTGCTGGGATTCTTACTCCCAGTGCCTCACTCCCATCCTCCTTCACCTTTTGTTGTCCCTTGGTTCATGTCGCACTCCACGTAAGTACTTGCTGATCTGGGTACATGGCCGTTCTTTGCCAGAAAGTCATCCATACATCATTAGACTTAAATTATTACCTTGGCAGAGTTTTGGAGCAGGACATTCACAGAATCACAGAATCCCAAGGGTTGGAAGGGATCTCAAAAGATCATCTAGTCCAACCCCCCTGCAAGAGCAGGGTAACTTAGAGTACCTCACACAGGAACTTGTCCAGCCGGGCCTTGAATATCTCCAACGTAGGAGACTCCACAACCCTCCTGGGCAACCTGTTCCAGCGCTCTGTCACTCTCACAGTAAAAAAGTTTTTCCTGATGTTCACATGGAACCTCTTATGCTCCAGTTTACACCCATTACCCCTTGTCCTGTCACTGGACATCACTGAGAAAAGCCTAGCTCCATCATCCTGACACTAACCCTTTACGTATTTGTAAACATTGATGAGGTCACCCCTCAGTCTCCTCTTCTCCAAGATAAAGAGACCCAGCTCCCTCAGCCTCTCCTCCTAAGGGAGATGTTCCACTCCCTTAATCATCTTTGTGGCTCTGCGCTGGACTCTTTCAAGCAATTCCCTGTCTTCTTGAACTGAGGGGCCCAGAACTGGACACAATATTCCAGATGCGGCCTCACCAAGGCAGAGTAGAGGGGGAGGAGAACCTCTCTTGACCTACTAACCACACCCTTTCTAATGCACCCTAGGATGCCATTGACCTTCTTGGCCACAAGGGCACATTGCTGTCTCATGCTCATCCTCCTGTCCACCAGGATCCCCAGGTCCCTTTCCCCTTCACTACTTTCCAGCAGGTCAACCCCCAACCTGTACTGGTACATGGGGTTGTTCCTCCCCAGATGCAAGACTCTACACTTGCACTTGTTGAATTTCATCAAGTTTCTCCCCACCCAACTCTCCAGCCTGTCCAGGTCTCGCTGGATGGCAACACAGCCTTCTGGTGTGTCAGCCACTCCTCCCAGTTCAGTGTCATCAGCGAACTTGCTGAGGGTACATTCAGTTCCCTCATCCAGGTCGTTGATGAAAATATTAAACAGCACTGGTCCCAGCACCAACCCCTGAGGGACTCCACTAGTCACAGACCTCCAGCTAGATTCTGCCCCATTGACCACAACTCTCTGCCTTCTTCCTTTCAACCAGTTCTTGATCCACCTCACTACCTGTTCATCAAGCCCACACTTCCTTAGCTTATCTATGAGGATGCTGTGGGAGACAGTATCAAATGCCTTACTGAAATCAAGAAAAAACATATCTACCGCTCTACCATCATCCATCCAACTAGTTACTTCCTCATAGAAGGCTATAAGGTTGGTCAAACATGACTTCCCCTTGGTAAAACCATGTTGGCTACTCTTAATGACCCCCTCATCCTTGATATGTCTAGAGATGGTGCCAAGAATAAGTTGTTCCATCACCTTTCCAGGGATTATAATTACCCAGGTCCTCCTTCTTGCCCTTCTTATAGACTGGCGTGACATTTGCCATCCTCCAATCCTCAGGCACCTCTCCTGTTTGCCACGACTTACCAAAGATGATGGAGAGTGGCCTAGCAATGACCTCTGCCAGCTCCCTCAGCACCCATGGATGTATTCCATCCGGACCCATCGATTTATAGATGTCCAGATTGTTTAACTGATCCCTAACCTAATCCTTATCTACCAAAGCAAACTCCTTTATCCTGACTCCTTCTGGGGCTATTGAAATCTGGGGCCCCCGGGGAGAGTCTGCAGGAGTAAAGACAGAGGCAAAGAAGGCATTCAGCACCTCTGCCTTCTTTATATCCTCTGTCTCCAGGGCACCCACCTCGTTCAGCAGGGGACCTATATTGCCTCTTGTGTTAGTTTTATCTGCTATGTATTTGAAGAAGCCCTTTCTATTGTCCTTAACCCGACTTGCAAAATTAAGTTCCAAGGAGGCCTTAGCTGTCCTAATTGCCTCCCTACATCCTCTAACAACTGTCCTATATTCCTCCCAAGTGGCCATCCCCTCCTTCCATAATCCATAGATTCTCTTTTTCCACATGAGTTTGCCCAGCAGTTCCTTGTTTAACCATGCTGGTCTCCTGGCTCCCTTACTTGATTTCCTACCCATTGGGACGCTCTGATCCTGAGCTTGGAAGAAGTGGTCCTTGAATGCTGACCAACTATCTTGAGCCCCTTTACCACCTAGTACCCTTTCCCATGAGACTTCCCTTAGCAATTGATTGAAAAGGCCAAAGTTGGCCCTTCGGAAATCTAGAATTGTGGCCTTGCTAGGTATTCTATTCCTCCCACACAGGATCCTAAACTCCACCATCTCATGGTCACTGCAGCCAAGGCTGCCATTGACCATCACCACTTCAACCAGACCCTCTTTGTTGGTAAGTACTAGATCCAGCAGCGCTCCTCTCCTAGTTGGCTTGTCCACCATTTGCATTAAGAAGTTATCATCAATGCACTGGAGGAACCTCCTAGACTGTGAATGATTGGCTGTGTGAGTCTTCCAGCAAATATCGGGGTAGTTAAAATCCCCCATGAGGACCAAGGCATGTAGTTGCGAGGCTGCTTTCAGTTGCCTGTAGAAAGCCTCATCAACACCTTCGTCCTGATCAGGAGGTCTATAATAGACCCCCACAACTGTATCACCCGTACCAGCCTGTCCCTTAATTCGTACCCACAGATTTTCCACTTGCCCCTTATCTGCCCCTGGACAGAACTCAATACATTCTAGTCGCTCTCTCACATAAAGGGCAACTCCACCACCTCGCTTTGCTGACCTATCTTTCCTAAAAAAGACATAGCCATCCATGACCACATTCCAGTCATGTGAGCTGTCCCACCATGTTTCTGTAATTGCCACCAGATCATAACCTTTAGACCGCACACAGACTTCTAACTCCTCCTGTTTATTCCCCATGCTGCGTGCATTGGTGTACAGGCATTTCAGGGAGCGAGCAGAGCACGCCAACGGCACCCCTGGGTGGTGGGTGGCCTTCTGGTCTTCATTAATACTAGCACAATGCCCCACTAGTTCAAACCCAGCTACAACCCCCTCGCACTTTGAATCTAACCTAAAGCTCTGTGAGTGAGTTCTGCTAACTCTTGCCCTAGTACCCTTTTTCACCTGCGGGACAGGGTCTAAACAACTATCCTTTCCCTCAAATGAAACAATAGGTTGAGAGTTCTCCCTAGTCCGCCATCCTTCAAGCCCTAGCATGTTTCTCTTGGGCTTGTCCCTAACAGGCCCAGTTATCTCTCCTTCCCCCTTCATATCTAGTTTAAAGCCCTGTCAATGAGCCCTGCTAACTCCTGCCCCAAAAACCTTTTCCCCCTCTGGGACTGGTGTATCCCACCTGCCACCAGCAAACCAGGTGTCTCATATAGCAGCCCATGATTGAAAAACCCAAACCCATGCCTTTGGCACCAGTCACATAGCCATACATTAATCTGCAGACTCTTCCTATTTATATCTTCACCCTTGCTTGTAACAGGAATGGAGGCAAACACCACTTGCGCTCCAGACCCTCTAACCCACCGTCCCAGGGCCCTGAAGTCTCTCTTCATTGCCCTTGCCCTCCTTGCAATAATTTCATCACTGCCAACCTGAAAAACCAGCAGTGGATAGTAGTCAGAAGGCTGCACCAGATCAGACAGTTTCCTTTTAACATCTCTAATCTGAGCCCTAGGTAGGCAGCAAACTTCCCTGTGAGATGGATCTGGTCGACAAGTGGGCCCTTCTGTTACCCTCAGAAGGGAGTCACCCATCACAATTACTCTTCTTTTCTTCTTGGTTGAGGAAGTTCTAAGATATGTATTCACTAAGATATGTATTGACTAACAAAATAGAGTCTGTATGAATCTATAGCATTCAATAGTTTTGACTTCGTCAGGCAATTTTATGCAAACATATCAAGATGTACACAATACAGTCTGTATGCTTTCTCTCTGACGGTCACTTTGTTACCTGTACATCTCCTAAAATAATGAGTTCCAGCCATTCCCTACCATGAATCTCTCTACCTAGAACATGACCTCCTAGATGCCTTGCTATTTCCTCAAATAAAAGGTGTCCGACATAATTTCATGAACTTGCTCCACTTTATTGACACTGTAATAGTGTTTGTTACTGTAATTCACAGTCCCAAAGTCATTTCCAGCTTCATTCCTTCTCTCTACCCAAAACTTTCTTATATCTTGTGCCTGTCAAATTCTGCCCTCTCTGTCATATGATCTGGTCCGCATTCCAGGGGTTACATGTTTGTTAGATATATTTGCTTTCCCAGGCTCACATGCCCCATCTGAAAACACAGGCAGGCTGGCATTCACTTGTTTGTATCTCTCTGAAAATAAAACGGGATATTTATTCACTTCTATAGATAAAGGTGGGCAAAATACTTGAACAAGCTAACAGGAAGAGATAGAGAGATGCTTTTATAATTTTTGCCTGTCTTGGCTACCTAATTCAATGGCAGATATCTCCAAGGCTGGGATTTGAAATCCTGTAGTAGCACAAGGAATTAATGTTGTCCCATCATGATGGTGGTGCAGCTGTTATAGATCTGTATTTTATAACATCAATATAACATTAACTCAAATCAACACAATGGTCAGATACTCTATTTTATATGTGATCCCTGAAATGTATGAATTCTGATATTAATCAAAAAACACCTTAAAAAATTATCTTTATTTTGTTTGAATTAATGACTGAGTTAAGCTTTTCAGCCCTCTTGTCCTGGGTTCAGCTGTAACATTTATTTTTATTCCTTCTTAGTAGCTGATGAAATGCTGTCTTTTTGACCTTAGTCTGGGAACAGTGCTGATAAACCAGTTATATTTTAGTTGTTGCTAAGTAATGTTTACTCTGATCAAGGACTTTTTAGTCTCATGCTCTGTGAAACAAAGGAGGGCGTAAAATCATAAAATGGAATATATAAACTTTTAGAATTAGTTTTAAGTAATGTTAAGTTTATTGGCTTTGTAAGAGTAGCAGTGGAAAATTACTGAGGGGCATGATATGTAGAAGGAAAAAAATAGAGTACAGCTAGAGAACATACTGAGAATTCTTGTGCAAGATAAGTCGTTATAGTTGACATAGTTTTAAGAAAAATAGTCTAGAATAATGAGACATAGGGATAAGGAGTATCTGGGAATGGCAGGTGTCCAGGATGGGCTACAGTTAAACTAACTGATAAGTAGGAAGCTAGAAGGATTATTATGTCTTTGGTGTTAACGATCCAATTAAGCTGGTATGAGCATCTACTGCACACACATCAAAGGCAGCCAGAAATGATGAAGATTGCTGGAAGAAGTAAACGACCCTCACCGACCCCTACCACAATTTTGTATGCATGCGGGGAACTTTCTGGAAAATTAAGTAATCCATACGTAACCTCATGAATACGTATGTATGCCCAGCATCTATATAAGGCAGTGTATGGAGCAATAGGGGGAGACAGACGTTAGGAGGAGCTGTCCCCTGTGTCTCCCGGCGCCGCAATAAAGAATACCTGCTTGTCAGCTTGAAAACTTTGTTGGCAAGTTTGTTCCTGGAGTTTCCTCCGAATCATCTGCCAATGAGGGAGGGGCACAAAAAGCCAGGAGGAAGCAGAGACAGGACACCTGACCCAAACTAGCCAAAAGTGTATTTCATACCCCAACACGTCATGCCCTGTATATAAACTGGATGGACTTAGAAGGCCCACATCATTGTTCAGTCTGGGCTTGGTATCAGTCAGCAGGCCGTAAGCAATTGTATTATGCATCACTTGTGTTTATAGTTTTCCTTTTTCCCCTTTAGTTTTATATTCTTTCACTTTGTTATTTCCCTTATCATTATTATTATTGGTGATAGCAGTAGTGGTTTTGTACTGTACCTTATTTACTGGACTGTTCTTATCTCACCTGTGGGATTTACATTCTTTCAATTTGTTCTGGGTTCAGCAGCAGCAGTGAGTTTTTCTCCTTCTTAGTAGCTGGTGCAGTGCTGGTTTTTCGACTTTCGGCCTGGGAATAATACTGATAAAGCCGATGTTTTCAGTTGCTGGTCAGAATAATTAGTCTAACCAAGGACTTTGTGAGTCTCATGCTCTGCCAGGGAGGAGGGGAAGCCAGGAGGAAGCAGAGAAATGATACCTGATCCAAACTAGCCCAAGAAGTATTCCATACCACAGCACATCATGCCCAGGAGGTAGAACTGAGAGTTCCTGGAAGGGCTGGATGACTGGGGGGGTGGGGGCGAGGTACCGGTCGGTAAGGTGTTGTATTCTCTTCCCTTGTTGTTTCCTTTATCATTATTATTGGTGGTAGCAGTAGTGATTTGTGTTATACCTTAGTTATTAAACTGTTCTTATCTCAACCTGTGGGAGTTGCATTTTTCTTCTTCCCGTCCCTCCAGGAGTGAAGGGAAGAAAGGTGGGGGGGAAGTAGACTGTGTGGTTCTAATTTACGGCCTGGGCTTAAACCACGACACAATTCTCCTCCCCATCCCTCCTGGAGTTGCAGGGTAAGAAAGGAGGGAGTGAGCGAGCAGCTGCATGGTAAATCTAAAAAATGTGTATATATATCCAATTTTTTCTCAAAAAAATTAAATATGTCTTTCACTTATTTCCTAAAGAGGTCCTGCCAGTCCTCCACGTTCCCCATGGGTGGCTTTATGTCTTTCTACAATGACAAGAACATAAAATACGAATTGTTAATTTTTTTTTCTTCAAAAAGGCAATAAATCCTTAAGCGTCCACAAAAAAAGTGTGAAGTTACTCTAAGAAAGCAAAATAACATAAACCCCTTTGCACAATCCCAAAGGCACTCAAAGGTTTTTTTTTAATGAGGCCAAGAAGGAAGGAAAGAAACCTGTAAATTTTTCAATTTCAATGAAAAGAGATGTAAAGGAAATATTTTCATTCGTCAAACTGGATCAGTTGATTTTTACTGCAATATATATTAACTGAAGTCATAAAGGGAGAAAACAGCAGTGATCCATGCATGCCAGAACACAAAGTTAGAGAAAAACTTCCGATAAGTCTCTCTAATAGATAGGGAGGAGCTACTCAGTGTGGGAATGAAATTGGAAAAGTTGTCTTTCTAGGTGTGACATTGAGGCTAAAAGCCTTGAGAATAAGCCAAGGTAGGAAGACAAGATTAAAGTCAGTAGTTGTGCAAAACATTTACTAGTATGAATTAGAGGTTGCAAATTACATTTTACTAAAGCAGAATGTTCAGCAATTATGCAGTTTAACAAAGGATAAAAATTCAGAAACAAGAAAGTTTGCCATGTTTTTGTTCAAGAGTAAATGAAAGAATTGCATTTAGTTCTAAATAATTGGTACTAACCTTTAATAGACTCATATATTTTGATTTTCAGGGCTTTAAAACAGCTCTAGAACTTACACGTGTGAAATATTAAAGGGTTTTGGACACACTTAAACAGTTTATAACAGTGATTTCATAGCATTTTTTCTGTAGACAGGTCCTTATATATCTGGAAACAGGTAGGAGAATAATAGTCAACAGGTCCAATTCAATGAGGTCCTCCTGCAGCTTGAAAAATTTTTCAGTCTTATCTAGTTTGCCATCTGTCTGTAGACTTTTTTATGATTGTGAAGAAAGCAGAAAAATTGAGATAAAGTCAAATTGAGATCTTGCTTGAAGGTCAAAGCAATTACACTATGCATTAGGGAAAGAAAATTTCAGGAATATATATAGTTGCAACCCCACTGTAATGACAATGAGTTTATTCTTTTTTATGCTCTTAGAAATTTGAGTTCTGGTTTACAGATTATGTCTTTCTAAATCCTATGTGTGAATAAAAACCAAAAATTTTATCAGGACCAGAAGAAACTTTACCCTCCACCCCAAATCAATTCCAATATTTCTTCTCTTTATAAACTAGATGCATTTATATATTTTTTAAATTCTTTTAATTTTACCAATATTTAGAGTCTTTTAATTATTAAGTTACTCAAGTTATGTGAGTTGCCATTCTCAGTCATCCTGGATTATAATGGCCTTGGATACAAAAATATTTATTACAAAATTATCTGCATAGTCCTTTTGCTATTCACCTGCTGTTTCTTTAGTGGACTTGTAAGCGTCTATTAATGCACATCACAGAATACGAAGAACTTCTTGAAGAGGTAGAAGGTTCTTAGAGACATGGAACGAATGAAATAAAAAAAAAAAAAAAATTCCCAGGAAAGCTTGGAGCCATACTATCCACACTTTTATTCCTCTTAATCACAGAAATATTGCATATCATCACATTAGCCCAATAAAGTCTTTCAAGAAAAATCCAAGTTAGCTGTTGAGTTATCTATTCAAATTCGTTATAAGTATACCACTTTCATGGAATTTCCTGCTAAGGCAAACTTAATCTAGTACCTGTCAACCAATATTTACTTCTCAAAAGCCATGCCTCATTTGTACCTTCTTATCCTCCTAATTAAAACTAAATAAGAATACTATCTATGGAATGTTGGAATGTGTTACATATACCACAGTAAAGTAGCAGTAGACATCACCACAGTAAAAGATTTTTGATACATAAATATACAGTTCTCTTTTAATTATTCTTTACTTACACAGGTTCCTGTAAGTAGTTTTCAACCAAAACAATTGCAGTGCACCGTTTATCTTTTGAAAATTCTCATCTAGACATGAGAACAAAAATATTTCTTTGTAAAAAGAAATAGAAATTATTCTATAGATTTATTTTTTTAAGATAGCATTCGTTGGTGTCACATTATGGTGCGCCAATGATGAAATTAAAATGGTGTCATTGTGTAGTTAATGTAAATATATTTGGGTGTTTTGTTTTGTTTTGTTTTGTTTTTAATAGAAAGCAAGTAACCCGTTCTACTTTAAACTGTACATTTTGGGGAATCAGCCAAGGTTATGAAGAAATTCTTAATCATAAAATAACAAAAGCTGTGAAGCACTGAATCAGTCCAATCTGCAGTATGGTTAAATAATATCGACAGAAACACCAGTGCAACATAGCTGGCAAAAATCACTGTTGTAAGCAGATGGATTAGGGATTTAACAGATACGAAATATATTCCACAGAAACATCAATTTTTCAGATTCTGACAACACTGAGTCTGCAGAAAACACTATGAAAGTGAGCAGCCAGAATCCAAAATGAGTCAAAATAAGGAGAGAAAAGCAAAGAGAAGAAAAACAGAGATAAATTCTCTGCACTGAGGAAGGTCCAGTTAAATACTAGTCAGATCAGAAAAGCCTTAGGAAATAACTACTAACACAGATAAATATGAGAAAAATGAAAATTATTTTCTGACACTGAAATGTCTCCTTTCCAGGATAATACGTGTTAATAAAGCAAATTATATTTACATTCAAGCTTCAGGGTTTTTTTTTAATCAATTTTGTGTGCATGCTGGCATAAATGGACCATCTTTAACTGGAATTTTAGCTCTGAAAATTTGCTATTTAGGAGTTTATAAGAAATGTGTTAAGTTTTGAAGGTTGCTCTGCAAGGAGATCCAGCTGGCAAGGATTTGAAACTCCACATTTTTCAGGGTTAAATTATCTTTATTTATTATTAAGAAATCCTACACAAAAGGCAACAGTGCTACAGCACCTGGAAACCTGTGCACTGAACTGGGTCTGTCTTATATTTATAGTATTTTTTTTTTTGCAAGACAGACTAGGGACAACATGGGCCCTCTCTGGAAGATATCGGGAGAACTGGCTACCCGGGATTTGGAGAAGGCTGAGATTCTTAATGACTTCTTTGCCTCGGTTTTCATTGGCAAAGGCTTTGACTACACTACCCAAGTCTTGGAAGGCAGACGCAGGGACTGTGAGAATGAAGACCCTAGGCCCACTGTAGGAGAGGATCTGGTTCAAGACCATCCCAAATGCACACAAGTCCATGGAACCTGATGAAATCCATCCACACATCCTGAAGGAGCTGGCAAATGAAGATACTAAGCCACTGTCATTCATATTTGAAAAATCATGGCAGTCAGGTGAAGTTCCCGACGACTGGAAAAAGGGAAATATAACCCCCATTTTCAAGAAGGGGAAAATGGATGATCCGGGGAATTACAGACCAGTCAGTCTCACCTCTGTGCCTGGCAAACTCTTGGAGCAGATTCTCCTGGAAGGCATGCTAAGGCATGTGAAAAACAAGAAGGTAGTTGGTGACAGTCAGCATAGCTTCAGTAAGGGGAAATCCTGCCTGACCAATTTGGTGGCCTTCTATGATGGGGCTACGAAACTGATGGACAGGGGCTGAGCAGTTGACATCATCTACCTGGACTTGTGCAAAGCCTTTGACACTGTCCCATATGACATCGTCATCTCTAAATTGGAGAGACATCAATTTGATGAGTGGACCAGTTGGTGGATAAAGAACTGGCTGGATGGCAGCACGGAAAAAGTTGTGCTCAATGGCTCGATGTCCGTCTGGAGACTGGTAACGAGTGGCGTCCCTCGGGGATCAGTGTTGGGACTGTTCTTGTTCAACATCTTTGTCGGTGTCATGGACAGAGGGATTGAGTGTGCCCTCAGCAAGTTTGTCAATGACACCAAGCTGTGTGGTTCGGTTGATACGCCGGAGGGAAAGGATGCCATCCAGAGGGACCTTGGCACGAGTGTAAGTTGGGCTGATGCCAACCTTATGAAGTTTAACCATGCCAAATGCAAGGTCCTCCAGCTGGGTGGGAGCAATGCCAGGCACGGCTACAGGTTGGGCAGAGAAGAGATTCAGGGTAGCCCTGCAGAGAAGGTGTCCTGGGTTCAGCAGTAGCAGTCGGTTTTTCTCCTTCTTAGTGGCTGTTGCAGCGCTGTGTTTTTGACTTTTGGCCTGGGAACAAAGCTGATAACACTGATGTTTAGATTAACCAAGGACTTTGTGAGTCTCATGCTCTGCCAGGGAGGAGGAGAAGCCGGGAGGAAGCAGGGACAGGACACCTGACCCAAACTGGCCAAAGAGGTATTCCATACCACAGCACGTCATGCCGGGGGATGTAACTGGGAGCTACCCGGAAGGGCACGTCCTCTTTTCAGTCGGGCTCTCTTTTCTGGCGAGCGGTATTGTATTCTCTTCCCTTGTTATTTCTCTTATCATTATTATTATTGGTGGTAGCAGTAGTGATTTGTGTTATACCTTAGTTACTGGACTGTTTTTATGTCAACCCGTGGGAGTTACGTTCTTTCGATTCTCCTCCCCATCCCTCTGGGGAGTGGGGGGGGGAAAGTAGACTGCGTGGTTCTAATTTACAGCCGGGGCTTAAACCACGACAGAAGCACTTGGGGGTGTTGGTTGATGAGAAAATGAACATGAGCCGGCAGTGTGCACTCGCAGTCCAAAAAGCCAACCGTATCCTGGGCTTCATCAAAAGCAGCGTGACCAGCAGGTCGAAGGAGGTGATCCTGCCCTTGTCAGACCTCACTTGGTGTATTGAGTACAGTTCTGGTGTCCTCAACAGAAAAAGGACATGGAACTGTAGGAACAAGTCCAGAGGAGAGCCACGAGGATGATCAGGGGACTGGAGCACCTCCCATATGAAGACAGGCTGAGAAAGTTTGGGCTGTTCAGCCTGGAGAAGAGAAGGCTGTGTGGAGACCTCAGAGCAGCCATCCAGTATCTGAAGGGGGCCTACAAGGATGCTGGGGATGGACTATTCATCAGGGACTTTAGTGATAGGACAAGGGATAAAACTTAAACAGGGGAAGTTTAGCTTGGATATAAGGAAATATTCTTTACTGTGAGGGTGGTGAGGCACTGGAATGGGTTGCCCAGGGAGGTTGTGAATGCTCCATCCTTGGTGGTGTTCACGGCCAGGCTGGATGACGCCTTGGGTGGCATGTTTTAATGTGGGGTGTCCCTGCCCATGGCAGGGGTGTTGGAACTAGATGATCTTAAGGTCCTTTCCAACCCTAACTATTCTATTATTCTACATGCCTTTTCCTTTTTTTTTTTTTTAAAGGGAAATATTGTATGAAGACATTTTATTTCTTCAAATTTGGCTTTTTTTAAATGATCATATTTTCTGATCAGGGCAACATATATTTAGCATTTTTCTTTATATTTGAAAACATGTATTTAAAAAAAAATTCATCTGTGGAAAAATTTTGTATAAAAGATTTTGTTGTATTTTACTTGTATTTTTATGGCAGAGTAATAAAATGCCTGGTGTCAACATGGAGATGGATGGGGACCTTTTCTTTTTCTGAACTTACAGTATTACCAGTGTCTGACAGGTACCTCCAGAATGTAGGATGCTTCATGCTATGGCAAAATGAGAGTCAAGTGCTATAATCAGTATAATCTGAAGTGGGCAGAACACAGCAAAATATTTTTTTTTCCCTCAGGCATTAAATATGGTGGCACTGAAGAAAGGACAGCTCTTTTTAGATTGCCTTCCCCCATACTTGCCTTTGTCACTCTAAGCCTAGAACTTAATACATGTTATCTATCTAAAATGGAAGAAAGCTTGAAGAAATGGAGAGATCACCAATGCAGGCATTAGATTAAATACCACTTCTCTGAGTGCAACTGAAGACTGAGCAATCAGTGCATCAGATTGATCAGTCTGAATGAGTTGCCCAAGGACTGGTGAAAGATCTGATTATGCTAGGCTACTGCCAAGGATTCTACACAAGACTGTCTAGTCTTGTATTTGATGGATGCAAAAAAGAAGAAAGGAAAAAGACTGTTATAGAAAAAGGGGTTAGTGATGAGCATCTATGCATATATCATTGCTGTACTGCAGCTGTTTCTGAAAGGCAGACGCCCACTCTTAGCCTGTGTTTGTGAGACACATAACATTAAATTATGCAGCACTCATTCCAAACCCATTAAGGGTGGAATAAGGCTTGCAGGCATATCAATAATCCAAATTAATATTTTCATAAATTTACATCAATTATTAGGAGTCTGCGCTTAAAAAGGGCAAAATGAGACTCTCAAATTGCAGTACAATGGGTAAAGAAATAATCAGGGTCTGGCCAATCATGACTACAAGGCAAGTTAGAAAAAGCAGATCTAAAGTAATTGCCTTCCTGGCCAACAGGGAAGTTGAAAGTAAAGTGTATGCCATACTAAAGTACGAGGCTCAAAATAGATAAAAATGTTAATGCATTATTTTATTATGGGATTTAAAAGGTGACACCATTGGTTACCTTGTTGCAGGTGGATTCTTGAAATATTTTATAAAACCAATATGGGTAAACAAAGAACAGATTTGAATGAAGAAGCATGAGATGAGTTGGTATGTCATGAAAATTATCAGCCAGAAGTATGGTGTTGAAAAAGGAAGGGAAGAAAATGTCTGTTTAAACAAAGCATGAGATACTGCTGTAGGTTTTAGCAACAGATCTTTACAGAACACAAATGGGTACCCACATTCCCTGCAACTCAGACTTGAAAAGGTGATTGTGGCTGGTGGTTTGGTGCTAAAGTGGAAGAAATTAAAAATATATAGTATAACTGCATAGAATTATTGGTATAGTCAAATCAATCTTTTATTTTACATTAGAAAAAACATTTAGATCAAACCTTATTAGAGAACATAAAAAAATAAAGTAAGTGCTGCTAAATCCTGACACTTTGCACTTCATGCAGCTATTTGCATTACAAGTATTTTAGTTTACTGGATAGAGGGAATGTCTGATGTTAACATCTCTTTACCCACTCTTTTCACAAGGTAGTTCCAGCTTGAAAAAGCAGCTGACCTGCTTAATGAAATCAGCTTCAGTATTGGGAGCTCTGTTTTTGGCAATCTTTTGTTTCTGAAGAATGCAAAGATTCTGACAGTGAAGCAATTCATTCACATCTGGTTTTACTACTCTAAAACCTTCTTCTGAAAGTTCTGGAGCAAAAGATGTTTCAAAAATCTTGTCTTCTCTAGTCTTGGAAATATTAGGCTGATACTTCACGTAACTGATTATAGGTTTTTATTCTTAAATTACATAGTTTCAGTTGAAAAGTAGTTGAGCATTTTTCTAATAATTGTTTCATTTCTCATAAGAAAAGGCTATATAAAGAAAGAGGATCTAGAATTGGGACACCTTCTTCATGTTCCAGCATCTAGAAACTGGGAAGCCCCAAGGAACCTATCCTACATGAAAATACGGAATTTCTCTGCAAAAGGTTTTTGTTGATGTTGTTGTTGTTTGTTTTGGTTTGGGTTGTTTGTTGTTGGTTTTGTTGGGGTTTTTTTTAGTATCACAGAATCATAGAACAGTTAGGGTTGGAAAGGACCTTAACATCATCTAGCCTCAACCCCCCTGCCATGGGCAGGGACACCTCACACTAAACCATGTCACCCAAGGCTCTGTCCAACCCGGCATTGAACACTGCCAGGGATGAAACATTCACAACTTCCTTGGGAAAAAAGATTTAAGGAAATATTACTCAGTAATATTGCTTAGGTTTTTGTCTGACAGTTGATTTTTTTCCTCAGGAAAAAAAAAATTATCTTTCTTCTTTGTCAGTTTAATTACCTTTGTGACATTCATGTGACTTTAGATACTTCAGAAATAAATAGCAGATAACAAAACAAAAGAAATAACTGAGATTAAATTCCAGTGTCCAAAAGCATGAAAAAACTTAAGAGACTTTGTGCATTTAGTCTGCAAGATGTGTTTATGGGATTCTTTTTATTTTATTTCTTGAAGTGAAAGAGAAATTACATTTTTGCCATTGAAGCACACCTTACAATCTAAAAAATACCCTATATAAGAATACCTTCCTTTCTTCCTCACCACTTGCACAATGGTCAACTTATTTGAAAAATTAAGAATCCAAAACAACTGAAGCAAAATCAGGTGTATTTCATACATGTAAAAACATGCACAAGTACAGAAAGCATTCATTTGTGAAGTGACAGATGATATATTTTTTAACTTTTTTACAATTCAGTAGTTATTTTATTATTTATCTGTCCTGATCTGATTTCTTCTTTCTGATGTTGCAATAATGAAAGAGGAGCCCTTACTATTAGGTATTGAGTCGAATGCCAGCAGCTCTTACAATTTAACTTCAGGGCTAGTGAGGAACTAATATAGCACTTATTTTGGCTGGCTTTGTATCATCTCCTGTCAATAAGACCCAACAGACATAGCCAAATAGGCATAAAAATATCAACAAAATTTGCTGCATTAACGTGCTACAAACTGATCACCTTTACAAACATATCCAGAGCCTTGGCAGCCTTTTTCAGAGATACTCAAAAGAATGATTTAAGGCAGAAGGTAAGCATCCCTAAGACAGTATGCCTCCTGCTGTCCTCACACACACACGCTTGACAAGCCAGAGATTTAAACATTTTGGTGTTTTGTGCAAAGCTCGAGCCATTTTAAGGGAATATATTAGGAAGTAAAGCTCAGTGGAGTCCTGTCCAAGTAGAAAACACCTCCTTGATTTTTATAGAAACCTTATTTAGCTGCTCCACAGAAGGTCACTTGTGACCTTAAAATACAGTTTGGTTTTGGAATTCAGAAAGGTAAAATGTATGAAAAGTTTAAGGTAATCAAACTATAGAAAGTGTCAGGGCATAGAAGCATGTTGTGACATTGATGGGCTCTTCTCCAAGATCTGTAAGAGAACTGGTAAGTAATTTTCAAGCTGACACCAACAAGCATTTAGAAACAAGTTATAATTTATGGTCATGGGAGATAAGATGGCAAGATATGTTTGAGGTGGGGATAAAACAATTAAAACAAAGGAACTTCAGCATACAGCAATGCTACTAACTCTTCCTCAAGGGAAAAAAAAGAAAGAATAATCCTGCTTCAGGTCAGTGAACCTGAATTATTAAGTAAAGCATACTATTAGTTTTATCTTTTGCAATGTTTCTTTTCTTCCCTTAATAGACAATAATGTGTCATCTTTGGAAAGCTGGTGGAGTTACAGGATCCAGATAAATGTTTCCCAGTTTGCAACTTGGCTACAACAGGAGGACATGACATGAAAAATAAATGAATATTGGAAAATGCATAACACTACTTCTATGAAGTCTAGCATACTCTTCTCTGTAGAGCTTATTTTTCTTCAAAATAAAATGGGAGCTTTAACCATAATTTTACAGAAAATGATTGTAAAATATATTTTACTTTTTTTTTTATTTAAGAAATGTGAATGTTTTTGGTAGGGATTTTTTCAAACTAATAATCATTAGTCATTTATTGGTGTTCTATCATTATTCAAACCCATGTTCTTCAGTTTTCATTAATTTAGGTTGATTGCTGATTCATCAAACTAGATCTGTCCCATTAGAACTAAATTAAAGAGTGAAATTAGAGCTACTGCTAAATTTTCTTGAGAGTTATTTGTTCTCTGTTCCAACTTGAACTGTCAGGTACCTCTTCTCTCAATTGCTTTTGTGAGGATCACACTATAGCAAGGGTCAAGATATCACTTAGAATTAATAAGTAATAATTAATCTTTGAGAAAAGAAAGGTTAGTTTAAACATGTAAAAGTACAACATGTTATTCCTGGATCACTATTACACATGCTGAACCAAAGCTATCTGAACTCAAAAAGGAATGGGTGATGCTTAATATTTAAAACACAAATCACAGCTGGAACTTTAATCACTGTAAAATTGTATTATTTTCTGTTTTTTATCCAAGACCACAGAATGAAATAGACACAAATGGGTATGACATTTATTTAATATATGTCTATGCATCTTCTTATTATATATTTTAACATAGGAACTATATTCAGTAATGAATTTAGTATGACAACTTTTGCAGACCAGAACCAGGTAATTTTTTAATTACCAGATATTACATTGAATTTTGTATCATTCTGATAAAGCCTTAGGTGATACTTCTTGTATCTGTGTATAAATCTTTAGATAGTGTCTTATTTATTTATGAATAATTTATTCTTTTCTTTTCAACAAAATAGTTAGGCCACTCAATGTTATCTTAAAAAAAAGTATTATAAGGGCACATTTCGTTCTATTTCAAACATATAAATTAATTCAGAATCTACAGAAACCATTTTGCTTTTACATTAAATTAGAGGGTTAGCTTACACGTTTTTTTTTTACTTTCTGTTTCACCTCAAGTTTAGAAAAAAAAGTCCTTTTAGGTAGTGCTGGAAACACTGAGTTTCTGTTTTGAGGCCCTCCAGTGAACTTAAAAATCCATTATTTGCTCAGCACTTCACTTTACTTTTTTGTACAGGTATTTGTATTGGCTGCTAAGCAGAGACCACAGTAGAGCAGGAAGGTATTATCAATATGGTAGAAGATACAGTAATCACCCTTTCATTTTTCTTGATATATCTTAATCAGAAGAAGGTTAAATTGTTTTTTTGAACTTACCAATAAGTCAAAAAGACATGATTTATAACTGGAATATTTTCTTATGTCAGAGGTTTTAAAAAAAATAGAAGTAAAGAGATTCCACTGTCACTCACTTGCAAACTCCTCTGATGACACTCAGGAAATTGTAAATAACATTATTTATAGGCCAGTGATAGTTTTGTATTAGTGATAATTCCATTAGCAATGAGATAGAAAACTTTATGCTGAACATGTGGTTTCTTGAGGATTCCATAAAAAAGGTGCAAGTGCCACTTAGTAGCTGCATATGACACCTGTTAATCACTAGAAGGACAAAAAACATAAATTGGAAAATTATATTTTAAAGCGTGTGGATTATTCAAAACCTTAAAACAGACAGTGACTTAAAAGCCAAAAAATGAGTTTCATAGAATCATAGAGTAGTTACAGTTGGAAAGGACCTTAATATCATGAAGTTCCAACCCCCCTGCCATTGACAGGGACACCCCACACTAAAACATGCCACCCAAGGCTTCCTCCAACCTGGCCTTGAACGCCGCCAAGGATGGAGCATTCACAACTTCCCTGGACAACCCATTCCAGTGACTCACCACCCTCACAGTAAAGAATTGCTTCCTTATATCCAATCTAAACTTCTCCTGTTTAAGTTTTAACCCATTAGCCCTTGTACTCTCACAACAGTCCCTAATGAATAGTCTATCCCCAGAATCCATAAAGCCCCCCTTCAGATACTGGAAGGCTGCTATGAGATCTCCACGCAGCCTTCTCTTCTCCAGGCTGAACAGCCCCAACTTTCTCAGCCTATCTTCATATGGGAGGTGCTCCAGTCCCCTGATCATCCTCGTGGCCCACCTATGGACTTGTTCCAACAGTTCCATGTCCTTTTTATGTTGAGAACATGAGCCGGCAGTGTGCGCTCGCAGCCCAGAAAGCCAGCTGTATCCTGGGCTGCATCAAGAGAAGCGTGACCAGCAGGTCCAAGGAGGTGATCCTGCCCTTCTACTCTGCTCTCGTGAGACCTCACGTGGTGTATTGTGTGCAGTTCTGGTGTCCTCAACATAAAAAGGACATGGAACTGTTGGAACAAGTCCAGAGGAGGGCCACGAGGATGATCAGGGGACTGGAGCACCTCCCATATGGAGACAGGCTGAGAAAGTTGAGGCTGTTCAGCCTGGAGAAGAGAAGGCTGTGTGGAGACCTCATAGCAGCCTTCCAGTATCTGAAGGGGGCCTACAAGGATGCTGGGGAGGGACTATTCATCAGGGACTGTAGTGACAGCACAAGGGGTAATGGGTTCAAACTTAAACAGGAGAAGTTTAGATTTGATATTAGGAAGAAATTCTTTACTGTGAGGGTGGTGAGGCACTGGCATGGGTTGCCCAGGGAGGTCGTGAATGTTCCATCCTTGGCGGTGTTCAAGGCCAGGTTGGATGAGGCCTTGGGTGACATGATTAAGTGTGGGGTGTCCCTCCCCATGGCAGCGGGGTTGGAACTAAATGATCTTAAGGTCCTTTCCTACCCTAACTATTCTATGATTCTATGATTCTATAGAATTTCACCCCCTCAGTGTGACAGAAAGAAGAAAAGAAAGGATATAACAAATTTCTTTGTAGCCTCATTTACATGAACTATAAGTGAATTAAAATGGCTCAGCTGCACCCAGCATGCAGACCTGGCAGGTGAGTTCTACCGGATTAGGAGCAAGAGTACTAAACTGATTCCCCACCAGACTAAGCAAAATCAGTGGTGGTGAAAGTTGCAGGTGGGTGTGGTTATACCTCTGACTGGGAATTGCTAGTATGGTTTCCTCTTGACAACAGCTGATAAACAGAGTAGAATTAAGTGCTAGCATTCTTGAAATACAAGAAACTTGAGTCTGCCTCTGTATATCTGTAAATTGCATGTGCAACGGAATGTTTGATGACACTGCTTGCAACTGAGAGCATAGCCACATCTGAAGTTTCAGTCTTTCACAGCCTCTAACAGAATAGCCACATCTAAATTCACTGTGCAGAATGGTCTCTGGCTTCTGCTAACTTCTGTCTGTGCCCAAGGTGAGTGAGAGGGAACTGAGAAAGATAAACAAACACCCTGAGGGAGAGTGTTTCAGCATTATGAATATATGTTGGGTTTTTTTTTTCCTCTAAAATGAAAACAAAAATTATCACATCTCTGGTACTGTCAGTAACAGGCCAGTAAAAAATAACCTGCAAAGACAAGTGGAAATGTTTTACTTTATTTTTTTCATAGAAGCACAAATTATAATCAGTTTTTCCTTCACTCCAGTTGAACTGTTTTACCTTGCCATGCTTCCTTTACTCCTACTTACAATACAGAAATGTGAGCTGAGCAATCTAACTTGCTTTCTGTAAGGCTGCTTTGAAAATTATTTTCCTTTATCATTTCACTTTCAGTCCACTGAGGTCTCATGTTTTGAATTGTGATACTTCCAACAAATACTGAATGCCTTTTCGCTGTAAAAAATTTAAAGTTGTTTTCATAGAGCTGAGTGTTCATTATAACTATTTAAAGGAACAGCAGAAAACAGTGGCTGCAACTTGTAAAAACAGGAGCCTAAATTCAGATTCCAAAAGTTGAACAGCAGTTCCCAAACTCATGGTCAGACAGACGATTAAGTTAGAATGTTTTGAGAAGTACCTCCCTAGAAAGGCAAAGTAGTTGTGTATATTCCCGTAATATTTCATTCTTCTGTGGTTTTTAGTACACATGTGTTTAAAGAGTCTCAGCTGAAGGATACAAATACAAATTTTTAAACTGAGAGCTTGCAAGTGACTTGATTTTTCAGCAATGCTGAAAAAACGGCAGTTGTTCATGGCATAGTGGGTCTTTTTAATAAGTGAAATACAGTGCCTAGTGAATAAGACTGATAGATTTTGGTATTTTTAGGCTTTAAAATGGTTAAGTTTTATTAATAATTGCTACATACTGATATACACTGATTTTTTTGTGTCTAGTAGTCTAGTGAAGACTACTTTAAATTTGGAAGATAAATGTAGACAATTTTGATTGCTTTTGTAGGAAAGACAATATTAATACTTTAGCATTCTTATCAACTACATTGGTTAAAAACATCAATCCTCCAGCCGAGCCACTCAGTCTGGCAGCAGGAACAATACTGAAGAGGCTCTTACTCTGTTGTTTACCAAGATAAACTGACATGTGCTGCAAAATACAGATTGGAAAGACAAAAAATCACAAAAAATAACAGATCTGATGTTTTTAATGCATTCGAAATAGAAAAAAAGCCAAAACCACAGAAGACTCAATATTTAATGTCTGTAGCAAATGAAAACAGTCTAATTTCTTTTTCAGATATATAAAGAATTAGGTTTTCCTTTTGCTATGAATACCGTATTTGAAGCTTTAAAATTGTAGTGATCAGCTATTGTGATAAGGAATAATTACAGATTTTAAAATATTGGATTACATAACATACATTAGCATTAACCATATTAGCTTCATATATAGATTCAAAGAGGGATGCAATCATCCTTTTCAGTTTCAAACACAATGATTAATGGAAACGTAAGATGTAAGTTAGTTTAAAAATATAACCAAGAAATACTTTTCCTGACATTTTATTTATTGTTTCATGAGTATTATCTGTAAGAAATGCAAGATTAATCATTCCAGTGGTTTAATTTCCTTCCACTTGCCTACATTTAAAGTGTAAACACAGATATTGCAATTTTCCCATCTCTAAACTGGAGGGATTTACACACCAAGAACAGAATGGGGCTTGGATGCTGGTATGAGTACATGGAGTTTTCTGTCTTCCCAGAGAAATTCTGTCAGCCATAATGTCCTTTAGAATTGCAAATTTTTTTTTTAATGTATCTTATCTGCTTATCACTTTATTTAATAGGGTAAATTGTGCTACTGCTATGTTTCTTAGCTAGACCACCACCATTTCAAGAGTATCACCAAAATTATTCTTCACACAACACCTTTTCTGAGATTTACCTTCTTTCTTATTAATTTACCTTCTTTCTTATTCAATGTTATTGTGAGACTTCAGGAAAGAACTGTCTAAATTTAATCTGCATTTACATGAAGTAGTGCTATACCTTGTGAGCTACCATGCTCAAACTGCAGTTAGGAAAGAACACATACTATACTAATTTATCTTCCAATGTACCACCATTTTCTTTAGAAACAAATTTAGTCACTTTTCCTAAAGTCAGCTGCCAGATAGATTTACTATTTTTGTGTTTTGAAATTAAGCCTGACAAAATTATTTTAACCACGGTGCACTTGTTTGAGGAATGTCTACTTATTTGTCCTCTAACCACTATTAATTAAAATTGTGAAGTTCAGTGTGGAGTTCCCTGATTATTACATTAACATAATAAATCAAAGTCGGCTAAACACACAGAGAATATAAAATAGTGTGCATCTTTTTATTCTGTGTTCCATGCCAATTGCACAGCAGAAAATAGCTTCATGTCTGAGGTTGCTTATTGGAATTACAGTATAAATAATAGTATAAAAGCAGTATTCAGTATCTGCTAAACTGTGGTTTTCACTAGGTTTTTCTTAACTTCAGCACTGAAAAAAATCATCAGTGTAGGGCACTGTCATGAGCAAAATGGTCTTGAGTAGAGAAATTTAACTGAATTTCAATTTATTGCTTACATGAACCTTTAATTGCTGATTCTGCTATTGAGATGCAATGAACAGAGTAAGTTAAACAAAGGCTTAGGTAAAACCTTTTCCCTCCTCCTTTGTCTGTCTCAGCAACACTCCAGATATTTTTCTTCCCTCTTTCTGGTCTCTCCCCTTGCTTTTGCAACACAATGTACTCTGTCCCTTCAGAGGTGATGGATGGCGCAGGAGGAGGGGGTCAATGCACAGCAGTTCCTTCCTGCCATTACTTGTCTTTCTTTAGGTTTTTTTTCTTCCCTCTGCTCTTTTCTTGAATGTTTTGCTGCACTGTGTGAGTCATACAGAGCCTGCAGACCCTGTCAGGGTGCACCTGCTCTGGCATGAGTCACCCATGGACTGAAGTTGCCTCAGACACATACCTTCTGTGCCTCCTTTAGTGTGTTTTCATTTCTTCCTCTGCAAGTCCTACAAAATACAAAACCTTGGAATTTTTCTTACTTTTACTTCAAATTTTGCTTCTATAGGTTTTCTGAGAACATGGTCATTATATCTATCTGCATTTCCACTTACAATGAATGACTCGAAGAACCTCTGTGAAGCTCTATGAATCTATACTAGATGTCATTGAAATGCAGCTTTATGATATTTATTCTTATGAGAAAAAAAGTCATTCTCATTATTCAAAAAAAAAAAGAGTAAGATTCAGGGTGTAATTTATACAGTGTGAGTAACCATCCTAAAATGTAACTATAGCCTTTTCAATCTAAAAGCCTTATTTCTATTGAGTTAACAAAAAAGGATGATCAAAATAAATCTTTTGGAAGTGTGATAATTGACAGATAAAACTTTACTACTATAAGTATAAACATATGCCTAACTACAATATTATAATTTAAAATCACTTAATGTATAGAAAAGTGAACAGCAAAAATAGAAAAGAATATAGAAAAGTCGTGTAGGCACAGTTCAGTCTGCAAAATTATTTCTAATATTATTATTCAACATCTTTCAATATGTGCTTACTTTAGTCAGTTATTTCATACATAAAAAGTCTGTATTTTGCAGTAAAACTTCCTTTAAATAAATTTAATAAAACTATTGCCTTTATTTGCAATTGTGCTGGATCATATGCATAGAAATCTACCCACATAAGAGGAGATAATATACTTCTTTACATCAGTTTCCTAGGAAAATGAGGATAAAATATTTTTCCTCTTTATTTTTAATGTATACATGCTGGTACTTTAAATTGGTGATGAACAAAACTTTTTTCTTTATGTTTCTTGTCCCAATAGCAACCCCATTTTTGTCATTGTTTAAGCCAGCCAGCAATTAAGTACCACACAGGTGATCACTCACTTTTTCCCCCCTAAACCCAGCAAGTGGGATGGGGAGAACTGAAAGAAGGTAAAACCCTCTGGTGGAGATAAGAGCAGTTTAATAATTGAGATTAAGTTAAATAAAATAATAATGCAAGTAATAGTTACAATAACAATATTGATGATAATAATAGGGAAAAACGAGGAAAAAAAAAAGATAAAAAAACCCAAGCCTACAAGTGGCGCACAATGCAATTGTTCAACACGTGCTGACCGATACCCAGCCCACTCCTGGATCTCTTTTCAGTACTGGAAGACAATAGCATATGCATAACATTGTGATAAAAACAGATAGCTACAATAAGGCTCCATGTTTCTTCTGCTGAATCAGATATGTGTCTCCAAATTCAAAGTGGAGATATAAACCACTGAAACACACTGCATCCCTGTAGCTATAACTGAACATTTTATATCAAAATAATTTTGGCATTTGTATGTTTTATATAAATTATCAATTCATAGTTAAAACAGAATGCTAAATTTGTATGAAGTGAAACAGTAAAGGATTTTAGCTAAATGCCTGTAATTTTGATCTAATGCTATAGTAGTTTAATTTCTGCCAAGATTTAGTTGCTTAATATCTGTGTACAAAGAACAAATGTATATCTAATTTCATCATACTTAAAATCACTAAGGCTTCACTAGATAGTTACTTCAATTAATATTAATGATGTTTGTATAGGAGATAGACTGTCATGTAGTGTTGGAGTTCAGTCTGATATGAAGTGGAAGGTAATTTGTAAAGCTTTGTTTCAATACAGCTGAGCACTTCAATACACTTAATAAAAAAAAAAATTACTTAAAAACCTCCCACACAACAGAAATCTTATTCTGTGGCTGTCAATTACAAAAGCAACCAAGAATGTGACTAAGACATATATAAGCACGACAAGGTCACAATCTAAATGAAAGAAGAAACCCTTTCAGAGGAAAGATTAAACAAATGCCTTTGAGGTTCTACCACCCACTGTGTTCCAAGGAGTAGCCAAGGAGCTGAGAACTATTAGGAACAGTTCAGACTATTTAACTGCATAACTAGCAATGAAGAGAGAAGATATTTCCTCCTTGTTTGTGACAGCTAACCCCTGTGTATAGTCGGAGTCCTAGTAACCAGTGACTTTTCACCTTGGTCTTAAGAGTGCACCATATTTTGCTGTATGTTATTTATACCTATGTCATCTGATTTCTGTATCTCATATCCACATTAAAATGATGGAAATATCTGTCATTCAATTACCTGCAGGTCCTGGTCCTACCTGACTGGCAACAAGTTTTCAGTTTAAGCCCAGCTAGGTAGTGTTGCCCCAAGACACTACGGGGAGGACTTGTCTAAGTAAGCACAACCACTGTACTTCTCAGCCTGGCTGTGCTGAACTTCAGGAATTACTCAACTTTCCATGACTTGGAGATTTCCCAAAGGAAAGAATATGTTTTGAGTTGAAGCCACTTAAATTTGGGCTTCATAAAATAACTTAATAATTAAGGATCGTTTAATTTCAGCATCCAGAGCAGTTCCCTGTCTGTCTTCACTGTGACTGAGGAGGAATTGCTGACTGCAGTAGCAGCACAACAGAACTGAAGTAGCTTTGTAACCACAATATTAGCATGTCTGAGAGCAATGACACTACAGAGAATACCCCCCTTCCCCTCCAACAATGGACATAGTTATTCTTCAAAGAATCATCAAAGTTGTCATGCAGATACAGTCCTAGATGCTACCTACTTAGCTTGGAAGTGTATGAGACTAAATTAATGTAACAGACTGACCAGGTAAAATGTCTTATTTCACAGGCCTGCTACAGACTGAAGCAGGTGGATTTGGGAGAACAAGGAATTATTGGTCTTTAAGGGCAGAAATGTCAATGCACATTCAACTACCTTAGTTTCATTCCCAGAAAAAAAAACCAGGGAAATCTCTGGCACAAGGACAGAACAATAGCTCTCAGAAAATGGACAGTTTACAAACAGTTGTTTTGATTTATCAAGAGAGATTCAACCCGGAGTGAAGGAAGACAACCAAAAAACAACACCCCAAAACACTCCTTGCATTGAGTTTTTATTAATATTTAGCCTGTGGCATCACAGTCAATAAGCTGAAAGTTATTTATAAATTTAGAAGGATGAGCAATTATGTTTGGCTGTCTGCAAAAGGTTTCACTGATCTGACAGCAGTGTTTACTAGCATAAGAGATAAAAAAAAAAAAATAGAATCAAATTAGCAAAGAAATTGGAAAAACTCTACTTTGTAGCCTTCAGTGCTTTTGCTCTGAAGTGAAAATACTTTTTTCATTCCCTGAGATGCTTTTCTTTGCATCTTGATTACATTTACTGGTTTTGCCCTCATCTTCAGATTAACTCTTGTCTTGCCTGATCATGTTTCCATGACTTTGCTCTCATGAAGCATATCATGTCAGCTTTCTAATGCAGTTTGTTTCCTGTTCTCCCAACTAGATCCATGCTTTTTTTTTTTGTTCTCCTAGCTCTGTCTTGCATAACAAATGCTTTTGAGTGTTAAGTTAAAATTTCCTTTCCTCTTATTTGGATCCACCTTTAAGAAAAATTTCCATGTTGCTTTAAAACATTAATCAGTGATATCAATAGCATTATGTTTATATATTGTTATTTAAGAAGAAAAAAATCAGTTGTAATTAGATTTGCCAAAAATTTTTTCATGTTACTACAGCAATTACGTTGCTGCTTCCTTCCGTTTAGCCTTCTTATCACAACCTATCTGAAAAAATTAGACTGAAGAATGTCTAAAATGCTGATTTTTCTCCTTGCAATAATCTTTGCAACCATTTTGATGATGCAAAATTATATATTAAAATAGAATATCAAAATCTTTTTTTTATTTGCCTTGAAATATGTAAGAGAAGAAAGATTATGTTTGAATGAAGGAATCAATACTTGTTTTGCTTATGTGAGCATTTGCAACACAGTAGAATTGTTAATTGCGATTATCTGAGCATTCAACACATTACGTGCCTGAATTTGGCTCTATGTTGTCTTACAGTATCTGAGTAAAAAGTAAAGATGAAGATTAAGAGCATCCACCAGGTTTTCCTTACATTTGAATTTTGCAAATAGTACTTCAAAAAATGCAAACCTGAACATTCTTTCTTATGAGGACATGGTTTCATTAATAAATGTATTTTTTACAGATCTTTCTTATCCTTGACAAGTTTAACACGTTTCTTAATTGATTAATAATTGAACAAATTTACTGTACAAAATAGTTCAGAGGCTGTTTGTATGGCTGAAAAGCAAAGCCATGTTGAAAAATAAAAAAAAAATAATCTGAGACTTCTCTGAAATCTAAAAACAAAATAAAAGTAGTATTTGCTTTTCTCAGCTGCAAGACATTTTTAAATTTCTTCTAATACTAAGACTATATTCCCACATGTGGTTGAGCACATTTGTACCCTGATATTTTCCCATGCATGCAAGTTTTAAAAGTATAAAATACTACTGTTTTTTTAAATATTAGGGGGAGAAGAATCTTGCTTTTTTAATTAATATATATAGTAAACTGTTTTTTATAAGATGAAAGACAGAAATGTCATATATTTGTTTTCATTACATTTCATTTTTAGTATCCACAGAACTCCCTTTTGAACTGGTTTAAATGTAAAATATCAAGTGTAATCTTGAAGGACACGATTTTCTATTTTGACTTGTGCACTTATATGTGTGCTTTAGCATCTGCTTTCATAAGTGAAGATCTTCAAGCTCATCCGCTACTGAAATATGTATATATGATGAAAGGAAAAAACATTACCTAGAAGAAAAATTAAATAATAATTCTGCTCAATGCAGCAACCAGAGTTCAGAAACAAACTCTGAAGAGATTCCCATTTTAAGGCTCTCTCAGTGAAGCTCAGAAGCCTGTCTTAAGCATCTTAATCCTGCCCCTCTACTCTGCTCTCGTGAGACCTCACGTGGAGTACTGTGTGCAGTTCTGGTGTCCTCAACATAAAAAGGACATGGAACTGTTGGAACAAGTCCAGAGGAGGGCCACGAGGATGATCAGGGGACTGGAGCACCTCCCATATGGAGACAGGCTGAGAAAGTTGAGGCTGTTCAGCCTGGAGAAGAGAAGGCTGTGTGGAGACCTCATAGCAGCCTTCTAGTATCTGAAGGGTGGCTATAGGGATGCTGGGGATGGACTATTCATCAGGGACTGTAGTGACAGGACAAGTGGTAATGGGTTCAAACTTAAACAAGGGAAGTTTAGACTGGATATAAGGAAGAAATTCTTTACTGTGAGGGTGGTGAGGCACTGGAATGGATTGCCCAGGGAGGTCGTGAATGTTCCATCCTTGGCGGTGTTCAAGGCCAGGTTGGATGAGGCCTTGGGTGACATGGTTTAGTGTGGGGTGTCCCTGCCCATGGCAGAGGTGTTGGAACTAGATGATCTTAAGGTCCTTTCCAACCCTAACTATTCTATGACTCTATGACTCTATGTAAAAAATGGAGATAAAGAGATAGAAATGGTACACAGGACAGCTTTGTGTTTTTGTTACTGAAGCATCCATTACATATCAATGGAAACACTTGTTTTAGCAGTGATAAGAATGAAAACTTCCCTTGGTACCAGACAATACAGTAAGCAGCAAGTTGCAAAAATCCTCTTTCTAAGTCAATGTTTACTTAGAATTCTAAATTTTATTATTATGTAGTTACTAGATATAGTTAATTGCACATAGACCACATAATTTTATGCAGATATGCATTAATATGCTTTTGGAGATCAGGCATAATAACACTTCTATGTCTCAGAGAAAAACCTGGAGATGAAATGTACTGGAATACAATCAGTAAAGGTGTTGGTGAGAAACAAACATTTGTCAGCTGATACACTCTAATTCTAATAGCTTATGTGTACCACAGGAAAAATATGGAAAATAATGCTAATCAGCTAGTGGCAAGAGTAACTTCTTATGCATACTGGAAATTGTAGAGATGATGATTAATTTAAAATTAATCTCTCATAATCTAGTGTTTCACGCCATAACAGAACTGTTATAATGACTGAAATATCATAGTATCACAGCTATAGTCTTGTATTTCGGATGTAGTGAATACTTCATGTCACACAACACTTCCTTGATTAGAAGTGTCCCTATCAGTGCTTGCTGCTCATTAATTAATAAATTTATTGCACAGATAAAAATCTTAAAAAATGCATATAGCTATAAACAGATGCAGAAACACGTATGTATATGTAAAATGCAGAAACAAGTATATAGTTTTGGAATCTGCAATCTGCATATATAATATTTATAAAATTTTATCTTAAGATTCTATTTGCCTGGTGCTTTCTAGCACAGATCACTTTTATTCTGTTATGGAAGTTTAAATGCATATTAATGTGCATACATTCCATTTTGCACAGAGATATCTGGTCACTATTGTGCTTACCAGCAAACATCAGCAGGAAGATTTGCTGCCACAGGAGAAAACCAGATGATGCCATATTTTTGTCTCATTTTCCATCAATGGAAAATTATGCTAATACTTTCTGGTATCTGATCTATGTGTCCATTTTAACAACTATATATATACATATATATGTATAATATATAACCATAAATAATGAATACTATTTATCGATATACAGCAGATTGTTTACTTGTGTGTATGTTTACTTGTATGCATGGGTATGTATTCAAAATAACAACCAATGGCCATTGAAAAGAGGTCTAAAAGCAGGAAAAAGGCAAGAACCTGTGATTTACTGAGGCCATTGGAATGGAAGGTTACAAGCTCTTTAGAAAAGACAGGCCTGGCAGGTGGGGAAGGGGACTTGCTATTTGTGTTAGGGATAGGCTGGAGAGTATGGAACTCTGTCTGGGGACGGATGAGCAGTCGACAGAGACTTTGTGGGTCAAGGTTAAAGGAAGAACAGCGATGGGGGACATTATTGTGAGGATCTGTTACAGACCTCCTGATTAAGACGAATCTGTGGATGAAGTGCTCTATAGGCAGATAGGAACAGCCTCACGCTTGCAGGCCCTTGTTCTCATGGGAGACTTCAACCACCCTGACATCGGTTGGAGTGATGGTACGGCCTGGCACAAGCGATCCAGGAAGTTCCTCGATTGTGTGGAAGACAACTTCCTTCTGCAAGTAATAGAGGAGCTGACAAGGAGAGGTGCCATGCTTGACCTCGTGCTCACCAACAGGGAAGGGCTGGTTAGAAATGTGACACTCCAGGGCAGCCTTGGTTGCAGTGACCACAAGATGGTTGAATTCGAGATCCTCGGGACAGTGAGAAGAGTGTGCAACAAGCTCACTGCCCTGGACTTCAAGAGAGCAGACTTTGGCCGCTTCAGGCACCTGCTTAGTAAGGTTCCATGGGACACAGCCCTAGAGGGCAGAGGGGCCCAAGACTGCTGGTTGGTATTCAAGGATCACCTGCTCCAAGCTGAGGAGTGTTGCATCCCTACTAGAAGGAATTGCAGCAGGAGGGCCAGGAGACCTCCTTGGGTGGATAAGGACCTGCTCAGGAAAATTAAAAGGGAAAAAGAGGCTTATAGAAGGTGGAAGCAGGGACAGGTGGCCTGGGAAGAATACAGGGATGCTGTCCGGGAAGCTAGGGACCAGGTGAGGAAAGCTAAGGCCCAGTTAGAATTGAACTTGGCTAGGGATGTTAAGGATAATAGGAAGGGATTCTATAGGTACGTAGTGAGTAAAAGACAGATTAGGGAGAACATAAGCCCCCTTCGGAAGATATCGGGAGAACTGGCTACCCGGGATTTGGAGAAGGCTGTGGTTCTTAATGACTTCTTTGCCTCAGTCTTCACTGGTAAAGTCTCTGACTGCACCACCCAAGTCTTGGAAGGTGAACGCAGGGACTGTGAGAATGAAGACCCTAGGCCCACTGTAGGAGAGGATCTGGTTCAAGACCATCTTAAAAACCTAAACGTACACAAGTCCATGGGACCTGATGAAATCCATCCACGCATCCTGAAGGAGCTGGCAAATGAAGTTGCTAAGCCACTGGCCATCATATTTGAAAAATCATGGCAGTCAGGTGAAGTTCCCGACGACTGGAAGAAGGGAAATATAACCCCCATTTTCAAGAAGGGGAAAATGGATGACCCGGGGAATTACAGACCAGTCAGTCTCATCTCTGTGCCTGGCAAACTCTTGGAGCAGATTCTCCTGGAAGGCATGCTAAGGCACGTGAAAAACAAGGAGGTGGTTGGTGACAGCCAGCATGGCTTTACTAAGGGGAAATCCTGCCTGACCAATTTGGTGGCCTTCTATGATGGGGCTAGGAAACTGATGGAAAGTGGCAGAGCAGTTGACGTCATCTGGACTTGTGCAAAGCCTTTGACACTGTCCCATATGACATCATCATCTCTAAATTGGAGAGACATCAATTTGATGGGTGGACCAGTCGGTGGATAAAGAACTGGCTGGATGGCCGCACGCAAAGAGTTGTGGTTAATGGCTCGAAGTCCGGCTGGAGACAGGTAATGAGTGGTGTTCCTCAGGGGTCGGTGTTGGGACCGGTCTTATTCAACATCTTTGTTGGTGACTGTCCTGGGTTCAGCAGTAGCAGTCAGTTTTTTTCTCCTTCTTAGTAGCTGTTGCAGCACTGTGTTTTTGACTTTTGGCCTGGGAACAAAAAACTGATAACACTGATGTTTAGACTGACCAAGGACTGTGTGAGTCTCATGCTCTGCCAGGGAGGAGGAGGGGCCGGGAGGAAGCGGGGACAGGACACCTGACCCAGACTGGCCAAGGAGGTGTTCCATACCACAGCACGTCATGCCAGGGGATGTAACTGGGAGCTACCCGGAAGGGCACGGCCCCTTTTCTGTCGGGCTGTCTTTTCCGGCGGGCGGTATCGTATTCTCTTCCCTTGTTATTTCTCTTGTCGTTGTTATTGTTGGTGGCGGCAGTGGTGATTTGTGTTATACCTTAGTTACTGGACTGTCTTTATCTCAACCCGTGGGAGCTGCATTCTTTTGATTCTCCTCCCCGTCCCTCCAGAAGCGGAGGGAAGAAAGGGGGGGGGGGGGAAGTAGACTGCGTGGTTCTGATTTACAGCTTGGGCTTAAACCACGACAGTTCTATTTTGGCGCCCAACGTGGGGCACGAAGGGTTGAGATAACGACAGATCTTATCGGAGTGTGTCTAATCATATTTGTGATAAGCATTCAGTGTTTTGGATTAATAGTCACTTGTCACAATGCTGATTTATTGGCTCTCAAAGTTGTTGTTTTTGATCTCACAGTCTCAATATGCCGTAGGTTACTTAGAGCCGGTATTTGCTGTGTTAGTGTTTTTCAAGTGTGGGGCTTGGGCTAAGGTTATTGTCTCATTGTATTTTATGGTAATGACTTGTAATACAATAGAAAAATTGATCATGAAACTGGTCTGGCTTATGTTCCCAGTGTGGTCACCACCTTTATACTTTGGGAGGTATATAATACAAATGCTTAGCAACTATACATCTTTTTTCTCCTTCCTGGGTGGTCAACCTATGAAGGAGAACATTCTTTTACCCTCCCAGTGCCCCTCCCAGACCGTTTACAGCATCGTTTGAGAGTTTTGAAGTTTTTGAGTGGCCTTTTAATATTGTTGAGACCTGTTTGCTGATTGTGATGGGGGTCACCATGTTGGCACGCATACAGAGTGTGTTTTGTCCACAACCATTACGTCTGATCTCAAGAGTTAAGCAGAGTCGGGTTTGGGCCTTGTCTGGGGTTAGACGACAAAATAGGGGGACCGAGAGATTTTCCCCGAGGCTGGACAGCCATGAGTGGCAGGGTGTGTGGGATAGTATGGGCAAGTATCTAGGTCAGTGGGCCCCTCCAGTGTTTTGGAATTTCACCACCGAACAAGTGCAAAATCCAGAAGAATTAGTAAAACACTTCAATGAGGTGTGCTGTCATCCTGGTCATACCAGAGAGGGACAAATCATGTCAACGTGCTGGGGCTTGGCCTATGCTTACCGGGCCTTGTTCAACACTATCCAGCACCTTCAAAAGGAAAGAAATGTCCCTGGATCTGAGGGCGAAGCAACAGACAGCGCAGCTACTCCAGCTCCGAGCACAGCAGCTACACCACCCCTAGCGACAAGTACAGCCACTACTCAAACTTCGACTGCAACAGACAGTGCAGCTACCCCAGCGACAAGTACAACCACTACTCAAACTTCAACTGCAACAGACAGCGAAGCTACCCCAGCCCCAACCACAGCAGCTAAACCAGATTCGTACCAATATCGATTGCCCCCATACGCAAGAGAAAAAGCAAAAAAGAGGCAAGAAGGGTGAAGCAAGATGAAGAAACAATGTATTCACCACCCGGGCCACCATCTGATCAGGAGTCATCATCCCATGACGAAGAAGAAGAAGAAGAGGTGACTTCTCGACCTCGGACCTCAACCGAGCTACGGAATATGCGAAAAATTTTACCCGTCAGCCAGGGGAGCACATCATCACCTGGTTGCTACGATGCTGGGACAATGGGGCCCATGGTCACGAACTAGGAGGTATGGAAGCCAAGCAGCTGGGATCACTTGCTAGAGAAGGGGGAATTGACAAAGCAATTGCAAGAGAGAAAAAGTCCCTCAGTCTTTGGAGGCGGCTCTTGGCAGCTGTGAAAGAAAGGTTTCCATACAAGGACGATGTTACGAGTCGTTCGGCCAAGCGGACTACTTTAGACAAAGGCATCCAGTCTCTGAGGGAATCAGCCATCGTAGAGATGATCTATCACACCAAACCGAATAACGGAGATATACCCATAGACCCAGATGAAGTCGAATGTACACGACCCATGTGGCGAAAACTTACACGGAATGCACCGTCATCATATGCCCATTCATTGGCAACGGTAACCTGGGGTGACATAGTAACACCAACAGTGGATGAAATGATTCATAAACTCCGAGAGTTCGAAGACAATCTCACCTCTTCCATCATCTCAGCTGTGGAAAAACTGTCCCAGGATGTCAAACAATTGAGGGACGATCTATCTGATTTATCCAGCTCCTCACGTGTACCAACATACGTCTCAGCTGTTAACAAAAGATGTCCTATTGTTTGAGACAGAAGATATAGAAGGCAAACACCACGGGCCACCTTATGGTTTTACCTGCGGGATCATGGAGAAGACATGACGAAGTGGGATGGAAAACCTACTTCAGCTTTGGAGGAACGGGTGCATGAATTGAAAATAGGAACAAGGGTCAAGGTTGATCATCCCATGAGATCTGCGGCTTCAGTCTCTGGTGAGCAGGTTCCCAGATGGAGCGGAAGAGCTGATTTTACTCCAGCTCCTATGATAACGAAGAATAATCCCTTTCAATACGACTTAGGTGTCCAACGTTGTGATGACTGTTAGAGGGACCCTGCCTCCAGCCAGGTGGAGGTAGGGGATAATCGGATTTACTGGACTGTGTGGGTCAGATGGCCTGGCACATCAGTCCCGCAGAAGTATAAAGCTCTAGTGGATACCGGTGCACAGTGTACCCTGATCCTGTCAAGCTGTCAAGGGGTGGAACCCATCTATATCTCTGGAGTGACAGGAGGATCCCAAGAGTTGACTGTACTGGAGGCTGAGATCAGCCTGACTGGAAGGAAATGGCAAAAGCACCCCATTGTGACTGGTCCAGAGGCTCCATGCATCCTCGGCATAGATTACCTCAGGAGAGGGTACTTCAAAGACCCAAAAGGGTACCGATGGGCTTTTGGTATTGCTGCTTTGGAGACTGAGGAAAATGAACAGCTGTCCACCTTGCCTGGTCTCTCAGAGGATCCCTCTGTTGTGGGGTTGCTGAAGGTCGAAGAACAACAAGTGCCATCTCTTCCCCAGCAAATTCTTCATGTGCACCACAGGAACTTTGTCCCCCTCTACAATATGTAAAAGTTCTGACTGGGCTGGGCCAGCCCTGTTGGCAGATCCTCTGGTGTTGACCAACCAGGTGGCCTTTGGTAAGTGTGTATCCCAATGCTTGAAAGTTCCCCCACCCATTGCTCTCAGTGTAGTTTTTAACAGCCCATTATACCGTTCGATTTTCCCAGAGGCTGGTGGATGGTAGGGGACGTGATATACCCACTCAATGCCATGCTCTTTGGCCCAAGTGTCTATAAGGTTATTCCAGAAATGAGTCCCATTGTCTGATTCAATTCTTTCTGGGGTGCCATGTCGCCACAAAATCTGGTTCTCAAGGCCCAGGATAGTGTTCTGGGCAGTGGCATGGGGCACAGCGTATGTTTCCAGCCATCCGGTGGTTGCTTCCACCATGGTAAGCACATGGTGCTTGCCGTGGCGGGTTGGTGGGAGTGTGATATAATCAATTTGCCAGGCCTCCCCGTATTTATACTGCAGCCATCGTCCTCCATACCAAAGAGGCTTTAACCGTTTGGCTTGTTTAATTGCAGCACATTTCACAGTCATGAATAACCTGGGCAATAGTGTCCATTGTTAAGTCCACCCCTCGATCACGGGCCCATCTGTATGTTGCATCTCTGCCCTGATGACCTGAAGTGTCATGGGCCCACCGGGCCAAAAATAATTCACCTTTATGTTGCCAATCTAAGTCCATCTGAGCCACTTCAATCTTAGCAGCTTTGTCCACTTGTTGGTTGTTCTGGTGTTCCTCAGTGGCCCGACTCTTGGGTACATGGGCGTCTACATGGCGTACCTTCACCACCAGGTTCTGCACCCGGGCAGCGATATCTTGCCACAATGCATCAGCCCAGATGGGTTTACCTCTGCATTGCCAGTTGCTCTGCTTCCATTGCTGCAACCACCCCCACAGGGCATTTGCCACCATCCATGAGTCAGTATAGAGATAAAGTACTGGCCACTTTTCTCGTTCAGCAATGTCCAGGGCCAGCTGGATGGCTTTCACCTCGGCAAACTGACTCGATTCACCCTCTCCTTCAGCAGTTTCTGCAACTTGTCCTTGAGGACTCCATACAGCTGCCTTCCATCTCCGATGTTTTCCCACAATACGGCAGGACCCATCAGTAAACAAGGCATACTGCTTTTCACTTTCTGACAGTTTATTATATGGTGGGGCCTCTTCAGCACGCATCACATCCTCCTCTGGTGACATTCCAAAATCTTTGCCCCCTGGCCAGTCCATGATGACTTCTAGAATGCCTGGACGACTGGGATTTCCTATTCGAGCTCGTTGTGTAATTAGTGCAGCCCATTTACTCCATGTCGCATCGGTCGCATGATGTGTAGAGGAGACCCTGCCTTTGAAAATCCAGCCCAGAACGGGCAACCTGGGTGCCAGGAGGAGCTGTGCTTCAGTGCCAATCACCTCCGAAGCAGCTCGAACCCCTTCATAGGCTGCCAGTATCTCTTTCTCAGTTGGGGTATAGCTGGTCTCAGATCCTTTGTATCCCCGACTCCAAAAGCCGAGGGGTCGACCTCGAGTCTCCCCTGGAGCTTTCTGCCAGAGGCTCCAGGTAGGACCATTCTCCCCGGCTGCGGTGTACAGTACATTTTTTACATCTGGCCCATTCCGGACTGGTCCAAGGGCTACTGCATGAACTATCTCACGTTTAATTTGCTCAAAGGCTTGTTGTTGCTCAGGGCCCCATTTAAAATCATTCTTCTTCCGGGTTACATGATAGAGAGGGCTTACAATCGAACTGTAATTTGGGATGTGCACTCTCCAGAACCCCACAGCACCCAAGAAAGCTTGTGTTTCTTTCTTATTAGTTGGTGGAGACATTGCTGTTATTTTGTTGATCACATCTGTAGGGATCTGGCGACGTCCATCTTGCCATTTGATTCCCAAAAATTGAATCTCCTGTGCAGGTCCCTTGACCTTACTCCGGTTTATGGCAAAACCAGCTTTCAGCAGGATTTGGATTATTATCCTCCCTTTCTCAAAGACTTCTTCCGCTGTATCACCCCACACAATAATGTCATCAATGTATTGCAGGTGTTCTGGAGCTTGCCCCTGTTCCAGTGCATTCTGGATCAGTCCATGGCAGATGGTAGGGCTGTGTTTCCACCCCTGGGGCAGTCGGTTCCAAGTGTACTGGACGCCCCTTCAAGTAAAAGCAAACTGTGGCCTGCACTCTGCTGCCAAAGGAATTGAGAAGAATGCATTGGCAATATCAATCGTGGCATACCACTTGGCTGCCTTTGACTCCAGTTCATACTGAAGTTCTAGCATGCCCAATACAGCAGCACGCAATGGTGGTGTGACTTCATTCAGGCCACGATAGTCTACTGTTAGTCTCCACTCTCCATTAGACTTTCGCACTCGCCATATGCGGCTATTAAAGGGTGAGCGGGTCCTGCTGATCACTCCCTGACTCTCCAGACTACGGATCAGTTTATGGATGGGAATCAGGGAGTCTCGGTTGGTGCAATACTGCCGCCGGTGCACTCTTGTGGTCACGATTGGCACTTGTTGTTCTTCGACCTTCAGCAACCCCACAAGAGAAGGATCCTCTGAGAGATCAGGCAAGGTGGACAGCTGCTCAATTTCCTCAGTCTCCAAAGCAGCAATACCAAAAGCCCATCGGTACCCTTTTGGGTCTTTGAAGTACCCTCTCCCGAGGTAATCTATGCCGAGGGTGCGTGGAGCCTCTGGACCAGTCACAATGGGGTGCTTTTGCCATTTCCTTCCAGTCAGGCTGATCTCAGCCTCCAGTACAGTCAACTCTTGGGATCCTCCTGTCACTCCAGAGATATAGATGGGTTCCACCCCTTGACAGCTTGACGGCATCAGGGTACACTGTGCACCGGTATCCACTAGAGCTTTATACTTCTGTGGGACTGATATGCCAGGCCATCTGACCCACTCAGTCCAGTAAATCCGATTGTCCCTTACCTCCACCTGGCTGGAGGCAGGGCCCCTCTAACAGTCATCACAGTGTTGGACACCTAAGTCGTGTTGAAAGGTATTATTCTTCGTTATCACAGGAGCTGGAGTAAAATCAGCTCTTCCGCTCCATCTGGGAACCTGCTCACCAGAGACTGAAGCCGCAGCTCTCATGGGATGATTAGTCTTGACCCTTGTTCCTATTTTCAATTCATGCACCCGTTCCTCCAAAGCTGAAGTAGGTTTTCCATCCCACTTCGTCATGTCTTCTCCATGATCCCGCAGGTAAAACCATAGGGTGGCCCGTGGTGTTTGCCTTCTATATCTTCTGTCTCAAACAATAGGACATCTTTTGTTAACAGCTGAGACGTATGTTGGTACACGTGAGGAGCTGGATAAATTAGATAGATCGTCCCTCAATTGTTTGACATCCTGGGACAGTTTTTCCACAGCTGAGATGATGGAAGGGGTGAGATTGTCTTCGAACTCTCGGAGTTTATGAATCATTTCATCCACTGTTAGTGGTATTACGTCATTCCAGGTCACTGTTGCCAATGAATGGGCATATGATGAGAGTGCATTCCGTGTAAGTTTTCGCCACATGGGTCGTGTGCATTCGACTTCATCTGGGTCTATGGGTATATCTCCGTTATTCGGTTTGGTGTGATAGATCATCTCTACGATGGCTGATTCCCTCAGAGACTGGATGCCTTTGTCTAAAGTAGTCCGCTTGGCCGAATGACTCGTAACATCGTCCTTGTATGGAAACCTTTCTTTCACAGCTGCCAAGAGCCGCCTCCAAAGACTGAGGGACTTTTTCTCTCTTGCAATTGCTTTGTCAATTCCCCCTTCTCTAGCAAGTGATCCCAGCTGCTTGGCTTCCATACCTCCTAGTTCGTGACCATGGGCCCCATTGTCCCAGCATCGTAGCAACCAGGTGATGATGTGCTCCCCTGGCTGACGGGTAAAATTTTTCGCATATTCCGTAGCTCGGTTGAGGTCCGAGGTCGGGAAGTCACCTCTTCTTCTTCTTCTTCGTCATGTGATGACGACTCCTGATCAGATGGTGGCCCGGGTGGTAAATACATTCTTTCTTCATCTTGCTTCACCCTTCTTGCCTCTTTTTTGCTTTTTCTCTTGTGTGCAGGGGCAATCAATATTGGTACGAATTGGTCCTCTGGTTTAGCTGCAGTCATTATCACTGTGCTTTGAGTAGCAACTGTACTTGTCGCGGGGGGTGGTGTAGCTGCTGTGGTTGGGGCTGGGGTAGCTTCGCTGTCTGTTGCAGTTGAAGATTGAGTAGTGTCTGTACTTGTCGCTGGGGTAGCTGCACTGTCTGTTGCAGTCGAAGTTTGAGTAGTGGCTGTACTTGTCGCTGGGGGTGGTGTAGCTGCTGTGCTCGGAGCTGGAGTAGCTGCGCTGTCTGTTGCTTCGCCCTCAGATCCAGGGACATTTTTTCCCTTTTGAAGGTGCTGGATAGTGTTGAACAAGGCCCGGTAAGCATAGGCCAAGCCCCAGCACGTTGACATGATTTGTCCCTCTCTGGTATGACCAGGATGACAACACACCTCATTGAAGTGTTTTACTAATTCTTCTGGATTTTGCACTTGTTCGGTGGTGAAATTCCAAAACACTGGAGAGGCCCACTGACCTAGATACTTGCCCATACTATCCCACACACCCTGCCACTCATGGCTGTCCAGCCTCGGGGAAAATCTCTCGGTCCCCCTATTTTGTCGTCTAACCCCAGACAAGGCCCAAACCCGACTCTGCTTAACTCTTGAGATCAGACGTAATGGTTGTGGACAAAACACACTCTGTATGCGTGCCAACATGGTGACCCCCATCACAATCAGCAAACAGGTCTCAACAATATTAAAAGGCCACTCAAAAATTTCAAAACTCTCAAACGATGCTGTAAACGGTCTGGGAGGGGCACTGGGAGGGTAAAAGAATGTTCTCCTTCATAGGTTGACCACCCAGGAAGGAGAAAAAAGATGTATAGTTGCTAAGCATTTGTATTATATACCTCCCAAAGTATAAAGGTGGTGACCACACTGGGAACATAAGCCAGACCAGTTTCATGATCAATTTTTCTATTGTATTACAAGTCATTACCATAAAATACAATGAGACAATAACCTTAGCCCAAGCCCCACACTTGAAAAACACTAACACAGCAAATACCGGCTCTAAGTAACCTACGGCATATTGAGACTGTGAGATCAAAAACAACAACTTTGAGAGCCAATAAATCAGCATTGTGACAAGTGACTATTAATCCAAAACACTGAATGCTTATCACAAATACGATTAGACACACTCTGGTCAGATCTGTCGTTATCTCAACCCTTCGTGCCCCACGTTGGGCGCCAAAATAGAACTGTCGTGGTTTAAGCCCAGGCTGTAAATTAGAACCACGCAGTCTACTTCCCCACCCCCCCCCCCCCCCTTCTTCCCTCCGCTTCTGGAGGGATGGGGAGGAGAATCAAAAGAATGCAGCTCCCACGGGTTGAGATAAAGACAGTCCAGTAACTAAGGTATAACACAAATCACTACTGCCGCCACCAATAATAACAACGACAAGAGAAATAACAAGGGAAGAGAATACGATACCGCCCGCCGGAAAAGACAGCCCGACAGAAAAGGGGCCGTGCCCTTCCGGGTAGCTCCCAGTTACATCCCCTGGTATGACGTGCTGTGGTATGGAACACCTCCTTGGCCAGTCTGGGTCAGGTGTCCTGTCCCTGCTTCCTCCCGGCCCCTCCTCCTCCCTGGCAGAGCATGAGACTCACACAGTCCTTGGTCAGTCTAAACATCAGTGTTATCAGTTTTTTGTTCCCAGGCCAAAAGTCAAAAACACAGTGCTGTAACAGCTACTAAGAAGGAGAAAAAAACTGACTGCTACTGCTGAACCCAGGACATCAACTCATGAATATATTTGCAGGTAATAGTGTTAGCTGTACGTATAGCCAAATGTATAACTCAGAATAGCTTAGTCACGGGTAAGATCAGCCCCCTTTTCTCTTCTATTTGTATTACAGACTCGAAGTGGGGTGGAGGGAGGGATCTATCAAAATATGTTTTCACTGTGGAATGAAAAAAGGCATAGAAATATGCAAGGGAGAGGAACTCTTAGCTGGAGGTTTATGTAATGATATGAAATGTTGTATAGATCTTGTCAGTGGGGAGCCCAGGAAATAATGGGTCCAGCTTTGTGGACCTGAACTGCATTCTGTGGCCCAAATCATCAGTAACATGGAGACCTTTGCCAAGGGCATTACTTTTGATGTAGATTTATTCCAAAAAATGACTTTAACTCTTTGAACATCTTTGTATGGTTTAGAGGCTGTACAAAGACCACAACACAAACTACAGTAGTACATAACTGAGTAATATACAAGGTGCAGTTTATGGTGCTTTGTTCTCCTTTACTGTTTTTCCTCACCATCATATTCAGCTGTGCCATCTACATTTGCCATTTAAACTCTGAGAAGGATGTCTGAAAAATTAATTTCTTCCTATAAGAGTTTTCACTATATGTGGCTGCCCACACTCAAAACCAACTCCTTGATAATGAGGTCTATTTGAGAAGACTCAGCTGGACCTAAAGACCTTCAAAAAAAGTCTATAAGAAGCATCGGGGCACTAGCTGTCCCAAACACCTTTGCTAAGAAGCCTCGCTGATTGGGCTTCCCTTCCTTCATGTGGGAGCTGTTTTTAAGCTGAGACTTTTGTCTATGGTCCTGGCTTGAGCTATGTTGCAGCAGCCTTACAGATACGCCCATGTCTGGCCATGTACCTCCCTGATCTAGTCACTGATAGTAACTAAGGATCATCCTAAAAGTTCATAGGAAAAGTTCAAGAGGCAACAGACTAAGAAATACTCACTGAATATAAGGCAAATATAAGGCAAATTTCCTAATCAGAGTTCTTAGACTTGAGCAGGTTGCCTAAAGTTGTTTTTTGACTTTACATCCTTGAAGGTTTTCAGAACTCAGCTGGACAAGACCTTAAACAACTTAATCTAATATTGCAGTTAGCCCTTTTTTGAGTAGGAGTTTGGACTAGATGTCTTCCAGAGAAGTTAGTAGATGACTTCTATATTTCTTTTTCTGGGACTACATGACGCTATGCTTTCAGAGAGAGAACAGAATTAGCTTGGGTGTAGCCCTATACTTAGGATGCTGTACAATTATAGCACAGATAAGACTTTTTGAGAGGTAACAATGATTATTTTGTTCAAAAGGTACATAATGAATAACACACAAAAAAAAAATAATCCAGTAAATCCTGTATGCCATTCCTAGTATATCTTGCTTAATTCCATGGGAAAATTGTGGTGCTACTCATGATCTAATTATTTCTAGTCCCTTTTGGAAATTATGCTTTTAGCACCTTTGCTGTTATTCCAGTACATAGACCACAGCTGTGATGAGCTTTCATAAAGATCATGTGGCTACACAACTATTGGCCACAGTTCATGTTGTTATACTGAAGCAGTTTGGGTGTGCTACAGACCCACTAAATATTAGTGGTGACATTCCTTCTGCTCTGTCTGCTCTGTCAGTAATGGTCAAGCTTTCTGAAGAAAGGGGAAATAAAATTTATAACTGAATAGTTATAAAATCATGTTCTAAGGCAGCAACAGAGATCTAGGAGAGAGTTATTAAAAACCAACTACAAATGTGTCAACATAAGACAACGAAACAAACAAGAAGCACACCTTAATGAGATAATATTTATGTAACATTCACATTAACAAGAAACAAACTAGAGTGGAGAACCTGCATATTTTCTTCTTTGCAGATTAGCTTAATTTAGGTAATTGTGTTTTCTGCATTTTGTTACGTTTTTAGGTTGTAATAGTGATTTTTCTAAGGCTGCTGACAGCAACTGATAAAATATATCATTATCATGCAAACATGAATCTATGTTTTCATATTAATAGCAAAATTTATCAAATTAAGTGAGCCCTTTTTTAGGTGATGGGTAATGAAGATCAGTGACATTATGTCTTCAGTAATGATTTTTCTATAATTAATTTTCTCAGCATATTTCTGGTTGATACCAAGGCTCCTAGCAATAATGAATTTATGTTACTGGACTGATATCACTGATATCCCATGAGACTTGCTTTGCAGTTCAGAGTAATACTACTTTGCCCTTTATCATCTAATTGCATGAGATATTTTTCTACTTCCTGTATTCAGTAAATCAAGCATTTTTTGAAAATAATTTTTCTCCTAATAATACCATAGTCTAAACAAAGGTGAATTCCCTCCAGCCATTAATTTAATCAAATTGTAATTAATTTTCTCTCTTGGCTGTAATGTGCAATCGTTTAATTAAACACAAAAAAGATTCTCCAGCATGGTGATTCCGTAAGATGAAAACTGCATTAAATGGCTTCTGCCTCCTCTTTGTTCTGAAGAATTTTTTTAGAACAAAAAGATATTTAAATCTCAGATAAATATCAAAGATTTTTGGTGCTTATTGTGATCTTTTCTGTAGTGATAGGACAAGGGGTTTAAACTTAAACAGAGAAGTTCAAGTTACAGGTAAGGAAGAAGTTCTTTACTGTGAGGGCACTGAAACAGGTTGCCCAAAGAAGTAAATTCTCCCTCCACGGCAGATTTCAAGGCTGGGTTGGACAGAGCCTTGAATCACATGGTCTAGGGAGAGGTATCCCTGCCCATAGCAGGAGGGTTGGAACTAGATGATCTGAAGGTCCTTTCCAACCCAAACCATTCTACGATTCTGTGATTCTATAGAGTATTTCTCACACAAGCTTGGTCCTGATATCTTGATTTTACAAACAGTAGAAGCGCAGTCTAAGGTTCAGGGGAATTTTAAACCCATCTCTTTAGGTGGAAAAGTGGATGAAACAATTGCAAAGACCTTATCCTTGGCTTTGCAATGTTCTCCTCTGTTGTCTTCAATGGGCCTCTTCATCAGCATCTCCACTTCCTTTTAATTTTCTTTAGGTGTTACTATAAATCATACACCATCCTGTTGTTAGAGTGCTGTGGGGTTTCTTAATTTGTCCTAGTAGAAAATTCCTAAGTGGTCTGGTTTTGGCTGGGGTAAGTTAATTTTCTTCATAGTAACTAGTATGGGCAGGTTTGGATTTCTGCCTGGAAACAGTCTAAATAACACAGGGTTTTTTAGTTATTGCTGAGCAGAGCTTATTCAGAGCCAAAGCCTTTTCTGCTACTCACCCCACCGGCGCTTAGGCTGGGGGTGCACAAGAAACTGGGAGCAGCACAGCCAGAACAGCTGACCCCAACTGACCTAAGGGATATCCTAAACTGTATGACATCATTCTCAGCATGTAAAGCTGGGGGAAAAAGAAAGAAAGGGAGATGCTCAGAATGATGACTTCCCAGGCAACCATTATGCATGATGAAGCCCTGCTTCCCTGGAGATGGGTGAAACACCCCCCTGCCCATAGGAAGCGGTGAATAAATTTCTTGTTTTTCTTTGCTTGCGTGCACGGCTTTTGCTTTACCTGTTAAACTGTATTTATCCCAGCCCACAAGTTTTTTCACTTTTACCCTTCTGATTCTCCCTACACCCCTCCAGAGGGGAGTGAGTGAGCAGCTGTGTGGGGCTTAGTTGCCAGCTGCAGTTAAACTGTGATATGGTCATATTGACAGAAGGCAAGTTTATTAATTTAGATCTGCAAAATATTCGTGGTACCTTTTGGTAAAATAGATCACTGAAAACATTTATGAGTATTAAACCAGTATTATTTACAGATAGGCACAGAATTAAAAATTGGTTTTGATACGTACCATCATTCTAGTATAAGTTCTAACAGTTCCTTAAAACTTTGTACTTCACCTTGCTGGGAGAAGTATGAAGTGAGGGCTTTTTCCTGCAAAATGCAGGATCATATTTTTTCTGTCATGCTTTATACCTTCCTGTTTCTTCACTGGTTTTCAAATCCATATCACACTTGAAATTTACTACATAAGTATGTTCTACATGCATTAAGTGTTTATTCTCTGCTTTCATTGCTATCTTTGTATCTGGTTTTATCTAACATCCAAGGTTGCATTCTTATAATGACCAGTAGCCATTTGTCATCAAAAGTTGCTGTTCTTTTACAACAGACATACCTATTCACCTTATGTGATATTAATCTATTCAGAAGAGTCTCACCGATTAGGTAATTGTATAGCTATTAACAGATATACACATCTTAATGTTATTTTTCTTTACTAGAATCTGGTATGCTTTAAAAAGCAGGAAGAGTTGTAGCATGCATTACTTCTTAAAATGGACAATGAAAGGTGCAAAGAACACACCACGACTGGTGGCAGTGAACTCCGTTCTCCAGGGTGCACATGCTTGACTCTGATATGTACTATTGACCTACATTTAAATGCTAATTCATGAGTGACACCTAAATAGTAAGGTGTTCTTTGGGGTACATTTCTTTGAAATCCTTAAGGTTCAGCTTTCAGACTTGACCTCTGTGGTAAAGCCAGCAGAGATATAAAGCAGTTCTGCTTGGGCATTTTCAGGGAAATAAGTATATGGGGATAGGCAAAGATGACTGATTATAGCTGTCGTGGTTTAAGCCCAAGCTGTAAATCAGAACCATGCAGTCTACTGCCCCCCCCCCCCCACCTTTCTTCCCTCTGCTTCTGGAGGGACGGGGAGGAGAATCAAAAGAATGCAGCTCCCACGGGTTGAGATAAAGACAGTCCAGTAACTAAGGTATAACACAAATCACCACTGCCGCCACCAACAATAACAACGACAAGAGAAATAACAAGGGAAGAGAATACGATACCGCCCGCCGGAAAAGACAGCCCGACAGAAAAGGGGCCGTGCCCTTTCGGGTAGCTCCCAGTTACATCCCCTGGCATGACGTGCTGTGGTATGGAATACCTCCTTGGCCAGTCTGGGTCAGGTGTCCTGTCCCCGCTTCCTCCCGGCCCCTCCTCCTCCCTGGCAGAGCATGAGACTCACAAAGTCCTTGGTCAGTCTAAACATCAGTGTTATCAGTTTTTTGTTCCCAAGCCAAAAGTCAAAAACACAGCGCTGCAACAGCTAGTAAGAAGGAAAAAAAAACAAACTGACTGCCACTGCTGAACCCAGGACAGTATCCACCCCTTGTTCCATACCATTCACGTCATGCTCAGATCCCACATTTTCCATATACCCTCACTCTCATCTCGGTGCACTGTTATCTTAGTGCATGGACCAATTTCTATAAAGCTACTGAGTCCATTCGGTTCATGATGTTGGGCTCCATCTCTTGGAACAGTCTTTCAGGGCAGAAGAAGCTGTATGCAGTGTTGGATCGTTGCCTGCTGATGCTGATCATTCCTTTACTGTAGAACTCATCCGGTTCTATCAAAGTTCATTCTCTGTTGGGATGATGGTCGGAGGGAAGTCAGAGCCAGTCGCTGGTGCCCTGCAGACTTCTAGTTGATGGGCTATAGCAGGCAACAGCGTACAATTGAGTTCATTGTCTGTTTTCCCCTAAAATCAAATCCCCTTGAGGTACGCATCGGACTTCCCCATCTTCCCGCATTACCCACCAAGTATATCCAGGTCCCTGAGCAAAAGCAATCCCACGAGTGGGTTTGCCTTTACCTGAAGCAGGAATAACCCAGACTGTCTTCCCCAGCAAATTCTTTATGTGCACCACAGGAACTTTGTCCCCCTCTACAATATGTAAAAGTTCTGACTGGGCTGGGCCAGCCCTGTTGGCAGATCCTCTGGTGTTGACCAACCAGGTGGCCTTTGGTAAGTGTGTATCCCAATGCTTGAAAGTTCCCCCACCCATTGCTCTCAGTGTAGTTTTTAACAGCCCATTGTACCGTTCGATTTTCCCAGAGGCTGGTGCATGGTAGGGGATGTGACATACACACTCAATGCCATGCTCTTTGGCCCAAGTGTCTATAAGGCTATTCCGGAAATGAGTCCCATTGTCTGATTCAATTCTTTCTGGGGTGCCATGTCGCCACAAAATCTGGTTCTCAAGGCCCAGGATAGTGTTCCGGGCAGTGGCATGGGGCACAGCGTATGTTTCCAGCCATCCGGTGGTTGCTTCCACCATGGTAAGCACATGGCGCTTGCCTTGGCGGGTTGGTGGGAGTGTGATATAATCAATTTGCCAGGCCTCCCCATATTTATACTGCAGCCATCGTCCTCCATACCAAAGAGGCTTTAACCGTTTGGCTTGTTTAATTGCAGCACACGTTTCACACTCGTGAATAACCCGGGCAATAGTGTCCATTGTTAAGTCCACCCCTCGATCACGGGCCCATCTGTATGTTGCATCTCTGCCCTGATGACCTGAAGTGTCATGGGCCCACCGGGCCAAAAATAATTCACCTTTATGTTGCCAATCTAAGTCCATCTGAGCCACTTCAATCTTAGCAGCTTTGTCCACTTGTTGGTTGTTCTGGTGTTCCTCAGTGGCCCGACTCTTGGGTACATGGGCGTCTACATGGCGTACCTTCACCACCAGGTTCTGCACCCGGGCAGCGATATCTTGCCACAATGCATCAGCCCAGATGGGTTTACCTCTGCGTTGCCAGTTGCTCTGCTTCCATTGCTGCAACCACCCCCACAGGGCATTTGCCACCATCCATGAGTCAGTATAGAGATAAAGTACTGGCCACTTTTCTCGTTCAGCAATGTCCAGGGCCAGCTGGATGGCTTTCACCTCGGCAAACTGACTCGATTCACCCTCTCCTTCAGCAGTTTCTGCAACTTGTCCTTGAGGACTCCATACAGCTGCCTTCCATCTCCGATGTTTTCCCACAATACGGCAGGACCCATCAGTAAACAAGGCATACTGCTTTTCACTTTCTGACAGTTTATTATATGGTGGGGCCTCTTCAGCACGCATCACCTCCTCCTCTGGTGACATTCCAAAATCTTTGCCCCCTGGCCAGTCCATGATGACTTCTAGAATGCCTGGACGACTGGGATTTCCTATTCGAGCTCGTTGTGTAATTAGTGCAGCCCATTTACTCCATGTCGCATCGGTTGCATGATGTGTAGAGGAGACCCTGCCTTTGAAAATCCAGCCCAGAACGGGCAACCTGGGTGCCAGGAGGAGCTGTGCTTCAGTGCCAATCACCTCCGAAGCAGCTCGAACCCCTTCATAGGCTGCCAGTATCTCTTTCTCAGTTGGGGTATAGCTGGTCTCAGATCCTTTGTATCCCCGACTCCAAAAGCCGAGGGGTCGACCTCGAGTCTCCCCTGGAGCTTTCTGCCAGAGGCTCCAGGTAGGACCATTCTCCCTAGCTGCGGTGTACAGTACATTTTTTACATCTGGCCCATTCCGGACTGGTCCAAGGGCTACTGCATGAACTATCTCACGTTTAATTTGCTCAAAGGCTTGTTGTTGCTCAGGGCCCCATTTAAAATCATTCTTCTTCCGGGTTACATGATAGAGAGGGCTTACAATCGAACTGTAATTTGGGATGTGCACTCTCCAGAACCCCACAGCACCCAAGAAAGCTTGTGTTTCTTTCTTATCAGTTGGTGGAGACATTGCTGTTATTTTGTTGATCACATCTGTAGGGATCTGGCGACGTCCATCTTGCCATTTGATTCCCAAAAATTGAATCTCCTGTGCAGGTCCCTTGACCTTACTCCGGTTTATGGCAAAACCAGCTTTCAGCAGGATTTGGATTATTTTCCTCCCTTTCTCAAAGACTTCTTCCGCTGTATCACCCCACACAATAATGTCATCAATGTATTGCAGGTGTTCTGGAGCTTGCCCCTGTTCCAGTGCATTCTGGATCAGTCCATGGCAGATGGTAGGGCTGTGTTTCCACCCCTGGGGCAGTCGGTTCCAAGTGTACTGGACGCCCCTCCAAGTAAAAGCAAACTGTGGCCTGCATTCTGCTGCCAAAGGAATTGAGAAGAATGCATTGGCAATATCAATCGTGGCATACCACTTGGCTGCCTTTGACTCCGGTTCATACTGAAGTTCTAGCATGTCCGGTACGGCAGCACTCAATGGTGGTGTGACTTCATTCAGGCCACGATAGTCTACTGTTAGTCTCCACTCTCCATTAGACTTTCGCACTGGCCATATGGGGCTATTAAAGGGTGAGCGGGTCCTGCTGATCACTCCCTGACTCTCCAGACTACGGATCAGTTTATGGATGGGAATCAGGGAGTCTCGGTTGGTGCAATACTGCCGCCGGTGCACTCTTGTGGTTGCGATTGGCACTTGTTGTTCTTCGACCTTCAGCAACCCCACAACAGAGGGATCCTCTGAGAGACCAGGCAAGGTGGACAGCTGTTCATTTTCCTCAGTCTCCAAAGCAGCAATACCAAAAGCCCATCGGTACCCTTTTGGGTCTTTGAAGTACCCTCTCCTGAGGTAATCTATGCCGAGGATGCATGGAGCCTCTGGACCAGTCACAATGGGGTGCTTTTGCCATTTCCTTCCAGTCAGGCTGATCTCAGCCTCCAGTACAGTCAACTCTTGGGATCCTCCTGTCACTCCAGAGATATAGATGGGTTCCACCCCTTGACAGCTTGACGGCATCAGGGTACACTGTGCACCGGTATCTACGAGAGCTTTATACTTCTGCGGGACGGATGTGCCAGGCCATCTGACCCACACAGTCCAGTAAATCCGATTGTCCCCTACCTCCACCTGGCTGGAGGCAGGGTCCCTCTAACAGTCATCACAACGTTGGACACCTAAGTCGTGTTGAAAGGGATTATTCTTCGTTATCACAGGAGCTGGAGTAAAATCAGCTCTTCCGCTCCATCTGGGAACCTGCTCACCAGAGACTGAAGCCGCAGCTCTCATGGGATGATTAGTCTTGACCCTTGTTCCTATTTTCAATTCATGCACCCGTTCCTCCAAAGCTGAAGTAGGTTTTCCATCCCACTTCGTCATGTCTTCTCCATGATCCCGCAGGTAAAACCATAGGGTGGCCCGTGGTGTTTGCCTTCTATATCTTCTGTCTCAAACAATAGGACATCTTTTGTTAACAGCTGAGACGTATGTTGGTACACGTGAGGAGCTGGATAAATCAGATAGATCGTCCCTCAATTGTTTGACATCCTGGGACAGTTTTTCCACAGCTGAGATGATGGAAGAGGTGAGATTGTCTTCGAACTCTCGGAGTTTATGAATCATTTCATCCACTGTTGGTGTTACTATGTCACCCCAGGTTACTGTTGCCAATGAATGGGCATATGATGACGGTGCATTCCATGTAAGTTTTCGCCACATGGGTCGTGTACATTCGACTTCATCTGGGTCTATGGGTATATCTCCGTTATTTGGTTTGGTGTGATAGATCATCTCTACGATGGCTGATTCCCTCAGAGACTGGATGCCTTTGTCTAAAGTAGTCCGCTTGGCCGAACGACTCGTAACATCGTCCTTGTATGGAAACCTTTCTTTCACAGCTGCCAAGAGCCGCCTCCAAAGACTGAGGGACTTTTTCTCTCTTGCAATTGCTTTGTCAATTCCCCCTTCTCTAGCAAGTGATCCTAGCTGCTTGGCTTCCATACCTTCTAATTCGTGACCATGGGCCCCATTGTCCCAGCATCGTAGCAACCAGGTGATGATGTGCTCCCCTGGCTGACGGGTAAAATTTTTCGCATATTCCGTAGCTCGGTTGAGGTCCGAGGTCGAGAAGTCACCTCTTCTTCTTCTTCTTCGTCATGGGATGATGACTCCTGATCAGATGGTGGCCCAGGTGGTGAATACATTGTTTCTTCATCTTGCTTCACCCTTCTTGCCTCTTTTTTGCTTTTTCTCTTGCGTATGGGGGCAATCGATATTGGTACGAATCTGGTTTAGCTGCTGTGGTTGGGGCTGGGGTAGCTTCGCTGTCTGTTGCAGTTGAAGTTTGAGTAGTGGTTGTACTTGTCGCTGGGGTAGCTGCACTGTCTGTTGCAGTCAAAGTTTGAGTAGTGGCTGTACTTGTCGCTAGGGGTGGTGTAGCTGCTGTGCTCGGAGCTGGAGTAGCTGCGCTGTCTGTTGCTTCGCCCTCAGATCCAGGGACATTTCTTTCCTTTTGAAGGTGCTGGATAGTGTTGAACAAGGCCCGGTAAGCATAGGCCAAGCCCCAGCACGTTGACATGATTTGTCCCTCTCTGGTATGACCAGGATGACAGCACACCTCATTGAAGTGTTTTACTAATTCTTCTGGATTTTGCACTTGTTCGGTGGTGAAATTCCAAAACACTGGAGGGGCCCACTGACCTAGATACTTGCCCATACTATCCCACACACCCTGCCACTCATGGCTGTCCAGCCTCGGGGAAAATCTCTCGGTCCCCCTATTTTGTCGTCTAACCCCAGACAAGGCCCAAACCCGACTCTGCTTAACTCTTGAGATCAGACGTAATGGTTGTGGACAAAACACACTCTGTATGCGTGCCAACATGGTGACCCCCATCACAATCAGCAAACAGGTCTCAACAATATTAAAAGGCCACTCAAAAACTTCAAAACTCTCAAACGATGCTGTAAACGGTCTGGGAGGGGCACTGGGAGGGTAAAAGAATGTTCTCCTTCATAGGTTGACCACCCAGGAAGGAGAAAAAAGATGTATAGTTGCTAAGCATTTGTATTATATACCTCCCAAAGTATAAAGGTGGTGACCACACTGGGAACATAAGCCAGACCAGTTTCATGATCAATTTTTCTATTGTATTACAAGTCATTACCATAAAATACAATGAGACAATAACCTTAGCCCAAGCCCCACACTTGAAAAACACTAACACAGCAAATACCGGCTCTAAGTAACCTACGGCATATTGAGACTGTGAGATCAAAAACAACAACTTTGAGAGCCAATAAATCAGCATTGTGACAAGTGACTATTAATCCAAAACACTGAATGCTTATCACAAATACGATTAGACACACTCCGGTCAGATCTGTCGTTATCTCAACCCTTCGTGCCCCACGTTGGGCGCCAAAATAGAACTGTCGTGGTTTAAGCCCAAGCTGTAAATCAGAACCACGCAGTCTACTTCCCCACCGCCCCTTTCTTCCCTCCGCTTCTGGAGGGACGGGGAGGAGAATCAAAAGAATGCAGCTCCCACGGGTTGAGATAAAGACAGTCCAGTAACTAAGGTATAACACAAATCACCACTGCCGCCACCAACAATAACAACGACAAGAGAAATAACAAGGGAAGAGAATACGATACCGCCCGCCGGAAAAGACAGCCCGACAGAAAAGGGGCCGTGCCCTTCCGGGTAGCTCCCAGTTACATCCCCTGGCATGACGTGCTGTGGTATGGAACACCTCCTTGGCCAGTCTGGGTCAGGTGTCCTGTCCCCGCTTCCTCCCGGCCCCTCCTCCTCCCTGGCAGAGCATGAGACTCACACAGTCCTTGGTCAGTCTAAACATCAGTGTTATCAGTTTTTTGTTCCCAGGCCAAAAGTCAAAAACACAGCGCTGTAACAGCTACTAAGAAGGAAAAAAAAAAAAAACCTGACTGCCACTGCTGAACCCAGGACAATAGCCCACATTGTTTCCCTGACAGTACAGAGCAGCACTTGCTGAAAGATAACATAGGCATTTTTTGTGTCTCTTTAAACTGTAATTACATTAATGAACAATGAATAATATTGGAAATAAGCAAAATAAAAAAAAAAAGAAAGAAAGAAAACAAAACCAAGCACCACTGACTTTACGATATCAGGCAATTGTGGAGCTACCTAATACGCCACTTTGAGGTATTGGAATTGGTCATCTAGCATTGTAAATTTCTGTATTGCATTATCAATCATTTAAGCCATTCATTCTCTGTTCTGAAAGAGATAAGACATTTGAAGATCGTGTTGCAGGTAACGACAATAGGCAGTGTACAGATTTCACTCATTTCATTGAGTGTTCAGTCCTGATTACATGAGTTATCTGTGACAGAGTGCAAACAATCTTTTTTTTGGTCTCTAATCTTAAAATGTCCAAAAAGTCCTGTAATAAAACTCAATATTTATGAACCTCAGCACACGATTAAAAATTAAGTCTGTTTTCTAACTTTTATTATTTGTTGAATAGTGCTACAGATGTACAATATTATATATATAATTAATATATGACTATATTAAAGTTCAGATTTGAATATTAGAATAACTGTTCATTTAAAGGTATAAAATGTAAGCTTATATCCATATTTCATTAAAATAAAAATCTAATAGTAGGTTTCCAAAATGTACTATGTATAATTTATACATATTTCTCACTGAAACAGAAGATTTCAATATTTAAATGCATTGACAGGAAAGAAGCAAACAAACCCAAGCAACTCCAAAGAGCTTTGACTGCTAAAATAGTTTTTCAAGATTTTACTGAAGGCATTCAAATTTTCACTAATGTAATCCCAACACTGAATTCAACTACCATTGGGTCTAATGGTACCAAGAAAATAAACTGCTCCTGAGAAGCAGAGGGACTCAGAATTAGTCCATGTTGTCTGTTAAAAATCAGGCAAAATTAAGACTCATAGGATTCTGTGACAGGAATCAAGCAACGGTACTTTGTAGCACAGGTATTTGTCAACCCTGAAAAACCTGTACAGACTTCTCACTAGTGAAAAATTCTGTAATGAACCTTTTGGTTAGGATACTTGCAGTTCTGCTACTGAAGCACAAAAAAAATGTCTTCATGTATCATTCTAGGATGTGGCCTGAGTTTTTGCAGTAACAAATTGGATAACAATTGGACAACATAGTCCCTTGTATTCATTGAAACTTCTTAATGACAGCCTGGTGAAATGGATTCGTAAGAGTTTAACAAAGTTAAAGAGAGGCATGATTGTCTTAGTGATAGTACAAAACAGATGTAAATGTTGCATTTGTCATTTTATTCATTCATCTGAAAATCTTCTGCATACTCTAATATTTCTTTAGTGAATTTTTCTTACATTTATCTGTGTAGACTCAAGTATTGATGGCTTATGCATATAACCTATTGAATTTAGCACACAGTTGGAACCGAACTGTGTGATCCAATAAAGAATTAAACATATTTGTGACTTAAAATTAATTTAGTGTCATGAAAATCTGCACAGCAGCAAAGAAAGCAAGGTTTTAAAAAATAAGCAGCAAATGTAAAACTTGTTTTTCAATAGGAAAAGAAGTAAGAAAATATATGGTTTAATTCTGATGAAAACTCATTTGTCTCATTTAAATGATTACACAGAAGATTGCAATGCATTTCGTCCTCTTACGAATAATTTGTTATGAATAGTAGTTATATACTTCCTCTACCACATTTTACAATATTCTCACACATATGTTAGTCTTATTCCTACTATAGCTAAATCCACAGAAATCACAGAAATGTTAATTTAACAGATAAATATGATGCCAAACTAGCAAAATATTGCTGATAGCATTCTTCAAATAATTAATTTATTTTCCTAAGGCCTCCGAGAATGTGTATAAATGTTCTCATTTTCTAATTTTAATTTACTTTCTTTTCAACATTATTTTCTAGATTTGATAGTAGCCTTAAGCAATGTTCCCTGCATCAAATATCTGACATTTCTGCTTCCACTCTTGCTTTGCTGGAAAGCCTACCTCTGCACAATAAATTTCCTCTAAAAAATACTCACTGTTTCCCCCCTCCCACTGTTCTCTTAGCATGTCATAGACTGCCGATCAGTGGTTAGGCTTTTTGTCCCTCAGCAATTTATCTGCATATGTCATCTGTATTTTCAAGTGTTATACCCTACTTTAGGTGCTCATAAAATGCTTCTGCTTGATTTTTTTTGGGGGGCACTAAATATTAGCAGACATGATTGGTGCAACTTCATTTTCTGTGTGTGTTGTTACATTTTTTTTCTCTTCATCAAAAGAGAAAACATTTCTAGCAGTAGTGCCCTGGACAATTCTTCAAGATGCTGAACACTGAAAATAGTGAGCAGTCCTCCCTCACCTTGGAAGTTCAAATACTGTCTGACAACACAGCCTGAATGATAAGATAGTAAATAAAGGAAAATATTCTACTGTATATGCAATTTTAAACACCAAGTACACTCCAAATGAAACAATACATTTCAGACAAAGAGTATTTTCACAGTTCTGATACAGCTTACATTGTCTCTTTACTTCAATTCATCTTTGAATTGTGCTGTATCCATAATATCCGTCAGACTATTCCTAAATCATTCAAGTACATCCTTTCAATTACAAGAGTCTCAGCAGACTCTTCCTTTTTTAAGGTTTTGTTGAGAAAGGGTATTGTGACATTTTTCCTATTTGTCGCATTCAAGCAGTGTTTTACCAGACCATGGACAAAGAAGCAGTGAGAAAATGGTTGCAGCCATATATGATTGGGAAAAGCTGATACCAGCACTCCTGAGGCTGCTGTACTTCAAAGGATTTGAAAGTTTGTTTTGATAAAAGATAAAGGGACCAAAGTTCAAGTTCTGTGATCAGAGACACAAAAAAAGGATATCTTCTGATAAGCTTCAATTGTAAGCTTTAGACTGTGTGCTCTCAGACTTTCAAAGTTGCCAACATGGTTAAGCTGGATAAAAAAAAATTAGTAATACAACGAAAAGAAGGGCGAAAAAGAAAGTCACTTAGAGAAATACATGAGCACTTGTCAGTGGTGGGAATCACAGGACAACTTACTCTGCTTTGGTATGCCTAACTGATTTGTACAAGTATTTCATAAGCATGAACCACACAAAATGCAGTACTTTCAGTCTCCCTAAACTGTTAAGCCTTATCTGCAAAAAGGGAGAATCACCCTGTAGAAAGTTTATGGAATGGGTTCACCTGCATTTTTTCTGCAGGGCCCAAGAAGCTCTGAGGTTCGAATTTGATTCTGTAAATTATAGAATCACAGTAAAATTTAGCCTGGAATAAACCTCCAAAAGTCATCTGGTCTGACCTCCTGCTCAAGACAGTTTTAACTTCAAAGTTAGATCAGTTCCTTTGGCCTCTTGGCATGTGCTCCAGTCCCCTTATCAACTTGGTGACTCTTCACTGGACTTTCTCCAGTGTCACCACCTGTCTTTTACATCATGACTCAGAACGGGATCACATACTCCAAATGCAGCTTTGCAAAGCCATGTGAAGGGAAATTAACACTCTATTTTGACCTGCTGGCCACACTGTTTGTGATGAAACCCTCTGTGCTTTTACTATTTGTTGCCCCAATGTGCTGAAGATATCCTGTCTGGCAGTCCTGGGATTCCTTTTTGGCAAGTTTTCATCCATTTATAGTTTTCCTTATTACAGAAATGGAATAATTATCTATAGAAACTTAAACTACTACCCTGCAGGGTTGCCATCAAGAAAGCTGGCATATGTAAGAAGCCACTAATGAAACTGATGCTTAAATCCAAACACCTGTAATGTAAAAATGCAAGCTACAATGACAAAGTTCTTATCTGAATGACAGCCTTCTGCTTTTTGATTGAACCTTTTCAAATGAAACATCTCTGTAATGATGACTGATTTTATCATGTTCTCTGCATAAACCTCAAGCTGCCCTCCTTATGGCTGCTTCCATTAGTCAGCAGGCCAAAAAGGTTTATTAAGACAATTTCATTTGTTTAACTTACTTCTAAATATGCCAGCTTTCATGTTTTAGATACTGTAAATGTAATATGTATACAAAGATAAAAAGTGCAATATTTAGTATGCTCTTTACAATACAGTGTTTTTTCTATTTGTTCTGTAGTCTCAAAGACGCTAGAAATACTTCTGTTGTTTCCTTTTAACATGGGTAACAGTCATACTTTCTGAGTATGGTCCTCAATAACATACAATTTTAAAGTTACAGTTTAGAGACCCATTAAGGAAGAGAATTTAATAAACACTCTTAGAGAAGTTAAAAGTCCATTAAAAATCCTAAGCTTTATAACTGGGAGCTCATCACACCTAAAATGAAGATTCACTTATCACTTCAGTGTACATTCATCTGTGTCTCTCGCTAGTGGATTAATCTTCTAATTTTATTTTTTCATTTTTATTTTCAGCTTATTCCTTGGCAGGCTTCCTTTTCCAACAATTGAACTTGTGGTAAATCTTTAAATAAAATTTCATACATTTCTTTCCCTAAAGACTAAGCAATTTAAAATGACAGAAAAGAGAGAAAAGAATAGTGCTCTATTTTAAAGTTTTTTGTTTTTTTTTTTTTTTTTTTTTTTCTGGATGGTATCTGGCTTTATTTGTGGTAGTTCTAGCATTTTTAATCAGTCAGCATTTATTTAGATAGTTGGGATAGTCAGTGTTGCCTTATTAAGTCATCATATCATGTTAAGAGTAGAGTCTTCAATGCTTTCCAACATATGTTCAGCTTAGTCTATATGCCATGATTTTGCAATTTTAAAAAGGAGTATAACATAATGACTTTTAATATATTCCTTTTGTGTCTGAGTTTTTAATTCCTACTTGCACAGTTTGAAAAATGCAAATTAAAAAAGCAATTGATTGTGTTATGAAAAAATACCAGGGAATGAATATATAACATTTTTCAAATGGTCGTTCCCTTGTACTTTAATTAATGTGTAATTTCACATTTGAAATTTGTAATTCAAAATTAAAGGTAAAATCCTGTGGTACTGGAGAAGATGAGAACAGAATATTAAATACAGACATTTTCTGCATTAGCCTCTTGCAGTTCCATTTTCTGTTCCATTAACTTTCATGCTTTTCCATGTTTGTTTGCAGGTATATTTCTAACTTACTGACAAGTTTTAAGCCTCGTATAATTTTTATATAGAAAGATGTGGTACTCAAATCAACTTCCCCGTTGTGTTGTGTCCATGCTGAGGGTGAAGAGAGCAAGCTACTCTAAAACTAGCATTTGTCATGCATGACTGCTCATGACCATATATATGATTGCTGGTTTAGACTGAGCATTCTGAAGGACAACATTTGCAAACTGGTTCTAAGAGATTACAGAAATCAGTTTTGAACTCAATGTCCTACGCAGATGCTTGGAATCATGAATATCTGAAGAACCCTTGGTACTGAGCAAGAACACCGTCAGCTAGAGGTAGAACTGCTGTATGAACACCCGCTAGAATAATGTTGCATATATTTTTTGGGGGTGTTTATTTTTTGTGGATGATCTGTATATTAACTGAAGACAAAAGGCTGAATTCACTAGGCAGCCTATGTACCTAATTATTACTTAGGATGCCTGCTGCAAATATTAAAGTGGTAGTAAAAAATTTAAAATCTCCAGTAATCTGTAGCCTAAACATGTAACTCTAAGCCTGGGTCATATCTTCTGTTTAGGTCCTCTTAGATTTTAGTTATCAAAGCTTCTCCTAGAAACAGTGTGCAGTTTCAGTATTGAAATGGAGCCATTCTAGCAGTGATTATATTTGAAAAGTTTGCAGTTTGCAAAGAAAGCCTTTGTACATATGTTAAAATTTTGTAACTTTGCTGTTCTGTATTTTAGACACTATTCCAGTAGGCGATTGTGCTTAGAAATCATAAATCAATAGAGAAGCTTCATACACTGAATGCTGCAATTGTGCTGGTTTGTATCCTAGCTACTTTATAACTAAACGCTACAATGGTGACTTTAGGAATAGAAACAAATATAACCTTGTAAAGTAAAGGGAATGTAGAAAAGAATGCACTGAGAAACTCCAATTTAGCAGACCCAAAGATTAAGCCTGAACCACATACCAAGGGAAGATAAAAGAATGCTGTATCCACATAATGGTTGGGATTTTTCCAAAGAACAAGGTAAAAAGAGGACAGAGTGAGGAAGACTCCTTACTTCATCAGGACGACCACCAGACGACCACCAGAGGGGGCCGCGCAAGCGCAGGAGAGGCTGATGTCCTAAAGGACTGATGAAGTAATCCCTGATACCTACTGCGAAACTTCTAACGTATAAATTGCGAATGCGATGTGACGGGGTTAGAACCAGATTTGGGTGCGTACCCCTCGTTCTCGGCGCCTTAATAAAGCATCTCATATAACCATTCCAATGGTTATGTGTTTGTCCTGACGCTAACAAAACAAGTATTGAAACATTCCATATGAAGTGAAGGAACTCCATCAAAGGAGACTAAGAGAAACCCATCACAGACCTATCACAGCCTGGTGATTAGTCCATTCATAAATCAGCTCTAATATAGAATCATAGAATCAACAAGTTTTGAAAAAACTTTTAAGGTCATCAAGTCCAAGCATTACCCCCGGACTAACTCTTCCAGGGATTCCACAGCTTCACTGGAAAGCATGTTCTAATATCTGATTATTGTCTCTGGGAAGAATTTTTTCCTAATATACAATCTAAACCTTCCCTAGCACAGCTTGAGGCCATTACCTCTTGTATTACAGCTAATATATCCAGATTAAATCAATTAAAGCCCCTAAAATTATTTTAATTAATATGAGAATAAAAATAAATTGGGATAATGGATTACAATCAGCTGCAATACTGAAATTATTTACTTACTAAGATGTTACATCTTCCTCCCAACTATTGATCATGGTAATGATGATAACCAGTCTTCTCTTTTTTTGCCTCTAAATTGGAGAGACATCAATTTGATAGATGGACCACTTGGTGCATAAAAAACTGAGTGGATGGCTCCATGCAAACAGCTGTGGTTAATGGCTCAAATTCCAGCTGGAGACCAGTAACGAGTGATGTCCCTCAGAGATCGGTGTTGGGGCCGGTCTTGTTCAACATCTTTGTAGGTGACATGGACAGTGGGATTGAGTGCGCCCTCAGCAAGTTTGCTGATGACACCAAGCTGTGTGGTTCGGTTGATACGCCGGAGGGAAGGGATGCCATCCAGAGGGACCTCGACATGCTTGTGAGACGGGCTGATGCCAACCTTATGAAGTTTAACCATGCCAAGTGCAAGGTCCTCCAGCTGGGTGGGAGCAATCCTAGGCACAGCTACAGGTTGAGCAGAGAAGAGATTCAGGGCAGACCTGCAGAGAAGGACATGGGGGTGTTGGTCGATGAAAAAATGAACATGAGGCAGCAGTGAGTGGTCGCAGCCCAGAAAGCCAACTGTATCCTGGGCTGCATCAAAAGGAGCGTGACCAGCAGGTTGAAGGAGGTGATCCTGCCCCTCTACTCTGCTCTCATGAGACCTCACTTGTGGTACTGTCTACAGTTCTGGTGTCCTCAAGATAAAAAGGACATGGAACTGTGGAACAAGTGCAGAGGAGGGCCACGAGGATGATCAGGGGACTGGAACACCTCCCCTATGAAGAGAGGCTGAGAAAGTTGGGGCTGTTCAGCCTGGAGAAGAGAAGGCTGTGTGGAGACCTCAGAGCAGCCTTCCAGTATCTGAAGGGGGCCTACAAGGATGCTGGGGAGGGACTATTCATCAGGGACTGTAGTGACAGCACAAGGGGTAACGGGTTTAAACTTAAACAGGGGAAGTTTAGCTTGGATATAAGGAAGCAATTCTTTATTGTGAGGGTGGTGAGGCACTGGAATGGGGTGCCCAGGGAGGTGGTCAGTGCTCCATCCTTGGCAGTGTTCAAGGGCAGGTTGGATGAGGCCTTGGGTGACATGGTTTAGTGTGAGGTGTCCCTGCCCATGGCAGGGGGGTTGGAACTAAATGATCTTAAGGTCCTTTCGAACCCTAACTATTCTATGATTCTATGAACATTACATATAGTTCTGGAAAATGGCTGTGTTTTATTGGTGGGTTTGGGTTTTTTTTCTGATGATTACTTTATGTCTGATATGAGGCACTTATCCTTGGTGAAGATCAGTAACTGCTTTTGAGCATCATGTTAAAGGAAATATCAGCTGACATTTTCTTCTTTTGTTAGTAAGAAAAAGGAATTATCACTTGGCATTTTCTTCTTTTGTCAATCAAACCTCCTACTGCTGAACCCAGGACAGTATCCACCTCTTATTCCATGCCATTTGCATCATGCTCAGATCTCACATTTTTCAACATACAATCGCTCATCTCATATATATATATATATGTACACACACATCAGTCCTTAGTGCATGGACCAATCACCAATCTCTATAAAGCTACTGAGCACATCCGGTACATGATGTCGGGCTCCATCTCTTGTAACAGCGTTTCAGAGCAGGAGAGACGGTGTGCAGTGTTGGATTGTTACCTGCTGATGACATTGTGGAACTTGTTCGATCACTGCTGAGCTCTTCTGGTTTCGTCAAAGTTCACTCTTTGTTGGGATGATGGTCAGAGGGAAGTCAGGGCCACTCGCTGGTGACCTGAAGACATCTAGTTGGTGGGCTATAAAAGTGCTACATAGCAGGCAACAGCATACAATTGAGTTCATTTGCTGTTTTCCCCTAAAATCAAATCCCCTTGAGGTACACATCGGACTTCTCCATCTTCCTGCTTTATCCACCAAGTATATTTGGGTCGCTGAGCAAAAACAATCTCACGAGTGGGTTTGCCTTTACCTGAAATAGGAATAACCCAGACTGTCTTCCCCAGCAAATTCTTTATGTGTACCACAGGAACTTTATCCCCTTCTACAGCATGTGAAAGTTCTGACTGGGCTGGGCCAGCCCTGTTGGCAGATGCTCTGATGTTGACCAACCAAATGGCTTTTGGTAAATGTGTATCCCGATGTTTGAATGTCCCACCACCCATTGCTCTCAGTATAGTTTTTACAGTTTGACTTTCCCAGAGGCTGGTGCATGGTAGGGGATGTGATATACCCACTCAATACCCACTCAATGCCATGCTCTTTGGCCCAAGTGTCTATAAGGTTGCTGCAGAAATGAGTCCCATTGTCCAATTCAATACTCTCTGGGGTGTCGTGTCACAACAAAATCTGTTTCTTAAGGCCCAGGATAGTGCTGCAGGCAGTGGCGAGGGGCACAGCATATGTTTCCAGCCATCCGGTAGTTTCTTCCACCATGGTAAGCACATGGCGCTTGCCGTGGTGGGTTGGTCGGAGTGATATAATCAATCTGCCAGACCCTCAGTATTTGTACTTCAGCCATCATCCTCCGTACCAAAGAGGCTTTAACCGTTTGGCTTGCTTAATTGCAGCACATTTCACAGTCATGAATAACCTGGGCTATAGTGTCCATTATTAAATCCACCCCTCGATCATGAGCCCATCTATATGTTGCATCTCTGCCTTGACAGCCTGAAGTGTCATGAGCCCATCGGCCCAAAAATAATTCACCTTTATGTTGCCAATCTAAGTCCATCTGAGCTACTTCAATCTTAGCAGCTTTGTCCACTTGTTGGTTGTTCTGATGTTCCTCAGTGGCCCGACTCTTGGGTACATGGGCGTCTACATGGCGTACCTTCACCACCAGGTTCTGCATCCGAGCGGCGATATCTTGCCACAGTGCAGCAGCCCAGATGGGTTTACCCCTGCTTTGCCAGTTGCTCTGCTTCCATTGCTGCAACCACCCCCACAGGGTATTTGCCACCATTCATGAGTCAGTATAGAGATAAAGTACTGGCCACTTTTCTCGTTCAGCAATGTCCAGGGCCAGCTGGATGGTTTTCACCTCGGCAAACTGACTCGATTCACCCTCTCCTTCAGCAGTTTCTGCAACTTGTCCTTGAGGACTCCATATGGCTGCTTTCCATCTCCAATGCTTCCAAAGCACTGGAGAGGCCCAGTGGACTAGATAACTGCTCGTTGTGTCCCACACACCCTGCCACTCATGACTATCCAGCTTCGGGTAAAATCTCTTTGTCCTCCTATATCATTGTCTGACCCTAGACAAGACCAAACCCCCACTCTGCTTAACTTTCAAGGTCAGATGAGATGGTTGTGGGTAAAACACACTCTGTATGTGTGCCAACGTGGTGATCCCCATCACAATCAGCAGGCAGGTCTCAGGGGTACTCAAACGCCATTCAAAACCTTCAGAACTCTCAAATAATGCTGTAAATAGTCTGGTGCGGGGGCTTGGAACGTAAGGGAATGTCTTCTTCATAGGTTGACCACATGAAGAGGAAAAAAAAGATGTGTAATTGCTAAACACTTCCATTATATACCTCCCAAAGGGTAGAGGCGATGACCACACTGGGAATGCAAACCAGACCAGCTTCATGATCAGGGAGTCTATTATATTACAAGTCATTACCATAAAGTACAGCGAAACAAGAACCTTAGCCCAAGCCCCCCAGCCAATAAACACTAAAACAGCAAATACTAGCTATAAGTGAGGTACAACATGCTGAAACTCCAAGATCAAGAGCAACAACTTTGACAGGCAATAAATTAGCATTGTGAAGAGTAACTATTAATCCAAAACAATAAAATGCTTATCACAAATATGATTAGACACACTCTGGTCAGACCTGTCGTTATCTCAACCCTTTGGGCCCATGCTGGGTGTCATAAATAACTTCGTGGTTTAAGCCCAGCCCGTAACTCAGAACCATACAGTTGCTCGCTCACTCCCCACCCTCTTCCTCCCCCCACTCCCAGAGGGATGGGGAGGAGAATCAAAAGAATGTAACTCCCATGGGTTGAGATAAGAACAGTCCAGTAACTGAGGTATAACACAAATCACTATTGCTACCACCAATAATAATAATGATAAGGGAAATAACAAGGGAAGAGAATGCAACCACTCACCACACGCCGACCGACACCCAGCCCGACTGAGCAGTGTTCTGGGCCTTCCTGGTAACTGGGCATGACATGCTGTGGTACGGAATACCTCTTTGGTTAGTTTTGATCAGGTGTCCTGTCTCTGCTTTCTCCTGGCTTCCCCTCCTCCCTGGCAGAGCATGAGACTCAGAAAGTCCTTGGTCAGAGTAAACATTACTGAGCAGCAACTAAAAACATCGGTGTTATCAGTGTTGTTCCCAGGCTGAAAGTCAAAACCACAGCACTGCACTAGCTATTAAGAAGGAGAAAAATTACTGCTACTGCTGAAACCAGGACATTCAGGATCAGGGGAAAAATTAATCATACATAAACTAGTAATTCTCATGACTTATCATTATTTGCTATTTCAACATATTGGCAGGCCTAGAACCATAGAGATATAAAATCACAGAATAGACCTCTTTGTTCAAGAAGGGCCACCTTCTGGGCTGGTTGCCCAGGACCACATGCAGATGGCTTTTGAATATCTCCAAGGGGGGAGATTCCACCACCTGTAAGGGGCAGACTATTCAAGTGCTCATTAACCCTCTCAGACTGAACCTCTTGTTTCAGCTTTTGCCCATTGTCTCTGGTTCTGCTATTAAGCACCACTGAAAAGAGACTGGCTCTGTCTTCATTACAGCCCCCTTTCAGGTAATTATATCCATTAACACAATATCTCCTGAGTCTTCTCTTGTCCAGGCTGAACATTGACAGCTCTCTCAACCTTTCCATCTACATAGAGTCCCTTAATCATGAAGTGGCCATTTGCTGGACTCTCTCCAATATATATTATCCAGTATATCTCTCTTGTACTAGTAAGCCCAGAAGTGGACATAGTACTTCAGGTGTGGCCTCACCAGTGCTAGGGAAGGATCACCTCCCTCAGCCTGTTGGCAATGATCCTCCTCATGCAGCCCTGGATACCATTAGCCTTATTTGCAGCAAAAGCACATTGCTGACTCAAGTTCAGCTTGGTGTCCACTAGGAGCCCCAGGGATTTTCTGCCAAGCAGCTTGCTAGCCAGTTGACCCCAGCATATTCTGGTGCACGGGATTGTTCCCCACCAGCTGTAGGACTTTGTACTTCTCCTTGCTGAACTTCCTGAAGTTGCTGTCAACCCATTTCTCCAGACTCTTTAGGTCCCTCTGAATGGCAGCAGAGACTTCTGACATACCAGCCACTCTTCCCAGCTTGCAGTCATCTACAAACCTGCTGAGGCCACACTCTGCACCACCACTCTTCCCAGCTTGCAGTCATCTACAAACCTGCTGAGGCCACACTCTGCACCATCATCCAGATCATTAATGAAGATGTTAAACTGGTCTGAATCCAATCCTGACCCACGAGGTACACTGGATACCTTGTGTCTCTAAGTAGTCTTTGTGGTACTTATCACCGTTCTCTCCAAGTCTTTGTGGTACTGATCACCATCCTCTGGACCTGTCTGTTCAGCTAGTTTTCATTCCAATATAGTTTGTATTTGAAGAGAATACCTTTTTAGCCTGTAGTTTGACCTGGTGTAGATAGAATTGCCAATTGGATCAATTGAATTTCCCAGTAATGTGCAATGTGAAGTAAGAAACCGTGGAGTATACAATAAAGTGATCATAATCTCATGACTAGAGCTGTCAAGTGAGTTAAATATATGAGGGATGGTAATGTAGGATAACAATCTAAACTTTCAGAGACTAAAGAGATGCAATTTGTATTTTCAATCTGTATTGGCAGAGGAGAATATTAGGATAGGTATTTAACAACTATAAAACATTAGCTCCCAAGCCACATGAACATAAAAGTAATTAAAAAAAAATACAGTACATTACGGTTATACACAGGTCAGATATTCTTCAGAATCTTTAAAGAGATTTCTTTCTCTTTCTGCATAGATTGTCACAGAAGCAGCCATTTTGCTTTTGTGCTCAATATGTTATTATGTTTTGCACCTGTGCAAGTTTGTTAAGTCTGTTGACAACTTAAAAGATTTTGAAGAAGGTATTTTCTTATCTGCATTTGGATTTCATCCCAGAAACTGTCAGGATCTTTTAGGACTAGAAAGTGAGTTTATTATTCAGCAATTCTCATAAATAGATTAAAAAAGGTGTGAAGTGGCTTTAAGTGTCATATATAAGATAATCTGAAAACAAGTGTAAATATGAACAATTAGTGCAGAATGACACACTTCTGTGGAGAGCCGAAGACAGGGACATGCTTTTTGAAGGCAGAACTGAGTGTGTTCATGTAGTTTCTTGCTACTCGTGTGGTGAGGGACGGAAGCACTAGTTCCCTCCGAACTAGGGCTGAGACATAGAGCATTCACGGAATGCGGGTCATCAACGATTTACTGCGCAGTTAGAATTCCTTATATTTGCCGCCCAAGCACCTCCCCAGGGTCAGTTGGTTCCTGTCCCTCCTAGCAGCTTCCCGTCCATGCACCAATCCCTACATCTCCCCCGCCTCAAGACTAGAAAACTCAGGGTTTTAACAGCTATTCCAGATAACAACTTATAACTCTAATTAACTAAGTAAGAAAGGTTTGTGCCACTAAGTATTCACACACAGTGCATATTACATAATCAAACAAGAAGGAAACAAACATCCTAATACTAATAAACACAGAGCGTCAGCCTAAAGGGACCTAGACGCAGGTGTTTCCGGCCTCCAGCCTGAGTGATGTCGTATTCAACAGCCGGCTACAAAGTTCGTAAGGCACGTCGTGACTGGATCCGTGAGTGAAGTCATCTGGACACACAAGGGCCAGGGATGTCATTTCACACCTCTTTCCATCACTCTCTCCCAGATATAGCCGAGCGCCAATCACCACCTGTGAAATATAGCTCAAATACAAACTTACAGACACAGCTACAAATACCATAATTGCCATTTTGCCGGTACCCAGCGTAGCCCAGTCTCCCCCTCCACACAAGCATAGCCTCGCTCGTGAGCACGTAGGGCAAATGGACCTATCTTACCCTTTTTCAGATCTTTCACCCATACCTGCGGATATGGGAGTTTGTTTAGAGGTGGGGCAAAGTGTGAGCTCATCGGGGATTGTTCACTTGATCCACGCGAGAATTGATTTAACTACTCAGAGCAGAAAGTAAAAGTCGGTGCACACGGACGGCGGGAGTTTCTCCGGGTACAGACTCCCCCGCCTCAAGACACCTGAGGCGAGCTTTCAAAGTGCGGTGCATGCGTTTGACGACAGCTTGGCCAATGCTCTTATGAGGACAACCAGTCTTATGTTCAACGCCCCACTGTCGTAAAAACAAAGCCACCAGTTGACTTGAATATGCTGGGCCGTTATTGGTCTTGATCTGGCTAGAGACTCCCAAAATCGCCATGACCTCGCGCCAATGCAAAATGGCCGCCTTAGCGTCTTGCTTGCGTTGTGCCGTAGCCAAGATGACACTGCTACAGGTATCAACCGTGACATGTAAATAGCGCATAAAAACTGGAGCGCAACAGTCAGGGACTGGCAGACCTTGTGCAACACGGTCTGCCCTATTGTTACCTTCAGTTAGGAGTCCGGGGATGTGCGAAGGACTATTACAGTGTTTTGGGCAAATTTCAGCAGCTCACTCAGACAAAGCCTGAAAAAGGACTTGCGCACACTCAGTCGTAGCCTCAATGGCTAATGGGGTCTGCAGACCACTGTCATAGCACAGTAGCTACAGTATATGCTTCCAGAAATTGAACCACTATTGGCTAGACGTAACCAATATAGATTGTGATTGGCTCAGAAGCGCAGTCCACACATTTTTGAAGCAGATAACAAGCTAGCTAAAATTATCCATTCACTACCTCTCTCACATAACTTGCAGTTTCACCATCCCGCTCCCACATCTTGTTAACCTTGGGCAAATGCCAAGTTCCTTATTCTACTGCACGTAACTGTCCTTTAGTAACCTAAGGCTAGGCCTTGCAGCCTGGGTAAGTTGAATTCAGGCCTTGCAACTTAACTCAGAGTTTGGCTAAGACCAAACAGCTGGGATTGCTCACATGTCCATTGTTCAGCTGTATTCTTCATAACCACCATCTCCTAAGGCTAAGACATCTGGGTTGGTCACGAAACGTCCACCGTCCCTCAGCCACTCCACAATTCCCTCTTTTTGTTTTTGAGCAAACCAGACGGATGTTACATTTTTCTTAACCATAGATATCACACACCGCAACATATAACTTCCTACTAATACAAATAAAACTAACACACATAATATAGCTACTCCATCCATCATCTTTCGTTAGCCATTTAACACTCTCTTTCAATTGTTGTATACTCTTATAAATTGATTCCAAATGATCTGACAAATTCATGCAGCACATCCCCTCAAATTCAGCACAACCATGCCCCTGTGGCAACAATAAAAAGTCGATTGCTGCCCTATTTGTAAGGTGGCATGACAAACACTATCAACATCAATCAAGAGCCCACTTAGTGCAAGCATAGTAGCATTTGTCAGTTCCTTCTTATCTTGCTGGGATTCCTTCAGCTTTTGTTGTCCCTTGGTTCATGTCCGACTCCACGTAGGCACTTGCTGATCTGGGTACATGACCGTTCTTTGCCAGAAAGTCATCCACATCTCCGCCTTTTTCTTTCTATACAAGCCAAACACGCTTTGTAGCACTCATTATCATTCATTGGATACATTAAAAATACACAGCAACAAAATCAAAATCGTTAAAATGACAATAAACACCACTAGTCCACCTTTTACTAGAGCAACCAGCCAACCTGTCAGTCCCCATTCACCTAACAAATTGTTCAGCCAAAAGGCTTGCCCATCCTCATACACCATGTATAAGATCTTAGCATGTTTCCATATTACTTCAACATAGGTCAATCACAGGTTGCTGGGTCTGCCCTTTTTCTCCTGGATGTCTCTCTGATAACAGGAGAGGCCATCCCCTCACATCAAGGTCTGGCATGGCATGTGTCCCCACCGCTCCACGCCTGCTGGGTTGCAGCCAGCAGCGGAGCTAAAGGTTCTTCTTGGTGGCAAACACAGAGGCCAACCCAGTCTTGCCCTTGACTGTGGCAGCAGGCATTTGGTCAACCTCAGTTCTTGTACCTCGTTGTCAATGCAGAGTTTCACCTGCTTCATCCAGTAACAAGTTGCTACTGTGGCAAAGCATACACAGATTTACATTACCAGAGTAACTATTACAGGTTACAACAGCATGTTGAAGATACTGATGGCAGTGAGAAACCAGCCAAAAAACTTTCTTACCAGTGGAGTTCTCCCACCCTCTTAAGTTGTTCCATTACCTGCTTTATAACACTACCATCATATTACAATCTTTCTAGCTTTTGCCTTAGCATTTTCTAGCAGCTGCTGCAAATTTGCATGCTCTAACATCTTTTACAAGTAACAAGTCCACACAATACAAGGTATAGTTTCTCATTAGCAACTGGCTAGTAAATACAAGTGGTTTTATACACAAAATCACAGCCTCTAACAATAGCTACGTTACAAGCACACATATTCAAGTTGTTACTTTTCAGTTGCCCCCAAGTGATGTCCTGTAATCATTTATATTTCTCCTCCTCTATCTCATTCTGCTTGGGGTATTCACTGTCAGCTCCTGTAGCTGAGGCATCGGGTTCCTCCACTTGTCTGTCCAGCTCATGGCAAGGCTTTGCAAACTTTGCAGGCAGCTGCCATGGACCTGTAGGTAGGAGGACACAAACATACCCCCTCTCCCACGCTATCAGCTCTTGAGAAGGAGGCAGGTTAAAGTGATTCAAAGGCATTCTGATGGGAAAGGAATGTGAAGCTACAGCTGCCTGCCTGCTTAGCAGCAGCCATAAATACCTGCCAGCAACCACACTTTTGCATTAACCCTTTCTTGTCCAAAATGTTAATCTGCTACCCATTAAAACTTCTACACAAACCCAACAACAAAAAATATACAGAACACTGTCCGCCCTCAGCACACACACACACACATATGCATGGGATCCCACAAGCAAACTCCATACAATCACAATATTTGAAACACAAAACCTAGACAATCATTATTCCCACTATACGGTCCCTCATACAGAACGTGGTGTAAGGACCCTGTGAAGACAATCAAAAATCAGCTCCAAGCAGCATCATCACAGTGTGAGGTGGCAGGCTCAACTTCAGCAGGCGTCCCCACAGAGGCTCTGCCTCCCCCACATCGCATGAGCCTTGGGCTTTTACACTGACCAAAACGCACACTCATTCCGATGCAGGCGGCCAGCCTACATGGGAAGAAGTGGTCAGCAATATCCATAAAAATCTCCAAGGGCTAATAGAAACATGGATATACATGGATATATATTTGCCAACTTCTAGTACATGTGGATCACAGAGAGACTATCAAATGAGTTGTATATGGGGTTTCAAGTCCACAGCCTGCCACAGTACTCATATAACATGTTCAAAAGGCTATAAGGGTACCTCTTTTTTTTTTTTTTTTTTTTTTTTTCCCTAGAAAATCAAAACCAAACTGAACACTCCTGCCTGGTAGCCAAGGATAAAGACAATGTCGTTAGTAGGGAGGATTCCCCCAGGGTAGACTTTGAGGGTTGCTGTCGCTTGTTGTGGGGAACCCCCCTGTCCCCTGCCCTGTCGCACAACGGGGAGTGTTGCCAGGGCTCACAACACTCCACTTCCTGGTTTTTTGCTGCTGCTGTTGTTGCTGTTGCCGCGGCTGCGGTTTCTGGCAGTCGCGCTGCAGCTCTGGCGCTACCCGCTCAGCCGCGCGACCCGGGGGCTCCGGCCGCGCCTCCCGAGGCACCTTCCTCCACAGCTCCTGCGCAAAGGTCTGCACTCGTGGCTCCTCCACTCGCAGCGCCTCCGTGTCCCGCAGCCGCTCCAGCAGCTCCTCTCCTGGAGACAACTTTCTTGATGGCACCTCACGTCTCCCCTAGATCTCCTGCTTTCTTTTCCCCAGCCAAGACCGCTCCCAAAAGCTCTTGGCGGATTCGTCCCCCTCGGGAGGTATCTAATATGTCCACGGGGGCCTCCACCGCCCCCCAACCTCGCAACCATTGGATGCAGTGTCCTGCTGGCCCCGAGTATATCACCTTCGGCAACCCAGCTTGCTGCACGAGGGCCTCCAGTACCTGTACCACGTGGCTCACATCCATCGCTATCACGTCGGGGTCACCATTTGTAGTTTCTCGCTACTCGTGTGGTGAGGGACGGAAGCACTAGTTCCCTCCGAACTAGGGCTGAGACATAGAGCATTCACGGAATGCGGGTCATCAACGATTTATTGCGCAGTTAGAATTCCTTATATTTGCCGCCTAAGCACCTCCCCAGGGTCAGCTGGTTCCTGTCCCTCCTGGCAACCTCCCGTCCGTGCACCAATCCCTACATGTTCAGATAAATGTAACTACAAATATACACTGGAAAATCCTTTCAATTAAGAATTCAGAATGGGATAAAAGGACCCATTGAAATTTTATCTAAGTTTTTAAAGCAGATAAAGACATAGACTGTTTATAGATGAGAAATTTCACTTAGATTGCAACTAACCATGTTAACTAAAGGAAAAATGGATCAGCTTTGCAGTGTAAAAAGAGAATCCTAAATTCACATGTGCAAAGTGTTTGTCACTGTCCCTCATGACATTCATATCTCTAAACTACAGAGACATAAATCTGATGGATGGATCACTCAGTGAATAAAGAACTGGCTGGATGTCTGCATGCAGACAGTTGCAGTCAATGGCTCAGCGTTGAGATGCTGGGACCAATTCTGTTCAACATCTTTGTTAGCAACATTGACAGAAGGATTGAGTGCGCTTTCTGCAACTTTGCCATAACACCAAGCTGTGTGGTGCGGTTGATATGCTGGAGAGAAGGGATGCCATCCAGAGGAACCTTGGCACGCTTGAGACATGGGCCAATGACAACCTCACAAGGTTCAACCAACCAAAGTGCATGGTCCTATGTGTGGGTCGGAGCAATGCCAGGCACAGCTACAGGCTGGGCAGAGAAGAGATTCAGAGCAACCCTGCAGAGAAGGACTTGGGGGTGTTGGACGATGAGAATATTAACATGAGCCAGCAGTGTGCACTCACAGCCCAGAAACCAGCCGTGTCCTGGGTTGCATCAAAAGAAGAATATCCAGCAGGTCGAAGAAGGTGATTCTGCCCGTCTACTCTGCTCTCATGAGACCTCACTTGGAGTACTGTCTACAGTGCTGGTGTCCTCAAGATAAAAAGGCCACGAGGAAGGTGAGGGGACTGGAGCACCTCCCCTATGAAGAGAGGCTGAGAAAGTTGGGGCTGTTCAGCCTGGAGAAGAGAAGGCTGCGTAGACACCTCAGAGCAGCCTTCCAGTATCTGAAGGGGGCCTACAAGGATGCTGGGGAGGGACTATTCATGGACTGTAGTGACAGCACAAGGGGTAACGGGTTCAAACTTAAACAGGGGAAGTTTAGATTGGATATAAGGAGGAAGTTATTTACTGTAAGGGTGGTTAAGCACTGGAGAAGGTTGCCCAAAGAAGTGGTAAATGCTCCATCCTTGGCAGTGTTCAAGGCCAGGTTGGACACAGCTTTGGGCAACAATTTTGTACCTTTGGTGTTTGTATGTAATGTCTACAGTGTTCAAAGACAGATTGGACAGAGCTTTAGGCAACATGGTATAGGGTGAGGCATCTCTGCCCATGGCAGGGGTTTAGGAACAAGATTATCTTCAGATCATTTCCATCCGTAGTCATTCTGTGAATCTGTAATTTTTTGAGAACCACTAAAGTGAGATAGGATCCCTGATGATAAAAAATGAGAAAAAGATACTCTTAGAATAAAATGTCTTAGATGTTTGGTGGTGGTATGGAATATAAAATTTGTAAACTACGAGAATTATATTCCATGTCAAGAGTAGCATTATATTTCAATAATTAATGGAGTCCCTATATAGGGATATTTCCATTTGTATGATGTAAATAATATTTTCTGAGCTTGGTCATTTCAAAGCATTCATAGTCTTTGATCTTGTCATAAAATAGAATCATAGAATCATAGAATCATAGAATAGAGTCATAGAATCATAGAATAGTTAGGGTTGGAAAGGACCTTAAGATCATCTAGTTCCAACACCCCTGCCATGGGCAGGGACACCCCACACTAAACCATGCCACACAAGGCCTCATCCAACTGGGCCTTGAACACCACCAAGGATGGAGCATTCACAACCTCCCTGGGCAACCCATTCCAGTGCCTCACCACCCTCTCAGTAAAGAATTTCTTCCTTATATCCAATCTAAACTTCCCTTGTTTAAGTTTGAACCCGTTACCCCTTGTCCTGCAGTCCCTGATAAATAGTCCCTCCCCAGCATCCTTGTAGGCCCCCTTCAGATACTGGAAGGCTGCTATGAGGTCTCCACACAGCCTTCTCTTCTCCAGGCTGAACAGCCCCAACTTTCTCAGCCTGTCTCCATACGGGAGGTGCTCCAGTCCCCTGATCATCCTTGTGGCCCTCCTCTGCACTTGTTCCAACAGTTCCATGTCCTTTTTATCTTGAGGACGCCAGAACTGTAGACAGTACCACAAGTGAGGTCTCACAAGAGCAGAGTAGAGAGGCAGGATCACCTCCTTGGACCTGCTGGTCATGCTCCTTTTGATGCAGCCCAGGATACAGTTGGCTTTCTGGGCTGCGACCACTCACTGCTGCCTCATGTTCATTTTTTCATCAACCAACACCCCCAAGACCTTCTCCGCAGGTCTGCCCTGAATCTCCTCTCTGCCCAGCCTGTAGCTGTGCCTGGGATTGCTCCCACCCAGCTGGAGGACCTTGCACTTGGCATGGTTAAACTTCATAAGGTTGGCATCAGCCCGTCTCACAACTATGTCAACGTCCCTCTGGATGGCATCCTTTCCCTCCAGTGTATCAACCGAACCACACAGCTTGGTGTCATTGACAAACTTGCTGAGGGCACACTCAATCCCTCTGTCTATGTCACTGGCAAAGATGTTGAACAAGAACAGTCCCAACACCGATCTCTGAGGGACGCCACTCGTTACAGGTCTCCAGCCGGACATTCAGCCCTTGAGCACAACTCTTTGCGTGCGGCCATCCAGCCAGTTCTTTATCCACCGACTGGTCCACCCATCAAATTGATGTCTCTCCAATTTAGAGATGATGATGTCATATGGGACAGTGTCAAAGGCTTTGCACAAATCCAGGTAGATGACATCAACTGCTCTGCCCCTCTCCGTCAGTTTCGTAGCCCCATCATAGAAGGCCACCAAATTGGTCAGGCAGGATTTCCCCTTAGTGAAGCCATGCTGGCTGTCACCAACCACCTCCTTGTTTTTCATGTGCCTTAGCATGCCTTCCAGGAGAATCTGCTCCAAGAGTTTGCCAGGCACAGAGGTGAGACTGACTGGTCTGTACTTCCGTGGGTCATCCATTTTCCCCTTCTTGAAAATGGGGGTTATATTTCCCTTCTTCCAGTCGTCGGGAACTTCACCTGACTGCCATGATTTTTCAAATATGATGGCCAGTGGCTTAGTATCTTCATTTGCCAGCTCCTTCAGGATGCGTGGATGGATTTCATCAGGTCCCATGGACTTGTGTACGTTTAGGTTTTTAAGATGGTCTCAAACCAAATTCTCTCCTACAGTGGACCTAGGGTCTTCATTCTCACAGTCCCTGCGTCCGCCTTCCAAGACTTGGGTGGTGTAGTCAGAGACTTTACCAGTGAAGATTGAGGCAAAGAAGTCATTAAGAACCACAGCCTTCTCCAAATCCAGGGTAGCCAGTTCTCCCAATATCTTCTGAAGGGGGCCTACGTTGTCCCTAGTCTGTCTGTTACTCACTACGTACCTATAGACTCCCTTCCTGTTATCCTTAACATCCCTAGCCAAGTTCAATTCTAACTGAGCCTTAGCCTTCCTCACCTGGTCCCTAGCTTCCCGGACAACATCCCTGTATTCTTCCCAGGCCGCCTGTCCCTGCTTCCACCTTCTATAAACCTCTTTTTTCCTTTGAGTTTTCTTGAGCAGCTCCTCATCCACCCAAGGAGGTCTCCTGGCCCTCCTGCTGCACTTCCTTCTAGTTGGATGCAGCACTCCTGAGCTTGGAGCAGGTGATCCTTGGATAACAACCAGCAGTCTTGAGCCCCCTTCCCTCTAGGGCTGTGTCCCATGGAACCTTACTAAGCAGGTTCCTGAAGAGGCCAAAGTCTGCTCTCTTGAAGTCCAGGGCAGTGAGCTTGTTGCACGCTCTTCTCACTGTCCCGAGGATCTCGAATTCAACCATCTTGTGGTCACTGCAACCAAGGCTGCCCTGGAGTGTCACATTTCTAACCAACCCTTCCCTGTTGGTGAGCACGAGGTCAAGCATGGCACCTCTTCTTGTCGGCTCCTCTATTACTTGCAGAAGGAAGTTATCTTCCACACAATCGACGAACCTCCTGGATTGCTTGTGCCAGGCCGTATCGTTGCTCCAGCAGATGTCAGCGTGGTTGAAGTCTCCCATGAGAACAAGGGCCTGCGAGTGTGAGGCTGTTCCTATCTGCCTATAGAGCACTTCATCCACAGATTCCTCTTGATCAGGCGATCTGTAACAGATCCCCACAATAATGTCTCCCATGTCATTATAATCTCATTAGCTGGGCTTTGATTATTCAGCAAAAAACTTTATTTAAAATTTCCAATTTCCAGTATTTGTGGAAAAAGGCAGCATGATAAATTCCAGGGCATGTTTCTCAAATGATCTGCAGGCAGGATAAGATAATGCTACCAAAACATCAATTAACAAATCAGTCCACATGCTGATAAAGACAAAGGTGATCAATATGAACTAAATTGTCAATATGATTAAATCTCAATATTGAAGAGCCAATATTAAAATCAGGAAGTAACTGATGTAAATTCATTAGTCCTTCTGTGGATTTATACTCTTATAAAAATCAAAGTCCGTGTGAAGAACGTGAGAAAACATTGCCTATAATTTTGCAGGTTAAAATATTTAAAAGTTGAAGGTTTTCTCAGAAGAAAAGCAGGACACTTTAAATAGGTGAGCAGTCTAAAACAAATTTTAATTCATATAAACTATTTATTATTTTATAAAAACCCCATATTTTCCTAAATAACAAATCATACATTGCTATTGTTGATAAAGCCTTTTCATGAAGGCTTTATTCAGCTGTCATTCTTTACACTGCTTATAGAATGAGTCAGACTTTTGTTTAAAGATATGTTCATAAATTATGATGATTTGACTGTCACATTATATTTTATATAATAGTTTTACATACGTAGACATGATAGTATTTCAGAAAATAAATAAGAAAAGCAAAAAACCCCATAATTTTATATTTTGGAGTTCTCACTTCACTTTCTGAGGCACCATACAGTGCTCTGTCAGCTAAAAATTACCAGCTTTTACTATATCAGTCATTCTACAAGTGTTTTCTAAGATACATATCTTTAATTATGTATGGTTATCTAAAAAACAAATAAAAATACATAGGAGTGACAATACGAGCTAGATCTTAAGATGAAGAAGCTAGATCTCCTACACCTGGGTTGGAGCAATCCCAGGCACAGCTACAGGTTAGGCAGAGAAGAGATTCAGAGCAGCCCTGCAGAGAAGGACTTGGGGGTGGTGGTCGATGAAAAAATGAACATGAGCTGGCAGTGTGCGCTCACAGCCCAGAAAGCCAACCATATCCTGGGCTGCATCAAAAGCAGCATGACCAGCAGGTCCAAGGAGGTGATCCTGCCCTTCTACTCTGCTCTCGTGAGACCTCACGTGGAGTATTGTGTGCAGTTCTGGTGTCCTCAACATAAAAAGGACATGGAACTGTTGGAACAAGTCCAGAGGAGGGCCACGAGGATGATCAGGGGACTGGAGCACCTCCCGTATGGAGACAGGCTGAGAAAGTCGGGGCTGTTCAGCCTGGAGAAGAGAAGGCTGTGTGGAGACCTCATAGCAGCCTTCCAGTATCTGAAGGGGGCCTACAAGGATGCTGGGAATGGACTATTCATTAGGGACTGTAGTGACAGCACAAGGGGTAACGGGTTAAAACTTAAACAGGGGAAGTTTAGATTGGATATAAGGAGGAAGTTCTTTACTGTGAGGGTGGTGAGGCACTGGAATGGGTTGCTCAGGGAGGTTGTGAATGTTCCATCCTTGGCGGTGTTCAAGGGCAGGTTGGATGAGGCCTTGTGTGGCATGGTTTAGTGTGAGGTGTCCCTGCCCATGGCAGGGGTGTTGGAACTAGATGATCTCAAGGTCCTTTCCACACTAACTATTCTATGATTCTATGATTCTATGTTTTCAGCTGGTTCATCAGCATGACTATTATTCTTACTATCTGGTAATTTCAACTATTTGGATTCTTTCACCAGTAAATTTTATCTGGCACTGGAGCAATCAGACTATTACAAGCACAGGATCACCTGACTGCATAATGGACCAATATAATCTGTCAAATATCATACTTCTGTTGCAAATTTTCACATGAATTCATATAAAATTTTAATTCCTGGAGAAATGTTAAAGGTTTACAATAGAAAAAGAATAACAAACAAACAAAAACCAAACCCAAACAAAACCAAAAATAAATGGACTAGAAACATTATCAGCCTTCTTGGGGAGTAAGGTACAGATAATTTTAGACTAGCAGTTCTTTACGTTTACATCCTAGAATTTTCTGTCAAGAATCTCAAAATTATGGTATTTTGTCACCTCCATTGTGGAAAACCTGCATTTTACATGTCCTGTAAATCTAAATCACAATTACTTTATACTTCACATTAACTTTTAAGTTACCTTAAATAGGTTAGTCTTCAATTCTACAAGCAAAACTGTCATCACAGTTATGTACTGCATGAATTGTAGCTTCAATCACTGAAATTGCTTTCCGCTTTAAATTTTCATCTGTAACCTGAAAGCCTGAAGCCTTTTTGACAGGAATGACGTGTTATCCAGAGACTTTCAAAGCCACAAAAAATGAACATTCAATTTTCTTATGCATCATAGTTGTTTTTTTTTTTTTTTTTAATTAACCCCTAATAAATCACCTTTGTGCTCCTTATTTTCTGTCTAGATTATCTTTGCCTTTCAATGAAAGATAAAGAAAAATCTCTGTATGTGCATGTCATGAATTTTAGAGTAGTACAGATGTGTATAGAAATTCCATAGTATTAAAATATAAATAGGAATGTAAACATAAAAAGTTCTGTTTTTTTCATTCCAAAAGCTTTCAATTTCCTTTTTTCTCATTTATTTTCCAGACTAATGGGACAAGGTATTCAAGTACCTTATAAATATATTATAATTTTTCTAATAAAAAAGATGTTTTCACTCTAAAATATTATATAATTATTTAATGTGTTATTTCTGTATTTTAACAGCTTAATAATTTTGTTTTGCTTTTTTTATTTTGTTTTTTTTTTTTCTTACACTCAAGTCAAAATACCCATAAGCTTGTCTTTTTTAATTGAAGTCTAAAAACATATGTAAAAGAAAGCCATACAAATGCATTAACAGAATATTATGCTGAAAACATTGATTTGCTATTTGGTATATCTTTCATGAAAACACGCAATATGGAGCAAATTGTATACTCTAACTGTAATAGGTTGAAAATTCTCTTCAGGTATTTATAGGAACGTAAAAATTTGCTCTTTGGATGGAAGTAAGATGAGACTGCTGGTCTTTCTTACACATAAGACTCCTTCTTACTCAGCCAAACTGTCTTTTATGCATTAAAACTGGTTAGACAGAACTAATAAATGATATATTCAAAGAAGAACTCAGGAAAGACAATCATTTAGTCACAAAATTTTCTCTGAAGACCACTAATGTCACTGAAAAAGAGCTTCAATGGTTTTTTGCATTAGACTTTAAGTATCATTAAAGAAACTTCACTGTATAAAGTGGGGATACTTTTTACGTGTGAGCAGGATGCAATAGCACATGTGGGTGTGTCCTGGGTTCAGCAGTAGCAGTCATTTTCCTCTTTCTTAATAGCTGGTGCAGTGCTGTGTTTTTGACTTTCAGCCTGGGAACAACGCTGATAACGCCGATGTTTTTAGTTGCCGCTCAGTAATGTTTACTCTGACCAAGGACTTTCTGAGTCTCATGCTCTGCCAGGGCAGAAGGGAAGCTGGGAGAAAGCAGAGACAGGACACCTGACCCAAACTAGCCAAAGAGGTATTCCATACCACAGCATGTCATGCCCAGTTTATAAACTGGGAGGAGTTACCAGGAAGGCCCAGAATGCTGCTCAGGTCGGGCTGGGTATCGGTCGGCGTGTGGTGAGCGGTTGCATTCTCCCCCCTTGTTATTTCCCTTATCATTATTATTATTGGTGGTAGCAATAGTGGTTTGTGTTATACCTTAGTTACTGGACTGTTCTTATCTCAACCCATGGGAGTTACATTGTTTTGATTCTCTTCCCCATCCCTCCATGAGCGGGGTAGGAAGGTGTTCTGGTTTAGCAGTAGCAGTCATTTTTTCTACTTCTTAGTACCTGGTGCAGCGCTGTGGTTTTGACTTTCGGCCTGCGAATAATACTGATAAAGCCAATGTTTTCAGTTGCTGGTCAGAATGTTTACCCTGACGAAGGACTTTGTGAGTCTCATGCTCTGCCAGGGAGGAGGAGAAGCTGAGAGGAAGCAGGGACAGGACACCTGACCCAAACTAGCCAAAGAGGTATTCCATACCACAGCACGTCATGCCGGGGGATGTAACTGGGAGCTACCCAGAAGGGCACGTCCTCTTTTCTGTCGGGTTCTTTTCCGGTGGGCGGTATCGTGTTCTCTTGCCTTGTTATTTCCTTTATCATTATTATTATTGGTGGTAGCAGTAGTGATTTGTGTTATACCTTAGTTACTAAATTGTTCTTATCTCAACCCGTGGGAGTTGCATTCTTTCGATTCTCCTCCCCATCTCTCCAGGAGCAGGGGGAAGAAAGGTGTGTGGGGGGGGGAAGTAGACTGCATGGTTCTAATTTATGGCCTGGGCTTAAACCACAACAGAAGGAGGGGGAAGTGAGCGAGCAGCTGTGTTGTTCTGAGTTACAGGCTGGGCTTAAACCATGACAGGGTGTGAGATGTGAACCATATTGGGGAGGATCACAGTGTTCTATAAATTCAAAGGTTTCATTTCATAAGTCATTGTCTAGACACTAGTTTTTTTATAGTGACATTTTTTGGGTTTGTTTTCAGTTTCAGCTAAGGAAAATTTAGTAATGTGATTGTCACAGTCATAACTAAAGAAACAAATACAAACTGTGTGTATATATACATATATGTAATTGCAACCTGCTATAAAGGGCTAAATCTTTTTAATTTTCTTCTATTTCCTACTGCTATCCATAAGATATTTTTATATCATTAGCCAACCTGTTTTTCAGAACAGACACTGTAACAATCTTCTGTATAATATATGCAGCAAATCATGTACAAACTAACAATATGACTTCTCTAGAAGTCATTAATCCTTAGGAAAAAAGTCTTCTTTGGTTAAAACAAGCTTTATCAAGTGATAAACCATAGATTTCAGACTTAAGAAGCATATGCTTCAGATTATACTAGACAATGCTCAGCGCAACAGGATTAGTTGGCTATCAGATTTCAGAGAAAACTGAGAGAGCAACTTTGTGTGATCAGTATGTTTATTTAAGGAGCTTATCGCAGAATACCTTCACGTGTTGAAAAGGTTAGGTATCTTCTGGTTGTACTTTCATCTTTACATTTTATTTACATATATCATGCACATAATTCAAAAGCTTTCAAATCCAGACACTGATCTGTATTAATTTGACTTGGAGTCGTATTTCAAAAATTCCCTAACATGAGTATACAGGTACCCAAAGTAGATTATTCACACAGTAATAGGTTGCTTCTGACTTTTCTTAGCCTACTGTGAAAAGGACAAAGCCTCACTTAGCTCTGCCAAAATCAAAGAAATAAAGAATAAGTTTTGTGGATGGCAATATTAAAAAAAAAAAAAAAGAAGAAAAGAGATGTATAGGATGATCTCGTGTAGTTGGTAGCTGGTATTCCACCTTTGTTGGTATTCAATCCTTTTCTTAGTGTGAAATCAGACCTGAAAGATTCATATAGCTTTTGTCTTCAGAACTCTGATGAGACAAGCTTAATATGTAGGATTTTGTTGCTTTAAATGTTGCTCTTGCTTTTTTCTTCATTGGTTTTAAACAAAATGGTTGCCAATCTATGTTTGCACTTAAAATGTTGCCAACAGAATAAAACAAAAGAGGTGGGAAAGGTGGATAAACAGAAAATACCGTGACAAAGTTATTCAGGCAAAATAAGAAACACCATAATTTATTGAGTTAAGGACACATAAGAACAGATAGAAATTTTGAGACCTTGAATTCAATACGGCTTAACTATACTTTCATGAAAACTTGTCACATCTGTAAAGCACACACGAAAATCAAACAAAAAAACAAAACCTAAACTTAGCAGAAGGAAAGAAGTCATGCAAGCATGAGAGAAGAGGTTTTGTTTGTTAGTTTGTTTGGGGTTTTTTCACTTTCTGAGAAAGAGAGACAGTACAGAAAAAAAAAAGGTTACAGAAAAAAAAAAGAATCAAAATTATTTCATTTTTCCCTGTCTTGGCTGAGTCCTATTCACCACACACCAAAGAAGCTTGTGTATTCAGACAGTATGGGCAACTTAGATATCAGGGAATTTTAGTGGATGCATGCTAAAGAAATGGGAGTGTGAGGTAACAAGAGATTTCACCAGTCACTATATTCTGCTGAAGATTAGAGAATCATAGAACAGTTAAGATTGCTAAGACCTTAAGATCATCTAGATCGCTCTTCAGAACCCTTGTAGGACCCTCTCAGATACTGGAAAGATGCTATGAGGTCTCCACACAGCCTTCTCTTCTCCAGGCTGAACACCCCCACCTCTCTCAGCCTCTCTTCATAGGGGAGGTGCTCCAATCCCCTGATCATCCTCGTGGCCCTCTTCTGGACTTGCTCCAACAGCTCCATGTTCTTCTTATGTTGAGGACACCAGCACTGCACACAATACTCCACGTGAGGTCTCACGAGAGCAGAGTAGAGAGGCAGGATCACCTCCTTCGACCTGCTGGACACTCTTCTTTTGATGTAGCCCAGGACACGGCTGGTTTCTGGGCAGCAAGTGCACACTGCCGGCACGTGTTCATTTTCTCATCAACCAACACCCCCAAGTCCTTCTCTGCACGGTTGCTCTGAATCTCTTCTCTGCCCAACATGTAGCTGTGCCTGGCATTGCTCTGACTCAGGAGTAGGAGCTGGCACTTGGCATGGTTAAACTTCATAAGGTTGGCATCAGCCCGTCTCACAAGCGTGTCAAGGTCCCTCTGGATGGCATCCCTTCCCTCCGGTGTATCAACCGAACCACACAGCTTGTTGTCATCGACAAACTTGTAGAGGGTGCACTCAATCCCACTGTCCATGTTGCCGACACAGATGTTGAACAGGATTGGTCCCAACACCAATGGCTGCACGCAAAGAGTTGTGGTCAATGGCTTGATGTTCGGCTGGAGACCAGTAAAGAGTGGTGTTTCTCAGGGACTGGTGTGGGGACCAGTCTTGTTCAACATCTTTGTTGGTGACATGGACAGTGGGATTGAGTGCGCCCTCAGCAAGTTTGCTGATGACACCAAGCTGTGTGGTTCGGTTGATACGCCGGAGAGAAGGGATACCATCCAGAGGGACCTCGACATGCTTGTGAGACGGGCTGATGCCAACCTTATGAAGTTTAACCAAGCCAAGTGCAAGGTCCTACACCTGAGTTGGAGCAATCCCAGGCACAGCTGCAGGTTGGGCAGAGAAGAGATTCAGAGCAGCCTTGCGGAGGACGTGGAGGTGTTGCTCGATGAGAAAATGAACACGAGCCGGCAGTGTGCGCTCACAGCCCAGAAAGCCAACTGTATCCTGGGCTGCATCAAGAGGAGCGTGACCAGCAGGTCGAAGGAGGTGATCCTGTCCCTCTACTCTGCTCTTGTGAGACCTCACTTGGAGTATTGTGTGCAGTTCTGGTGTCCTCAACATAAAAAGGACATGGAGCTGTTGGAACAAGTGCAGAGGAGGGCCACGAGGATGATCAGGGGACTGGAGCACCTGCCCTATGAAATAGGCTGAGAAAGTTGGGGCTGTTCAGCCTGGAGAAGAGAAGGCTGTGTGGAGACCTCATAGCAGCGTTCCAGTATCTGAAGGGGGCCTATAAGGATGCTGGGAAGAGACTCTTCTTCAGGGACTGTAGCGACAGGACAAGGGGTGGTGGGTTAAAACTTAACCAGGGGACGTTTAGATTGGATATAAGGAGGAAATTCTTTACTGTGAGGGTGGTGAGGCACTGGAATGGGTTGCCCAGGGAAGCTGGGAATGTTCCATCTCTAGCAGTGTTCAAGGCCAGGTTGGACAGAGCCTTGGGTGACATGGTTTAGTGTGAGGTGTCCCTGCCCATGGCAGGGGGGTTGGAACTAGATGACCCTAAGGTCTTTTCCAGCCCTAACTATTCTATGGTTCTATGACACCACTCGTTACTGGTTTCCAGCTGAACATTGAGCTTTTGACCACAATTCTCTGTGTGTGGCCATTCTGCCAAGTCTTTATGTAGCTGGTGTCTGCACTTTAGAGACAAGTATGTCATGCAAGACAGCGCTGAACACTGCACAAGTCCAGGGAAACGATGTGAACTGCTTTGCCACTACCTATCAGTTCCATAGCGCCATCATAGAATTCCTCCAAATTCACAGACTGAGGTTACTCCTCAGTCTCCTCTTCTCCAAACCATAGAGACCCAGCTCCCTCAGCCTTTCCTCATAAGGGAGATGGTCCACTCCCTTAATCATCTTAGTTGCCCTGCGCTGGACTCTCTCCAGGAGGTCTCTGTCCTTCTTGAACTGAGGGGCCCAGAACTGGACAAAAAATTCCAGATGCGGTCTCACCAGGGCAGAGTAGAGGAGAAGGAGGACCTCTCTCAACCTCCTAACCACCCCGCTTCTAATACACCCCAGGATGCCATTGGCCTTCTTGGCCACAAGGGCACAGTGTTGGCTCATGGTCATCCTGCCGTCCACTAGGACCTCAAATTGGTCAGGCATGATTTGCCCTTAGTGAAGCTATGCTGGCTGTCACCAACCACCTCATTATTTCACATGTGCTTCAGCATGGTTTCCAGAAGGATCTGTTCCATGATCCTGCCAGGCACAGAAGTGAGACTAATTGGTCTGTAGTTTTCTGTTCCACTTTCCCCTTTTTAAAAATGGGGGTTATAGTTCCCTTTTTCCTGTCTTCGGGAACTTCACCTGACTGCCATGATTTTTCTAATATGATGGACAGTGGCTTGGCAGCTTCATCTGACAGTTACTTTAGGACTCCACTGCTGGATTTCATCAGGTTCCATGGAGCTGTGCATGTTCAGAGTCCTTAAATGGTCTCGAGCTAGATCCTCTCCTACAGCGGGCCTAAGATCTTCATTCGCATGGTCTCTGCATCTGCCTTCCAAGACTTGGGTAGTGTGATCAGAGCATTTGCCAATGAAGACTGAGACAAAGAAGTCATTAAGAACCTCAGCCTTCTTCAAATCCAGGGCAGCCAGGTCTATCATTTCCTTTTGGAAATGGCCCACATTACCCCTAGTCTTTCTTTTGGTGGCAGCATACCTATAGACACCCTTCCTGATTTACAATTAATAAATTGATTACATCAGGATTACAATCCTGATTACAACTAGTAAATATTTTCAGAGATGTATTAGTTCATCCAGATTTTTCTCTCACTTGATAGCTCAGTCAAGAAGAAATAATATTTGGAAAATTAAATTTAAGATTTTAGATCCTTAATTCGGAATTGTAAACTCCTTTTTTTACTCCATGGAGCTAGTCTGTAACAGAAGACTCCAGGGAGATCTTTGTTTAGAATATTTCCAACTGTCTGTCAAAGCTGTAAGTAAGATGGAAAGCTGTAGTAAGATGGAAAAGAGAATCTTCTCCATTGGCACTGGGCACAGGTGAAAAAAACCCAAAACTTCTAGACACTAAAAATGTGGAAAAAATCCGTAAGAACACTCTGACCACAGAAGCGTTGCTAGATTAATCACGACTTCTTTCACATGTATTAGATAAAACAATTTTTGTAAATTCTCATTTGGGTGAGATCCCAGATTTTGGACTAATGAAAATGACAAAACACAATAAAGTTTCTGTGAAATATGACACCTCTAAATCCCAAATGGTTAAGACATATACATAGTTACAGTATTTCCTTGCTCAAAAAAAGTATTTTGATGGTCATCCCCAGTGGAAAGTACAATATACCTGCCAGGTGGCATACATCTTGATTTGAGCAAGTGATCTTACACAACAGCCCCTCAGTGATTGAAAAGTCCCACTCTTGAATCTGTATTGCAACATAACATTATTCATAACTTAAAATCCTTAAAGAGAATAATAAATCAGTTGCAGACAGTCAAAATCACATAAACAAACTGCTTTTCCTGTTCAGAAATCTTCACCAAATACTCTCAGTTTCTAAGATCAGAGTTTGCTTTTTTCATTATTGGTCCATCTGTCATGCACAGCAGCCATGGGCAGAGGGGAAAACACCTGCACTTCAGTAGAAAAGCTGCCAGTTTACTCTTGCCTTTGGCAAATTGAATAAAAAAATCAGGTCTTACAGCTAGGATTGCCTTCTGGCTGTCATCATCCACATGTTCGTTTGGACTATTTTCAACTGCTGAAGCTAACAACACTTAGCATTTAAATACTGTTAGAGGCTGACCGTCATTCTTACTATTAGACTTGGGTTTTAAGTAAAGCCTCAAAAACTGAAACTAATAAGAGACGGATTTCCAGAATAAAGGAACTGATGCAAGAAAAACTGTAATATATAAACATGTGGTAGAATTCTGTAAATGTCAAATGCTGATCTAATATAGCTACAGCAACAGGCTGTAGATCTATGATGATTCAAATATGTTATTGTCAAATATTCCTAACTTTTGGGGAGACCCAGCCACAGTTTATTCAGGATCTCTCTCTCTTAGATATGAATAAACCCCTTATCCTTTGAGCAGTCCATGGTGATTTAGAATAGGCTGGTGACAATTTCAGGTGATGATTTGAAATAGCAAAATCAAGGAGTCACAGAAATTAAATCAGTCTTCTCCCCTCTCTAGCCAATAGAACTTTATTTAAAACAATCAAGCAAGCAAAGCTTGTGTAAAATGATAATTACTCTGACCTGGCTTAGACCTTTTTATTGGTCTGACTTGACTTATGTTCCAAGATGTACCTATCGCTCTGACTGGTATGAAATTCAGTAGCCATCTCCGTTAGAAGGTCTGCATATAAGGATGTTAAATTCCTCTCTGTGAAAGATCAACATCTTGGCAGATAGATCATATTTCTATTATTCAAATGCTTATATTAAAATAATTAATTGTTTACAGAATTTATGCATAAAATGCTCTCCTTTTTGCGTGGGACTTGCCTATTTTTCTGTGGTTTGCTCACATCAAATTCATGTAATGATTTAAATACCGACAGTAACAGCATTATTCTTGATGGCTTTTCCATGCATTTAAGAGTAGTTTCCTTATATTGAGAGCCCTCTAGACCTTATTTTCTACTATCCCACCCTCTCATGTCTCTTATGCAGCACTTAATATACTAGACACATTGCGTATTCAAATACACTGTGTTCAACAGTGTCCCATCAGGCTGGTGGCTTTTTCAAGTCCTTGCTCCTTCCTCAGCTACTCATTCACTCCAATAACCTGAAAGGTACCTACAGGGATGTTGGGGAGGGACTCTTTATCAGTGACTGTAGTGATAGTACAAGGGGTAATAGTTTTAAACATAAACAGGGGAGATTTTAAGTTAAGGAAGAAATTCTTTACTGTGGGATTGCTGAGGTGCAGGACAGGAACAGGTTGCCCAAGGAAGTTGTGATCCCTCGTAGTCTTCAAGGCCAGGTTAGACAGGGAGCTTGACAGACATGGTCTAGTGGAAGGTGTCAATGCCCGTGGTAGGGGCATTGATCCTGTGGTCCCTTCCAACCATAATCTTTCTATGATTCTATGATACTATGATATTGATTTTTTTCTGCTCCTTTTTAGTTAGTTCATTAATTCACTTACGTTCTTCTTCAGCCCTAAAGAAGGAGAAAATGTACAAAACCCCAGTGACTGTGATGTTTGGATGTTCTCTTTTAATTGATAGATAAAGATTGCAAGGATCCTCTACAGACTATAGAAGCAGACAAATGAGAAAACAAGCACCAGTATACAGTTTAGTGAATGGTTGTAAATTATAAAGATGCAGTACCATTATTCACAATGTTTCATAATACAAGATCTTGTGGTTGTTCAATCACATTGGAAGGTAGGTAATTTGAAGCGGACAGAAAAATACTTGTTTTGTAAGCAACTTTTTTGAAGCAAGTCTTTCAGTCATCATTATCAGGCAGTAGTGTATCAAAGGTTCAGCAAAATCAAACCCAAGCTTTTTGTGAAAGCTGTTATGCATCAGAGAACATACCAGCTCTCCAACACCAGTGTATTGAGAGGGAATCAGAAAATGATCTGATTGATAGGAAAGTTTTCCCTGACCAGCTTCAAAGAGGTCCTTTTTTCTTCTTCTTTCCTTTACTTTTAGTGGTCCTTCTATTTTAGTGTCTTTGAAAACTACAAACTACTAATAAAACTAAATTAGGAAGACCACTTATTTGGAACAAAGGCAAAAGTCAACATTAGAAAAATGTCAAAGGCTGATACTAGATTAAGTCAGAATTTTCCTTGACAGTAATCCCTCATGTAACATAAAAGTATGCCCACATGGTTTGTTTTCTTTTTTGGGTTAGAAATGTCCCATTTTTTGTGTGTGTGTTTTAGATTTTTGTTCCATTGTTAAGGGTACGTTTTTGTGTTTATACACTAAAGAGAAAGGTATATAGTATTCTGCATTATAGAGTGGCAAACTACTTTTAGAAATTTTGTGGATTGATTACTGAAAGAAAACATTTCAGTATAATGAAGTTGACATTATAAAATTGTGGGGAGACAGGCTGAAAAAAGGTAAGAAAACAGCAACGTTCACAGGAAATATAGAAAAACTGAAGACTAGTCATCAGTTGGGACTACTCCTTAACATTAACTACAACATATTTTACTAAGCAAATGGATTAGTGCTATGACATATTTTAATACTTAATTTTTAGAACTTTAGGTTGTTGTGGGTTTTTTTTCCACTTTATATTCTTTCTTACACTAGACTGACCTTCCTACTCATTCTTTTCTATCTTCTTTTTCATCCTCCAAAAACATATTTTCAGAAAAAAAAAATGAAAAATTTTAATTAAGAACATTTTCAATAGATACAGTATGATTCTCCAGCACATATGGTAGTGCCAATCTTATAAAAATGTGAGGCAGAATAAAAACATAGCAGTAAGATAAATTTTCTTTATGTATGTAGTTATTGATATAGGTAACCTTCAGATATGTTTTATAAATTGCAGTTCTGGAGCCTGTGAAAACAACCATAATGTTTATTTTTCCATGTACCATTATAATCCATACTAGATCAAAGTCTTCTCTCAAGACTTTGATGAGAATGGTGGAAATGTGCCTGCTGAAAGTGTTGACTTTAGATGGCTGACAACTGCTTAAATGACTTTGCTATGTATAGCAGCTCTTCAGGGAATATTTAATTAAGTCATAATTGCAAAGAAATATCCTTGTCAGGCCCTACAGGACCATAGGGAAACCAAAAGACATGTAGAGGAGAATCTCATTATTGGAGATCTGTTTTATATAAATTAAAATTGACTTATTCCAAACAGACTAGAGGAAATGAAAAACCTGTGCCTTTGCAAATTAACATAGTTTAAGCTTACTATAAAATACAGAAGAAAGAAAATATTAAAATATAAAGCATGTACTTGATTGGAATATAAGATTTGTGAGTAATGAGAATCCCAGGATTACCTCTAGAATTCACATTACAAGAAACCTCAACAATAATACAAATACTTTTTTTATAGTTCTTTCTTCTTATGATTCTGTATCTGCTCCTCAGTCCTGTAGGTTTTATGCAGTTTCTAGACTGTGTTAAGCAGTGCACACAGAATTGAGCTATCTCATTACCCTTCACCCTCAAAATCAAAACTTGAGTAACTATAATAATAATATAACAAGACATTCTTATGACTTTCATTGCACAGGAACAGATCAATCAATTAAATCAATGAAGTCAGCACCTTCTACAAAATGAAAAGCTAATCTCTTTACTGAGCCACACAGACACAGGGTGCTGATTTTGTGAATTGGATTGGAAAATACAGGTTGCTGGTTATTTGAAATGTTAATTTATGACTTTATAGGTGGATAAAGACATCAAAGAAACAAGCTGTCCATGCTTGACTTCAGGAATTTATGACATCAGGATCAAAGAACAAAATGAAACATTCAAAAAGGAAAAATAATATTTAGGGAAGGTGCAAAATAATACATTATAATTCAGTAAAAGTACTGCTTTCTTGTTAGGTTCTTTGTAGGTGGTACAGTACTGTTGTTATCAACATTATATCTGTTACCTAAGATACTGTACTTGTAAATAGTCAGATGTTTTTAGAATTTTTTTTTTTTTACTTGAACCATGAAGAAGGTTGTTCCTTCATTGTTTCCCTGACTTCTCTGCTTCATTGCTCTTAAAGTCTGCAAGTCAGATACACGGATAGTATGAACCAATCTCTTCCTTGATGTTACTTCTTTAGAAGATGCATTCCGAGAATATTGGCTCTTTACACAGTCTGACAGTATGTTTCGCCATGTCATTTTCACTTCAGCTTTTCTGGCACCATGAAATCTTACAAGCATTATTCTTCATGATCCATAGCTAATTAAAAAAAATGAGAAGGAAAAAGAAAGCTGACAAGATGTTGCAAAATGCCTTTGCCCTTAATGAACATTAACATGTTTCAGTCATGTTCCTCCATCTGACTACCTGATTCTGCTGTGTTTTCTAGAGTAGAACAGAAAGCTGTGGCTTGTACGATGTACGCTGTTGGACAGGCTTCTTACACAGTCCAAAAGAGAATACTGAGGCATTTGTACTTCCTTCTGTACCACTGCCTCTATGTTAAACTGAACACCCACACATTAGCTCTTGTGGACTAACAGATTGGAAACTGACAGCCTTTCTGGAGTCTGTTCCATCTCTTTCCACAGATTAAAAAGGGGACATCTCTGAATAGATACTACAGAGCCAACAGAGAGAGAGAAATCATAGTTCAAAATAATAGTTCTTTACTAGTCTTCACCATTTTCTTAGAAGTCTCAGTTGTCCTTTCTGCTTGAGAAATTTGATTTACCTGAGACACCATAAAAGACTGTAGAATTTTTAAATTCTTTAGAACAGAAACCTTAGGATTAAATGTTTTCACTCTTGTTATTCTGGGTTTTGCTTTTATTTGCACTTCTTGCGATCATGCTGTGTTCATATCAGGGACATAAATTCTTTGCCATAATTCCATAAACTCCCATTCACTTTCCTGAATTAGAAGCTGGTTTGCTTAAGTTCTGAAGGCTGATTGTACTCTGTGCTGTTCCAGTTTTTGGCATTCAATTTAATAAAGCATTCACAGCATTAAAGTGTAATAATAGTCTTCTAGACAATAGTTGGACTAAATCTTGAGGTACTATCTTCTATCATCTATTTCAGAGTATACTTTAAAAGAAAAATTACATTCTTTAAGCTATGGAGTTTATATAATTTTTATTTACCTGCTAATATATCCTGTACATCTATCTCTGAGTATATATAAGATAAATAGTAGGACTGTTTTCAATATTGGCCATTAAAAATGCAGCATTTTTAGCCATCTAGTCTCCCTCCCCCCTTCAAATTCTCACAGATTTTAAATGAAACCCACTGTTTCAAATGTCCTCAAGGGACAATTTGCCAATACAAATCTGCCCATTTCATGGGTTTCTTCTCCTTAAAATAGGTAAAATCAGACTCAGTTTTGCAATTACATGATTTATAATTCTAGATATTATGGTGGAAAAGTAGTTGCTTTAAAAACAATAAAGAAGATTATTCCAGTTGCAAGAAGAACTTTTCTTGCCTTTCAGAACTTCTTTATTTTTCCTTTCCTTTTATTGGCTTTTGTCTTACTTTTCTAAGAAGAAGCTTAGTGTCCACACCTGGACTACATCTTCAGGAGATCATGAATTACATTATCCTGGAATATTTTTCAAAATTGACTCCCATCCACAGGTATGCCAAAGATGAGACCTCATTAAATTACTTTTATCTCATCCATGTGCTCTCAAACCTGTCTATTTATTTCACTCAGCTGCTTGTGTTCTTAATGCAATGACAATGCCTAGTGTATATCCACCTAGCGCTGATCATTTGAAGGTAAATTCTGGCATCTTTTACAAACATTGTTGCAGGAAGATCAGAGGATTCTGTCTTTCCTGTTTTGCAACCACAGATTCAACAGTCTTTACAGGAGCAAAGGACAAACTTTCCACAGTGAGCGAACTTGCTTTTCATACCATGTTTATGGCTATAACTGTTTACTTCCACTTTCCTTGCCTTGTGATTCATCATAAAGTATACTGAGATATAAACCAACAAACACATGCGCTTTTCATAAAATCTTTTCTAACACAACTTTACTTTCTACCAGTCAGAAGACCACAGGTGTAATTTCTAACAAACATATTTAGGACACTTCCTCTACCATTTGCCATGTTATTTCATGATTTTTGTGAGCATGAATATTCAACAGTCTTTAAGAATTATTTGTTTCCTATACTCTCTTATAAATTAGAAGTCATATCACCATGTGACATTGGGACTGTAATTATACAGTCCAAATCTGCTGAGCCTGCCACATTGAGCTGTTCTAAAAGCTACACTGGCTATTTTCAAATGTAGTTTCTGTCATTTTCTTGTGTGACCAACAATGAAACCACAAACAGATTGGTATTTGATGCAATGATTATGAATGGGAGCAGAGGAATTTTTAAAGATTGAGGTTATATTCTCATGCAAAACTCCTGTGGTGCTGAGTAGTCAAAAACACGAAAAACAGAAAATAAAATATGAGTTAGTGAATACCTTAGCAAGGAATACTCTTCCTGTTTTTCAAATGATTATGAAACACCTTTCGATATATATAAACAACTTAAACACTAGATATTCAATAGCATTTGATAGTAGTGCCCAACACGCACCTGGCCAAGTGAGTATTCTAGTAAACAAAAAAAACCAAGTAAAAGCAGACCCTGTAATAAAGAATGTTTTACTTGCATAGAATGTAATTTGGGGAGAACATAAATTAGATTAAAACAATTTTGAAGACCACAGCAAGTAGGACAGAATGCAGGGTCACAAGCATTTAGTGTGTATGATAAAGCCCCTCACCAGAGAGGAAAAGATAGGTCTGCATAACACCTAGGAGCTTATAAAGAATGACTGTGTAGAAGTATGGAGAGAAAAAAGCAATGAAAAAGAAGATCCAAATCTAACCTCTGCAAGGAATAGTGCAGAACGAAGGAACAGCAGCATGGCCTGAAAGACAACTTGGTAACCCAGACTCCCCCTCAGCAACCTGTGAAAGTTGATCAAATTTCATTTAAGCACACCTTAGTTTATCTGCAATAGACAAAGATCTAATTGGACAAATTCTGCATCTATTAAAAAAGTCTCACTTTAGGTGAACAAGCTTCCTGGAAGTGAAGTGCTTCCACTTCCTGGAAGTGCTCAGAAAACATGTAGATGATTTCTTGACATGGTTTAGTGATGGCCATGGTAGTCCTTGTTAGACCTGATGATCTTAAAGGTCTTTTCCTGTGAAGACATGGTTAGCAAGCAAAGGTCATGTTCCCATGTCTGAGCTTAATTAAGCACAGATTCTGTGAAAGTGAGAAAAAACACCAGTTGTGTACAGTTGCCAGCAGTGGAAAAACCCTGGAAGTTAACCAATAGAGATAGAAGACCAGCTGGCCTACCTTGTAGCTGAAAATTGTCTGTGAACTAGGAGCAGAGACCTTGAGAGGAGGATGTGTATATGAGCAGGGGAAATCACCGAAATGCACCTGGAATGTACCCAATGCTGTGTATATCAACCAATCACGACGGGAAGCTGTGTGTACGTGGCAGTTTGACACTATATATACCCATTATTTGAGCACAATAAATGGATCACTTTTATCAATCATATTGATTGTGCATGTGTTCCCTCCGTGCGCGACGACATTTTCCAATCAAGTTGATTCTATGTTTCTATGATTTGATGTCAGTTCAAAATATGCTTTAAAGCAGCATTGTTAAAACAGATTGTCTTGTCCATCTCCATAAAGAATCAGCTGATGAAGGGACTGAAAATATTTCCTCAGCTGGTTTATCTCATTGGTAAATACAATGTTTCTCAGTGCAGCTAATGAATTGAAATGACTAGGCAGGTGATGCACATTTTAGAATGAACTAAGTTGCTTTGCATGGGATGGTTCAGCTTTTCAAACACAGGCATGTAGCTTTATTTAAACTGTCACAAGCTGTTCTTATTTGGCCTTTAACTGTAGGTCCACAATGTTAGTTGTCTCCCTAGTTTACAAGTTTCTTGTATCATATTTGACATATATCTACAGGTGACTTGAATACTCTGCTGCTGTTATAACGGCAAATTATATTTGTATTTCAGCAACTGACATGAACTCTGCCTTTTGGAGAGCTGACTCATTCCAGGCTCTGATTCCTATTTTGGTTCATCCAGACTTTGTTAAAATCATAGAACAGAATCATAGAATAGTTAGGGTTGGAAAGGACCTTAGGACCATCTAGTTACAATCCCCCTGCCATGGGCACGGACACCTGGCACTAAACCGTGCCACTCAATGCTCTGTCCAACCTGGACCTGAACACCGCCAGGGATGGAGCATTCCCATCTTCCTTGGTGTCCTGGGTTCAGCAGCAGCAGTCAGTTTTCCTCCTTCTTAGTAGCTGGTGCAGTGCTGTGGTTTTGACTTTCGGCCTGCGAATAATACTGATAAAGCCAATGTTTTCAGTTGCTGGTCAGAATGTTTACCCTGACGAAGGACTTTGTGAGTCTCATGCTCTGCCAGGGAGGAGGAGAAGCCGGGAGGAAGCAGGGACAGGACACCTGACCCAAACTAGCCAAAGAGGTATTCCATACCACAGCACGTCATGCCGGGGGATGTAACTGGGAGCTACCCAGAAGGGCACGTCCTCTTTTCTGTCGGGCTGTCTTTTCCGGTGGGCGGTATCGTGTTCTCTTGCCTTGTTATTTCCTTTATCATTATTATTATTGGTGGTAGCAGTAGTGATTTGTGTTATACCTTAGTTACTAAATTGTTCTTATCTCAACCCGTGGGAGATGCATTCTTTCAATTCCCCCATCCCTCTGGGCGGGGGGGGGGGGGAGTAGAAACTGCGTGGCTGTAATTTACAGCCTGGGCTTAAACCACAACAGTTCTTTTTGACGCCCAACGTGGGGCTCGAAGGGTTGAGATAACGAGAGATCTGACCGGAGTGTGTCTAATCGTATTTGTGATAAGCATTCAGTGTTTTGGATTAATAGTCATTCGTCACAATGCTGATTTATTGGCTCTCAAAGTTGTTGTTTTTGACCTCACAGTTTCAATATGCTGTAGCTTACTTAGAGCCGATATTTGCTGTGTTAGTGTTTTCTAGTGTGGGGCTTGGGCTAAGGTTATTGTTCATTGTATTTTATGGTAATGACTTGTAATACAATAGAAAAATTGATCATGAAACTGATCTGGCTTAAGTTCCCAGTGTGGTCACCACCTTCATACTTTGGGAAGTATGTAATACAAGTGCTTAGCAATTACACATCTTTTTTCTCCTTCCTGGGTGGTCAACCTATGAAGGAGACATTCTTTTACCCTCCCAGTGCCCCTCCCAGACCGTTTACAGCATCGTTTGAGAGTTTTGAAGTTTTTGAGTGGCCTTTTAATATTGTTGAGACCTGTTTGCTGATTGTGAGGGGGGTCACCATGTTGGCACGCATACAGAGTGTGTTTTGTCCACAACCATTACGTCTGATCTCAAGAGTTAAGCAGAGTCAGGTTTGGGTCTTGCCTGGGGTTAGACGACAATATAGGGGGACCGAGAGATTTTCCCCGAGGCTGGACAGCCATGAGTGGCAGGGTGTGTGGGATAGTATGGGCAAGTATCTAGGTCAGTGGGCCCCTCCAGTGTTTTGGAATTTCACCACCGAACAAGTGCAAAATCCAGAAGAATTAGTAAAACACTTCAATGAGGTGTGCTGTCATCCTGGTCATACCAGAGAGGGACAAATCATGTCAACGTGCTGGGGCTTGGCCTATGCTTACAGGGCCTTGTTCAACACTATCCAGCACCGTCAAAAGGAAAAAAAATGTCCCTGGATCTGAGGGCGAAGCAACAGACAGCGCAGCTACTCCAGCTCAGAGCACAGCAGCTACACCACCCCCAGTGACAAGTACTGCCACTACTCAAACTTTGACTGCAACAGACAGTGCAGCTACCCCAGCGACAAGTACAACCACTACTCAAACTATGACTGTGACAACGAAGCTACCCCAGCTCCAAGCACAGTAGCTACACCACCCCCAGCGACAAGTACAGTTGGTACTCAAAGCACAGTGATAATGACTGCAGCTAAACCAGAGGACCAATTTGTACCAATATCGATTGCTCCTGTATGCAAGAGAAAAAGCAAAAAAGAGGCAAGAAGGGTGAAGCAAGATGAAGAAACAATGTATTCACCACCCGGGCCACCATCTGGTCAGGAGTCATCATCACATGACGAAGAAGAAGAAGAAGAGGTGACTTCTCGACCTCGGACCTCAACTGAGCTATGGAATATGCGAAAAGATTTTACCCGTCAACCAGGGGAGCACATCATCACCTGGTTGCTACGATGCTGGGACAATGGGGCCGATGGTCATGAATTAGAAGGTATGGAAGCCAAGCAGCTGGGATCACTTGCTAGAGAAGGGGGAATTGACAAAGCAATTGCAAGAGAGAAAAAGTCCCTCAGTCTTTGGAGGCGGCTCTTGGCAGCTGTGAAAGAAAGGTTTCCATACAAGGACGATGTTATGAGTCGTTCAGCCAAGTGGATTACTTTAGACAAAGGCATCCAGTCTCTGAGGGAATCAGCCATCGTAGAGATGATCTATCACATCAAACCGAATAACGGAGATATACCCATAGACCCAGATGAAGTCGAATGTACACGACCCATGTGGCGAAAACTTACACGGAATGCACTCTCATCATATGCCCATTCATTGGCAACAGTGACCTGGAATGATGTAATACCACTAACAGTGGATGAAATGATTCATAAACTCCGAGAGTTCGAAGACAATCTCACCTCTTCCATCATCTCAGCTGTGGAAAAACTGTCCCAGGATGTCAAACAATTGAGGGACGATCTATCTGATTTATCCAGCTCCTCACGTGTACCAACATACGTCTCAGCTGTTAACAAAAGACGTCCTATTGTTTGAGACAGAAGATATAGAAGGCAAACACCACGGGCCACCCTATGGTTTTACCTGCGGGATCATGGAGAAGACATGACGAAGTGGGATGGAAAACCTACTTCAGCTTTGGAGGAACGGGTGCATGAATTGAAAATAGGAACAAGGGTCAAGACTAATCATCCCATGAGAGCTGCGGCTTCAGTCTCTGGTGAGCAGGTTCCCAGATGGAGTGGAAGAGCTGATTTTACTCCAACTCCTGTGATAATGAAGAATAATCCCTTTCAACACGACTTAGGTGTCCAACGTTGTGATGACTGTTAGAGGGGCCCTGCCTCCAGCCAAGTGGAGGTAAGGGACAATCGGATTTACTGGACTGAGTGGGTCAGATGGCCTGGCATATCAGTCCCACAGAAGTATAAAGCTCTCGTAGATACCGGTGCACAGTGTACCCTGATGCCATCAAGCTGTCAAGGGGTGGAACCCATCTATATCTCTGGAGTGACAGGAGGATCCCAAGAGTTGACTGTACTGGAGGCTGAGATCAGCCTGACTGGAAGGAAATGGCAAAAGCACCCCATTGTGACTGGTCCAGAGGCTCCACGCATCCTCGGCATAGATTACCTCAGGAGAGGGTACTTCAAAGACCCAAAAGGGTACCGATGGGCTTTTGGTATTGCTGCTTTGGAGACTGAGGAAATTGAGCAGCTGTCCACCTTGCCTGATCTCTCAGAGGATCCTTCTCTTGTGGGGTTGCTGAAGGTCGAAGAACAACAAGTGCCAATCGCGACCACAACGGTGCACCGGCGGCAGTATTGCACCAACCGAGACTCCCTGATTCCCATCCATAAACTGATCCGTAGTCTGGAGAGTCAGGGAGTGATCAGCAGGACCCGCTCACCCTTTAATAGCCCCATATGGCCAGTGCGAAAGTCTAATGGAGAGTGGAGACTAACAGTAGACTATCGTGGCCTGAATGAAGTCACACCACCATTGAGTGCTGCCGTACCGGGCATGCTAGAACTTCAGTATGAACTGGAGTCAAAGGCAGCCAACTGGTATGCCACGGCTGATATTGCCAATGCAATCTTCTCAATTCCTTTGGCAGCAGAGTGCAGGCCACAGTTTGCTTTTACTTGGAGGGGCATCCAGTACACTTGGAACCGACTGCCCCAGGGGTGGAAACACAGCCCTACCATCTGCCATGGACTGATCCAGAATGCACTGGAACAGGGGCAAGCTCCAGAACACCTGCAATACATTGATGACATTATTGTGTGGGGTGATACAGCGGAAGAAGTCTGAGAAAGGGAGGAAAATAATCCAAATCCTGCTGAAAGCTGGTTTTGCCATAAACCGGAGTAAGGTCAAGGGACCTGTACAGGAGATTCAATTTTTGGGAATCAAATGGCAAGATGGACGTCGCCAGATCCCCACAGATGTGATCAACAAAATAACAGCAATGTCTCCACCAACTAATAAGAAAGAAACACAAGCTTTCTTGGGTGCTGTGGGGTTCTGGAGAGTGCACATCCCAAATTACAGTTCGATTGTAAGCCCTCTCTATCATGTAACCCGGAAGAAGAATGATTTTAAATGGGGCCCTGAGCAACAACAAGCCTTTGAGCAAATTAAACGTGAGATAGTTCATGCAGTAGCCCTTGGACCAGTCCGGAATGGGCCAGATGTAAAAAATGTACTGTACACCGCAGCCGGGGAGAATGGTCCTACCTGGAGCCTCTGGCAGAAAGCTCCAGGGGAGACTCGAGGTCGACCCCTCGGCTTTTGGAGTCGGGGATACAAAGGATCTGAGACCAGCTATACCCCAACTGAGAAAGAGATACTGGCAGCCTATGAAGGGGTTCGAGCTGCTTCGGAGGTGATTGGCACTGAAGCACAGCTCCTCCTGGCACCCTGGTTGCCCGTTCTGGGCTGGATGTTCAAAGGCAGGGTCTCCTCTACACATCATGCGACCGATGCGACATGGAGTAAATGGGCTGCACTAATTACACAACGAGCTCGAATAGGAAATCCCAGTCGTCCAGGCATTCTAGAAGTCATCATGGACTGGCCAGAGGGCAAAGATTTTGGAATGTCACCAGAGGAGGAGGTGATGCGTGCTGAAGAGGCCCCACCATATAATAAACTGTCAGAAAGTGAAAAGCAATATGCCTTGTTTACTGATGGGTCCTGCCGTATTGTGGGAAAGCATCGGAGATGGAAGGCAGCCGTATGGAGTCCTCAACGGCAAGTTGCAGAAACTGCTGAAGGAGAGGGTGAATCGAGTCAGTTTGCTGAGGTGAAAGCCATCCAGCTGGCCCTGGACATTGCTGAACGAGAAAAGTGGCCAGTACTTTATCTCTATACTGACTCATGGATGGTGGCAAATGCCCTGTGGGGGTGGTTGCAGCAATGGAAGCAGAGCAACTGGCAACACAGAGGTAAACCCATCTGGGCTGATGCACTGGTGCAGTTCCATGCCCGGGTGCAGAACCTGGTGGTGAAGGTACGCCATGTAGGTGCCCATGTACCCAAGAGTTGGGCCACTGAGGAACACCAGAACAACCAACAGGTGGATAAAGCTGCTAAGATTGAAGTGGCTCAGATGGACTTAGATTGGCAACATAAAGGTGAATTATTTTTGGCCCGGTGGGCCCATGACACTTCAGGTCATCAGGGCAGAGATGCAACATACAGATGGGCCCGTGATCGAGGAGTGGACTTAACAATGGACACTATTGCCCAGGTTATTCATGAGTGTGAAACATGTGCTGCAATTAAACAAGTCAAACGGTTAAAGCCTCTTTGGTATGGAGGACAATGGCTGAAGTATAAATATGGGGAGGCCTGGCAGATTAATTATATCACACTCCCACCAACCCGCCAAGGCAAGCGCCATGTGCTTACCATGGTGGAAGCAACCACTGGATGGCTGGAAACATACGCTGTGCCCCATGCCACTGCCCAGAACACTATCCTGGGCCTTGAGAACCAGATTTTGTGGCGACATGGCACCCCAGAAAGAATTGAATCAGACAATGGGACTCATTTCCGGAATAGCCTTATAGACACTTGGGCCAAAGAGCATGGCATTGAGTGTGTATGTCACATCCCCTACCATGCACCAGCCTCTGGGAAAATCGAACGGTATAATGGGCTGTTAAAAACTACACTGAGAGCAATGGGTGGGGGAACTTTCAAGCATTGGGATACACACTTACCAAGGCCACCTGGTTGGTCAACACCAGAGGATCTGCCAACAGGGTTGGCCCAGACCAGTCAGAACTTTTACATATTGTAGAGGGGGACAAAGTTCCTGTGGTGCACATGAAGAATTTGCTGGGGAAGACAGTCTGGGTGATTCCTGCTTCAGGTAAAGGCAAACCCACTCGTGGGATTGCTTTTGCTCAGGGACCCGGATATACTTGGTGGGTAATGTGGGAAGATGTGGAAGTCCGATGCGTACCTCAAGGGGATTTGATTTTAGGGGAAAACAGCCAATGAACTCAATTGTATGCTGTTGCCTGCTATAGCCCATCAACTAGAAGTCTGCAGGGCACCAGCGACTGGCCCTGACTTCCTTCCGACCATCATCCCAACAGAGAATGAACTTTGATAGAACCAGATGAGTTTTACAGTAAAGGAACGATTAGCATCAGCAGGCAACGATCCAACACTGCATGGCATCTCTCCTGCCCTGAAAGACTGTTCCAAGAGATGGAGCCCAACATCATGAACCGAATGGACTCAGTAGCTTTATAGGAATTGGTCCGTGCACTAAGATAACAGTGCACCGAGATGAGAGTGAGGGTATATGGAAAATGTGGGATCTGAGCATGACGTGAATGGTATGGAACAAGGGGTGGATACTGTCCTGGGTTCAGCAGCAGCAGTCAGTTTTTCTCCTTCTTAGTAGCTGGTGCAGTGCTGTGGTTTTGACTTTCAGCCTGCGAATAATACTGATAAAGCCAATGTTTTCAGTTACTGGTCAGAATGTTTGCCCTGACCAAGGACTTTGTGAGTCTCATGCTCTGCCAGGGAGGAGGAGAAGCTGGGAGGAAGCAGGGACAGGACACCTGACCCAAACTAGCCAAAGAGGTATTCCATACCACAGCACGTCATGCCGGGGGATGTAACTGGGAGCTACCCAGAAGGGCACGTCCTCTTTTCTTTCGGGCTCTTTTCCGGTGGGCGGTATCGTGTTCTCTTGCCTTGTTATTTCCTTTATCATTATTATTATTGGTGGTAGCAGCAGTGATTTGTGTTATACATTAGTTACTAAATTGTTCTTATCTCAACCCATGGGAGTTAAATTCTTTCAATTCTCCTCCACATCCCTCTGGGCGGGGGGGGGGGGGGGAGTAGAAACTGCGTGGTTCTAATTTACGGCCTGGGCTTAAACCACGACACTTGGGCAACCCATTCCAATGCCTCACTATCCTTACAGTAAATAACTTCCTCCTTATATCCAATCTAAACTTCCCCTGGTTAAGTTTTAACCCATTACCCCTTGCCCTATCACTGCAGTCCCTAATGAATAGTCCCTCTCCAACATCCTTATAGTCCCCCTTCAGATACTGGAAGGCTGTTATGAGGTCTCCATGCAGCCTTCTCTTCTCCAGGCTGAACAGCCTCAACTTTCTCAGCCTGTCTCCATACGGGAGGTGCTCCAGTCTCCTGATCATCCTCATGGCCCTCCTCTGGACTTGTTCCAACAGTTCCCTGTCCTTTTTATGTTGAGGACACCAGAACTGTACACAATACTCCAAGTCAGTTCTCACGAGATCAAAGTAGAGAGATAGGATCACCTCCTTCAACCTGCTGGTCATGCTCCTTTTACTGCAGCCCAGGATATGGCTGGCTTTCTGGTCTGCGAGCACACACTGCCAGCTCATGTTAAGTTTCTCATCAACCAAAACCGCCAAGTCTTTCTCCGCAGGGCTGACAGAAGATAGGCATTTGTTGACAAAAGGAAGGCATCTATTTTCATTTTAAGCACCAGACTTCAGCTGGCCACCCAGATGGGCACAGGTCTCCTGTAGATCCTGTCACGCACAATCACGTATGATGCTTAACTCTTTTACCTAGGTTGTAGGGATTGGCGCACGGAAGATCATGCGATGTAACGGAAAGCTACTAGGAGGGACAGGAACCAGCTGACCTTGGGGAGGTGCTTGGGCGGCAAATATAAAGAGTTGTAACCGCGCAATAAACGGTTGGTGACCCACATTCCGTGAATGCTCTATGTCTCAGCCCTAGTTCGGAGGGAACTAGTGCTTCCGTCCCTCACCACGCGAATAGCAGAAACTACAAGTGGTGACCCCGACGTGATAGCGATGGATGTGCGCCACGTGGTACAGGTATTGAAGGCCTTCGCGCAGCAAGCTGGGTTGCCGAAGGCGATACATTCCGGGCCAGCGGGCCACTGCATCCAATGGTTGCAAGGCTGGGGGGCGGTGGAGGCCCCCGTGGACGTGTTAGATACCTCCCGATGGGGACGAATACGCCAAGAGCTTTTAGGAGCGGTCTTCGCTGGGGAAAAGAAAGCAGGAGATCTAGGGGAGACGTGGGGTGTTATTGAGAATATTGTCTCCAAGATTCGTGAAGAAAATGAAGCCGTTTTCGCGGCTCGTATAGCGTTGTACGGTACACCGCACGCTGAAGCCGCCGGACCGGCGGCGGCGGCTGAAGGTTGCCAAACCGGCGCCTCCCTCCTCGGTGAATCAAATTGGCCACCCGAGGAGGAGATTCCTGACGAGGGGGCTCAGGCAGCCCCTGCGACTCCAGAAGGGGAGAAAAATTTGTTATGCCCGCAAAAAAAACCGGCGGGGGGGGGGGAAGCGGAGGCGCCATCACCCCCCGCATACCCCTGGAAGGAGTTGCATGAAGCTATGCAATATGTTGTAGAAGGGAAAGATCAACCGCCTCAGGACTCTAATGATCAGAACCCGCATAAACCCCCGGATCCAGATGATATCTGGTACCCGAAGAAAAAAGAACGGGCGCAGGGACCCCTTAAGTATCACTGGTCCGACGAAGAGGAGGAAAAACCACCGCAGAGGGTTGATCCGGGGGGAACTAAATGGAATGAGTGGCGTGACCAAAAGCAGGAATCAGATTCGGAGGAAGAGAGGGAGGCAGTGAACAGACCGCAGAACAGACTAAAAAAGGTAGAATATAATCAAATACCTCAATTGCTAAAGGGAGTACGGGAGGCCTTGCGACAAGTAGATCAAGCATGCTCACGGCTTCCTCAGGTATATCCACCCGGTAAAGGGGTAACAGATTGGAGACTAGTTGCAAAAGAGTGTGTGCTAAATGGGGTAGAATGGCAAGCCCCCTCACCGGAGGCTTTTCCAGTCTTAGCCGCAGAAGGCCGAGGGGGGGGGGTATGAATGGCAGCCATACGACCTTAAAACCCTGAAAGATCTTGCTAGCGCGGTCCAACAGCATGGGATCAGCTCCCCACAAGTGTCCACCCTGGTGGAGTGCGTTTTGTCCACTCCAACGTCTCCATATGATGCCAGGCAGCTTTTCCGAGGTATACTCCCAGTATCGAAATGGTTGTTGTTTTTAGAACTTTGGCGGGAAGAAGTCGCTGCGCTGCTAGCCACCGAAGGGGGGCAGGGCGGCCCTTTGGCGGGAACTACCGCGGACATGTTAACGGGGGAAGGGCAATTTGCTACTCCGCAGGACCAGATAAGGCGGCTGAGAGGGCGACATTGGGTAGCAGTGGGGAAAACGGCACTTAAAGCGTTTCGAAGGGTGCAGCAAGCTGATGGCCAGCATCAGCCGTGGCTGCATGTTAGGCAGAACGTTGGAGAAAATTTCACAGATTTTGTAGATCGGGTACACAATGCAGTTACTGCCGCGAAACTGCCGGAGGCAGCAAAGGAAGCAGTGGTGGTGCAGTGTCTGAAGGACAATTGTACCGCTACTGTAAAGGTGATATTACAACAAGCACCGCAAGATCTATCACTGTCCGGGCTACTGCGGTGGTGGGCCGCCCGGCAGGGAGCCGCGCATGCCGCCCCCATGATCACAGAGTTAAGGGCGACTGGTAATCCAGAGAACAAAGGAGGGGGAGGTGCTAAAATAAACCGTTGCTACGGCTGCGGAGGTTCGGGCCATAACATCCGCCAATGCCCCTCCCCTTCACCAAACAAAGGAAAGGGCGGAGAAGACAGCTCGGGCCTGACCTGCTGGCGATGTGGGGGGAGTGGTCATCGCTCGCGCGATTGCCGAAAATCGCGGCCGTGGCAGCAGCAGCAACGGCGGCTGCAGGGAAACGGGAAGTGGAGTCTTGTGAGCCCTGGCAACACTCCGCTTTGTGCGACAGGGCAGGGGATGGGGGGGTACCCCATACTGAGCAACAGCAACCCTCAAAGCCTACCCTGGGGGAATCCCCTCTACTAATGGCATTGTCTTTATCTTTAGCTACTAGACCGGAATGTTTAGTCTGTTTTCAACACACTTTACCAGAAATGGAACCTTACTCTTTTACATGTATTGCTATGCTCGATTCTGGAGCTGATTGTACCATGGTGCCACGAGAACAATGGCCCGAAGGCTGGCGGACGTCACCATGTGTTGAGGTACAGGGGGTGGGAGGCTTGCAAAAGGTTCAAAGAAGCCGTGCTCTTATTCAGGTCATCTTACAGGGGGGATCGAAAGCAGATCAGGAACGGGAAGTATATGTGAATCCTTATGTTTCAGAAGGGCTACCAGTAATCTTACTAGGTCGTGACGCCTTAAGACAATGGGGGTGTCACCTGGTCACTCCTTTTTAGCACGGGCCACTGCTGTGATACAGCCGCTGCAGCTACAGTGGAAGAAGACAGAACCGGTTTGGATAGAGCAGTGGCCCTTGTCTGAAGAGAAAGGAGCAGCGGTGATAGAATTAGTGACTCGAGAATTAAAACTGGGCCATTTAGAACCTTCAGTTAGCCCCTGGAACACCCCTATTTTTGTAATTAAGAAAAAATCAGGTGCTTGGAGGTTGCTACATGATCTGCGAGCAGTTAATGCATGTCTGGAAGACATGGGTTCCCTTCAACCAGGCCTTCCCTCTCCTGTTACCATTCCTGATGGATGGCACATTTGTATTTATGACATTATGGATTGTTTTTTCAGCATTCCTTTACATCCAAAGGACAGGAAGTATTTTGCCTTTTCGCTCCCCACAACGAATCATCAGCAGCCTCGACAACGCTTTCAGTGGACTGTGTTACCACAGGGCATGAAGAACTCTCCAACCATCTGCCAGCTGGCGATAGATCGAGCATTACAGCCAGTAAGAAAGTTACCAGTACAGGTAATACATTATATGGATGACATTCTGTTAGCAGCTGAAACGGAGGAACAGCTTCAAGGTGCGGGAACGATGCTGTATAAGAATCTGGAAGAACATGGGCTGCACATTAGTGTCGCGAAAGTGCAGCGAGTTAGTCCTTTTAAATATCTTGGCACCTTGATTGGACCTCGTGAGGTCCGTCCACAGCTATGTACAATCACTAACACTGTCTCCACAGTGCATGAGGTGCAGAAGTTGGTGGGCCAGCTGCAGTGGATGAGGGCCTTTTGCCCCATTCCTGAGAAGGAGTTAACCCCCTTTTATCAGCTACTGAAAGAGGCTACTTCCATATCTGACAAGAGAGAGCTTTCTGAACAGCATTGTCAACTATTGTCGCAAATACTTACACGTGTACAGCAGTGTAGTCTCTGTAGGTTCCAACCGCAGCATGAGATTCGAGCTTTCCTTTGGATTATGAAAGGGGCTGGGATTGGTTTAGTAGCACAGGATTGGTCACCATTACAGTGGGTGTATGTATCGAAAGGGAAAAAAGCACTTATACTATGGCCAGACTTATTAGCACAATTAATGGTAAAGGTGCTCACTGTCGGTCGACATCTGTTTGCAAAAGAAATCGCCTGTTGTTTCCTCCCGTGTTCCTTGACTACGTGGGAATTATACTATCCTTTGTCGGAAAAACTACAAGCTGTTGTGGCAGACTTTCGAGGTCAGTTTGCTGCACAAACTCCGACTCCTTGGGATGCTGTGGTACAAGCCACAGCATTGCAACCCCATTCCTGGGTAGTTGAAAATCCAGTTACAGGAATTACCATTTTCACAGATGCTTCCTCCCGTACTCAGCAAGGTGCATATGTCTGGCAAGAGGACAGTGTGTGGAAATACGGGCGAGTTCAGGCCCCAGGAAAATCTGTTCAATTTCTGGAAGCATATACTGTAGCTACTGTGCTACGACAGTGGTCAGCAGACCCCATTAATGTTGTAACAGATTCCTTTTTTGTCTGGAAACTTTTAAAGCAAACAATGTGGGCCATTGAAGCTACGACAGAGTGTGCACAAGTTCTTTTTCAGGCCTTATCTGAACGAACTGCCGAAGTTTGTCCAATACACTGTAATAGTCATTCGCGCATTCCTGGACTCCTGACTGAGGGTAACAATAGGGCAGATCATGTTGCACAAGGTCTGCCAGTCCCTGAATGTTGCGCTCCAGCTTTTACTGAGACCCCTTTTCAGCATGCCAAACGTTTACACTCATTGTTACACATTGGCGCGCGAGTGTTGGCGCGGGCTACAGGTCTTTTGCGAGCACAGGCTGCGGACATTATCCGTCTATGTCCAACCTGTGTTCACACCCCCTTATGGGAAGCAGGTGTTAATCCCCGTGGTCTGCGACCTAATGATATCTGGCAGACAGATGTTACCGAATATCCTACCTTTTCTCCTATGCGTTATTTACATGTCACAGTTGATACCTGTAGCAGTGTCATCCTGGCTACGGCACAACGCAAGCAAGATGCTAAGGCGGCCATTTTGCATTGGCGTGAGGTCATGGTGATTTTGGGAATCCCTAGCCAGATCAAGACCGACAACGGTCCAGCATATTCAAGTCAACTGGTGGCTTCATTTTTACAACAGTGGGGCATTGAGCATAAGACTGGTTGTCCTCATAACAGCACTGGCCAAGCCATTGTCGAACGCGCACACCGGACTTTAAAAGCTCGCCTCGGGTGTCTTGAGGCGGGGGAGTCTGTACCCGGAGAAACTCCCGCAGTCCGTGTGCGCCGACTCTTACTTTCTGCTCTGACTAGTCTAAACCAATTCTCGCGTGGATCAAGTGAACAATCCCCGATGAGCTCACACTTCGCTCCACCTCTAGACAAACCCCCGTATCCGCAGGTATGGGTGAAAGATCCGGAAAAGGGTAAGATAGGTCCATTCGCCCTACGTGCTCATGGACGAGGCTATGCCTGTGTGGAGGGGGAGACTGGGCTACGCTGGGTACCGGCAAAATGGCTGTTACCGTATTTGTAGCTGTAATTTTGTAATTAAGTCTGTATTTGAGTAAGTCTGTATTTGAGCTCTGTTTTACAGGTGGTGATCGACGCTTGACTATGTCCGGGAGAGAGAGATGCAACAGGCCTGTGGTGCGAAATGACATACATGACCTGTGTGCATCCAGATGACTTCACTCACGGATCCAGTCACAATGTGCCTTATGAACTGTGTAGCCGGCTGTTGAATATGACAACGCTCAAGCCAGAAGCACCACGCCTATGCCCCTTTAGGCTGACGCCCTGAGTTTAAGTTTGTTTCTTCTTGTTTGAATATATAATATGCACTGTGTGTGGATACTTAGTTGCACAAACCTTTCTTAGTTAGTTAATTAGAGTTACGCACTGTGTGTGAATACTTAGTTGCACAAACCTTTCTTAGTTGGTTAATTAGAGTTACGCACTGTGTGTGAATACTTAGTTGCACAAACCTTTCTTAGTTGGAGTTACGCACCATGTGTGAATATTTAGTTACACGAACCTTTCTTAATTGGTTAATTAGGAAAATAAGTTGTTATTTAGAAACCCAAAGTTTTCTAATCTTGAGGCGGGGGAGATGTAGGGATTGGCGCACGGAAGATCACGCGATGTAACGGAAAGCTACTAGGAGGGACAGGAAACCAGCTGACCTTGGGGAGGTGCTTGGGCGGCAAATATAAAGAGTTGTAACCGCGCAATAAATGGTTGGTGACCCGCATTCCGTGAATGCTCTATGTCTCAGCCCTAGTTCGGAGGGAACTAGTGCTTCCGTCCCTCACCACGCGAGTAGCAGAAACTACACTAGGTGACTGAACTGAATTTCTCATATCTCTAATAGATATTTAGGAGCTTAAATGTGTCAAACTTGGCTTGAACCTTATCCATTAGGATGGATAATAAAGCTTTCTGTGCATTCCTGAAATGTGTATTAGAACTTGGTATTCTTACCAACAACCATTATCTAGTATCATAGAATCATAGAATCATAGAATAGTTAGGGTTGGAAAGGACCTTAAGATCATCTAGTTCCAACACCCCTGCCATGGGCAGGGACACCCCATACTAAACCATGTCACCCAAGGCCTCATCCAACCTGCCCTTGAACACTGCCAAGGATGGAGCATTCACAACCTCCCTGGGCAACCCATTCCAGTGCCTCACCACCCGCCCAGTAAAGAATTTCTTCCTTATATCCTATCTAAACTTCCCCGGTTTAAATTTGAACCCGTTGCCCCTTGTCCTGTCACTACAGTCCCTAATGAATAGTCCATCCCCAGCATCCTTGTAGGCCCCCTTCAGATACTGGAAGGCTGCTCTGAGGTGTCCATGCAGCCTTCTCTTCTCCAGTCTGAACAGCCCCAACTTTCTCAGCCTGTCTCCATACGGGAGGTGCTCCAGTCCCCTGATCATCCTTGTGGCCCTCCTCTGCACTTGTTCCAACAGTTCCATGTCCTTTTTATGTTGAGGACACCAGAACTGCACACAATACTCCAAGTGAAGTCTCACAAGAGCAGAGAGGCAGGATCACCTCCTTCGACCTGCTCGTCATGCTCCTTTTGATACAGCCCAGGATACAGTATCTTAGTTTTATTTTAAAAACACAAACTTATTTAAAACTTCAAGTTGTTCTGATTGAAATAATTAAATTCAGATGATAAATATAAATCAGGAAAAATTGCATTATAATTAAAGCTTTGTGAACTGAACTGAAGGAAACTTCTGTGTTCTTTCTGAGTAGTCCTATCTAGTTGTAAGTATGAAGAAAGAATGTGGAGTGAACTCTCTGCAATCTGATATTACCATTACAGCCTTCTTTTCAGCCATCACAGTAGTTTCTTTTCTAATTCTGTTGATGGCATGAACTTATCTTGTGTGCTGAAATCTTCCAGTATGTAGTTCATAGGAAGACGAAGAGCAGGTGAAGAATGTGAAACAAAAAAATGGCTAAGTCATTTTCAAGTGATTGATGAGAGGAATGTAGCTTTGAAGTGAGAAATGAAAAAGGAAAAGCTTTGTGTTTAAAAAAAAAAAAAAAAAAAAAAAGCCAAAACAAAGCTCACCTTTCTTGTTTTAACAGCCAGAAACTAAAAAATATTGATGGGAACAAACTTTCACAGAGAAATTATATGCTGCTTCTGAGAACAATTAGGTTTGATATCGAATAATTAGAAATGCAAGGCTTGTCAAAAGACAATTTTCCACACAGGGTTCACTGTGTACTGCTTAATTCAGGGGTTAAGAAAACATTGTTTGTGTTTTAATGCTCTGACATTTGCCCTGATCTACCATTACTTGAGTGACCCCAATAGAAGATTATCAAAGAAGTCAAATAACTGTACTGTTCATTCCTTCTCTAGGTTATCTGTATTTTAGCTTAAATAACAAAGTGATGGGAACAAGGAAAGCTCTGCAGCAGATCCAAGTCCCTCAGTAGATTTTGTTGCTGGACTGTGGTCTTTGTCTGTCCTCCACCACTGAATTGAGTTAACGTGTCAAAGGGTTGGCAGTGGCAGCACTGCGTGGATGTCCTATGTTAGTAGAGGCCACGGGTTGTCCAGTAGGCTTGCTGCAGCACACAGCTGAGCAAATCAGCAATGCTTGTGATGTTTCTGTGATAACATCTTTAAGAATACAATTGTAGGAGAGTGAGAAAAATGTGAAAAATGTGAAACAACCCTGTAAAGGGGAGGGGAGAGAAGGGGAGGGGAGAGAGGAGAGGAGAGGAGAGGAGAGGAGAGGAGAGGAGAGGAGAGGAGAGGAGAGGAGAGGAGAGGAGAGGAGAGGAGAGGAGAGGAGAGGAGAGGAGAGGAGAGGAGAGGAGAGGAGAAGAGAGGAGATTTCACTGCAGCACATGGAGGTCCATAATGGAGCAGATAGCCCCCTGCAGCCCAGGGAGGACAACACACCAGAGCATGCGGATACCCAAAGGAGGCTGTGACCCGTGGTCAGCCTGCACTGGAGCAGGCTCTTGGCAGGGCTTCTCTCCCTGTGGAGAGAGGAGCCTGCACTGGAGTAGGTTTGCTGGCAGCAGCTGTGACCCTGTGGGAGACTCATTTGGAGGCAGTTTGTTTCTGAAGGATTGCACCCCATGGAAGGGACTCCACATTGGAGCAGAGGAAGAGTGAGGAGTCCTCACACCCTGAAGGGGAGCTGTTATGGCATAGAATGCATGTGCATGGTTACAATAACGTGTTGTATTCATCTCACTGACATTCTTTTAACGAACACTTCCTCCTGTTTGTCACTATGTACTTTATAGGAGTATGCGTTTATATATGATAAAACTTTACATATGGGAATATTATTTCCCAGTAAGTGTTTCTAAAATGTTTATTTCCACATTATTAACAACCCTGCTGCAGCAGAATGTAAACAGTATATGTAATTGTTTTGGTGGTTTTTTTTTTTTTTTTTTTTGTACTTCAGACACATATTTTAGAAAATTAATTAACTTTCTTTACATACTGGAGGGGAATTACTTATTTGTTTGTCTGTTTGCTTGATTGTTTAATGTTTAATCCATAGAAATTGCTTCTGTAATCTTTATCTGATAGTTCAGATGTTCTCTGGAGATTTCTCTACTCCAGTTACTAAAGTTACTTATCAGTCTAAGTACTGAAGTTACTTATCAGTTCAGTTACTTATCAGTTACTAGTTACTAAAGTTACTAAGTACTAAAGTTACTTATCAGTCTTAAGTACTAAAGTTACTTATCAGTCCTTTCTTTTTATGATCTGATGACTGGGACAAGGTCAGATTCTTTTTGAATCAGTCTTCTGTGAAAGATTTCTAATCTGCTGTAGAAATTAATCCTGAAACATCACAGGCAGCTTGGACATTGCAAACTGGTGTTTTCTTACATCCTTGTTTAAGGCTAGCCATAACCCAAACCTTATAGGTTCCTTAATCTGCTCAGAATTTATGACTGAGGATTTTTGTCCAAATACAATAGGTATGACATGAGTTTGAGTGCATATGAATAATTGTGTCCCAGGAATATTAAAGGGTGTAGTTTGCTATCATAATTATTTCTTCTCTTCTTAGTATGTTTACAGTCACAGTTAAATCCTGCCTTTTATGAAATGTGCCAAGATGACCTGGTGAATGTTCTTCTAGAATTATTATTAATGACTCTTTGGATTATTGACTGTTCAGATTTTTTTTTTTTTTTTGTAGAATTTGTATCCTTAAACATTCTGTCATTATTTACATGAAAACATATCTTCCCTTGAGCTATGTAAATATAAATATATTTTAACCTATAATTTCACATGCATATAGAAGGCAGAGAAAGTAAAAATAAATTAGAAGTTGCTTTATATACAGTGTTATTTATTAGGAAGGAATGTTATCTGATGGATATATTGCTAGAGTCAGCAAGGAAAGCTTTCCACAGTTATATGATTATGAGTAAGTCATTTCCCATCTTAGTCTCTGTTCTCCCTTCTATTGTCTGTGTTATCACTGTAGAATCTAAACTTTTCAGGTAGTATGTTATATTTCATTTGGGTAGTTAAATTTTCATGTTGTTACGTAACATTAAAGTTTGTGGAGTTCTTTGCAAAAACAATGGAAAACAAAGGCCCTAACCTTCATTGGTATAAGCTGCACAGCACCACTGAAGTCAGCTGGTTTATATCCAGTGAAGATCAGATCATAGTCTGTGTGTGGGCTGCTTGAAACTACTCAGTTTTTTAATTCCATTACCTTGTCCTTTTCGCACAAAAGGGATGGTGGAGCTGAATGTAGATTCAAAATCAAGTGTCAGCACTGAGACACAAACTACAGCAAATTTATAAACATGTAGTATTTACAGCATCTGTTAGAAACAGATACATATGATAAAGTGAGATAAATAGAAGTCCGTGGTGAACACCATTTTCTCTGTCTTGGAAGTCTTCATAAAAACAACTTTTCTCTCCCCAGCATATATTGAATGCTGAACAAAATTTAAAATAAACTGAATATTAGTGAAAGATGTGAAGTCAGGGACAAATTGATTTTAGCAAACATGAAAAGGGAGACCATTTCAAATGTACGAGGAAAATACCCAAAGCAAGCAAATATATGACATAAAAAGAGCTACAGTGTACATTACCATTAGGTAACCTTACAACCTTGGATACAAGCAGAAGGACTAAGTAAAACATGCAGGTTTTCACATACCTATGCAATGTGGAAGAAAAACTCCTTCACTTGGATGTGTAGACAGAGTAAACCTGATACATACTTGTATTACCTCAGCCTGGTTCTGAAAAATGTCGTTGGAATAGTCATTTGATATTTCAAGAGAAATATAATGATTTATTAACTTATGCATAGCACAGTCATTATTGCTAGCCTGTGTATGTCAAAATATTGACAGTTATGGGCTTGCCTGTAATAAGCTTGTCTATGATAATATAAGGGTAAGAAATCCATAAGAATCTACAGTTGCTTAGGCTTCTGAGTAGTTGGAATGAGGAGGTAGCAATGTAGTCCTTCCCCTGCCTTTCTGCTTGGTTACTCAGGAAGAGGGTAAAGAATGCTGTATAAATATATATAAATATAATTCTGAGTATTAGCAGCAAAATAAAAGTAATTAACCTACTTCATACACTAAGGTGTCTTCTGACTAAGCAAGCATGAGAGATGCAGAAAAAATTCCTTACGGTTTGATTACATCTAGGTACCTATGTCTGTTATAGTCAAACACAAAAGATAAGATTCCCATATTGAGAAACTGATATCCTGAGAATAAACCTAAGGACCTGAACTCAGGACAAAGTTTTACAGGCATATGTATGTACATGAGCACAGGGCAAAAAAAAAAAAAAAAAAAAAAAAAAAGAGGAAAAAAAAATTGTTATCCATTTGTTTGCTACTCATGTATGAGTTTTACCATTGTAGATATATTTGGTACCTATTGGTTCAAAAGATTGAAAACACCAAAACCTCTTATCTAAAATGTTGAACTGTCAACTAAGCCAAATTTTTATAATTTTTACTCTTTTTCTATTTAGATTTATTTGCAGTCTTCAAATATTATCATGAAGGACAGAGCGAATACAGCACATGGTTTTCTACAAATGTAGAAATGTAATCGATACCCCTGTGTTAAAGACCTAACTGTCTATACCATGCAGGAAGAGAGCTGAGGGCCACAGAATTAAGCCCACATCTGCCTGAAACTAAAATTGAACTCCATAAAGATCAACAGTAGGTACTAATCAGGATATTAGTGGTTTCATTGCTAACAGTTTGAACGTTAGTATTCTCCTCAAATATATGAACCTATATCAAATTAATGTAAGCAATCTTGAGCCTACTTCAAAATTAGACGTTTGGTAAATATAATCTCCTTCATTTTCTTGGTAGAATTGTTCTCCATTAACAAATAAATTTTGACTTTGCAGACTACTTAAATAGTCTCTCAGTATAAAAAAAAAATCCTTGTATCGTGACTAATATCAATGCGGCTTCTCAGCAGCATGTTTGGCAAAACTGTAATTTGCACATTTATATCTTATAGAGCTGTAACACACAGGGCCTGATTATTGTTTGCACAATGGCCATTCTATACAATACTAAAACTAAAATATGCGTCTTCAAATGCAATTTACAATTCAGAGGTCTACATAAATTACCTCAATATCATAGTGCAAAAAATTCTTTGCAAATAAATATCAAATCCATGATATTTGCAGAAATTGAATGGTACTGGTTGTTGGTTTATTATTGGTTTTGACTCATACTCTTGATTTTCAACTCCAGGAATAAACAATCTAGTTCAAACTGCTACTTTGTATCTCAGTGTGAGCAAAACCTGCTGTAAAGATGAGTTCTGTAATTTAGTAGCATACTAACTGCTAACCCATAATGTATTTCTGTAGTGAATTCACCAAACCTGAAAAAAATCATGTATTCTCACTGTGTGGCTTTTCTATGTTTTTAAATTTTGAGGATATCTTAGAAAGAAAGTTCTTCTAAGTCTGTACACAAATGGGTCACATTAAGTGCTGTGATAAGTTCAGTAAGCACTGAACAAGCCCTGGTCTCTCAAAATGAAAGGTGGACAGATCCATCTTGTAGAGACATCAGTTTCCTGTTTGCAAGTCAAACATGTAGTCACACTTTCCATAAGGCAAAATATTCCCTTATATTTTCCTTTTTTTTTTTTTTTCATTTTGGTTTAACTTTTAGTTTAACTTTTAAGAGATGTTAATGTTTTTGACAAAATTAGATTTTTGGGGTTTTTTTACAAGCCTTCTTAATACTTTCTAAGTCTGAACATACCTGGGTCTGACCCATTTTTTGGGATCATGGTCTGGCCTAAAATTTTTTTCTCCTGGACACAAGGGAGAAACTTGATGTGTTCTTTTTTTCTTTTTTTACTTTGATCCTTACCCTTTTTTTAGCAACACTGATGATACTGAACTATATTTATGATGTTGGTTATAACTACCTTCTTTTATGATCCCAAAACTCTTTCTCAAGAATATGTTCTCAGAAATACATTTAAGGAAGACTTCTAATGCGCATTTTATCTTAAGCAACATTTTATTGATTCTCTTCCAGTACAATGGCGCTGTATCTGTACTTATTTCAGAACAAAAATAATGCCCAGAAACAGAGCTATGCATAGTAATGAAATTAATCAGTACTTACGGTCATGCTTACTGGCACAGAAGAATCTTACAGATAATGCTTTGCAATATAACACTGCAACACTTTCAAGAAAAAAAGAAAGGAAAATATAAACACATTCTTCTCACAGATAGAAGAATTTCAAAAGTTACAGAATTTTGAATAGAATTAAGTGAAACCTTAAAATGTTTAGAAAATCTCTCCAAACTTACCTGAATTATGTGCCTAGAAACAGATTTCTTGCAAAGATTCTGAGCCACTGGAATACTCCAGATACAGGCAGCAAGGCAGATGACTGTTTTGTGACACAGTAGAACTCCTACCTATGGAGGGGAAATTTAAAATAATTTTGACATTCATCAAGTAGTGGGTCTTGTTTGGCTTCATTTTAAGTATGAAGAAAATTGCTTCTTCAAGCGAAGCAGTTCACTGGCTCAAACATTGCAATAGCTACAGAAATAAAGCAATAGCTCTGTTTGGGGGGTTTTAGTATTTTGTTGTTTGGGTCTTTTTCTTTTTTTCCTTTTTGAGTTGACTTTATAGAAAAAAAAACAAAACAACCCAATCCAAAAGAATACTTTCATGGGTCTTAGTGCAAATTAATAAATACACCACAAGTAGCCCCACAGCTTTTTACAACTCTAGCACTCCAGAAAATAGCCTGAAGGATTCATGTGATTTAGCAGCCAACTTTGCCAACATAATGAGATAGAGGTGCAGTATCTGTTTCAGCCTCTCAGTAAAGACACAGCAGCAATACTATGTCTTTGAAATAAAAAAATGCTTATGTTCTAATTTGGGAATTATTTTTGGTTGGTTGGGGGTTTTTTTGTGGGTTTTGGTTTTTTTTTCTGTTAACATACTGAAGGTTTCATTTTTGTGATTTTCTTCATGAGGCTTACATTTCTATACCCATGTATTGTCAGATGGATACGTAACATTCCAGTGGCACAGTTTTCCATAGCTACTAATTTTAATTTCAATAATTAAACATATAAAACACCTCTGCTCATCAGAATACCTTTGTTTTAGTTGATTTGTGGTGTTTGAAACTACATATGCTGAAAATTGTAGAGAGGTGTCCCTGATGCATTTAAACAGATATGGTCTTATTTGCTGTTGTCTAAAATGTTGGGATTATTAGTTGCCCTTAGGTGTTTCTGAACTGTTAACACTTTTCCAACAGATTTATCATAAACCATCTATTTAGTGATTTCTGTCTGATTAAAGATATTGTAAGAGATCCACGGAAATGTAAATGAACTATCCAAATGAGCAAAATATCCATATAAGCTACATTTAATAGTCCATGGAAACAATGTAGTTTTTTACAGAAGATAATCATCATTCACTGATATCTACAGCTACATATTAATCATGCCAAAGTTCCAATCTTTAAAGAATTTCTCTACTTAGAAGTTCAAATATATTATTTTACAAAACTATTTCACATTGTGAAGTCTATGTTTAAGTAGTTTCTGAAGATGGAAGAACTTCAAAGCTGAACTTAAAATCTAGAGTTGATATGTTTTATGATTGTTTAAATTTTTAATGCTAGAAGAATAAAAAGGAATATTTACCACTGATGAACTGATCAAGTAGCAAGTTCTCCAAACATCTTCTGGATTTGCTCCGCACAGGGAACTGAAAATTCACATTTCAGGAGTAAAATGCATTATAGCTTTTAACCTACTGAAATCTGAATTAATGGTAAAATTTCATTTAAAATATTTAACATTTTGTTTAGAAATTATATAATCAATTAAGTCGTGTTCAAAGAACATTCAAATCAGTAGAATAGTTAGTCTTGTTTTCCATGGCTTTTTTTGAGAAGTCTCACTTCCTTAGATCTGTAGGACATCCCACTGAATGATAGAACCAAACTGTAAGTCAATGCCATGTTTCTCAGTACTGTAGGAGAGCTGTATTAATTTATATTTTATCATGTAAACGCTTACTATATGTCATGTAAATTAGATAATTTATAGATAAAGAGTGAAAATAATTTTATTATTCTTACCTGGCTTTCTCTATGAAGTAGTTGCCAATGAAAAATAATTGTGTCAGACCTTATGTCCTGGGTTCAGCAGCAGCAGTCAGTTTTCCTCCTTCTTAGTACCTGGTGCAGTGCTGTGGTTTTGACTTTCGGCCTGTGAATAATACTGATAAAGCCAATGTTTTCAGTTGCTGGTCAGAATGTTTGCCCTGACCAAGGACTTTGTGAGTCTCATGCTCTGCCAGGGAGGAGGAGAAGCCGGGAGGAAGCAGGGACAGGACACCTGACCCAAACTAGCCAAAGAGGTATTCCATACCACAACACGTCATGCCGGGGGATGTAACTGGGAGTTACGTGGAAAGGCACGCTCTCTGCTCTGTCGGGCTCATTTTCGGCAGGTGGTCTCATATTCTCTTCCCTTGTTATTTCTCTTATCATTATTATTATTGGTGGTAGCAGTAGTGATTTGTGTTATACCTTAGTTACTGGACTGTTTTTATCTCAACCCATGGGAGTTACATTCTTTCAATTCCCCCCATCCCTTGGGGGGGGGGGGGGGGCGGGGGAGTAGAAACTGCGTGGCTGACTTGCCGACTGGCTTGAACCATGGCAGATATTCATTTAACTAGCAAAAAAAAAAATCACTGTAATAATAATACTATAATTAGACAATTCATTCTGAAATAGGGACATGTGGGTTTCTGTCATTATTCCAGTACATATTCCAGTACTATATTCCAGTATTCCAGCACATCAGATGCTTAAATATTAATTTCAGAAAACAATGGAACATCAATATTCCCCTGCAAGTAAGTTTCTTAATATTGCATTAACAAAGTTATTCATGTGTTTCTTCATCTGTCTTCTCACTGAGTATGCAATCAAAAGAGATGGAAACTTAAAGGAATCATTGTACTCTAATAAAGCCAAGACTTGTATCATTTTGGAAAAATCTTAATTTCTCCACTCTGAAGAGGAAGCTTTCTTTTCTGAGGAGGTGTAGCCCTGGCTTAAGGTAGCAGAACAGTTCTAGACCTCCTTTTGCAGGAATAGCAGTGGATTGGACAATGACAGCTGCTACTTGGAAAGGTCGTTCACAGAAGCTGTTGTACACACTATTGCACCTCTCTTCATAGTAGAAACAGCTGATTTCAAGGCCACATACAAAACAGTTAGTTAAACAAACATCAGTTTGCTATATGCCATCCTGTAAAATTATGCAAAAAAAAAAAAAAGAACCCACAAAAAGTACAAATATATTTGAAGATATTCTTGCGTTACTTAAAGCATTTACTATATTTAGGAGATAGAAAATGAGATCACATCAGCTTAGTCAAAATTCTCCAGTATTCTGGCTAAGTATAGTAACTACTCAAACTCTGATTTAAAAATAAGGGTGGATCCTTTCACTGAGGACAACTGAACCCAGGACAACTAAAAAGGGAACTGAAAGTAGAAATTGGTCCATTTTGGCAGAACCACTGTTTCTTCAATTATGAGTGTCTACTAAGATAATATTTGTAGTAGTAAAATGACTATACAGATAAAATATGTTTGTCTGTCAGTTAACAACATGGGCACTTGAAATTTAATTGCAAAGAATATCCCTATGCCTGCATAGGGGTTTAAAACATACCCTAGTCTTTCTTACTGTTATTTGACCTTTAGCAATATTTCAGGAACAATTCTTAAATTCTTATGCCACCTAAATGTCAGTTTGATTTATTCTTTTATTTTCTTTTAAATCTTGCTCCTCAATTTTTTTTTTTTACTATATTTTAAACAACTTTCCTTTTATTTTTAGTTGGAATTGTACTTGGCTGTTTGTTAAGCATCTGCAGGTGGCACCAGTCAGTGCTTTACAACAATAAAACAGAATAAACACTTACTATAATAGATGTGAATATAGAGTCAAATGTGACATCTGTAATTCTACGTTTTTATTATGTAGTGTTTACTTTATAATGATGCCTCAAACTGGTCAAATTGAAATATATTTTCTCTAAGATAGAGGAAATAAAAATGTCAAAACTTTTCAAAAACTTTTTAATTTTTCCATGGCTGAAACCATCTTGCTGTATATATATATGAAATAGAAATTCATGGTTTTAACCATTAACCATCAAGACATTCCATTTTAATTATACTAAATCTTGATACAAAACTAAATATTCCCATGTTTCAGATATGAAATGAAAAATTTTGTTTTTCTACTGTAAATATCCTCCACCCACTGTTATATAAGTCAAATAACAGACACTTTCATATTTTTTTATAACACTTAAGTACAAGTTAGATTCATTATGCTACATTTTTATGTAAATCTAAGCACCTAAGATCATGATTATACTTGACCATACACAGTCTGAATCTCAAAAGCTCATTTACTGTAGCGGTGGTACAGTGCACACTGGAATTATATGGTTCATAACAACTGCATTATTCCAAATTTTCTGTTAAATTTTGTAAGCCAGGTAATTTCCTATTATTTTCTGTTATTTTATTTCCACTGGAATAAAAGGAATGTAGAAGCATTTATTTTGTCTGTCCATTTTAATACATCTACATATGTTTGTGACTCAGAATTTTTAGCTACTTCTTTCAGAAACATTTTCATTTCTTTCCAATATTCTTGTACTATTATTGCAGACTGGATTCAAGTATTATACTAATAATTGTATAAGGGGGTTACATAATATCTTTTATTATTCATCTCCAGCTGAAGCTCAACTTTTCTAGAAAATGCACTTAGTTTTCACGTTAGGATTTTAAATTAAAGAACCACTGTTCTAATGCATCAAAATGTTTCGATAGTCATTCTGTTTCAGATTCTGAAACAAAGCTCTTGAAAAAAAATAATTTCTCCAATTTTTCTTGCAATCTCTTTATCTAAGCAAACATATAAAATAATACTCTAATAATGTAAGAAAACAGAAATATTAAAAAAAAAGATAACTACTATACTAAGATTAAAAATGGAAAAAGTTCATAAATATAGGTACTGATGTACAATATCTTTGGGAATAAAAACTTATAAGGTGGTTCTGTTGCAATGCAAATAATAAATTAATGAGAATGCAAAAGATAAGTACTAAAGGAGGGGTAATGTCAACAACAATCTGTCATTGTTAATTCAAATCTCCCAATTTGAATACCTAATCTGATTTATAATACTGTTTTTAAAGGCATTGAGTACCATCAACTCCATTTATATTGTAGCTGTTCAGTAAAATGGAAGGTTGAGTTTGCTCAATACAGACAAATTTAAATATTTAATGATCTGAACACACAGCTTCTAAAACTAATCTAAACAGAATGCTTATGAGACGTTTGGGTTTTTTATAAATGTTTGTTATTAATAAAAAAATGATTAGAACAAGAGGAAAATAGAGGAAAAAATGTGTGAGCACCTAGTATCTGCTTAGGCCATTTTTTGGCCTGAAACCTCTTTCTTCAACTGTCCACAAGCTTCTACCATGCATTTCTGATTAAGCTGGGAATTTTTAAAAGAAGACTTGAAAGTTTCAGCGGACTTTAAAGACACAGAGTGTCTTAAATGCAGTGTTCCCAGGTAACCAAGAAGTCGAATGGCATCCCAGCCTGTACCAGAAATAGTGTGGCCAGCAGGGACAGAGAAGTGATCATTCCTCTGTATTTGACACTTGTGAAGCTGCTCCTCAAATACCCTATTCAGTTCTGGGACCATCATTACAAGAAGGTTATTGAGTTGCTGGAGTGGGTTCAGCGTAGGGCAAAAAAAGCTGGTGAAGATTCTGACACAAGTCTTCTGAGGAAAGAAGATGAGGGAACTGGGGTTATTTAGCCTGGAGACGAGAAGGCTCAGAGGGGAGCTTACCGCTTTCTACAGCTACCTGAAAGGAAGATGGAGCCGAGAGGTGGCTGGTCTCTTCTGAGTAGCAAGTGGTAGAACAAGAGCTAAGGGCTTCACAGTACACAAGGTGAGGATGAGACTGGATATTAGTAAGTATAAGTATAAATATGCCAAATTGTCTAATTATTAAGCAGGTATGTAAAATTTGGTTGGAAATTAAAAATGCCAGCTCCTAAGTATGTATTTTCCCAAAATCTTTTCTTTTGCAGGTAATTTAAAAAATTCATTTTCAAATAACAGAAAGACTGGTTTTCATGTGTAATAAAAAGGAACATAAAAATTAACCACCTAAACTCCAATAAACTCTTTAGCTCATTTTCATCCTACTGCTTATTCCAAGGCATTGCAGCACTACACAATCAGTAAAGTCTTATATGAGCTTACTATGACTTTGGCATGACTCTTGCTGAGTTTTAACAAAAGGAGTTATGAAAAGGGTGTTTACTGTTTGTTTTCTATTGCAGTCATGCAATCTCACAGTTTACAAAATCATGTCACTTTAGCAATTCATATATTTTTAAACACTTAGCTTGTTATGCGAAAGAACCCCAAAACATTGATGACTTACATTCATAGGCTTCATTTGGGCAAGTATTTTCCATATTTGAAAAAGCGTTAAAGGCAGAAGGAGTTGTTACGATGGTCTTATATGAGCTCTTTTCCAATACAGATAATGAGCTGTCAGAGCAACAATTATTTTTTTATATCTAATGCAATTCTTTACAACAAATCTTCATTCTTGATTTAAAATACCCAGTAATGTTTGTGTTACTGGTTTTTGTCAGGTTTGACAATGAAGATCTTATTGTTAAAATATCCACCTCAATTCCAGACTGAATAGCTTTCTATACTGCTGGTATTTGTTGCATGCTGATGAATTAAAGAAATATCTAAACACATTTCACTTCCCCATAAAAAGTGGTCATAAACTATTATCAATCCACAACATGAGTTCTTCTTTGCAATATTAAGTAAATCAGTCATTTGAACTGTCTGACTATAAGCTTGCTTTCAAATACTTCATTGTTCTTTCTTGTGTTCTAAATTGTTTCCATCTGTTGATCCGTTTAAGGAAATTAGTCTCAACAAAGCACATTACAATAGTTCTACAGGGCTTGCATCACAGCAATTTCCTAAGGATATCTGAGAAGTCCTATTTTCTTTTTGTCCTGAGTTTAGTATTGTCCTTACTATAGTACTGCGCTTGTTCATGTTACTAAATAATTTACAGCAAAATTTCCCCTACTTTTTGTGGTGTGTAAGCATTAACATCAATTGTTGTGAATTATTTCAGTAAACTAAAAAAGCTTTCAGGGAGTCTCTATACATACTTTAATAAAGGTGACAGAAGAAAAAATATTATAAAAAAGAAGGAAATCAGTCAAGACGTGTCATGGAAAAGGCATAAACAAGGGAATAAATGGGAACAGTACATCATTCATAGACAAATCGTATCAAAATATATAGTAGAACTGTACAACATGCTCCTGCTATAATAAGAATTTCTATTTGTTTTCAGAGTTGTGTTTCCTAGGTGCATGTTTCCCAGGTGCATGGGAACAAAAACACATAAGCAAGCTAACAAAAGCTTGTTTCTTTTGGTTTTTATTTTCTCCTTCTACTTAGGAAAGCAGTTTAAGGAGTCAGATACCAACGCTTCTGTGCAGTCTTAGTAGTTTAATGTGCTAACACTAGGTAGGGAACTGTCCTATAAACACGTAGATTCTGTTCCATACTAATACAGTCTAAAGTCATAAAAATGGTGATTAAACTGTACTTTCTTTTCTTTTTTCCTCTCTCAGACAAACTGTCTGATCTCTTAAGGCTTAAATTTACCACTTTATCCTAGGTAATGCTCTACTGTGCTTCTTTTTTGATAGGTCTAAATTCTCTATCAGTAGTCACAGTGGCATACCTATGTAATTGAACTTAATTTCAGAAGAGTTAATTTTTTATAAGTTGTTATATTTTTTTTGTCATAATATTAATTATTTCACTTGCTTTCTAAAATAGATAGCCCTTTGTATAACATATGATGGTCATATATGATGAAAATCTGTAGGCTAACAGTTGCAATTTTGCATTTACTAAGCAAAATCATAATTTGGATTAAAACTTAATCAGACAAGTAAATTAGAACTTTGTAGTAGTGTAGTTACTGGAAATCTGTGTCTAAACGAGACTGCAGCTGTCTTGAAACTAAACAGGTGGTGAATGATAGGAGATGGCAAAAGAGTAACAGGTTAATGCCACACTATGGTGCCTGAGACAAACTCCAGCTTAATTTTCTCTTCCCTTTAAAATGGTTACTTAACAAAGAAACCATACAGAGATAATGAGAGGCAAGTAGATACATGCATCATTTATCCTGCTTCTGAGCAATGGTATAAACACTAAGATCAGTTTGTAATATTATTAGGATTTTGTTGGTTATTCTAGTTTTCCTTCATTTCTTTTCTAATGAATTATTTAGTCAAGTAGAACAGGAGTTTTCTTAAATCAAAAGTCAAGTATTTTTTTTTTTAGTAGTAATTTTAGAAACAACTAAATTTTTATTTATGCTTAAATAATTACTTAAGTGGTCCTGAAGTGCTCCTAGGGGATTGCTAACTGTTAATCAGTTTCCAGTAAAAATCATTTAAAATAGTTCATCTTAGAGTTCATGAAAGCTGGAAAAGCATATATTTTTTATTTTATTTTATTAATGCTTTAATCCTGACGTTCTTAATAGAAATTCTATAACGGTCATTGCATAGTTCTGGGAGAAATTAACTTTCCAAGTACAGTTTAGCCTCATGTTTATAAAATACTTTACCTAAAGCACTAACTCAAGTTAAATTAGTTAAAATAAAGAGCAAATCTGTGTTTGAAAGAATGTTTCCTGCATAAATTAGAAGAGAAAAATCTCTACCCAGAAAATACAGAGTTTAGTTGCTTCTGTGTATGATTTGTAATAAATTTTGTAATATAAACTGTGAATAGTATATACATTCTAAAATGTTAATTTATTCTATAATTTCCAGATAATTATATTTATCAATCTTCAAAATATGACTGCATTTTGGAAATAATATGGGCTTCTGATGCAATATATTTCTGGAGGCTGGTCACCTTATAGGTGATAGACACTATCAAACAATAGGGGAGCTGCTCAGCAGTTGTCTATAACTTCAACGACAATTTAATCAAGGAAGTAAAAATAAATAGTCTGCAACCTGTTTAAACTGGAATGGTAACAGAAATTTTTTTATTATTTTTTTCTCATATTCTTTAATTTTCTGCTTATTTGAACAAACCTGATTTTATTTGGGAATCTTTGATTTATTTTAGAACTGAAAAACAAGATTAAGAGGCAGAAAACTTAAGACACCGAGTATTAAAAAAAAAGTGCTCATTTGTGACCTCTGTCAATTAAGTCACTTGTGCCTCTTAATGCCTACCATTTGCCTGCATAATTATTTTTTAAATAATTTTCCTTTGCTATGTACATGCAAAATAGTATTAGATGGTGGACATCACATTTTTTGCATTCAGAAATTAATAAAAAAAAGGCATAAAATAAGAAGACGAATTAAAATATATGATGTAGAATCTCTTGGGATCCTCAATGGATGCCTATGCATATTCTGATAAATACAGTAGATGAAAAGCTCTGGAGCCTGGTTGTGACAGCCACCTGATTTAATAAATGTCTTGATTATAATTTCCTTTTTTTTTTTAAAGGGAAAATAAAGAACAAGAATATGTAAGTTAAAAGCATAATATTTGCTGAAAGGTTACCAGAACTGGATGATGTTTGTATAAAAAGAAAAAGAACAACTAGAGTGAGAACTCAAGTTTATACATACAAACTAAATAGAAGCATATTCTGTAGGTGATCTACTTTTAATTTACACAGCTTGAACAGAAGACAATGCTTTCAGTTATTGCATGCAACTCTGTCCAACCCTGTATTTCTTATTTTCTGAACAACATCATCTTAAGAGATATTAAAACTGTTATGATGCTAGAAAATATCAGTATTTCCATTGCTATATATTTGCTGAACTACCAGGTTTATTATGAGGTACAAAATTAAGTGAAATATTTAAAGAGATTTGACAACTCATTATTTATTGTATTCTTTCCTGAGTTAAAATAAGAATTGTTTTGATAGAGAGAAACAGAATATGTTTTTATAAATTCTGAAAAATGCCAGGTATTTTAAGCAGAAGCTGAAAGACTACTATTACTCTTTGATTAAAAAGAAAATGAAAGTTACACAATTGAAAGCTAAAATCCTTTTCCTCTGTGTCACATGCATTCCTTTGCAAATCTGTCTGAATTGAGAAATTTGCAGACCCTTTGTTTAAATGACATGACAGTTGCTTCTTTGAAATAACAATGAGGTTATGATAAAAAAGTAAAAGCTTGAAGGACAAGAAAACAAACTTATTGTCTGGCCATAGTCTGCTCCCTTTTCGTTTTGTCAAGAACAAAACTGTGTGTATATGATCTCAAGGCAGAACTGTTTGCTTTCTTTGGACATGCAATACACTGCATTGGTATGATAGTCTCTTTGGTGTCAGAAGTCAATCTTTGAAAATCCTGCTCTCACAGCATGCACTTTCCCAGGCAGTTTTTAATTTCCCAGTTAATTGATCTTCTGGAAACAATATAGCTACCAACACTCCCCAAGGACTTGATGGGTATGATTCCCACATGCTGAATTTGTTTGCCTGTGACACCTGCACACTGTGTCTGCTGCACTGAAGTTCTTCCAATTCCTGTCTGTGGGAGTCAACAGATGAGGGAATTGCCTAAGTAAACTCAACAGCTCACAACTTTTTATTATTACCTCAAGTTCTAGGAATGCTTGGTGGTAGTTTAAAAAAGTACATTAGAAAAGAATGTTTGCATTTGCATTTGACTTTACTGCAGCTTCAAAAATTGAACTCACTTTCCTATTTCTAACAATCACTGAAACTTTTTTTTTTACTTTTTTTCCACTTTTTTTTTTTTTTCTTATAACAAAAGGGAGTCCTGGTGTTTTACATAAAATAACCTCTTTATTATGTTTGTTTTTCTCAGCTATATTGAAGGCATGACTTTCCACCTGGCAATTTGTAGTTTAAAAAAAAAACAACCCTGTGTGGTTTGTTAAAGCCATTAATATATCAAGTCATTTGCTTAGTTATGTTTGTTTTGTTCTTCAGGGAAGATGAACTTATAAAGAACTGCTAACTACTTCACACAAAAATATCCCAGAACTTAAGTGATTAATTTTCTTTCATCTCTTTTACAGTAATACTAAGTTTCATCTAACCCTGAATCTAAGATGTCAGATATTTCATGGCTTAAAACATTAAAACAAGTGTGCTAACAAAAATGGAAAGACCAGACAGAATCTTATTTCTGAATGACAAAAAGTTCTTTATTTTGAAGGCTGAAATATAAGATAACTTCTTGTTTATAGAAAGGTAAAGCCATTATTTGTCCTAATAGGTTAAATTAGTAAGAAGGAAAACCTTGTCTGATTAAAATGTCTATGCTATGGCCTATATGGCCATATATATCTGAACCCAGAAGAAGACTAACTAATTTCACTGGTGCTGAATTCATTGCAATTGGTTTGAAACTGCATTTTATTTTTGCTGCATAAGAACAGATAAAGTGGATTTAAATGTAGGTCTATTTAAAGAGTGAAAGCAAGGCACAGGGACATTAATGCAAAAAAGAAAGTCTCTTCATCATATACATAGCTGCTACTGTAAAGAATAGAATAATCTGTTCCCCAGAGTGTTATGGCATGATGTGACAAGATAGCTTATGGAGGCTCTTCTAGTTTTATGGGTCTCATATTTAACAATCCAGCAGAGTTTAGCTATGTTCATGGATTTGCAAGACATTCTACAGGTGATACACTTGCAAGATTCAGAAAATTGTTTAAAAAATAAATTAAAACACATTTGCCTGTAAATTCTGTTGAAAGGATAATAACATTAATGTATGTGAAAACAGAACAGGTTCTGAATAAACAGTATTAAATTTCACAAATTCACCCTTGTTTCTCTTTGGCTGCTAAAATTAACTCTCAGCTCTGCTATGAGATTAAAAAAAAATCTTTCACAGCCTGTTCAAGTCAGGCAGTAATTTCTTGGCTTGATTTAAAACAACTATTTGTCAGAAAGGGTTAGTGGTAGTGCTTCATCCATTAACTGGCATACCAAAAATGAGGAATATTTTTCAAAAGTAATTTGCTGTTGACTGCAGGCAGCCCAAATGGTCTTCAACATGAGCTTTAAAATTAGCCTTGAAGATGAACTATAAACACTTCTTGCAATTTTTCACTCTGGCCTCATACAAACAATAGCTATTTAAGCACTCCCCTTTCTGTTCATCAATATTACACAAATAAATGTTCCTAAGGGCTTTAAGTTCAACTTCAACATCTTTTGCAGAACTATGCCTACTAATTCCTTTATCCCTACTCACATGCCGTACCTAAATAAGATGGCTTTTATAAACTATTTTTTTAACCATTGCTGGTTTATTTTGGGCTCTTTTATTTCTATGGACTTTCACACTTTTTCATTAGTTTATTAAAATCAGGATTTTAACTGTGTAATTTCAGTTCCTAGGAAGACAGGGCAAACAGTAAAATGCCACATAAGCAGATGAAACATCTTAACTGGATAATATTTATTTTATTCATTTAATCTCTAGTAATCTCAGCACCTATGTGTATTTTTGCTTTGTGGGTTTTTTTTTATTTTTGGTTTGGATTTGGTTTTTTTTTTTTTTGGAATTTGGGCTTGTTTGGGGGTTTTTTTTGTTTGTTTTGTGGTGGTGTTTTTGTTTGGTTCTGTTTGTTGGTTTGTTGGTTTTTTCATTTTTTTTTTTTTTTTTTACGTTGTGTGCTTGATTCTACTGAGACTTACAGAAAAGTTGAGACAAATATTAGTATTCTGGAAAGGGATTTGTGAGTTTCATAATCCCATGGCTAATCTGAAATCTCTGATAACATTTAGGCCATGTTTTATGTAGGCAGTTCTTCATAACTAACATGTTAAAACAGAAATATGCAAAATGACATATTTCTGTTTATTTTTCATCAAAATCATCCAATGCATTTTTTTTCCATTGTATTTTGTTGTTTCCTGTAAATATTTCTTATATTTTCATATCTTGGTGATATTTACAAAAGGCCTCAATTCAAGATTCTATTTTAATTTAGTTAATATTTAGTGTATTGGTCATATCATTAATGGAAATGTGAACATACCTAACACCTTTTACTGTAGTAAACTCAGGGAAAATCCATTCAAATAAATCCAATGGTTGGAGGACTGTAGATACTGATCCTTATTACAAACACCTTAGAAAGATATGTCACATGTACTTAAATCCTTTGGTAGTATATCTTTCATGCAGCTGCTAGCTTTGTAACTGAATTTAAAATGCTCACCTGTCACATCATGCCTTCTCTGGGCCACAGTGATTATGCTTCACAGTTTTTCTGTGGATTTTTATGGCTTTCTTTTCATTCTCTGCAGAAGGTTATTTTTAAAGGATGATTTTAATATGAAAATGTCAAAGCTACTATTCATTTTTACTAAAATATTAAATTATTTTAACTTTCCTTGACATCTCAATAGGACTTTTACAGAGGAACTCAGGAATAATTCTCAAACGTACCGTACATATATCTGTTACATCCATTTTCACTCAGAAATATGACCACTCTGAGTATGGTAAAGTATATGGGAAAGTATCCATACCCACTAACTTCACTAGGTTTAAAGACAGTGTCAGCAGTACTTGCACAGGGTATGGAGGAAGAAGTAATGCTCAGAAAACAGACAAATAACGTTAGATTCTTCCCAAATAACCAGAGAACTGGTGAGTGTAATGTCACTGACTACCACTTTGTCTGAGTAAATGTGGCAGAGTTAGCTGGGATATATGATGTGACATTTTGGTAAAGCCTGCCTTTTTAAAAGAATGGATTCACGTGGTTACTGTCACAGCTCATGTAAAAAGGCAGTCTTATGCCTGTGGCTCTTACCGTACTGGTGACTAGAGGAACTAAAAGGGAAGGATCAGCAGAGAACAGCAGATGACATGGGGTTTTTGGCTTAATTTTGTTTTCTGTATCTTCAGTCTTTCCTCAAAGATGCAATCAGGAAAGATGTCTGCAAATTGGCCTAAAATATCACTCTTCTACATCTTGTTAAATAGAACTGTCTGTTTCATGTATCTGTCACTGAGCTGCTTTTTGATAATCTATGTAGTGTTTCAAGGTTTTTTGTGGGGTTTTTTTCCTTCCATGTGAGAAATGGGTGTTGATTTACTAATGTAAGGATCAGTCACACAGCAAACACCCACACTGCAGCAAATCTACGCTTTATTTCCTTGGGCTGTTACCTAATCTTGATTAGGATGAAAAAAACTCAGTAACTCTCTAAGAAAATGCAGAAGCAGCATCATCTGATTCTGGTTACATTTCTTACAACCAGTTCAGAATTGACCAGTACATGAAGCCTATCTTCCTTTTGTAAGAAATAGCATATCCAGTTCCCTGTTTTCTCTTCTAAACAATTTATAAACTGTGCTAAGCTACCTCTGTCAAGACCGGGTAAAAGGACTGAAGTAAGGCAACAATAGAATCCGATTATTTTGGTATAATAACTCTTCTTTCCCTATAGCAAATCTTATCAGTCTCTCCCAGTCACTAGTGTCAGTCAGCGTTAGCAACAAGGGAGCCACATTTTCCACATGGTATGCAGACCCCTTCAGCAGGTTTCTATAGCATATATCTGTGTTGCACGAGTTATTCTCCAAATCAACAGCTGGAAGATATGAGAGCTTTAAATATTAAGGCAGTTATATCAGCTCATTCCATCTCAGCAGGAAAGCTGAAAGACTGACAGGTTTGTCTCTATGGTTTCCAGTCACTTCCTCACATTTCTGCAAATTTTGAAGGGGTTTCTGCATGTGTTGTTTTGGGTATTTTTTCAAACTTTCTTCTTCCAAAACAGCTTTCTTTCTCGCTTCTGTGTTTCCAATATGCTTCTTCCTCATCATTTTACATTTAATGGTCCAATATTTCTTCAGAAATCTCCTGGCTTTGTCTGGGATAGAGTTAATTTTCTCCCTAGTAGCTAGTGCAGTGCTGTGTTTTGGCTTTAGTTTGAGAACAATGCTGATGAGACACCAGTTTTCAGCTGTTGCTCAGTAGCACTTACCCTGATCAAGGACTGTTCAGTCTCTCATGTTCTGCCAGTGAGGAGGGGCACAAGAAGCCAGGAGGGAGCAGGGACAGGACACCTTACCCAAACTAGCTGAAGAGGTATTCCATACCACAGCATGTCATGCCCAGTATATAAACTGGGGGTAGTTGGGGGGGGGTGGGGGTGGGGAGGTGATTGCTGCTTGGGGACTGACTAGGTATTGGTCAGTTGGTGGTGAGCAACTATATTATATGCAATTTGACTTTCTTGGGTTTTATGTCACTCTTTTTTGTTGTTTTCCTTTTCATTAGAATTATATTATTATTAATAATAATATTTTCTACTATTAAACTGTTTTAAGTTCGACCGATGGATGTTACCTTTTTTCCTCTGATTTGAGTGAGCAGCTGCGTAGTACTTAAATGCTGCCTGGAGTTAAGCCACAAGAAGAAGTTTCTATGACTAGATAATGAAAGAATTGGAAAGAAAACATAAAGGCTGCAGCCTAGTATAGTTCATTTTGACTCTTTCTCACATTTTCTTTGGCATTCCCAGGTGCAACATTGTTGCTTTTAGGTATAAATTCTACAGGCCTCTCTATTTGAGGCTCTTTCTTTCCTTAAGTGTGTGAAATCTACCACTTTTTTTTTTTTCCTCTTCTTCCTGTAGTTAAATTTTTGTATTAATGCTTTATTTTATGGACGAAATTTTGAAGAACTTTCAACCAGTTCTAATCTGCATGGAGCTCAGTCATTTACTCTAAAACATGGATTGTTCTCAACTGGAATAAAATGGTTCCTTTAACAATTCTGGCTATTTCCACTCTTGCTTTAAAAGCAGCAGAAGACTGACTGCTCCGAAACACCTTCCTCATAGATACGTAAAGGACTGATTGCTTAAAAACAATCAAAAATAGAAATGTATTTTTTTACTATGTCTCAATTTTTATTTTCACTGTATTTTTGAAAACTTCAGTGTTCTGACTTTGGATAAGAGTTTTAGGTTTTTTTTTTTGGTTGGTTGTTTAGTTTTTTTTCTGCACAAATGCTATTTTCTCTTATCTGCATGTAAATTCCACTTTTTAAATCTTTATTAAGAAGAATAAATTAAAAAAAAAAAATTAAGTAATTAAAGATGGCATCTTACAGTCTAATAAGCATCTAACACAGATCCTTCCTAAAGCCATTAATAAATCACACTACAATAGATTTATGTATAGATTTCTAAATTTTATTTTTAAGAATGTGTAGGATCAAGTGCAGTTGCTTTGGAAAGAGAATACATTAGATATTCCTGTTAACCACAATTTTACATCAGTTGGCTATAAACAACAATGTGGATTCTGATCCTCAGAGTTCCTTGTTTTACATGTATCTTTTTTTGTGTACATATGTCTAGAACATTCTTTGCCCTGAGCAATACAAAGATTGTCATGGTATGAAATGAAATATGGTTGCTTTGCCCTGCTAAGACACCCTGGCTATCATATGAAAGAGTCAACCATCATTCCTTAATAGAACTCACTGAAATTATACTTTCATATAAGGGACCAAGTGGACACCATGGATCTTCTGCAGCTGTACTCCTGATGAGCTGACATGGAGTATTTTCACCACACTAGCTCCTTTTCCTTCGCAAGAAGGAAAAAAAGTTGGATCAATTTAGTGCTATATCTATGCCAATTCAGCAATCTTTAAAAACTCCCGTATATTGTCCACTTAATGATATCTAGCTTTCTGTTTTCTTAAAATGTCATTTTCAATGACTTCTGCAGGATACTGACTCTCACAATTAACTGAGCGCAAAATATTAACTCTGACTATCTAAATATTTAATGGTAAATCATAGAGATCCAGTTGCCTTTATGAAAGATCGATATATGTCCCTTAGACTGAATAAAGTTAGAATTTAACTGACATTAAATACTTTCCTAGTGAAGGTTTTGCATGTCATTTTAAATTGTGCTCTGAAAGAAATGAATGCAAAGTTTTCTTTTAGTTCTGATTTTAGATTAGTAAAGTTTGGAGAAATCATTTGCCTTGTGCAAATTTAATCATTTATCTCAACAACTAAAAGAGGCATCCTGAAATATTAAAGAACTCTTTTCATTGACAATAACAGGATTCATATTTTTTGCTGGGCAGTCTGGCTTTAATATTTAATTAAATATTTTCCAGTAGATGTCAGCATTTTACAGTGATTGGAAACACTGAATAGTACTGGCAATGGCTCCTGTAGCTGACAGGCTGTTACACCTTTTCTCTACTAATGTTGGTTAAAAGGGATTTATGACTGTGGTTTCAAATTAGGAATGGACAAAATCTGCTATTCATGATCTCTTTTACTTTCCTGTATCTTAAGAAATGTCTATTTCTATGCATTAAAAACACTAGTAGTAATACCTAAAACCAAGAACTACAAATGAAAATGAAAAATGCTCCAGTTGATTCACTTGATACTCTCTGAAGTCAAGGTGATTTGAAGTTTTAATGCTAGTCACCTGATGGGAGGATAGATATTGGAAAACTTCTGTGATATGGCTGAAAATGAGATTTCACAGTATTGGAGTTTAGATCCATATTTTATTTCAGAGCACACACACAAGAGGAAACATGCTGTCCTTCAGGTTTCCTTGAAACTTACAATCTTACAATTACTGTAAATATTTAGCTTATTAAGATCTGAACCTTCCCGAACCTTACTGCAAATTCATTAGGTGTATTAGTTCACACATATAGTGTATTTGCTTGCAATTAGTGTAATTCATTGCTTTGACAGTGACAGAGCACTGGAATAGGCTGCCCAGAGAAGCTGTGGAATCTCCTCTGGAGATACCCCAAACCCATTTCGTAATCCTGTGTAATATGCTCTAGGTGAGCCTGCTTGGGGGGGTGAGGGGTGGGAAAAGGGATAGACTAGATGATCTCTAGAGGTGCCTTCCAACACCAGACTTTCTGTAATTTTCTAAAATTTTGCCCAGTGCTGGACTTCAGTACAAGAAAGAGTAAAAGTAAAGTAAAGAGTAAAAGTCCCAGTAAAAGGCCAAGAAGATGATTAAAGGATTGGGGCACCTGCCATAAGAGGAAAGGATGAGAATGCTGGGGTTGCTCAAACCCAAGAGAAGGCTCACAAGTTTCTCATCTGTGCATGTAGATACTCCAAAGGGAGGATGTAAAGAAGACAGAGCTAGGCTCTTTACAGTGGTGCCCACTGATAAGAGAGGAGGCTATGGGCACAAACTAGAAAAATATGAAATTCCATCTGAACACAAGAAAGCACTTTTTCACTGGAACAGGATGACCAGAGAAGTTGTGGAGTTTCCATTTGTGGAGACTTTCAAAACCTAGCTGGACATGATACTGGAAACTTGCACTAAATGACCCTGCTTTAGCTGCACATATTGGACTAGGTGATTTCAAGAGCTCCCTTCCAACCTCAAAGATTCTGTGCTTATATGGAATATATGTAGAAACTTCCAGACAATTTGAAAACTTGTCCAACATTGTGCAAGTATTTCAGGTTTTGATTATTTCTGTGTTGCCTTTTCTGCTTTTTGGCCAGAACAGTTACTGAAATTACACAGACCTACAAACTTTTCATGCTCTTTAAGAGGTTATATTTCAAGTTGCAAGTAAATAGTTTTGCATGAATCCTGGTGAAAAATTATTGAAAAATCTTAATGCATCTTGTTCATAAATCTCCTAAGTATTAAGCAAACAAAAACTTATTAGAACTTCCAAAGTGCTCAAAACACTTTACAAAGATTGGTGTGCAGTGCTTTTCTGCTGCATTTCCCTGGCTATCCATAACTACGTTAAAAAAAATTATTGCTTTATTACTGTCTAGAATTGAATAATATATTCTAGAACACAAAATTTCCAAAACCTTTATTGGCTTAATTATAACCCATATTAAATAATAATGCTGTGTTACACAGACATTGCATTCCCTGTCTAGCTAACATGTGGCAAGCTTCTATATTTTCATTGATGAATTCAAGAATCTCATCTAGGAGCACTATGATGAGTTAAAATTGCTCAAAAGTGTGCAATCAAGGGTTTGACACATGCCTTTATCATTGTAAAAATGTTATAATATAGTGACATGGAGAACAGGAATGTACAATTCAAAACCAGATGAAGAAAACCAATTATTTTTGTTGGGGTTCATCCACAGGGTGATCCTCACTGCTCAATTACAGCCTCACTTTTCTACTCTGTTTCCTGTAGCGTGGATCAATATTCTGTCCTGCTCTTTCATGAAACATGAACTCTAGTTGATTTTTACTTCATAGGAAACCAGAGAATGTGAGGATTTCGTTCTGGGTTTTTTTACCTGCAAGTGGCTTTTAATAAAATGGTAACTAGATAGTCAAAGTTCCTCAATTCTTATATAAAAACGACAAAGAACAGGAAATAACATGAGAATATAAGAGGTATTTCATTGGCCTTGACATAGAATCATAGAATCATAGAATAGTTAGGGTTCGAAAGGACCTTAAGATCATCTAGTTCCAATCCCCCTGTCATGGGCAGGGATACCTTACACCAAACCATGCCACTCAAGGCATCAAGGCCTCATCCAACCTGGCTTTGAACACCACCAGGGATGGAGCATTCACAACCTCCCTGGGCAACCCATTCCAGTGCCTCACCACCCTCTCAGTAAAGAACTTCCTCCTTATATCCAATCTAAACTTCCCCTGGTTAAGTTTGAACCTGTTACCCCTTGTCCTGTCACTACAGTCCCTGATGAATAGTCCCTCCCCAGCATCCTTGTAGGCCCCCTTCAGATACTGGAAGGCTGCTATGAGGTCTCCACACAGCCTTCTCTTCTCCAGGCTGAACAGCCCCAACTTTCTCAGCCTCTCTTCATAGGGGAGGTGTTCCAGTCCCCTGATCATCCTCGTGGCCCTCCTCTGGACTTGTTCCAACAGTCCCATGTCCTTTTTATCTTGAGGACACCAGAACTGGACACAGTACTCCAAGTGAGGTCTCACGAGAGCAGAGGGGCAGGATCACCTCCTTCGACCTGCTGGTCACACTCCTTTTGATGCAGCCCAGGATACAGTTGGCTTTCTGGGCTGCGAGCGCACACTGCCGGCTCATGTTCATTTTCTCATCGACCACCACCCCCAAGTCCTTCTCTGCAGGGCTGCTCTGAATCTCTTCTCTGCCCAACCTGTAGCCGTGCCTGGGATTGCTCCCACCCAGCTGGAGGACCTTGCACTTGGCATGGTTGAACTTCATAATGTTGGCATCAGCCCACCTCACAAGCCTTTCAAGGTCCCTCTGGATGGCATCCCTTCCCTCCAGCATATCAACCAAACCACACAGCTTGGTGTCATCAGCAAACTTGCTGAGGGCGCACTCAATCCCTCTGTCTATGTCACCGACAAAGATGTTGAACAAGACCGGTCCCAATACCGATCCCTGAGGGACACCACACTTTACTGGTCTCCAGACGGACATCGAGCCATTGAGCACAACTCTTTGCGTGCGGCCATCCAGACAGTTCTTTATCCACTGAGTGGTCCACCCATCAAATTGATGTCTCTCCAATTTAGAGACAAGGATGTCATGTGGGACAGTGTCGAACGCTTCGCAGAAGTCCAGGTAGATGACATCAACTGCTCTACCCCTGTCCATCAGCTTCGTAGCCCCATCATAGAAGGCCACCAAATTGGTCAGGCAGGATTTCCCCTTAGTGAAGCCATGCTGGCTGTCACCAACCACCTCCTTGTTTTTCATGTGCCTTAGCATGCCTTCCAGGACATCTGAAAACTTATTTGAAATACTGGACGTTTCGCCCTGTTTCATCATAGTAAGTAAAAGAAACTATTAAAATAATTTAGAAGGAGGCACAGTACATTTTTCTCAGTCCAAATTAATTAATTTTAATTCATACATGCTGAAGGTGATATTCAACATATGTGGTTATTATCCTTGCCCATAATTCAGGTTTTACAAAATTCTAATATTGTTTCCAAGGAAATATGCAGTAGGTGTTTACCAAGCTAAGGTATTAAGGAACAAATGCTGATAAATATTAGTTCTTTAAATTCATTGAAAATAAAGTTGTTATATATACATATCTTGCAAAAGATTTTACCTTTATGTTTGTTTTTTAGGTGCAGTAAATCGATTGTATCCCATTAAACACTATCATAAAAACATTCAGTCCTTATAATCTTAGATATTTAGCTGAAATTATGAATTTACTCAGAACTGGTTTACACAGTAATTTAGATTCCAGTTTTATGGCTTTCTGAGCAAAATACCCTTATTATATAAGTCATTGAAGCTCCAACACCTTCAGTGGTAGTGTCTGGTTTGAGGCTACTTAGGATGTCCAGCTGTCTATCATTAACATCTACTTCGCTTCTCCATTGACCCCAGGTATAAAACAAGATAAAAACTGGGAGCAAATGCAGTCTACTGAAAATGACCCATTTCTTTTATTATTGCCATAAGCATTTAATTAACTAACTTAAGCAGAATTTTTTTACTCATGCAAAGCCTCAGGACAAAGACCCTGAGCATGCGTATGTTGTATCTTTTTTTGTTTTCTTGACAGGCAACAATATTTTATTACTAGAGAATGGCTTCTTCTTGTTTTATCTCCCACATGTTTTAAGGAAGACATGCATATTAAGTAAAATTCTCTGTGTTACTACTCAAAATAGTCTATAATTTTGTCTTTGTTTAGCTTCTTTCTCTTTGTAGAGTTTATTTTCACATTTGCCATTCTAGGGTGTTGGAATTTCTTAAGGTTTTTTATTCATTGACTGACTGCTGGATTTTGAGAGAGGCAAAAGAACACTTGTAGAAACATTATTCCTTACAAAAGTATTGGGGAGAGACATTTTAGCAGGGCCTGTTGTGACAGGATGAAGGGTGATGGTTTTAAACTAAAAGAGGAAAGATTCAGGCTGAACATGAGGAAAAAATTTTTCAATGAGCGTGATAAAATACTGCAACAGGTTGCCTAGAGAGGTGGTAGATGCCCCATTGTCGTGGTTTAAGCCCAGGCCATAAATTAGAACCACGCAGTCTACTTCCCCCCCACCCTCCAACACCTTTCTTCCCTCTGCTCCTGGAGGGATGGGGAGGAGAATCGAAAGAATGCAACTACCATGGGTTGAGATAAGAACAGTTTAGTAACTAAGGTATAACACAAATCACTACTGCTACGACCAATAATAATAATGATAAAGGAAATAACAAGGAAGAGAATACAGCCCCTCACCGACTGGTACCTCACCCCCACCCCACAGTGATCTAGCCCTTCCGGGAACTCTCAGTTCTACGTCCTGGGCATGACGTGTTGTGGTATGGAATACCTCTTTGGCTAGTTTGGGTCAGGTGTCCTGTCCCTGCTTCCTCCTGGCTTCTCCTCCTCCCTGGCAGAGCATGAGACTCACAAAGTCCTTGATCAGTCTAAACATCGGTGTTATCAGCTCTGTTCCCAGGCCGAAAGTCAAAAACACAGTGCTGCACCAGCTACTAAGAAGAAGAAAAAATGACTGCTGCTGCTGAACCCAGGACACCCATCCCTGGAACCATTCAAGTATAAACATGGCTCTGAGCAATCTGATCTAGCTGAAGAAGTCCCTGCTCATTGCAGGGGGGTTGGACTGGATGACCTTTGAAGGTCCCTTACAAACCAAACTATTCTATGATTCTACATGAAGTATTTTCTTACATAGTATATAAATCTATACACTTGGTCCCTTGACTGATGAATTAGAAAGTCTTTGAATTTCACACTCATGGTCTGAATTATGCATGTTAGGATAGATTATCTGAATGATTACATTCAGTAAATAAGCACAGGAAAAAAAAAGACAGAATAGCCATCTTTAGATTCCAGTGATGTCTCCCACAATATTCCCCAAACTTATGCATATAAAAGTAGGAATTTGTTCTTTGTAAAACTTAGAATGTATCTTGCATTTTTCTGATATCTGTACATATTTATTTCTTTCTTTACTGTGTGGCTGTCTTTGACGATATAATAGTACCTCCTTTATGAATGATTTTCGTATGTTAACAGTATAACAATTTTTTATTATTATTATTGCTTACATAATCTTCTTAGGTTTCAGATTCTTGAATAATATACTCTATGCAAATGTTCTTGACAGAAAAGCAACTACCATAATACAGAAATGTAAGCACCAGGTTTTGGCAAGTTGTTTTATCTTGTTTGGGATAACCTTTATTTGATAGGTCTAACTTCCTAACACTGAAGTAAATAAGCCTTAACAGTGTTCTTAACACAATCTAACTGTAAATTTTAGATGTTACTGATTTCTACTGAGTAAGTCAGCCTTAATGTTGATCATCTGTCCTAATCTGGGAGAAATAGCCTTACTTTTGTCCTTTCTGAGAGCATCTGGATCAAAGAGAGTTTGACATCCCTTCAGATACTCAGTGTTAAAAGGGAAAGATTGTTTGGCAGTAACAAAAAGGTGTTGATGGACAGAAAATAGGCAGTAACGCAGGTTATAGTTTAGCAGCCTTGCAGGAACAGGGGTTTCCCCCAGATCATTCCCTGTATCATTCATCCTAATACTCTGGACTGTGATCTTTGTCAACAAGTGTAATCTCAAACTGTTAACACAGTTACGTAGCAAACAACTGCTTCAACACAACTAGGACCATCTTAATAAGTGTAGCTATTGCAATCTCCATTTTTTGCCTTTTTGAACAAAAATGTTCCTTTTAATTTTGTAAACTGAAACAAAACAATCTCTTGCCTACACTGCCAGCAGACAGTGGTTTGGCATGTTAAGTAAGGTATGTATGTCCATTCGCAGGTTGTGCAGGCCTACTAGCTGTAATCAGTGTTTCTTTGTTACCTCCTCAGTGCCGCCATCCATTTACCAGCCTTTCTCCATCTGTTCTTCTTGTTGTATTCCTAAACTGTCAATAATTTTTTATGGAGTGCTTTTGTTCTAATAAGTAAAACATGCCGAATGTGGTAATGCATCTGGATGTGATTGCAGTAAAATAGATAAAAACATAATAATGGATAGCTCTAGCCTTTATCACCTAGGAAGGCTCCACTGATTTCTTATGTAATGTAATTAAACATTAGTAAGATCTCAAGGACTCCAAGGGAAACGTGTGGTATTTGTATTTAAATTGCTATATTAATTCTGAACAATATTTTTTAATCCCTCATTCCTTTGCACTTCAAATATTAGAAAATAATGAAAACTAGTTGGGGTTGTGCATGGGGGTTGTTTGGGGGTTTTCTTTGGTTTTGGTTTTGGTTTTGATTTATTGCTATTGTGCTTGTGTTTTTTTCAGTAGTGTTGTTTGTTTGGTTTGGTTTTTTTCATGTTGAGTCATTTTTTTGTTTGTGGCTTGTTTTTTGTTTTTTGGTTAGTTGGTTGGGTATTTTTTATCCTTCTCTCAATAGAATAACACAAAGAATGGTTAAGAAGACTTTTTAGTGAGCAAATAATTACTTTGAATCAGTCATCCTGATTGCTTAATGTAGCATGTAACCTTTTATTTGTCCTAAAATATATCTTCAGAGATGATCTTAATGTTCAGTCTAGGAGTATAGATAACAGTGCAGTATGACTGCAAAGGAAATCTGGCTAATCACTACGCAAAGCGTTTTCCTTCAAGATATGGAGAGTCCAGCACATTTCTGGTGGGGCAGGAAAAAAAAAATAAAAAAAATCACACTCTCCTTTATTCATGAATGCTTGAATAATGGCCGAGAAATAAATAGGCTACAGGTTTGTTGTTTCGGTTGTTGGGGTTTTTCTGGTGGCTTTTGTTATTTTTGTTGTTCTTGTTGGCAGATGGTCCCTTAAATTGGCAGAAATAGACCTAATGAGATTTGATAGTTAGATACCAAAACTGGACAAAAATGTAGGTTTTTAACATGGAGGTAATAAATCATTGCAAAACTAATCTAGCACTATGAGGCATTCTCAACAATTTCAGATTTTTAAGTCAAGGTTAGACATTGTTCCAAAGGGCACTCTATTGCAAAAACAAAAGTCATATTTCTTAACTAAGGTTCTTTTATTTGAACAATGGAACATATTAGAATCAGTGTTCAGAATTTGTGTTCTCATGTTAAAAGATATCTTTCAAAAAATATACATGCATGGTGGTGTCCCTCAGGGATTGGTGTTGGGACCGGTCTTGTTTAACATCTTTGTCGATGACATGGACAGTGGGATTGAGTGTGCCCTCAGCAAGTTTGCCGATGAAAACAAGCTTGATACACCGGAGGGAATGGATGCCATCCAGAGGGACCTCGACACGCTTGTGAGGTGGGCTGATGCCAACCTTATGAAGTTCAACCATGCCAAGTGCAAGGTCCTACACCTGGGTGGGAGCAATGCCAGGCACAGCTACAGGTTGGGCAAGAAGAGATTCAGAGCAGCCCTGCAGAGAAGGACTTGGGGGTGTTGGTCGATGAGAAAATGAACATGAGCCAGCAGTGTGCGCTCGCAGCCCAGAAAGCCAACCGTATCCTGGGCTGCATCAAAAGGAGTGTGACCAGCAGGTCGAAGGAGGTGATCCTGCTCCTCTACTCTGCTCTCGTGAGACCTCACTTGTGGTACTGTGTCCAGTTCTGGTGTCCTCAAGATAAAAAGGACATGGAACTGTGGAACAAGTCCAGAGGAGGGCCACAAGGATGATCAGGGGACTGGAACACCTCCCCTATGAAGAGAGGCTGAGAAAGTTGGGACTGTTCAGCCTGGAGAAGAGAAGGCTGTGTGGAGACCTCATAGCAGCCTTCCAGTATCTGAAGGGGGCCTACAAGGATGTGGGGAGGGACTATTCATCAGGGACTGTAGTGACAGGACAAGGGGTAACAGGTTCAAACTTAACCAGGGGAAGTTTAGATTGGATATAAGGAGGAAGTTCTTTACTGTGAGGGTGATGAGGCACTGGAATGGGTTGCCCAGGGAGGTTGCGAAGCTCCATCCTTGGCGGTGTTCAAGGCCAGGTTGGATGAGGCCTTGGGTGACATGGTTTAGTGTGGGGTGTCCCTGCCCCTGGCAGGGGTGTTGGAACTAGATGATCTTAAGGTCCTTTCGAACCCTAACTATTCTATGATTCTATGATTAAATTCTAGTCTGTGTGTAGCTGCCAAAATCTGCATGTCATTTGAGCTACTCGGAGTACCTCTTCAGACTATAGGCTGTGGTGCAGACATAGCATGAGTTCCTTCATCTCTTATCTAACAGCTCTAGAAGGCTGGTTTGGACACCATCAGGCAGCATAAATACAATTTGTTGCCACATATGTTTAAGTAACTGAATTTGCCTTTTTATCAGACTCTGAATCAGGATAGGAAGTTGCTCAAGTTCGTTTACAATTCTCATCCTATTTATTAAAGTAAGAAGGAACTTAGGTGAACCAAATTAAAATAAAAAGCTCCCTCTCTTTCTAAAGGTTTTCTTGGCTTTGATATGCTTTTTGAGAACAGGGGGAAGTTTGTTTCCTATAATTTTCTCGTAATAGTTTTTATATATATGTAGTTTTACAAATCCTTGTAAAAGCCACAAACCTCTGAGTTTTCACATAATGACCTGAAAACTATTCCACATGCTGTTGAGATGTATTGACTGTATTTCAAAGTGTCCCATACTGCATATATGCAGTAAGTAAGTATAGGTGAGATGTTGTTTGTGTGTCAGCTCAATACCAGAACAGAAACAGGAACTCCACTAAGGCAGTCCTTTAACTATATTACAGCTCACTGATACTTATTCACCTTCTACCTTGATATAATCTCACATTGCTTGCAACACAAGGACACAACTTTCCAAGTAGGATGCAGGTATATTCCTTATTTTCCCCTGCAGAATCTCTCCCTCTGTGATATTGAGGATATTTCTCCTGTGTAGATGTGGATCCAAACCCATTAGGGATAAGCAGGAACTGAGAACAGGTTTTCAGTGGTCAAAGATAGGCATTATCACAGGTGTATCCTGATAAAAGAGAAGAATGCCTTTGTGTTCATGCTTTTTGTGGACTCTAACTCTGCACACTGGAAAACAAAAAGAGATATTTTGATGGTTTCTTTGGGCTTTTATTTTAAAAAGATTTGTGTGGAACTATTCCTGCTTTTGTAGGAAATGAGAAGTAACAGAGGCATATTGCAAGATTTAACGAAAGAGAAAAATTTACAGGTAAACTGCAGCAACCACTATAATCAGGTAATTACTGTATTTTACCAGCTCTTGGAATGACAGGAAATGCTGTATGAGTCTACTGCAGGCTCAGACAATATGATTTATATATAAAAGCTACAGGGGAAATTGAACTGAAGGATGAGGTAAAGATTTCGATGTTTTTTAGTGGCAGGCAGATAAACATTATTTATATCTGATGTATCTCATAAAGGTGATAGAAATAAGAGTAATAAAACTTTGAATAGATAAAAATAATGTCTAAAGGGTATTGTAGGGAAAAGAAATAGGGAAACATATTCAAACAAAGGAATAATAAAAATATTAGATGGAGGGGCAGATCTGATATTTAGAGACTTTTCCGGGGGGAGGGCAAGGGGAATAGAGAAAGGTGGAAGAGAGGGAGAATTGTGTGTGTCTATAATGCCATAGCACTATCTGTCTCTCAGCCAGGGCAAAGAGTTAGTCACTAGTAGTTAGATGTCCCAAAGGAATATCTACATATTTCTTTTCAACAAATAGATAGCTTAAACTGAATATCAGTCTGAATTTGATGCTTACCTGTCAGTGTAAGCATCTGTACACACCAAACGCATTGGACCTTCTGCAGAACGAAGTGAATTGTCTACTCATTTGAGAATCGCGAAGTAACTTTAGGCACCAACAGCTCAGTCTGAGATTTCGACTCTCCAGGGATCTGGAAGTTATGTACAGTAGGTGATCTGAATCATCATCTGAGCTTAGATACCCAAATTCTGCCCAACCTTAACTCCATCTGCCAGTGTAATTTGAATTGACTCAATTGTTTCCAAATAGCTTATTAACTGCAAGAAAGATACTTTCCAAGTAGCAAAACAGGGAACAATAGTAATGAAGGATACAATATTAGGCAGATAACATCCTTTCCCTGTAAAGCATCTATGAAATAAATCAGATCAGACACAAAGTATACAGTAGTGAAGAGATGATCTTGAGAGATTACTCATATTATCCCCATTTCTTTCCTTTAGTGTCTTATTTAATCAGTCACAGCCAGTTGTACTGGGGAGCAGGAAAATGTATAGGAGAATACAGAAAATAAATATTATGACTGTTAACAGTATCTTACTTATGGCCGTCCATGTTGATACTTTTAAATCACACATCAAAGAAATACTCTAAAGATTTTGTACTAAAGAGTTAAGCTTTATTTTTGCAGGTTCTGTTGCATTTAACACTGGTTTCCACCAAAACATAATAAAACATTTTCTTACTAAGAAGGTAAATACTAAGTAGTTGCAGAATGCTGAATTCCATGGGTGTCTGTCATGGTTTAAGAACCACTTTCGGCCTGGGGATAATACTGATAAAGCTGATGTTTTCAGTTGCTGGGCAGAACCACGCAGTCTACTTCCCCCTCCAACCTTTCTTTCCCCCGCTCCTGGAGGGACCGGGAGGAGAATCAAAAGAATGAAACTCCCATGGGTTGAGATAAGAACAGTTTAATAACTAAGGTATAACACAAACACTGAACGCTACTGCTACCACCAATAATAATGATAAAGGAAATAACAAGGGAAGAGAATACAACCGCTCATCGACTGGTACCTCACCCCCACCCTGCAGCATTCCAGCCCTTCCGGGTAACTCTCCATTACATCCCCGGGCACGATGTGCTGTGGTATGGAATACCTCTTTGGCTAGTTTGGGTCAGGTGTCCTGTCCCTGCTTCCTCCCGGCTTCTCCTCATCCCTGGCAGAGCATGAGACTCACAAAGTCCTTGGTCAGGGTAAACATTCTGACCAGCAACTGAAAACATCGGCTTTATCAGTATTATCCCCAGGCCAAAAGTCAAAACCACAGCACTGCACCAGGTACTAAGAAGTAGAAAAACTGACTGCTACTGCTGAACCCAGGACAGTTAGACACTGTCTAACTGTAGTAGTCATTTTTCTCCTTCTTAGTAGCTGGTGCAGTGTTGTGGTTTTTACTTTCAGCCTGGGAACAACACTTAACAAACAAGTACAGCAGCATCATTTGAGAGTTTTGAAGGTTTTGAATGACCTTTGGGTATTTTTGAGACCTGCCTGCTGATTGTGATGGGGATCAGCATGTTGGCACACATACAGAGTGTGTTTTAACCACGACCATTTTGTTTGGTCTCGAAAGTTAAGCGGGGTAGTGTTTGGGTCTTGTCAAGGATTAGACAACGATGTAGGAGGACCATCAAGAGATTTTCCCTGAGGCTGGACAGTCATGAGTGGCAGGGAGTGTGGGATAGTATGGGCAAGTGTCTAGTCCACTGTGCTCCTCCAGTGCTTTGGAAGCATTGGAGATGGAAAGCAGCTGTACGGAGTCCCCAATGACAAGTTGCAGAAACTGCTGAAGGGGAGGGTGAATTATTTTGAGGCTGGTGGGCCCATGACACTTCAGGCCATCAGGGCAGAGATGCAACATAGAGATAGACTCATGATTGAGGGGTGGACTTAGCAATGGACACTATTGCCCAGGTTATTCATGAGTGTGAGCAGTGCACACAGCCTCTCCTGCTCTGAAAGACTGTTACAAGAGATGGAGCCTGACATCATGGACCAGATGTGCTCAGTAGCTTTATAGGGATTGGTCCATGTACTAAGGAATGATCTCTCTCTCTCTCTCTGTGGAGGTATATATATACATATATATATATATCTTATGAGATAAGAATGATGGTATATTAAAAATGTGGGATCTGAGCATGACGTGAATGACATGGAATAAGGGGTGGATACTGTTCTTGATTCAACAGTAGCAGTCATTTTTCTCCTTCTTAGTAGCTGGTGCAGTGCTGTGTTTTTGACTTTCAGCCTGGGAACAGCACTGATAACACCGATGTTTTTAGTTGCTGCTCAGAAATGTTTAGTCTGACCAAGGACTTTCTGAGTCTCATGCTCTGCCAGGGATGAGGGGAAGCCGGGAAGAAGCAGAGACAGGACACCTGACCCAAACTAACCAAAGAGGTATTCCATGCCACAGCACGTCATGCCCAGGATGTAAAATAGGGAGCAGTTACTCAGAAGGGTGAGATCACTGCTCAGTCGGACTGGGTATCGGTCAGCAGGTGGTGAGTGATTGTATTCTCTTCCCTTGTTATTTCCCTTATCATTATTATTATTGGTGGTAGTAGTAGTGGTTTTGTGCTATATCTTAGTTACTGGACTGTTGTTATCTCAACCCATGGGAGTTTCATTCTTTTGATTCTCCTCCCCATCCCTCCGGGAGCAGGGGGGAGGAAGGGGGGGAGTGAGAGAGAGACTGCGTGGCTGACTGAGTTTAAACCATGACACTAAGATATAAAATCTATAAAGTTAATGGCTTATTAACATTAATACAGTCTGTCATGCATCATATTGATAATTGATTTTGTTACTAAAGAGTGAATATTGCTGCATTCTATAATTTGGGTTACAAATATGAGTGATTAAAACTGGATTAGATTTAAGTAAATAAAAAAATATTTAGCTCTTGCTAGAAGTATGTCAAGGATAACACTCACTTTCCGTTGCCTTGAGCACTGACATAGTTTGTTACTTCAGTTAATTTCTTTTTAACCAGATTTCATCTGTTCTGTCCTGCTCAGGTTCAGTGCTCTAGTTGTGACAGTAGATTATCTAGTTGTAACAGTAGAAGCTACTGCTGGAAACAAACAGGTGTCAGAATCTAATATTACATAAGTTCCTTTACTTGGTACACAAGTGGAGGACTTTAAGAAAGTAAACTTGGTATTAAAGTTAGTTGATGCGACTTTGATTTAAGAGCGTGACACAACAATGAACTTACATCACAATGCAAGTACACATTACATTTAATGGACTGTAGGAACAGCAATATGCAGTGGACTCATAAAACAAATATAAAACCCACTGTATGCTGTCTCTAATATAATCACTGTCATGAGGTTGGGCAGTCTGGTTGTCAGGAAGGAATATGCGGGTTGAAACTAGCTCAAGCCCATTACTCTCTTAGAAATTCTCTTTATTGGTTGTTCAGTTTATATATACTGTGTTTGTTTGCACCAAATCTGCAACCTCATGCTGGCTGACTCAGGAAGATACTTGTGCTTTTCTGATAAAATCAGTGACAATCAGTGACACAACAGGTTCACTCAGCTGATATAACTGCTTGGTTTGTTCAACTAATGCAGCTAGTTGATCCACCCAGCTGCTAATACCATTTATCTAGAACAAAAGCCACCTTCTGGGCACCTTTGTGTTAACTTCATCTTTCCTGCTAAGAGCCTTCTTCTATTGCAGACATTCATTGATTGGTCACAGCAGGTTGAAAGTACTTGCTTAACATTCACATTCCTATGTTACTGCTCTACTTGCTCTAATGTTGGAGCGAGATTCCATTACAAATAGAATAGTTATTATGTTAATGGGTATGCAATGACAGCATATTCCTACTTTTTGATACAAACAAGTGAGCAAAGGAAAAAAAAATCCTGTAGAAAACCTAAGAAACAGCTGGGAGCAGAGACTGGTAAAAACCTGAGGTTCACAGAAGGTAAACTTCATATTTTTAAAGCAAATCTGCACTCAGCTTGCTACTTAGGAATCATATATATTTTCTAGGGCATCATCAAAAATAATGGGAAACAGCTAACAGTAACGGTTTTCAGTTCTTCTGCAGATAAGTCTCTATGGTTTGTCCCTATGCCAATGTCTCATCCTCTCTTTGAATAGATTAAATGAGGCAGGAGAAGGAACGTTACAGTCAGATTGTTCTCATGGACATGTAAATAATTCTGACAGATTCTTTACATTATTCATTCTACCACAGTAAAGAAATGCAGAAAAGACTTGTGTAGAGAAAAGCAGTCAACTTTATTTTTCATACAGAAGACACTATATACCACAGAACACATCTGGAAAATTGTTTGCTACTGTGTAGATTTCCTAAACTGTTCTTAAAATGCTAAGAATTCCAGCTGTTTTATGGAAGAAATATAATTACCTTAAATATAGGTTCCCCATGAGGTATTTTGTCTTCCATAGTAAATACAGAAATACAGCATCACCTCTTATAGAGATACAGGAAAAATAGAGCATGTGAAGGAGCCAGTTAGAATAAAGGAAAAGTAACTTAATTTCAATTTGATTTGTATTTTAGATGGTTATGTCTATAATAACATGCTTACTCAAGGCTTTATTTTGCACTCCAATCCACATAAGATTTTTCTGTTTTTTTTTTCTGGTCAGAAGAAGGTGCAGGGACTCAACCTTTTCTGGGATTGGATCCAAACTTTGTGACTGTATTGAGCCAAGAGACAACTAACATTCATGTTGTTATTACCAAGAGATAACTAACATTCATGTTGTTATTACCTATGTATATGTATGTATGTAATCTAAAATATCAGGATTAGAAATAGAATCAACTGTGGCTTCAGAGTATGTGATTAAAATATAAAAGTTGCAGTAAAGATGTGTGAATAGTTTCTACAAACAGTGAGTAGTGAGAATAGTAATGCTGAAAACATATTGCAAGCAGGTGAATAAGACAGAATAAGGATTCTTTGGAAAGCCACGTGCTGTGAGAATTGAAGTAATGTTGTCTGTGGACTTACTCCAATGTGCGTCATTCTAAAATCAGAGAAACAGTGAAGATGTCTGATGCAAGTAACAAAACATTACAGTTTAAATTTTGCTGCTCAAATTCTGGTAACGTATTACTTAATTTTAGTAAAAAAAAAAAAAAAAAAAGGAGAAAATTAAATAAAAAAAATGAGGACATTAAAACTACTGTCAAATTTAGAAAGTAAATAGCCTGGCTTTCAGACGTATTAGCTAAGTAACATCTAAAATAAGTAGTGTATTGTATAAGTAGAATTATATAAGCTAAGTAGTAAACATTTAGCTAACCAGTGTGTTGACTTAGTGGGGAAAAAATAATACAGAAACAAACAAATGAGTAGATAGCATGTTAGTAGCTGGTACCCAATATAATGCATATGTATGGAATATCCTCTTTTTTAACAAACTCCAATTTGATCTAGGAGAAGGTTTATGACAAATGTTCCCTTAAAGACATGGGTTTTTTTTATTTTTCTGCATTGTATAGAATGGGTAGTTCTGCTGTAGCACATTCTGCTAAAGTATCTAGTAGACCTAGCTAGTGTAACAATATTATCTAGATTGAAATATACCAAGTTGTTTGAGATGCTGTTTGGTTTCTCCCAGGCTAAAATGTCAATAGCTTCCTCAGTCTTAGTTGACTCTGTATAATAGCATCAATTTTCCCAGCAATTTACTATTGAGGTTCTTGGGCGCTTTTTTGCCCTCATTAGTTTGTTTAAGGGAGACGAATGGAGAAATGATTTCTAGTCTTTGTCCTGCTACAGCCTACATATATTATCTACAAAATCATATTCTATTTAGGAGATGTTATAGAAGTTAAGGATGCATGTTATCTATTCTTTGCCTATGACTTCTTAAGAGAGGCATCAATTAGTCAAGCTACGACGAGGCATCTGAGGGTTTTCTATTTTCTTTCTCCTTTACACATTCATCGGTGTAAAAATTACCTTTCTGTATAACCCTAGGAAAATCCTTCCTAATTTTAGGCATGTGAAATTAGATTTAGTTAATGTGAAGATTAACCAGAAATTTTTAAATGCATTTACTTCACTGTTGTATTTGCAAATCAGCCCACTTGTGTGGGAGCTTAATTATGTATTTAGAAAAAAATAGCACTATTAAGCATGCTTAGTGCTCTGAAAATGGAAGAAGAAAAACCTTCTCATGCTTGTACTTTAATCTCAAACCCAAAACCAATATCTTATATTCTGAAAAGGATAGATGCTTCTAGTCATAATCTAAAATAAAATCCTTGTAGAAAAAAAAAAAAAGGCCTTACAATATATTTCTGAATTATACAGATGTTTGTCAATTAAGAAACTATACCACATTTAACATTCCTTCTGGTTTTGCCTACTGCCATCGACTTTGTTGGAACATTTCAAACTGAAAGGTTAAGGGATTCCAGGTCTGAAATTAAGGACGACAAGAGAAGAAATTTTGTCCTTAAATGTTGATAACAACTGTGTTATGGCATACTAGTCTTCTGGGTCTTATCATGAAATGATGTGACATGATTTTGTTTAGAATTATATAATGTATTATTTAATTAGAGTACTGAGGAATTTAACTTCTGAAAAAATTCTAATTGTAAGCAGTGCAACATAGGAAAACATACCTGACTCACAGAAAATAAATAGCAGTTGGGTAAACTTCTAATTTGTTTTATTAGTAGTCCTACAGTAAATCTTTCAATATAGGATTTAAAAGCATTTTACATTGTTCCTGTTATATTCTATCTGAGGCTTTCCTGACATGAAATGGTATAGTGAAACAGGGACTAGTTACACTAGAAAAATCTGAAGAATGCTTTATTCACCAAAGTGTCAAGATTTCAGGGGTTTATTCAAAACATTTAGTTTTATGTGTAATATTGTCTGAGAAATACATCAAGAAAAGTATAGTATTTCGGTACTATAGCAGATTAAATGTAAGGCACTGGAGGGTGACAGAAATATATCTAAATATGACACAAATTTGCAATTCTCCTGTGAAATTAATGATTACAAAGTCACATAGGAAGTTTAAAGAAAATATCTGGTGTGCTGCAGCAGGTAAAGTATATCTGTCCTATGTAGCAGTTAATAGTGGAGGTAAAGTGAAGTGAGATAAAGAATTATACTTGTGTGCCTTGCATATAGATGCGCATAAGGTGCATTATGAATGCAAATATCAATGTTCTTAAAATCTGTGTGCACACCGTATAAAGATCTTTTCATTATTATGACTGCTTTAATGCTATGACTGCTTGACCTGTAATACTCAAAATGTTGGCATTTATTATTAAACCCTTCCCTTGCAGACCCATATAGTTTACTGACAAGAAATCCACAATTAATGTGCACATAATACATAAAAGCTCTCTGTTAGCAGGAACAACTGCACGGATAGCTCCAAGAGCTGCCATTTGTGATGGCATGTTTTACTCACTGTTTCTAAAAAGACAAACAGCTACCTTATGAATCACTGTGACAATAAAATTTTACTTGCAGCAAAACTGACTGTGAGTGGACCACTCGGTGGATAAAGAACTGTCTGGATGGCCGCACGCAAAGAGTTGTGGTCAATTGCTCAATGTCCGTCTGGAGACCGGTAATGAGTGGTGTCCCTCAGGGATCGGTGTTGGGACCGGTCTTGTTCAACATCTTTGTCAGTGACATAGACAGAGGGATTGAGTGCGCCCTCAGCAAGTTTGCCGATGACACCAAGCTGTGTGGTTCGGTTGATATGCCAGAGGGAAGGGATGCCATCCAGAGGGACCTCGACATGCTTCTGAGGTGGGCTGATGCCAACCTTATGAAGTTCAACCATGCCAAGTGCAAGGTCCTACACCTGGGTGGGAGCAATGCCAGGCACAGCTACAGGCTGGGCAGAGAAGAGATTCAGAGCAGCCCTGCAGAGAAGGACTTGGGGGTGTTGGTTGATGTAAAAATTAACATGAGCCAGCTAGAGTGTGCGCTCACAACAAAAGCCAACCGTATCCTGGGCTGCATCAAAAGGAGTGTGACCAGCAGGTCGAAGGAAGTGATCCTGCCCCTCTACTCTGCTCTCGTGAGACCTCACTTGTGGTACTGTGTCCAGTTCTGGTGTCCTCAATATAAAAAGGACATGGAACTGTGGAACAAGTCCAGAGGAGGGCCACAAGGATGATCAGGGGACTGGAACACCTCCCCTATGAAGAGAGGCTGAGAAAGTTGGGGCTGTTCAGCCTGGAGAAGAGAAGGCTGTGTGGAGACCTCATAGCAGCCTTTCAGTACCTGAAGGGGGCCTACGAGGATGCTGGAAAGGGACTATTCATCAGGGACTGTAGTGACAGCACAAGGGATAACAGGTCCAAACTTAACCAGGGGAAGTTTAGATTGGATATAAGGAAGAAATTCTTTACTGAGCGGGTGGTGAGGCACTGGAATGGGTTGCCCAGGAAGTTTTGAATGCTCCAACCCTGGCGGTGTTCAAGGCCAGGTTGGATGAGGCCTTGATGCCTTGAGTGGCATGGTTTGGTGTAAGGTGTCCCTGCCCATAACAGGGGGTTGGAACTAGATGATCTTAAGGTCCTTTCGAACCCTAACTATTCTATGATTCTATTATTCTAAGCTATTCTTCTGTTTTAATGTTAAAATTGTATTAAAGTGTTACACCTTTATCTGAAGTCAAATGTAATCTTACATAGTATATATCCTGAGTTTCTAAAAAAAGCTCATGCATTAAGGTCACTAATAAATGTAGGAAAAGATGCGTTCCTTTCATTGCCAATGAAGGAATGTATTTTAAAAAATACTATTGATAAGGATTTATTAACAAAGACTTGATGTTGCTAAGTGCTATGAGTCAAAACTGAATGCAAACAGGGAACTCATTTGTAAAACGATTACCAGTGTTGCATCCCTGATCTCAATTAACTGCCAGCTGAATTCAGATTCTCTTAATGTGATTCATTTTAACATAACAAGAGCAAATAGTTTTGCCATGCAGAACAACCTGATTATTTCAGACACAGCGGAGACCTTACTTAAAATGTCAGCCAGATTATGAATTCATGCTAAATAAGTTAATGAAAAGATTAATATCAGTGACAATAGTGCTTCCAGATATAACTTCTCATTATTTCTAAAAAGGAAGCTCTTATTTTTCCCTTTTTGTGCCCCTCCCCACCCCCCACCCTCATCCCCTCCACCCCCCGGGTAATAGACGTTCTCTTTGTAATGCATAATTTCCTGTCCTGTTTGAAACTAATTGGCAAGTTGAGAGTTTTGTCTGTTTTCACCAAGATAAAAGAATGTATGTATTTTTCTATGGATTACTCTTGCCAGTGTTCAGTCTTTTGTTATAGAAGTCCATGCCAGTAGGGAAGTGTTCTTGCAGTGTATAACTTGTACTGAAAATAACTTCAGACCGCATTCTCATGTAGGATTTATGTAACACTTAACCCTCGCCACTCCAATGCTTTGATCAAGCTAGCTTTCTTATATGAAGACATTAATACAGGCTCTCATTTTTTGACATGTAAGTGATCCTATTGATTTCAAAGCATGCATTTTTTTCATTTTTCTTCACCAACTTCTTTCGTTTTTCCTATTCTTGGTTTATCCTTTCTTTTTCCCCACTTGTGTAGCTACATATTAGTCATCCTCCTTGCTCACATGCACGTTCTTGAGAGGCTATATGGTAAAATTACCTTGTATAAGAATATTGAAAAATAAAAAAAAAGCTAGTACTGAGGTGTTTCAGCATAGGAGAAACTAGTAATCATCCACTTAGCGTTCTCCTTATCTTTTTTCCTATTGGATAAATCTTCAGAGATTTCCTTTGAAAACATTCAAGGAACAATAAAATGCTAAGTAAACCGTCACTCTGAAAATTATTGACATAAGCATATGTTGTAGGCAGTTGAGTTCCTTTAATTCACCACAATTGCTAATTTTTTTTTTTGCCAATCTTCACATTAAGTGGGTGAAATTAATTAGAAAAATACATGATGAAACAAATATTGTAGAAGGTGTTCATAGATCTGAAAAATTCATTTTCCCTGATATTCAGTCAACATGGGTACCCTGCAAATAATGGGAATGATAGTCTTCATTTTAATAGTAAGTTTTATATGTTCGTATGCCTGATGTGCATTTGTACACATGAATGTTAATGTGTATTTAATTTAACCGCACTACTAAGCATTCAAGAAACTTAGAAAATCTTTTTCTGAATGCAGAATAAGTTTAAGCAGAAAAAAGTACAGAGACTGCAACATATTTCCTGCTTGGAGAGCAGAGAGGCACAGAGTGTTGCTAAGCTCTGATATTTTTACCCTAAGATATATATTTTTTCAGTGACTTAAATTAAGAATTTGTTGGAGAACTGCATATCAAGAAAGTATATTAGGTGAACATATTAAACCTTGCTCATCTCCTGGAAAATAATTTATAAATCATGTTGCTGGAAAAGATATAGCTACATTCCTTTCTTCAACGAGCCTTGTGAATAACTGAAATTTATACAATGATTTCAAAACTGGGTATGAATGGTCCTGCTTTTTCTTAAATATCTGCAAAATCTATTGATCAATACATATACTAACAGAAAAAGGATAGACATAAGCTTCATAATTTTCAGTAGGCTTAGGTTCTCACCATTGTGTAAAGAAAAATTTGGAAGGTGGGATGAAAAATTGTTTGCGTATAGTGGAAAAAAGTTCACAAAACTCCAGATATCTTTATTGGAAAGTTACTGTCAAAGTCACATATGAAGTGACATGCAACAGAAAAGTTTAACAGTGTAGTGTCATAAATTCTCTGATCATGTATCACAGACTTTGTGAATTCCCTTGTTAGACATTGACAGTACTGAGAGGTGTACTTCAGGACCTGAGTTTCAGAGTAGCTGCTATATCACACAGAAAGAAGTATGGACAAAGGTTGATGATCTTAAAGGGTCTTTTCCAATTTAGGTGAGTCTATGATTCTAAACCTCTTCCTTATTCTTTCCTTCATCATCTATTTAGAATTTTGTATAACTCAGTAAAGTACATTACCCGGAAAGAAAATATATGTCTACCATAAATAAAGGAAAAATCAGAGATAACAATGCTTTGTTACTCTTCTCATTGTCAATGTTTGGAGAGTGGATCTAAAACATTTTAAAGTTCTTACTGTATAGTCTCCAAAATATATCTATTTAATTCAAGTGGGCTATGTCAGGGCTTTTCTGTTTCTAAATAGTGTTAGTGATGATGAAACATGAAAATGTATTTAATGAGGGAAAACCAGTCTCTTTCAAAAGAGTGTATCCTCTACATCTCTAATCCAATGACTGTGAGTGTACAGTTTAAGAAAGGAAGTCAGACACTGGCTTAGCTGACATGCTGTCCCTGAAGAACATCTACTGTCACTGTGCTAGACAGATCACTGATCTGAAGGAGCAAAGCATTTCTTAACTATTTATTTCTTCTATTTTTAAGCCCTCTTTAAGAAGTACAGTGACAGCATAGATTGAGGTCATGAAGCTCCACAGGAGACCCATTTGATTTATCTCTGTTATCTCAGGTTTTCCACCACATCTCAGGTGCAGACATGAAACTCTATTTTTAACTAGCCTAAAAGGGAGAAAATAAAAAACATGAAATAAAAAGAATACAAATTCTGTGAGAATTGTATGTCAATTAACAAACATTTCAAGTATACAGCTTTAATGAAATTGCTATGACTTATTAAGAAGATAGGACCAGCTGTCAAAATATTTTTATCTCAAAAAAGTAAAAATTTTTGTCTATTGAAATATATTCTAGCTGTGAAATAAAGCCCGCTGAAGGGGAGGATTTTGAGTTTCAGGAATAACATCAGTGTCACTTTTGAAAACCTGATTCTAAATTGGTGACATAGGGTACCACCACATTTAGTAAATAAGACCTTTTTAAAGAATTCTTGGGGTTTTCTGTATCATAAGAAAATTAAGCGAAAGGTTCCTAATCCACAACACTTATGTCATGACATCACATTCAGTTCACTAGTCACCTCAGTCATAGTCCAGCAGTGACTGACCATAAGTAAGACAGGAAAACTAACAGACAGCTGTCACAGCATTACTAGTGTGAGGGAGTCTTTTTTTCCCATATTCAATAGTTCATACTTCACAGAGTTTCCTCCAAGACTCATGCCTCTGTCCATGTTATACAAAACTAAATTGTTTTACATTTGCAATCACAGCTGGGGACATTTGAATGTTCTCACAGGCTCTAATGAATCATGGAATAGTTAGGGTTGGAAAGGACCTTAAGATCATCTAGTTCCAACCCCCTGCCATGGACAGGGACACCTCACACTAAACCATGTCACCCAAGGCTCTGTTCAACCTGGCCTTGAACACCGCCAGGGTTGGAGCATTCAAAACTTCCTGGGCAACCCATTCCAGTGCCTCACCACCCTAACAGTAAAAAACTTCTTCCTTATATCTAATCTAAACTTCCCCTGTTTAAGGTTAAACCCATTACCCCTTGTCCTATCACTACAGTCCTTAATGAAGAGTCCCTCCCCAGCATCCTTGTAGGCCCCCTTCAGATACTGAAAGGCTGCTATGAGGTTTCCACACAGCCTTCTCTTCTCCAGGCTGAACAGCCCCAACTTTCTCAGCCTATCTTCATATAGGAGGTGCTCTAGTCCCCTGATCATCCTTGTGGCCCTCCTCTGCACTTGTTCCAACAGTTTCATGTCCTTTTTATGTTGAGGACACCAGGACTGTACACAATACTCCAAGTGAGGTCTGACAAGAGCAGAGTAGAGGAGCAGGATCACCTCCTTCAATTAAACCACATCACACTTTTATTATTCACTTACTATTTGCTATTTCCAAGTAACCAGATACTCTTGCTACTACATCGTTTCTTTTTTGTAACATGATGTGAAAGATGTGAAGTAATTAAACCACTCATCATATTAGCAAAAGTAGTAAGTTTTCCCTACATTATGATTCCAGTTGTATTAAGGGCTGGTTTATATTCAGAGATCACCTCCTCCATGCTCAAGAGTGATGCATTCCAACAAAAAGGAAGTTGGGCAAGTACACCAGGAGGCCTGTGTGGATGAACAAGGAGTTCTTGGACAAATGCCAGCATAAAAAGAGGCCTACAGAAGGGCAAAGCAAGGATAAGTGGCCTGGGAAAAATATACAGAAATAGTCAGAGCAGCCAGGGATCAGGTTGGGAAAGTTAGAGCCCTGACAGAACTTAATCTAGCCAAAAACATTAAGGGCAACAAGAAAAACACACTGGAGGGAAGGGATGACATCCAGAGGAACCTTGACAGGCTTGAGAGGTGGGCCAGCACAAACCTCCTGAAGTTTAACATGGCCAAGTGCAAGGTCCTGAATACGGCTGAGGGCAATCCCAAGCACAAATACAGGCTGATATGATGATACAAAGAGATCAGAATGCTGGAATACCAATCCTATGACGATAGGTCTGGAGTTATACTTGTTCAGCCTGAAGAAGTCTCCAGGGAGATCTTAAAGCAGATTTCCAGTACCTAAAGGGGGCCTACAAGAAATCTGAAGAGTGACTTTTTATATGGACATGTTGTGACTGGATAAGGGGGAATTGCTTTATGCTGAAAGAGGGTAGATTTAGACTAGATAGTGGGAGAAAATTCTTCACTGTGAGTGTGGTGAGGCATTGGCACAGGTTGCCAGGAAAAGTTGTGGCTACCCTAGGCAATGTTCAAAGCCAGGTTGGACCAGGATTTGGGGAACCTGGTTTAGTGGAAGGTGTTCGTGCAGTAGCAAGAGTTTTGAACCAGGTGATCTTTAATTTCCCTTCCAACCCAAACCGTTCTATGATTCTATTAAGAGTATTTTCTGATACAACAAAAAATATTTAATGAAATGTGAATTGATTTTGCCCTCCTTTACATTTTACCTTTTTTCTTTTCCGCAAGCTTAAAGCTTCAAAACCAGACTTTATTTCCAAATCTGTGGCATTTTTCCTGTGAGTATTCATGCAACTGTTCCAATGAGCACATATATATATATATGGAATAGGCATTTCTCCCCTCTTTCAAAAAAGCATGATGATTCCACTCATTCTTTTTTTATGAAGAATATAGGGGTACACAGACACTTAGAGCTATTCCTCTTTACTCAAGAGTTTAATAAGTGAAGATTTCGGTATACCATAAAAATATTTTCCTATAATTTATTTAAGCTTTTCTCCATTATATATTATATATTTTCAACAAGAAGATATGTTTGATTAATGGGATTTGACATGACATGTGTTACTTAAAAATTGCAGAAAGGAATGCTGCTCAGTATTTGTCTATCAGAAATGACATGTCCCCATGTGACTACCTTTCCAGACAAGGCTCAGGCATAACCTCATTTCCTTGGGCATAAAAACACTGACACTCAAGAAAAAAGTATGATGTCTGTCATGTCCTCCTTTTCTCCATAGAAACTCTTCCAAAAAAACTTTTAAGGCTTTACTCTTATCTTCCAAGAGACTACAAAAGGATTGTTTGTTCAGCACTTTGCTGTGAGATACCTAACTTTAGCTGAACTGAGATCACCCTTGAAAAATTTATTTCATATTGCCAACAGGGATTTTGGGTGAGAGATTCATACAAATCTGAAGAGGTAAATACAGATACATGTTTATACATGTACACAAATGTGCATATACATTTGTTTAATTTATGTATGCTTTATATGTAATAGAAGCATTTTGTGAAAAAGCTGATTTACACATAGTTCTATATACCAGATTTCACCCTTAGTTGTTATAAATAATTTATTTTATGATGTTTTTGATCAGTACCATGAGAGTGGACAATAACTGTAGAAGGCAGAGGAAAATCTTTGAATTTCATTGTTCTTCACTGTAATCTAAGAAAATTAGAGGTAATTATTATGTGTAATATAGTATTTAGATATTTGTGTATATATGTACAAAAATTTGAAATCTGTGTGAATATATATGCATATAAACCTAAATGATATATATCCAGGCAAAAGTTTTAATGTAATTTTTTTGTGGAGAACAAAAAGGAAGGAAAAATTTTGAGACCATAGTTGTCTTTAGGCTATATAAGCAGTTTTTGAAATCATTACTTTTAACCACTCACATGTTCAGACAGAAAAAAGCACAAAGGATGCCTGCAAGTGCCTTCTAAGACTGTATCTGTCATTGAGTAGAACAACTGTACTTTTTTATGATTTTTTTTTTACAGCAAAACATATGAGAGATTTTAAGAAAGAATATCTATAAATTATTTCTGACTTTTATTTCTGAATCAACATTAGGCAATGACGGTAACATTCATGCTATTACATATTCTGAGCCTCTTGTTATAGGGGCAATATGACTTAAAATGCCTCTTACCTCGACAATAGCTGCTTCACTTTGTGGTGTAGTACACAATGATAACAAGACTCAGAGTTGGGAAAAAGGTCAACTCTTAAGGCAGTGGTGCCTCAAGGAAACCAGAAAGTATTCCCACTTCTCAGAGTATGTAGCCACCGGCTTCCCAAATAGTCACAAAGCACTTCACTGCCTTAGGCTATTTCAAAGTCAGAGCTGCTTCGTTCTAATTAAAATATATGTATGCTGCTAATAAAAAATAGCTTTTTTAAAAAAGTCCATTACTGTGTATAAGAAATCCCAGTAGTTCCTCTGAAAGTTACTTACTTACAGCACCATTTAGTAAAACAGTCACCTAAGAAATTCAAAATTCTAAAATTGGAAGAAAATGTGATAAGAGATGGATAATGAATCCATTTTAGCTGTTCTCACAAAGGGAAGAAGAATAGAGGCTGCTATAGTCCTTAAAATTCTAAAGACAAGTATCACTTCCCAGACTTGACCAGTAAATTATTCTAATTTGTCTTTGAATATTGGAACCCAAATATATATTTGTACATATATGTATGCATATATATATATATCTCCTTAATCTACCCCACTCTTGGTTTATGTGAGTTTCAGGATAAGACCAAGGATTTTCAAATTGAAACTGAAGAGATAAAATTGAGAGGAGCAAAAGCAAAAAGCACTAAACAAAGACAAACAATACTTTGCTTTCAGCCTTCTCTATCCTTCCTGTTTTCTGTGTGAAAACAAAGGAAAATAATGGATCTCCATTAACAAATATTTAGCCAATTTGCTCTTCTTATTGACCACCTCTCTGTGGTTTTTTAAGCATGTTTTTAGAAAACACAATTATTTTTTCTTAAAGAAGGCAAATAATAAATGCTGGCAGTATTTTCTAATGGTAAATACTGGAGAAAAAATACTTTTCAAGGCCAAATTTGACTCTTTCATCAGAGTCTAATTCTAAAAACATGAGTAAAAGTCTTGAATTGTCCTATAGGTTAGAACTCTAAGTTATTCTGAATGCAGGATGTCACCTGATGTCATCACAGTCATCTGATAATAATTAAGTGAGTTCCTGGGAAAGAGGAGGTGAAGTCTTGTCATGCAGTACGCCAGTAAGCTAAGAAAATGTGTTAAAGATAAAAAGGAAATCAGTTAAAATTACAAGAAGAAAAGTCACCAAACAGCAAGAAAAGTTGATTTAAAATAAAGATTCATAAAAATACCATAAGACGATCTATAGGGTTTTTTTCCATAAGTAGTCTGCAAAACGAAATCAACAGTGCTGTAGCACTGCTATTTTATATGCATGTTCTTTAATACTGATGAACACTCTTGTCAGCTGAAGAGCATAAGAAAACAAAAAACAAGGTTATGAGGCTACACATGCTGACCCGTCCTTCATTAAGTTCTGCTTATCTGGGTCACAAAGATAGGGCTTGCCATGTGGGATAGCCAAATCTGCCATTGAAAAAGGACAGAAAAGTTTTTCTTGGTATTGAAGAGTTGAAGGAGATTGAGGCACGTCGTGGTTTCAGACAGCAGAGTGCTACAGGATGTGTCCATTAAGTAATTCTTGTTGACTGTCTAAAAAAGTAGACCAACAACTAGAAGACTAAAGTTGAAGAAAAAAAATATAAAAACTTCTAAGATATTTCAACTTAATGTAACAAAGTAAATTTGTATAAGCTGAGGTGCAGCATGGAACTTCATAATTTAAAGAGCTAAACAGTTCTAAATGTAATAAATTCACCTGATGAATTCTAAGGTTTCTGTCATGTGAACTTCCAACTAACAAACTTATTTCCTTCACTTTTTTCATAGATCTACTTAGAAGTTAAAACTTGAAGTTGCCTAAATACAGATATTATTATGCGTTCTTTAAATATTATATAATTATATAGTAAGCATTGTACAACCTTCATACTATTTCATTGAGAGGTTTTTTTTTTTGTAAAGAGGAATACATGTAGGATAGAAGAAGAAATAATCTTTAACTTTTGTACAAAAGCCATGCTGCAGTTTTTCTTATTAGTGCCAATATAATCTTAGACCTGGACATAGTAATTTTAATTTACAGTACTGCATTTCTTTTGTTTTCTTTTAGTTTCAGTTGATTTGTTCCTGAATATAATCCTCAATGTTTTAATTAGAGCTTAAACAACCTCAGCCTTTTCCTAGAGAGTTCCTTCTATTTTTTTTGTGCAAGCAAATTGACTTTCTCTAGCCAAACTTTGATTTCATAATAGCGTACCAGACTGATCTTTTTAATAATAAATGTCTAAAACTTTTTTTAAGAATGATGACACGAATTATTCTACATTTTCCCAGACATTCTAAATTTTGCAAACACTTTTCTTAGAAAAAGGAAATTAAATTTGGGTGGATTTCACTCAAACAATTAAGCTTGTAAAACTGCCTATTAAATTACATGAATTTTGTGTCTAGATTTCATAGGAAGCATTATATTTTACTGACGTCCCTTGCAACTTAAAGTCTGGTTTAACAATGGTTTTGGTTGTTAGATACAAACGAACATTTTCATTAACCAGAATTAATGTTTAGTAAAGAGCTGCCATTTCAACTGGTTAGGGTTGCTTGAAGTTAGTATATAGAATCAATCCCCTATTCTCTGACTTTTTATAGAGGAATATCCTTTATAAATAATTCATCCTAATTGTTCTGAATTTCAGACGAAGCCTTAGATTGACTAAAGAATGGGAATTGTGTAATGGACTTTAAAGAGGCCTTTGGGTGGTTCTCCATTGTCGTGGTTTAAGCCCAGGCCGTAAATCAGAACCACGAAGTCCACTTCCCCCCCCACCTTTCTTCCCTCCGCTTCTGAAGGGACGGGGAGGAGAATCAAAAGAATGCAACTCCCACGGGTTGAGATAAGAACAGTTTAATAACTAAGGTATAACACAAGTCACTACTGCTACCACTAATAATAATAATGATAAAGGAAATAACAAGGAAGAGAATACAGCCGCTCACCAACCGGTACCTCACCCCCACCCTGCCATGATCCAGCCCTTCCGGGTACTCTCAGTTCTACATCCTGGGCATGACGTGCTGTGGTATGGAATACCTCTTTGGCTAGTTTGGGTCAGGTGTCCTGTCCCTGCTTCCTCCCACCTTCTCCTCCTCCCTGGCGGAGCATGAGACTCACAAAGTCCTTGGTCAGGGTAAACATTCTGACCCACAACTGAAAACATCAGCTTTATCAGTATTATTCCCAGGTTGAAAGTCAAAACACAGCACTGCACCAGTAGAAAAAATGACTGCTACTGCTGAACCCAGGACAGTATCCACCCCTTATTCCATACCATTCACATCATGCTCAGATCCCACATTTTCAATATACCATCACTCTCATTTCAGTGCACTGTTATCTTAGTGCACGGACCAATCCCTATAAAGCTGCTGAGTCCATTCAGTCCATGATGGTGGGCTCCATCTCTTGTAACAGTCTTTCAGAGCAGGAGAGGCCCATTGCAAAGTCCACCCCTCGATCATGAGTCCATCTCTATGTTGCATCTTTGCCTTGATGGCCTGAAGTGTCATGGGCCCATCAGGCTTAAAATAATTCACCCTCCCCTGCAGCAGTCTCTGCAACTTGTTGTCGGGGACTCCACACAGCTGCCTTCCATCTCCGACGCTTCCAAAGCACTGGAGGGGCCCAGTGGATTAGATACTCGCCCATACTGTCCCACACACCGTGACACTCATGACTGTCCAGCCTTGGGGAAAACCTCTTGGTCCCCCTGTATTGTCTAAACCCAGACAAGACCCAAACCTGACTCTTCTGCTTAACTCTCAGGATCAGACAAAATGGCCGTGGGTAAAACACACTCTGTGTGTGTGCCAACATGGTGATCCCCATCACAATCCGCAGGCAGGTTCCAAGGGCACCCAAAGGCCATTCAAACCCTTCAGAACTCTCAAATGATGCTGCTGTGCTTGAAGGCTCTCTCACCACGAGCTTCTCTTCTTCCGAGTCCAGATCTTCCTCCTCTGCCTTGCTGGGAAATGCTGCGCGGTCTCCTGCATCCTCCTGCGGCTCGGGCTCACGGGGCTCGGCAGGCTGCTGCTGGGGAATGCTCTCGGCTGCCGCGGGGCTGGGCTCGGCCGTGGGGCTCGGCTCCTCCGCCGCCTCCTCCCGCTGCTCGGCAGCCGCCTCCTTCCCCTCCTCAGCAGCCGCCTCCTTTCCGGCCTCCGGCCCCGCTCCCGCCGCCGCTTGGTCACCGGGGCCGCTCTCCCGGGCCGCTTCGGCCGCCGCCGGCTCCCCCTCAGGGGCCGCTCCCCCTCAGCTCCCCGCAGCCTCACAAAGACGGACGCGAGGACGAGGGCCAGGACGGTGAAGAGCAGCGGGACGGCCAGGTACAAGTCCACAGCCACGTCCATCCCGCCCTGCTGCCGGAGCCCGCCCGCGTTACAAGCCATTACCATAAAGTACAATGAAACAAGAACCTTAGCCCAAGGCTCACACTTGATAAACACTAACACAGCAAATACCGGCTCCAAGCAAGCTACGACATACAGAAACTGTGGTATCAAAAAGAACAACTTTGAGAGCCCATAAATCAGCATTGTGCCTCGGTCAGATCTGTTGTTATCTCAACCCTTCCTGCCCCACGTTGGGTGCCAAAAAGAACTGTCGTGGTTTAAGCCCAGGCCGTAAATCAGAACCACGAAGTCCACTTCCCCCCCCACCTTTCTTCCCTCCGCTTCTGGAGGGACGGGGAGGAGAATCAAAAGAATGCAACTCCCACGGGTTGAGATAAGAACAGTTTAATAACTAAGGTATAACACAAGTCACTACTGCTACCACTAATAATAATAATGATAAAGGAAATAACAAGGAAGAGAATACAGCCGCTCACCAACCGGTACCTCACCCCCACCCTGCCATGATCCAGCCCTTCCGGGTACTCTCAGTTCTACATCCTGGGCATGACGTGCTGTGGTATGGAATACCTCTTTGGCTAGTTTGGGTCAGGTGTCCTGTCCCTGCTTCCTCCCGGCTTCTCCTCCTCCCTGGCAGAGCATGAGACTCACAAAGTCCTTGGTCAGGGTAAACATTCTGACCCACAACTGAAAACATCAGCTTTATCAGTATTATTCCCAGGTTGAAAGTCAAAACACAGCACTGCACCAGTAGAAAAAATGACTGCTACTGCTGAACCCAGGACATCCATGTAGTATTTGTGTCTGCAAAAACAAGGTAATTAGAAACAAAGATTTTCACATATTAAAGCTGAAGTGGGAGCTACATATGAATTTTCTTTTTATTTTCCTGATGATAGCACATGCATGCATATGTATCAGTATGCCATGTGTTATCATTGTGGGGAATGCTGACATAATGCTTGTTGCTTGATAGGGCAAGTCTTCAGGATCCTGTAGAACCTGCTCAGACTTCTTGATCCTTCCTGCACCTTGTTCAGAAACTGCAGAAAGATGTAAGTGAATTTCTGTCCTCATTATTGTAGGACATACATTTTTGGTTCTTTAGTATAAAGATGCATGCTTGAATATGGAGGAGACTGATGTTTTCATGATATCAGCAAATGCCCCTTTCACATCTCCAGCCAATCCTTCTTTCTTTGTTAGTACAAGGTCCAGCAACACACCTCTCCTCATTAGCTTCTTCAACACCTGTGTCGAAAAGTTATCAATCAATGCTCTGCAGGACCCTCCTGGACTGTATGTGCCTAGCTGTGTTGCCTTTTCAGTAGCAGATATCAGGGTGGTTGAAGTCCTCCATGAGAACCAGGGCGTGTGACTATGAGGCTACTTCCAGCTGTCTGTAGAAGGTCTCATGGGCTTCCTCTTCCTGATCAGATGGCCTGACTAAACACCTACAACAGCGTTACTCATGTTAGCTTGCCCCATTGGCTCTTGACTCTTTCTTTATCCACCTCTAGGCAGGGCTTAATACATTCCAGTTGCTCTCCCACATAAAGACCAAGACAAGCACCTCGCCTTGGTAGCCTGTCTTTCCTAGAATGACAGCATTCCAGTCATACAAGCTATCCCACCATATCCCATGCCTCTGTAATCACAATGACATCATAGCCCTGTAGCAACACATACATCTCTATGTCTTACGCATGCTGCATGCTTTGGTGTACTGACGTTTCAGAGAGGTAATCCAGCATTCTGGTTTCCCAGGAGGGGAGCAAATTGATCCACTGTAGCCATATACGCCTTTGAGAGAGCTGGCCTTCTGGTTTTCGTCTTGGGAGGCAGCTAAGAAACATTTGTTATTTCTCTGGTTGGCCTGGCTTATCCCCCAGTTGGATGTGACAGCATGAGCATTGACATTTTGGACCCCACATCCCATGTCCTTCAGTTTAAAGCCTACCTCAACATGCTGGCCAGCCTGCTGCCAAAGATCCCCTTGCCTTTTCTAGACAGGTGGATCCCATCCCTCCCTAGCAGGTGTTATAGCCATCAAGGAATGCCCCATTGTCATAAAAGCCCAAACCATCATGACAGTACCAGTGACAAAGAACTTTAATTGTATTATACCCGTTTCTGGCTGCACCCTTTCCTTTAACTGGTAGAATGTAAGAAAATTTAACTTGGGCATGAAAATTTTTCACTTGCACTCCCAGTGGAAAGAATATAGGATTCTCTTCCTATTTTTCCAGTTTTTCAGAATTAAATGCTTATTTCATGTGTTTCACTTTCTGTAGTTCAGATTTATAACTGACTTTACGTTATGGCCAAATATACTTATATAATGAATTCAGATTGTGGCTAATAGCAGAAAACCTACCTGACTAGAAAAATTCTGGTTTAACTTATATTTTCAATGGGAACTTCACTCTATTGACTATAAATGTCTAAAAATAGTCCCCAAAACAAACAAAAAACAACAAAGAAAAAACTACAAACCCAATATGTTGCTAATGACACAAATATATTTGGAAGATAGTCATGGAAGTCTTGAAGACTATTTTTTTTATTAGACTCTCTAATTTAGTCTTTTTCTTCTCAGTTTGCCACAATAGTTAATTTATGATCATAGAAGAGTTTGTGTTGGAAGGGACCTTTAAATATCATTCAGTTCAATCCCAGTTGCAGAGATATATTCCACTAGCTCAGGTTGCTCAAAGCCCCATCCAACCTATCCTTGATCACATCCAGGCTTGGGGCATCCACAACTTCTTGGGAAAACACAGTCCTATATCTCACTAACCCCATCATAAAAAATTCTTATTTATGTCTAATCCAAACAAACCCTCTTTCAGTTTAGAACTGTTACCCTTTGTCCTGTCACTGCACACCTTGGTAAAAGTCCGTCTCCATCTTCCTTATAACTACCCCCTATATATTGGATGACCATAATAAGGTCTTCTTGGAGCCTTCTTTTCTGTAGGCTGAACAACCCCAACTCTCTCAGCCTTTGCTTATAGAAGTGCTCCAAACCTCTTGCAATTTTTGTGGCACTCCACTGGACACACTCTAACAGGTCCACATTTTTCTTGTGCTGGGAACTCCAGAGCCAGGAGCAGTACTCCAGATGTGATCACATAAGAGCAGAATAGAGGGGTAGAATCACCTCCATTGACCTGCTGGCCACACTTCTTTTGATGCAGTCCGGGATATGATTAACTTTCTGGGCTGCAAGTGCACATTCCTGGCTCATATCCAGTTTCATGTCCAATGTTCATTCTTCAATGATGAAAGATGTTGATAGCATAATGCTTGTGTTTGTGTCTTTGTCATAAATATATGTGTTGATAAAAACAAACAAACAAACAAACAAACTTGATCTCTTATATTTTGCAGTTGGCATTTTTCTGATGTACTGTGGTAATATATCATCAATTCACTGGTCCGCTGGTAATGTATGAAAGTTAATGTACAATCAACACACCATGATTTTGATGATAACTTGCTGTAATGAATTACCAGGGCAATGCAAGCAGGTGCATACTAATAACTGATCATATCACCACAGCATGAATTTCTTCGCTGTTTTTACAAGCAAGGAACTTGCTGAGGATGGTCTGACTGTCTAATTTTTGTAGAAGGGAAAATCTTGAGAGGTAGAAATGGAATTCTAAAACTCTACTGTTACTGCACTTGTACCTTCAAAATATTCTTGCTGACATAAAAAGTCACAAACAATTCCACCTTACAGTTGTAGAAAAATCATGTGCAGCAGAAAAGACAAATTCTTCTTTCGTGCTTACCCATTCAATTGTTATGTCTGTATCACATATCACGTTTGCAGTCATGAAATGATAGAATTTTCAATCCTTGGAGAAGTCAGGAAGAAGGTCAACAAAACTGCCTGCATGTCATCCATGCCTCTAAACTAGCGAGGCATGGATGTGACGGATGGACCACTTGGTGGATATGGTATTGATTGGCAGTTTGGTCACTCAAAGAGTTGTGGTCAACTTCAAAATGTCCAAGTGAAGACCAGTGATGAATGGTGCTCCCTGGGGCTTGGTACTGGGACCAGCACTGTTTAGCATCGTTGACAGCATCATAGACAGTGGAATTTGCACCCTCAGCAAGTCTGCTGACAACACCAAACTGTGTGGTGCAGTTGACACAGTGAAGGGACGGGATGCCATCCAGAGGGATCTTGATACACTTGAGAAGGGGGCCTATGTGAATTTCCTGAAGTTCAATAAGGCTGAGTGCTGGGTCCTGGATTCGGCTGAGGGCAATCCCAAGCACACCTACAGGCTAGGCAGAGAATGGATTTTGTGCAGCCCTGAGAAGAAAGATTTAAATACCTGCACCACTTTAAAGAAGACAAGAAGTACAGTGCAATTTCAGCCATTACTATTTGCATTCTGTGGAATTCATCCAATTGCTTGCATTTATAGAACATCACAATTTTATTTGTTGTTTTTACACAATTTTACTATTTTCTTATTGTTAAATGGAACTACAATTCGTTTACAAGGGGACTGTAAGCAGTAAATAGATCTATGGTGTGGGAACTGGTGCTAGCCACAGTTACTTTCGGGTATAATATTAGCCAGATATTGAAAGTTAAATTTCTAATTAGCTTTTCAGTTGTATGGATTATGCATTGGAGAGATTTACTAAAGTAGAAACTTTCAGATGCTGTCAAGAAAGAGCTAATCTACTTGAGGGCTGTTTTCAAAGCTTTCCTGTCGTATTACTGTTTATGAATTTATTTTTTCCACTGCAGAAAACTCAGATCCTACTCATTGAACAGGGCCTTTTTTTGTTCTTTTTTTCCTTGTGGATTGCACACCTTTCATGGATAACCACTAGAAATACAATCTTGTAAACATTCAAGATTCAAATTCTGAACCCACCAGCTTTGTTGTGAATTATAACATAGTTTTTAATAAAGGCATTTTCATAACAGAGGAAAGAATTCAAGAAAAAGAAAAAGGCAGAAACACTGAAAAGACTAATTTAAAAAGACTAATTTTTGTTTTGTTTTTTATTTTCCATTACTGCTTATTCACAAAGGTTCAAAAGTATTTGCAATCTTTGCAAACATATATTAATATTAAATGAAGTATAAACAGCTTTTATTACTGATCAGATGTCATATGGTATTTGATATCCCTTTAGTCAGTTCAGGTCAGCTGTCCTGGCTATATACCCTCCCAAGATCTTGCCCACCCCCAGCCTACTGGCTTTTGTGAGTGATGGGAAAGGAATGTTGGAAAGACAGCCTTGGTGCTCTGAAAGCACAGCTCAACAGTAGCAGAAACACTGGTGTGTTATTAATGCTTTTCTAGCTGTCAATACAAAAACCAGCACTATAAGGACTATTATGGGCAAAATTAACTTTCTATCAGTGACATCATTCTCATTTAAATACAGCTATACCAACACAGAAAAACAAAGATGTCATATTTGTCTGTTTAGGCCGCTTATTTCTACATAAAACTTAAATTCAGTAACAGAAAGGCTGCATATTTTAGGTATGAATTTGTAGCTATGAGAAGCTAACTCACTGGATAGAAAAATTTGGTACAGACAGAAACAGACTTCTTTTGCTTATGAGCAAGTATAAAGGAGTTTATTAGCTTAGGCATAAATCTACGTTTACTTTCTGATCAGAAGTGGTTCTCACCTAGTTTGCACAGTCTGTGAGGGAAAAAAAAAAATCATTTATTTTGCATGAAAATTTACCTTGTATTTTTCCCACATTTTGTCTTTTTAAATTAAGATCTCACTCCCATCTCAGAATCTCACTCTATTTTATTGCAAAGTTTGTACCTATGCTAAAGAAAAGCAGGATCTTTGATACACTGCTGTTCCAAGAATGTTTCTTTTCAACTGTATCTGGAAGTAGTAATTAAGGATAGCAGGTCATATAAGGAAAGCAGGTGTATAAGCCAAACAAATCTGGCATCTGAAGAAACATTCATTAGGGACAAGTACTCCCTCTTCAGATATTCTGCCTTATTAAGGGTAATCAGGAATGAATCAATAAGGTGACATAACTGATTACTTGTGCATTTGTCTTAATAATTTTTATGCTGCTAAGGTCTGCCAGCAGCAGCAAATGGGAAGAAATTGCCACTGCATTATGATGTTAGATTGATATTAGTAAAGTTACAATTGATGATTTCATATTGATTTAAATGGTAAGACATAAAGCTACCTTATGCAGATGCAGTTGAACTTGGTGCACAGATGATTGCTGCTGACACAAAAATGTCTATAAAGGTTATCAACAGCCTAAAATCTGAATTCTATTGAAGAACATAATTATAATTTACATGATTAATACTTAAAGGTGGCTGTTGTATAAGCAGAAGTTTCTAAACACAGCATCTGCTAACGGTTGCTTAGAAATATTTATCTATATTTAGATGAAAGAATATATGATGGGACAAATTATAGCTTATAATATTTAAAAAGCAAAAGTGAAAATCAGAATTGTTAACTTTAATTTTGAAGTACATAAATATTATGTAATATATGAAAAAAAAAGCTTGAGGCTTTTTATTAGTGAGACAAGTGCTCTGGACACACCACCCAAGTTGTCGTGGTTTAAGCCAGTCAGCAAGTCAGCCACGTAGTTTCTACTTCCACCCCTTCCCCGGAGGGATGGGCAGGAGAATCGAAAGAATGTAACTCCCACGGGTTGAGATAAGAACAGTCCAGTAACTAAGGTATAACACAAATCACTACTGCTACCACCAATAATAATAATGATAAGAGAAATAACAAGGGAAGAGAATATGAGACCACCTGCCGAAAATGAGCCCGACAGAGCAGAGGGCGTGCCCTTCCACGTAACTCCCAGTTACATCCCCCGGCATGACGTGCTGTGGTATGGAATACCTCTTTGGCTAGTTTGGGTCAGGTGTCCTGTCCCTACTTCCTCCCGGCTTCTCCTCCTCCCTGGCAGAGCATGAGACTCACAAAGTCCTTGGTCAGGGCAAACATTCTGACCAGCAACTGAAAACATTGGCTTTATCAGTATTATTCGCAGGCCGAAAGTCAAAACCACAGTGCTGCACCAGCTACTAAGAAGGAGAAAAACTGACTGCTGCTACTGAACCCAGGACAGTATCCACCCCTTATTCCATACCATTCACATCATGCTCAGATCCCACATTTTCCATATACCCTCACTCTCATCTCAGTGCACTGTTATCTTAGTGCACGGACCAATTCCTATAAAGCTGCTGAGTCCATTCGGTCCATGATGTTGGGCTCCATCTCTTGGAACAGTCTTTCAGAACAGGAGAGACGCTATGCAGTGTTGGATCGTTGCCTGCTGATGCTGATTGTTCCTTTACTGTAGAACTCGTCTGGTTCTATCAAAGTTCATTCTCTGTTGGGATGATGGTCGGAGGGAAGTCAGGGCCACTCGCTGGTGACCTGAAGACATCTAGTTGGTGGGCTATAAAAGTGCTACATAGCAGGCAACAGCATACAATTGAGTTCATTGGCTGTTTTCCCCTAAAATCAAATCCCCTTGAGGTACGCATCGGACTTCCCCTTCTTCCCACATTACCCACCAAGTATATCCAGGTCCCTGAGCAAAAGCAATCCCACAAGTAGGTTTGCCTTTACCTGAAGCAGGAATAACCCAGACTCTCTTCCCCAGCAAATTCTTCATGTGCACCACAGGAACTTTGTCCCCCTCTACAATATGTAAAAGTTCTGACTGTGCTGGGCCAGCCCTGTTGGCAGATCCTCTGGTGTTGACCAACCAGGTGGCCTTTGGTAAGTGTGTATCCCAATGCTTGAAAGTTCTTCCACCCATTGCTCTCAGTGTAGTTTTTAATAGCCCATTGTACTGTTCAATTTTCACAGAGGCTGGTGTAGCTGCTATACTTGTCGCTGGGGTAGCTGCACTGTCTGTTGCAGTCAAAGTTTGAGTAGCTGCTGTACTTGTCGCTGGGGGTGGTGTAGCTGCTGTGCTCGGAGCTCGAGTAGCTGCACTGTCTGTTGCTTCGCCCTCAGATCCAGGGACATTTTTTTCCTTTTGAAGGTGCTGGATAGTGTTGAACAAGGCCCTGTAAGCATAGGCCAAGCCCCAGCATGTTGACATGATTTGTCCCTCTCTGGTATGACCAGGATGACAACACACCTCATTGAAGTGTTTTACTAATTCTTCTGGATTTTGCACTTGTTCGGTGGTGAAATTCCAAAGCACTGGAGGGGCCCACTGACCTAGATACTTGCCCATACTATCCCACACACCCTGCCACTCATGGCTGTCCAGCCTCAGGGAAAATCTCTCAGTCCCCCTATTTTGTCGTCTAACCCCAGACAAGACCCAAACCTGACTCTGCTTAACTCTTGAGATCAGACGTAATGGTTGTGGACAAAACACACTCTGTATGCGTGCCAACATGGTGATCCCCATTACAATCAGCAAACAGATCTCAACAGTATTAAAAGGCCATTCAAAAACTTCAAAACTCTCAAACGATGCTGTAAACGGTCTGGGGGGGGGAGCTGGGAGGTTAAGAGAATGTCTCTTTCATAGGTTGACCACCTGGGAAGGAGAAAAAAGATGTGTAATTGCTAAGCACTTGTATTATATACTTCCCAGCAGGTCGAAGGAGGTGATCCTGCCCTTCTACTCTGCTCCTCATTTGGAGTATTGTGTGCAGTTCTGGTGTCCTCAACAGAAAAAGGACATGGAACTCTTGGAACAAGTCCAGAGGAGGGCCACGAGGATGATCAGGGGACTGGAGCACCTCCCCTATGAAGAGAGGCTGAGAAAGTTGGGGCTGTTCAGCCTGGAGAAGAGAAGGCTGTGTGGAGACCTCATAGCAGCCTTCCAGTATCTGAAGGGGGCCTACAAGGATGCTGGGGAGGGACTCTTCATCAGGGACTGTAGTGACAGGACAAGGGGTAACAGGTTCAAACTTAACCAGGGGAAGTTTAGATTGGATATAAGGAAGAAATTCTTTACTGAGCGGGTGGTGAGGCACTGGAATGGGTTGCCCAAGGAAGTTGTGAATGCTCCAGCCCTGGTGGTGTTCAAGGCCAGGTTGGACAAAGCCTTGGATGACATGGTTTAGTGTGAGGTGTCCCTGCCCATGACAGGGGGGTTGGAACTAGATGACCTTAAGGTCCTTTTCAACCCTAACTATTCTATGATTCTAAGTTCCATGTAAATGAGCGGGAAGGGAAGAAAAAGCAGCAAGATTCTAATTTCTTCAAATTATATATGAGTGGAATGAAGAACAGTAACAATTCCTTAAAAAAAGAAAAATAAATCAGTTTTGCTTTTGCCTTCAGTAGATCTAAGGAATATGAAAGTTGATCTAAAACCTGTTAGGCATCCATAAATCACTAGAAGTTTGCATGAAGTAAGCTTCCTTTTAGTTTACTAAACTAAACTAAACTAAACTAAACTAAACTAAACTTTAGTTCCACAAGATGATCAGAATCTAATCTCACTTCACAGACAGGTCTAAGATGGTGTGAATGCCTTGCCCAGTTACTTTTTTTGTTGTCTTTCATCATATAAGTCTTGGGCCAGTTTCACCAGAGTACATATAGTGCCTCGTCATGTAGATACAGAAATCCACAGTCTTGCTTCATTTTTCATCTCAGCTTTTATTTCAAAATTATCAAAAGATAGTAACTCCCTGTATTTGGTTTTGGCTCGTTTTTCTGCTTTTGATTCAACACTAGAGTGAACTACAAAAATTCTGTGACTTCTACCAGTTGCTGCTATAGACTTCCTGCATACCTTTGGGCACAACAGATAGACTCAAAACCTCAAATAGAAGTAGGCATTTAAATCCAACTGACTTTAAAGCTTAGAAAAGGTGTTATTCATTGAAAAAAGTTGCAATTCACAACACTGTATTCACAATTCTGTGTTTTAGCCAGACAAAAATAACATGTGAAGAGAACAGATACAGGCCTGAGTTATTTGGTGTTTATATTCTGACTCATTAAATATTTTTTTATTATTAATAACAATAAGTTTGAAAATAATTTAGAGAGTCCTGGATGACATTGAAGTGGGGCTTTTAAGGAAACCCATCACATTTCCCTTTATTTATTGTAGCACTTATAGAATTAACAGTCCTTACAGCAGGAGAAGGAAAATCTATGCAACAATCTTGGACTGATGAGCCAGATTCGTTGGTTACAAGGTGCTGCCATTGCAGTCATCAATGTTGTCATGTGACAGTCATGTAACATTCAAAATAAAAAATAGAGATTCAGAGCAGCCCTGCAGAGAAGGACTTGGGGGTGATGGTCGATGAGAAAATGAATATGAGCCGAAAGAGTGCGCTCGCAGCCCAGAAAGCCAACCGCGTCCTCGGCTGCATCAAAAGGAGTGTGACCAGCAGGTCGAAAGAGGTGATCCTGCCCCTCTACTCTGCTCTCTTGAGACCTCACTTGGAGTATTGTGTGCAGTTCTGGTGTCCTCAACATAAAAAGGACATGGAACTGTTGGAACAAGTCCAGAGGAGGGCCACGAGGATGATCAGGGGACTGGAGCACCTCCCGTATGAAGACAGGCTGAGAAAGTTGGAGCTGTTCAGCCTGGAGAAGAGAAGGCTGCGTGGAGACCTCATAGCAGCCTTCCAGTATCTGAAGGGGGCCTACAAGGATGCTGGGGAGGGACTCTTCATCAGGGACTGTAGTGACAGGACAAGGGGTAATGGGTTCAAACCTAAACAGGGGAAGTTTAGATTGAATATAAGGAAGAAATTCTTTACTGTGAGGGTGGTGAGGCACTGGAATGGGTTGCCCAGGGAGGTTGTGAATGCTCCATCCTTGGCGGTGTTCAAGGCCAGGTTGGATGAGGCCTTGGATGACATGGTTTAGTATGGGGTATCCCTGCCCCTGGCAGGAGTGTTGGAACTAGATGATCTTAAGGTCCTTTCCAACCCTAAATATTCTATGATTCTATTATTCTAAGTGTACACAATACTCCAAGTGAGGTCTCACGAGAGCAGAGTAGAGAGGCAGGATCACCTCCTTCGACCTGCTGGTCATGCTCCTTTTGATGCAGCCCAGGATACGGTTGGCTTTCTGGGCTGCGAGCGCACACTGCTGGCTCATGTTCATTTTCTCATCGACCAACACCCCCAAGTCCTTCTCTGCAGGGCTGCTCTGAATCTCTTCTCTGCTCAACCTGTAGCTGTGCCTAGGATTGCTCCCACCCAGCTGGAGGACCTTGCACTTGGCATGGTTAAACTTCAAAAGGTTGGCATCAGCCCACCTCACAAGCCTTTCAAGGTCCCTCTGGATGGCATCCCTTCCCTCCAGCGTATCAACCGAACCACACTGCTTGGTGTCATCGGCAAACTTGCTGAGGGCGCACTCAATCCCACTGTCCATGTCACCGACAAAGATGTTGAACAAGACCGGTCCCAACACCGATCCCTGAGGGACTCCACTCACTACCGGTCTCCAGCCAGACATCGAGCCGTTGACCACAACTCTTTGCGTGTGGCCAGACAGCCAGTTCTTTAGCCACCGACTGCTCCACCCATCAAATTGATGTCTCTCCAATTTAGAGATAAGGATGTCATATGGGACAGTGTCGAACGCTTCGCACAAGTCCAGGTAGATGATGTCAACTGCTCAGCTCCTGTCCATCAGTTCCGTAGCCCCATCATAGAAGGCCACCAAATTGGTCAGGCAGGATTTCACCTTAGTGAAGCCATGCTGGCTGTCACCAACCACCTCCTTGTTTTTCATGTGCCTTAGCATGCTTTCCTGGAGAATCTGCTCCAAGAGTTTGCCAGGCACAGAGGTGAGACTGACTGGTCTGTACTTCCGTGGGTCATCCATTTTCCCCTTCTTGAAAATGGGGGTTATATTTCCCTTCTTCCATTCATCGGGAACTTCACCTGACTGCCATGATTTTTCAAATATATGATGGACAGTGGCTTAGCAACTTCATTCTCCAGCTCCTTCAGGACCCGCTGATGAATTTCGTCAGGTCCCATGGACTTGTGTACGTTTAGGTTTTTAAGATGGTCTCAAACCAGATCCTCTCCTACAGGGAGCCTAGGGTCTTCATTCTCATAGTCCCTGCATCCGCCTTCCAAGACTTGGATGGTGCGGTCAGAGATTTTGCTAGTGAAGACTGAGGCAAAGAAGTCATTAAGGACCTCAGCCTTCTCCAAATCCCAGGTAGCCAGTTCTCCCGATATCTTCTGGAGGGGGCCTATGTTGTCCCTAGTCTGTCTTTTATTTGTTACGTGCCTATAGAATCCCTTCCTATTATCCTTAACATCCCTAGTCAAGTTCAATTCTTAGTGGGCCTTAGCCTTCCTCACCTGGTCCCTAGCTTCCCGGACAGCATCCCTGTATTCTTCCCAGGCCACCTGTCCCTGCTTCCACTTTCTATAAGCCTCTTTTTCCCTTTGAATTTTCCTCAGCAGCTCCTTATCCATCCAAGGAGGTCTCCTGGCCCTCCTGCTGCAATTCCTTCTAGTTGGGATGCAACACTCCTGAGCTTGTAGCAGCTGATCCTTGAATAACAACCAAGAGTCTTGGGCCCCCCCTGCCCTCTAGGGCTGTGTCCCATGGAACCTTACTAAGCAGGCTCCTGAAGAGGCCAAAGTCTGCTCTCTTGAAGTCCAGGGCAGTAAGCTTGTTTCACGCTCTTCTCATTGTCCCAAGGATCTCGAATTCGACCACCTTGTGGTCGCTGCAATCAAGGCTGCCCTGGAGTGTCACATTTCTAACCAGCCCTTCCCTGTTGGTGAGCACGAGGTCAAGCATGGCACCTCCCCTTGTCGCCTCCTCTGTTACTTGCAGAAGGAAGTTGTCTTCCACACAATTGAGGAACCTCCTGGATTGCTTGTGCCAGGCCGTACCTTCACTCCAACAGATGTCAGGGTGGTTGAAGTCTCCCATGAGAACAAGGGCCTGCGAGTGTGAGGCTGTTCCTATCTGCCTATAGAGCACTTCATCCACAGATTCCTCTTGATCAGGCTGTCTGTAACAGATCCCCACAGTAATGTCACCCATAGCTGTTCTCCCTTTAACCCTGACCCACAAACTCTCTGTCGACTGCTCACCCGAAACAGAGTTCCATACTCTCCAGCCTATCCCTAACATAAATAGCAACTGCCCCTCCCTGCCTGCCAGGCCTGTCTTTTCTAAAGAGCCTGTAACCTTCCATTCCAACACTCCAGTCGTAGGAGCCATCCCACCATGTTTCTGTGATGCCTACTATATCATACTCCCATAGTCATGCACGTAGCTCTAATTCCTCTTGTTTGTTTCCCATGCTATGGGCGTTTGTATAGAGGCACCTGAGCCGAGCTCCAAATGAAGCCGGCTCATTGACTGGAGTGGCTGGAATATCTCTGCATCGCTCCGAGCATTTGTTGTAGGTGCCGGCAACTGAATGGGTGTGTTGGAATGAAACAATGCCCTCCTCCCCCAACACATCTAGTTTAAAGAAACCTTGACCAGTCTGGCAAGCCTCCTACCAAAACCCCTCTTCCTCTTCTTTGTCAGACCAGCTGCACCAGCCCCCAGTAGACCTGGCCTACTAACTTGGGTCCCGTATTCAAAACACCCAAACCCCTGACTATGGCACCATCCTTTTAACCATTTATTAACTTGGCCAATCCTCCTAGCTTTTTGAAGGTCCTCCCCTGTATTCTGGAGAATTGATGAAAAGGCAATCTGAGCTCCAGAGCCCCTAACCACCTCTCCCAGGGCTCTGCAGTCCTTCTTTATGTTCTCCAGCCTACTTCTATCAACATCGCTAGCAGCCACATGGATCACTAGAAGTGGGTAATAGCCCATGGGTCTCACTAGAGCAGGCAGCCTCTCTGCAACATCCCTGATCCGTGCCCCAGGTAGGCAACACACCTCCCTCGAGACCGGGTCAGGCCGACAGATGAGTGCTTCTGTCCCTTTCAAAGTAGAGTCCCCTACCCCTATGACCCATCTCTTTTTCCTGGCAGCACCAGTAGTGATCTTCTTTACTGGTGCACCAGCCGGTTGTTTCTGGTGCAAGTGCCCTTCCTTCTTAGCCCTCTGCAGGACAGCAAAGTGGTTCTGGGTGGGGACAACAGCTTTAGGAGGAAGCCCCTTGTTTTTAATTGTCCTCTTCCTCTTTTTTTTTGTTGTTTTTTGTTGTTACTATTTCCCAGCTTCCTGGGTTGACAGCCTCCTCCACTCCTCCATGAGCTTCAGGGGACGCTTGAGAACCCTCCACAGTTTGGGCCTGGAGGAGGCAGTCCTGCTTCCTCTCAGCTTCCCTGACATCTTGCAGCCTACTAACAGCATCCCGCAGCTCAGCCACCTGCTGCAAGAGGACCTGCACCAGGGAGCATGGAGTACAGCCCTGCCCATTTGGCACTGCTCCCTCAGGAGACCAGTGCAGCTACTCTCTACACTCTGAGCATTGCACTGCAGCCTCCCCTCTCATCGGCTCTGTCTGGGTGCCTACGCTGGCTGCTGCTGGGGCAGCCAGAGCAGAGCTCCCAGACCGGGCCCCGGTCATACGGCGAGTACACACCATCCCGCTAGCCTGCCAGCGTGGAGTACAGCCCTGCCCATTTGGCACTGCTCCCTCAGGAGACCAGTGCAGACACTCTCTACACTCTGAGCATTGCACTGCAGCCTCCCCTCTCATCGGCTCTGTCTGGGTGCCTATGCTGGCTACTGCTGGGGCAGCCAGAGCAGAGCTCCCAGACCGGGCCCCGGTCATACGGCGAGTACTCACCATCCCGCTCACTTGCCAGCGTGAACTGCCTCGAGCCGTCCTGTTCGCCGCTCTCCTGATCGCTCGCGCTCCCAGGGGCAAGTTTTTAACCAGAGAGAGCTGGTGCCACTCCTCGTGGCTCCACCCCCTGTGAGTCAGCTGCTCGCATCAGCTGAGCTGCAGGCTCCTGGGCAAGTCCTGTCGAGGACCTGAGGCTCCCTCAGTGGCTCTGGCCGCTCTCAATTAATTGTTGTCTCTGTTTCAAGTGTTACAACTGTGTGGAGTGTGCCTATTCTGTGGTTTATTATAACGATGGTCATGGTCTTGCGATTTTGGCATTGGTGACAGGCTGTTATAACTGTGTTATTAATTGTTGTTTGTTTGATAGAATTTTAGTCTCTGTCTCAAGTGTTGTAACTGTGTGGAATGTGTCTGTGGGATCCCTAGTGTGTGTGTGAATGCGAGATTGATAATGGGAAATCAGCAGAGTGGAGAGATCTTGAAAAAGAGTCCTTTAGGATGCATTTTGGCACATTGGAAAGAACTGGGAGGGTTTCCTGAGGGCTCGGTAAATTAGAAAATATTGATGGAATATTGTAACCAATGATAGCCTTTGTATACTTTGGAAGATCAGGAAAAATAGCCTAAAAATGGAACTGAACTATGATATATTGTTTCAATTAATGCTATTTTTAAGACAACAAGGAAAATGGGATGAAGTGATTTATGCAGATATGTTTTTCACTTTAAGAAACCACCCGGAGTGGCAGACGGAATGTGAAATTAATATAGCTCTGACAGATCCCTAATTTTGGCTTTGGAAAAGGACAGGAAAAACAGAAAGCTAAGCTGGAGAGATGTTGTTCAGCCTGTGATATTGGTGAATGATGTTTAAAGTTAGAAAAAAAGAAAATAAACAGAGTAATCGGTACGATAGGTTGGGGGATTATATATCACAGGTACCTCCAAGAGGAGCACTCTCGGCATCTGCCCCATCTGTTATTGATAAGGAGGAAGAGGTTGCTGTCACTGGCAACAGAGTGGAAGGACTTGAGAACGTTAAAGAAGTGTGGAGAGCAAATAAGAATCGGGAACAGGTAGAGAAGAAAGAGCTGAGTAGTGCTATAGGCACGGCTACAGTGGCTACTTTGGGACAAGTAGAAACTGGTGGAGGGACTAATGTGAGAGGACGAGGCATGGGTGAGAGATTGAATTCTCCTGTGGGATGGAATCAGTGTGCATACTGTAAGGAGTGTGGATGTTGGAAGTGAGACTGCCCTGAGGGGAGTGCCATGGGGTGGCTCCGGTGACTGAATTGAAACTAGACTGACAGGGACCTGGGGAATCTACCCTAGCAGATCCACTGATTAAATTAAAACTAGGTACTACAGGAAATAAAATGGAATTTTTAAGTGGATACAGGAGCAACTTATTCGGTGTTAAATCAGAGGAAAAGAATTTGTTACAGATGTGGGAGTTACTGGCCACCAAGAAAAACAAACAAACAAACAAACAAAAACTAAAAAAAGCATTCTTTCTGAAACCTTTAGAGAACAAATTGGGAAAACAAATAGGAATGCATAAATTTATATACATGCCAAATTCTCCAAAATCTTTATTAAGGCAAGAAGCAACATTTAAAGAAGGCAAAATGGAATTAAGAGTCAAAACCTATCAATTAGCTGAAGTTTTGAGTTTATCTTTAATTCAACAGAAAAACGAACAGGAGGACCTCCCTGAAATAGAATAAATCCTTAATCAGGTATATCTGGGAGTATGGGCATCTGAAGTTCCAGGTAAGGTGAAAAAATGCTTTGCCTGTTAAAGTAGAAATAAAAGGGGGGCCTGCCCAATTAGAATTAAACAATATCCCTTAAAATTGGAGGATCGAAATGGAAACAAATAAATAATTTTTTTAAAAAATGTGGATTATTAATTGAATGTGAATCAGAATATAATACTCTTATCTTGCCATTAAAGAAATCTGATGGGAAAAGTTACAGATTAGTTCAAGATCTCAGAACAATCAACAAAATTGTGGAGGATATTCATCCAGTAGTAGCTAATTTCTATACTTTACTGACTAAATTGAATACTAATCAGGAGTGGTTAACTGTTCTGGACTTAAAGGATGCATTTTTCTGTCTGCCCCTGGCCAGAGAAAGTCAAAATTTATTTGCTTTTGAATGGGAAAAGCCTGAAACAGGAAGAAAGACACAGCTCACTTGGATGATATTACCTCAGGGATTTAAAAACAGTCTGACCATTTTCAGAAATCAATTGGCACAAGAATTAGAATTCTGGGAAGCACCCACCCAGACAGGAACTTTACTACAGTATGTGGACGACCTGTTAATTGCTACCAAAACTGAGAGAGAATGTGTTAAATGGACTGTAGAATTGCTAAACTTTCTGTGGCTAAATGGATACTAGGTATCTAAATTGAAGGCTCAACTAATCTGAACTCGAGTATCTTATTTAGGATGCAAAATAACAGGAGGACATCCAGAACTTGGAGCAGCTCAGAAGGAAGCAATCTGTCAAACACGTGACCATCCACAGTTAAAGATATCCGGACGTTTCTGGGAATGACAAGATGGTGTCAACTCTGGATCCATGGTTATGGTGTTCTGGTAAGACCCTTATATGAGCTGCTAAAAGAAAAGCCAACCTTTCTAAAATGTACAGATCAAGCTGAAGAAGCGTTTAAAAGTTTAAAGATAGAACTCATGAGAGCTCCAGCTCTGGGGCTCCTGAACATAACTAAACACTTTTGGCTATATTCCTATGAGAAACAGCGAATAGCCTTGGGGGCTTTGGCTCAAAGATTGGGACCTTATGAAAGAGCAGTGGCCTATTTTTCAAAAAATTGTGATGACTAATATTGTGAATCCAGCATCTTTCCTTCAGGAAACCCCTACCGAACCGTTGACTCACGATTGCTTGGCCACTATAGACTGTATATTCGAGCTGACCAGATCTGAAGGAAGAGCCTCTGGAGGGTGCAGATTCCTGGTTCACCGATGGCAGCAGCTTTGTTAAAGACAGTAAGCAAAGAGCAGGATATGTCAGAACTACAACTTCAAAGGTAATAGAAGCTAAATCATTACCCTCTTAACACTTCAGCACAAAAGGCAGAAATAATAGCCCTGACTAAAGTCTTGGAGTCGTCAAAGGACAAGCAGCTAAACATATGGACTGATTCCAAATATGCCTTTGATGTAGTTCATGCACATGGAGCAATTTGGAAAGAACAAGGACTTTTAAATACCAAGGGAAGACAAATTAAACACGCAACAGAAATTCTACGATTGCTAGAAGTTGTACAATTACCAAGAAGTGGCTATCATACATTGTAAAGGACATCAAAAAGGTAACTCTGATCAAGAGATTGGAAATAATTTGGCTGATCGTGAGGCTAAACGGGCAGCAGAAACAGAAAGAGTTGAGGTGATGTCCTTAATTCCTGATGGTAAACTGGTAATTGAGCAAAATAAACCTAGGTACTCTAAAGAAGATATGAAACTAATTGAAGACTTGGAAGGACAGGAAAATGAAAAGGGTTGGATAAAAAATACCTGATGGGCAACTAGTGATCCCCTATAATCAATTATGGAAGTTGATACAAGAAGAACATAACAAAACTCATTGGGAAAGTAATGCCTTGTATAAACATTTAAACAAACAGATCATAGGAAGAAATTTATATACCATAGTGCAATTAATGACAAAACAATGTCAACTATGCCTGAAAAATAACCCTAAGACTGAAAACAGGAATCAGGTATGGACAACTGGAAAAGGGAATTATCAGGACCAACAGTGGCAAATAGATTTTTCTGAATTACCCAGAAAAGGAGGTTATCGATATTAATTGGTATTGACAGATACTTTTTCAAGGTGGCCAGAAGCATTTCCTTGCAGGACAAATAACGCAAAACAAGTGATTAAGGTGCTATTAAGTGAAATAATACCTCATTTTGGGGTACCAGCAACTACCTCCTCTGACCGTGGTACACATTTCAGTGCAAAATTATTACAAGAAATCAGCAAGAAATTGGAAATAGATTGGCAATTATATGTTCCATATAGGCCAGTGGGCAAGTGGAAAAATTAATCACTTAATTAAACAACAGCTTGGGAAGATTTGTCAAGAGAGTAAGTTGTATTGGTATCAAGCATTACCATTGGCCTTATTGGGAATCAGAACAAAACCTCGGTCAAAGGAGGGAATTAGCTCATTTGAGATTCTATATGGAAGGCCATATCAATCTCAATTTAAAGGAGAGAGCCTTCAAGAAGTAGGAGCAGGATACCTTCAACAGTTCTTGGTAAACTTGGGAAAACAGAAGAAATAAATGGCAGAGTGTTAGGGACCAGGGCCAGAGACAGATTATCCTATTCATCCTTCTAAGCCAGGAGATTGGGTTTTTATTAAGAATTTTACAGGTGATCCCCTAGAAGAGGAGTGGACCATACCAGGTATTACTGACTACCTTTACAGCAGTGAAGATAAAGCAACAGCCTGCTTGGATATATTACTGTCCTGGTTTAGCAGTAGCAGTCATTTTTTCTACTTCTTAGTACCTGGTGCAGTGCTGTGGTTTTGACTTTTGGCCTGGGACAGTACTGATAAAACCAATGTTTTCAGTTGCTGGTCAGAATGTTTACCCTGACCAAGGACTTTGTGAGTCTCATGCTCCGCCAGGGAGGAGGAGAAGCCGGGAGGAAGCAGGGACAGGACACCTGACCCAAACTAGCCAAAGAGGTATTCCATACCACAGCATGTCATGCCCAGGATGTAGAAATGAGAGTACCCGGAAGGGCTGGATCACTGCTGGGTCGGGGAGTTATTGGTCGGCGGGGTGGAGGTGAGGTACTGGTTGGTGAGCAGTTGCATTGTCTTCCTTGTTATTTCCTTTATCATTATTATTATTGGTGGTAGCAGTAGTGATTTGTGTTATACCTTAGTTACTAGACTGTTCTTATTTCAACCCATGGTAGTTGCATTCTTTCGATTCTCCTCCACTGCCCTCCAGGAGCGGAGGGAAGAAAAGTTGGGGGGGGAAGTAGACTGCGTGGTTCTAATTTACGGCCTGGGCTTAAACCACGACAATTACTCAAGAATCAAGAAGGCGCCAGAACCATAAACACATCAGAACCGAGAAAAAGTATGGCCCGTCAAGTCTTCAGGACCCACACATATGAGACTACATTGATCATAATTTGGACTTGTACAATAATAGGTGTAGAAGCATGGAATCAAAATCTATATCTGAGATTGATACAAAATGTTACCAATGTCTTAAACAAGAGTGATTGTTGGATCTGTACTCAGCTACCTAAATCAGGAGAGAGACTGGGTATTCCTTTAATTGGCCTCCCTCTCCCCTTTAAGACAAATTGGAATAGATTATGGAGAAATCCTGTTTATACCAACAAGGGCCATACAAATTTACAAGTTTTAAGGATATAAGCCTCAAATATGTCAGAAGTTAAATGCGGAACCACTAACAAAACTCTTAATCAAGGCAACATGTCAGTAGGAAATTACCCATATTGCAGCTGGGCAATGCAACTTCACCTTCAAAAACCTTTAACTGGTTATTGGAATGTTCCTGAAGGGAAAGGGTAGTATTGGTTATGTGGAAAAAATGCCTATAAGGCTTTGCCTCCTAACCGGAAACGGACATGCAGACTAAGTGTAGTGGTTCCAAACTTTACAGTAATTGACATTCATCCCTCTGGAACCTGGGTTCAGAGTTTTATACGACATCTCCAAATCAGTATAATAAATTAGTGTTTTCACTAGCATGAATTTGAAGATGTGAATAAGAAAGTTTCCAAACAGCATGCCTAAGGAGCTCCTGGGTAAACAGAATAACCATCAGTGTAATTCTTCATATAATCACAAAGGTATTTCATAGTTTAAATGCATGTTAATGTGGAGCTATGATTTTCAGTGACATTTTTTCCCAATGATATTTTTTAAAATGTATCATAATAATTATCTATTAGCAATTAACTTTTAATTCTCTTAAGATTTTAACAATTATAGTCAGTACAAGTATACAATGGATAAACACACTCATATAGAATGTAGAAAAAAGCCGCATTTCAAGAACAAGCACTATATTTTTTGCTTACTTATAAAGTTAAAAAATACTGAAAAACAGTAAGTGGATTTTTTCACTACAGCTTATTTTTCTTGAAAAGTAGGCAATCCCTGAACACATATCTTGAAGTATTTTTATATTAGACCTTCATATTTTATTCCAGTGCAATTTCACCTTATGAAACTGAAGATTATGTCAAAATGAAACAGACTATATTCTTTTTAGGTTTATTCTAAATTAATTAGAATAACTTTTGGGGGATATTTTGATGTTATGTTTGATGTTAGCATGTTTGGAAGTTTAGTAGTTCATAGCTTTAGCATGCATGACAAATTAGAAATTTTGTAGACAACCTTTTTTCATTAGATAAAAAACCCCAAACAAACATAACTAAACATCAAAATACTAATTTTCTTTCTCTAAGTCTTTCTTCTTAAAACTAAAGCATTATATGCATTAATTATTTTGTTATGTGCTCTATCAAGGAAGATGGGAAATCTATCTTAAATAGCTGGCATCCAATCACTTTGTAACTTAAACTTTTTGGACTGTACTTGCTGAAGATTAAAATTCCAAGGACAAAATAGTAAAATAGAATCATAGAATCACAGAATGTTTTGCACTGAGAGGGACCTTAACGATTATCTAGTTCCATGGGCAAATACACCTTCCACTAGACCAAGTTGCTCAAAGCCCCATCCAGTCTGGCCTTGAACACTTCCAGGGATGGGGTAACCACAACTTCTCTGGGCAACCTGTGCCAATGTCTCATCACACTCACAGTGAAGAATTTTTTCCCACTATTTAATCTATATCTACTGTTTTATTTTAAAGCCATTCTCCCTTGTCCTATCACTACATGCTCTCGTAAAGTCTCTCTCCAGATTTCTCGTGGGCCCCTTTAGGTACTGGAAGGCTGCTATAATGTCTACACTGAGATACTCCAGGCTGAACAAGCCCAGCTCTCTCAGCCTGTCTTTGTGAGAGAAATGTTCGAGCCCTCTGATCATCTTTGTGAACATCCTCTGGACTTGCTCAAGCAGGTCCACATCCTTCTTACATTGAGGGTTCCAAAACTGAACACAGTACTTACTGCAGGTGCAGTCTCACAAAAACAGAGTTGAAGGGAATAATTACCTCCCTCTATCTGTTGGTCTCACTTCTTCTGATGCAGCCCAGGAAAGCTTCCTGATGCAAAAGTATTTGGGGGTATTGGTCAATGGCTGCCTGAATATGATCCAGCAGGATGCTCAGTTGGCCAAGGAAGCCAATAGCATCCTGGCTTGTATCAAAAATAGTGTGGCCAGAAGGAGGGAAGTTGTGTCCCTATACTCAGCATTGGTGAGACTGCACCTTGAACACCGTGTTCAGCTTTGGGCCTCTCACAACAGGAAAGACATTGAGCTGCTGGAGTGTTTTCAAAGAAGAGCAATGAAGCTGATGAAAAGACTAGAGTACATGCCTTGTAAGGAGCAGCTGAGGGAACTGGGTTTGCTTAGCCTGGAGAAAAGGAGGCTTAGGGGAGACGTTATTGTTGTTTACAACTACCTGAAAGGAGGTTGTGGTGAGGAAGGTGTCGGTCTCTTCTCTCAAGTAACAAGGAATAGGACAAAAGGAAATAGCCTCAAGTTGCACCAGGGGAAGCTTAAATTGAATATTAGGAAAAATTTATTCGCCAAAAGGTTATCAAGCTTTGGAGCAGGAAGCACAAGGAAGTAGTTGAGTCACTGTCATTGTAGATATATAAAACGTGTAGTTGTGACACTTAGGGATATGGTTTAATGGTCAACTTGGCAGTGCTAGGTTAACTTGATGACCTTAATGGTCTTTTACAACCTATATGATGCTATGATTCTATGATTCTATGATAATTGCAATTAATTAATTTCTACCTATTTAGTAAAAGAATATTTCAGTGTCTATAAGTTGCTGAAGTCTGTAACTCTGTAATCTTTGGGCCATTACGCTATTTTAAATCAGTTATCTGTTCACTGAGTAAGAACATAGATTACTCTGTTATGATGGCTTCTTTAGAAGCTCAAGAGAAGTCAGGAATGTATGAAAAATGAAAAGCTTGCTAGCTTCATCTTCCACAGAAGCTCAGTGTGAGCCACCTACAGTCTAAAAGTCACAGAGACTTTTTGATATGTATCTGCTGTAATATCCCACTCCTAATACTAATGAAGTTACATGGTTTATGGGCAGATACCGTTTTGTAGCTGGCTGGCCAGCCTCAGGATCCACCTCTTCTGCTCTTACACCCTGCAAGGAAACAGCCAGTCTCTTCTGTGCCTTCTTTTTATTATTTTCAAAGATCTTCTGAATGTTTAATTTGACCATAAAACAGTTTATGTTTGATATTCTGATTCTTATGTACTAGCATTTTATTTGATAGAGTTAACATTCTTGCTAATAACGATAACATAAAACTAAAGTCTGAGGAAATATAATAGGAATATAATCAGACTAACTGCTTTTCAGGAAGGATTATAGTATATTAAGTATTAATAGTTCAAATACTGACTCTTTTCTTCATGTACATCTAATTTACATTTCTTCTCTTTCACTTTCTGCTTTTGTGCAGTCCTTTTGCTGATACAAACTTAATCGGTTTTTTTTATTTCATATCACACTAAAACATAGCAATGTCATGGTGGCATGATTTAGTATGAGATGCCCCTGCCCATGGCAAAGCGGTTGGAACTAGATGATCTTAAGGTCCTTTGCAACCCTAACTATTCTATGATTCTATGATTCATGTAATTTAAAACTTAGTTTATTATTGTGTTCTTGGCACCCAGCTAATGTTTTATTTTTTATTATTATTAATGTTTCATTTTTTCTGTGTTTTATCCAGTGACAGCTTAATGACAAAACTGGAACACGTGTGACTTGCACAGTGATAAATCTCTAGGTACCTGTAGACATGCAATGTGAGAAAGTCCAAGGAAGTTAGTTAGGCCTCTTTAAGAGTTTCAGTAGTACAGTGAGGAACACAGATTTAAGTTAGTAACCTAAGATCAAAACAATTTTGGAGTATTTTAATAGTATCATAGGGAAAGTATGTCAAAATAACAGTTTTTTTTCTCCAAATAAAAATTCTAGTTTTGCCTTTATGTTAAGAGTGCTACTAAAAGAGATTGAAAAGTCACTGTTCCACAAAATAAAAATTCTGATGAATCAAGACAGAGACTGTCTATACTGTGAATTTCAATAATCCAGAACTCTTTAATTTTTATGTCAAAAAATGATATTAAATACTAAAATTAGATCATAATATTAATTTAACATATTACATAGCCTGAAAATCAAGATTTAATCAGTTATAAATGTAAGAAAATTGAAATGTTAAACCTATGTTTATACCTCATTAGAATGAAACACATCAGTACTATTGAAATGAATAAGTCAAAACAATTTTACTTTTTCTTTCTGAAACATTTGTGGAAAATCTCTCGACTTCTGAAAATAAAAATAGCAAAAGAAAAAGTATTTTGGTTATACCTATACAACAGATATTATGGAGGTTTGATTTATTACCGCTATCTTTTAATCTACTTTTTCTTGTAGCTGCAGCTTTCCTTCATCCAAAGGACCTAATGTAGTAGTACTATACACTAGCATATTGTAAACATGATTCACAGTTATCAACCACCTATAAACAGCTAAATTATAGAATCATAGAATAGGTAGGGTTGCAAAGGACCTTAAGATCATCTAGTTCTAACCCCCCTGCCATGGGAAGGGACACCTCATACTAAACCATGACACTCAAGGCTCTGTCCAACCAGGCTTTGAACACCACCAGGGATGGAGCATTCACAATTTCCCTGGGCAACCCATTCCAGTGCCTCACCACCCTAACAGTAAAGAATTTCTTTCTTCCTTATATCCAATCTAAACTTCCCCTGTTTAGGTTTGAACCCATTACCCTATTACCTTGTCCTGTCACTACAATCCCTGATGAATAGTCCATCCCCAGCATCCTTATAGTCCCCTTTCAGATACTGGAAGGCTGCTCTGAGGTGTCCATGCAGCCTTCTCTTCTCCAGGCTGAACAGCCCCAACTTTCTCAGCCTCTCTTCATAGGGGAGGTGCTCCAGTCCCCTGATCATCCTCGTGGCCCTCCTCTGGACTTGTTCCAACAGTTCCATGTCCCTTTTATGTTGAGGACACCAGAACTGCACACAATACTCCAAGTGAGGTCTCACGAGAGCAGAGTAGAGAGGCAGGATCACCTCCTTCGACCTGCTGGTCATGCTCCTTTTGATGCAGCCCAGGATACGGTTGGCTTTCTGGACTGCGAGTGCATACTCCTGGCTCACGTTCATTTTCCAATTGACCAACACCCCCAAGTCCTTCTCTGCAGGGCTGCTCTGAATCTCTTCTCTGCCTAACCTGTAGCTATGCCTGGGATTGCTCCCACCCAGGTGTAGGACCTTGCACTTGGCATGGTTAAACTTCATCAGGTTGGCACCAGCCCACCTCACAAGCATGTCAAGGTCCCTCTGGATGGCATTCCTTTCCTCCAGCGTATCAACTGAACCACATAGCATGGTATCATCGGCAAACTTGCTGAGGGTGCACTCAATCCCACTGTCCATGTCACTGACAAAGATGTTGAACAAGACCGGTCCCAACACCGATCCCTGAGGGACACCATTCGTTACTGGTCTCCAGCTGGCCACCGAGCCATTGACCACTATGTTGAATTCTAACTGGGCCTTAGCTTTCCTAACCTGGTCCCTAGCTTCCTGGACAATATTCCTGTATTCTTCCCAGGCTGCCTGTCCTTGCTTCTACCTTTTATAAGCCTCTTTTTTTCTCTCAAAGTTTCCTCAGCAGCTCCTCATTCATCCAAGCCAATCTCTTGGCCCTCCTTCCACACTTCCTTCTAATCAGGTGTGTTGAGATGGAATGATGAGCCCCTCCCCCAACACATCTAGTTTAAAGCTTCCTTGACCAGTCTGGCAAGACTCCTACCAAAACCCCTCTTCCTCTTCGTTGTCAGATCAGCTCCACCATGTCCTAGTAGACCAGGCCTACTAAATTGAGTCCCAAATGTCACACTTACCTGAAAGGAATAAAAATAAAAGGTTAAATTATTATTTATTAATATATAATGCAAATTTTTATACCCTAATACCTGATTCAGTTTATAGTTCTGAGCACAGAATTTGACATAAATATGTAATAAACCAGATCTTCACTGATATAGGAAAGGTGATAATTCCTCAAATTAGCTGATGTGCATACGCATTTTTAGAATGTCATCAATATCTTTTTTTTTTTTTAATTATTCTTCATTCATTTCTCTATGACTAGCATTAAATGCCCATTTCAGACAGTGCTTAATGATATGGCCATGGTTTTACATTGTATGCTAAGAACTAATCTGAGAAACACAGTTTGTTTACATCTTTCATCTCCAAATTTTGTGCTGTGGGGTTTGGGGTATTTTCTTTTTTTTTTTTTTTTGCCTTTTTTTTTTTTTCTGATTTGCGGCTTACATGATATCTATTTGATTTAACAAAATTGTATTTTAACTTTAATTCATCTTTACTTCCCCAAATGTTTCACTTCCCTTAGTCTCTGCATGCATTTCAAACCATAACGGTCTCTTCAGAGGCTGTTTAAATATTTTTTCCCTTTTCATCTAGAGGATGGCTAGGAGAGAAGGTAGACTTTAAAATGCCATTGGGAAGGGACAGTGTAGGGACAGACTTTTTTTTCCTAGTCACATCGACAGCAAAGACCATCCTTGTAAAACACATCGTAGAGATTAAAAGGAAATGGAGTGCTATATAGTGAACAGATTACTGCAATCTTCTGCAATTTGTGAGATCCTAATGATTTAATTTCATCACTGGTGTGCTGTGTGATCTCAAAGAAATAATTTCACAGCCCTCTACTTCTGTATCCCCTCTATTGTCTTTCTGATTTGCATTTTCATACTATAAAACTCTAACTAAATACATGCATAATGAGGTGAACTCTAATAGAAATAACAAACTGGAATACGTGAGTCCACAAATCTTTGCATAAAGTATAATAATTAATGGAAGATCAGTATTTTGGTATGAAACTGTGGGATTTTTTGTTTTGTTTCACTTTTCTTTTAGACACTGTAGTGAATATTGGGTTAGACACTTTAATGAACATTTGTTCACATTCTCATGCCACAAAACTGTAATATATGTCCTTCAGTTAAACACTTCAGTCTCTGATCCTGGGCATTTTCAGTAGCTATTCAGAGAAAGACACTGGACTATTCAAACTCAGAGGATTCTTTCACTTAAGAGTAAGAAGAAAAGTGCACACAGAATTCTCTGTTAAATCACTTGTGGTATTGTCTATCTATAATCTTCTATATTATAATTACAATACTTATTCAATTCTTATTATCAGTATTTCAGTTTGACTTCCTATCTCTTCAGTAAAAGAATTCAGTCCCTTGGCTTTCAGGTCTGTCCTCCCATTTAGAGAAGAGATTCAGAGCAGCCCTGCAGAGAAGGACTTGGCGGTGCTGGTTGATGAGAAAATGAACATGAGCCGGCAGAAGGAAGTTGTCTTCCATACAATCGAGGAACCTCCGGGATTGCTTGTGCTGGGCCGTACCGTCCCTCCAACAGATATCAGGGTGATTGAAGTCCCCCACAAAGACATGGGCCTGCAATCGTGAGCTGTTCTTATTTGTCTGTAGAGCACTTCATTCACAGAGTCCTCTTGATTAAGCGGTCTGTAACAGATCCCCACAGTAATGTCTCCCATTGTTGTTCTCCTTTTAATCCTAACCCACAAACTCTCTGTTGACTGCTTACCTGTCCCCAGACAGAGTTCCATACTCACCAGCTTATTCCTAACATAAATCTGAAAAGAATCTGAAAAGAAAATTCAGCCTTGTTGCTATCGAACACTAGTAAGTAAAAGTATCTCAAAATTCAATATTTCTTATAGCCTAATTGTTGAAAAGACTGCAGAGATCATAATTATATTGCTAGAGTATAGGGAAAAGCATCAGGATAATCGTGCTTAATATTTGTCTAGTACCTTTTATCCAAGGATCTAAAGATCTTTGTAAACATTAGCTAATTAAATATGATTATAAATTCCTTTCTGCTGCAAACAACAATAATAGTTGTCTTTCTTGATAAGTGCCTTACTTTTAATGTTTTGGGGTGATGTGTGGGAAGTGGATAATTAATATTGCTTTTGTGAATTTATCTTTCATGTTTTGTCAGTTTAGGAGGCTATGAAACTGTAAAAGTAAAGAACTAAGTGCATGCAACCTTATGAAGAGTATATATATGTGTATGCAATTAAAAAAAAAAAAAAAACAAGATAAAGAGCAAGAGAAAGGAAGAGATTCAAGTCTCAGAAGTCCATTCATGAGCTTTCCTTAACTGTCAGATCTACCTTGCAGGAAGTACTCTGTCTACTCACCAGGGTAGATAGCTTATATTTTGTTCTGTTTTTTTAAATGGAAACTTCATTCTAAAACCTGAAAAACATTTCAACAGATGTTGACTTACATGTAATGATATAAAATGTAAGTTTGCATCTGTAAAACAATTTTTTCCCTGAAAAACAAGTTTTTTAACAAAGTGAGCTTTAAAAAAACCTGTGCACTTAGGTAACTCAAGACTGTTATTACTTTGTGTTCCTTATTATATTCCTTATTGTACAACTTGGCTATGTATCCTACAAGCGTATGGTGGTAAAGAAAATTCTTGAAAAACTTGTAGGGTGTGTGAGGAGGTAAAGGAAAGAAAAAAGTAAAGAAGGCGAAGGACTGTTGGGAAAGATGGAGTGGGATTTGATGAAGCAGGAACTACTAGGAATGCAAAACCACTATGGTGAGATTACTTCTGTGCTACACAAACACATGTTATCTGTAGTGCTACTGAATTACGAGTGTGGGATTTTTAGCATATTTTTTGTAAACTGTATATATAACAATCATTCTCTAGAATTAGATTGAATATGGATATAGTTAAGATACACCTTCTTTGACTTGAATGATCTTATAGGTTTTTCTCGTTTTCAATATATACTGTTTTGCTAATTTGGGGAAAACCAGAACTATTTCATTTACATTTTGGAATGCTAACATGGCAAAATTTTGTATAAGTATATAAATTAATTCCTTCAAAATAATTGGAGCCTTTTGTTAAAATAGTAATGGTAAAATCAAATCCAAATTTTTATAACTAATGATGTATTTTTATTTATGTAATTCAGGCTGAGGAAAGGAAAGTCATCTTTGTTTCCATACCAGATTCATATTCCCACAGAGCAATATGGTGATTTAAAAGAAGCTTATATTATGAGAAGGTTTATGTATTTTTTAAACCTCACATTGATTCTTCTAAGATACTTTGTCTGTCCCTTTTTTCTGGTTTGGAACCCATCTTTGTAGATGCTGTGACTATATTCTATGAATGCTTTGAATATATAATATGATTGTTGTTTTCTCATAGGAAAGATGAATCATTTAGCCTTTGACTTAGGAGCTAGAAGCTACTTTAAATATGCAACTGTTTTCCAAAAGTCATTCTTATAGGCAAAAGGGGGCACATCTGTTCCCTAGTAACTGTAAATAATTCAGTAAACCAGACAATAAAGTTATATTTTTTACTATATTTTTTTTCAGAATTTGCATAAGTTTTGTCTACAAAAGAATATTAGCAATTGCTGGAAGTTATTTTTCTAAAAAAATAATTTGAATTGCTCAATAAAAAAACCGCATTCTTGACATTCATCTATTTATTTGTTTTTCTTCCATTGTTATTATTAATGTTTGGGATTTTTTGTCTTTTGTCGAAAGTCAGGAAAATGAAAATACTTCTGCTTATTATTGTTGTTATAGTCCACAAAACTGAAAGCCACAAGACTTGCACAAATTTAAAGACAAAGCTGAAGAACAGTTTAGAAGAATTAAAATGACTAAAGATCAATATGCACCAAAATACAATATGTACAGTTGTATGATTGTGGCTCAGGTGGGGAGTAAAAAACCTACCCAGCATCCAGTGAACAACTGAGTGAATTTTAGGCAGTGTCCTTGCTGCAACTCTTTGCAAAGTAATCATTATCAGAGTCAAGAAACCAAGTAATTAATATTTGCATAAAATGACAATAATGATTGAAGTCTAACTCCAGTGGATCACCCAGCTTCATAATTGGATCAGAGAAGAAGAAAAAAAAAGGCTATAAAACATGAGATTATGAGAACTGTTCTGATCCAAGACATGCCATAATAATATTACAAAACCTGTCAGCAGCAGAATTCAGATCAGAGGGAAAATAAACGCTAACTTGCCAGATGTTGTTAGAAGCAGCAAAATCATTAGAGGAGTGGCCAGAGACTCTAGACTGAACTGAGAGCCATTATGCTAAGCATTGCACATATATATAGTGCAGATCATTATTTGATTGCCAGAATTTAGTCTAAACCATCAGGACGGGTAGAGGCAAGAAACAAGGGCATAGAAAATCCTGCCTCTTCAATTTGTTCTAGTGACATCCCACTTGGAGTACTGTGTGCAGTTCCGGTGTCCTCAAAATAAGAAGGACATGAAGCTGTTGGAGCAAGTCCAGAGGAGGGCCACGAGGATGATGATTGTGCTGGAGCACCTCCCGTATGAAGACAAGCTAAGAAAGTTGAAGCTGTTCAACCTGGAGAAGAGAAGGCTGCATGGAGACCTCATAGCAGCCTATCAGTGTCTGAAGGGGGCCTACAAAGGTTCTGAAGAGGGACTTTTCATCAGCAACTGTAGTGATAAGAAGAGGGGTAACAGGTTCAAACTTAAACAGAGGAAGTTCAGGTTAGGTGTAAGGAACAGGTTCTTTACTGTGAGAATGGTGAGGCACTGGAACAGGTTGCCTAAAGTGTAAATGCTCCATCCCTGGCAGTGTTCAAGTCCAGGTTGGACAGAGCCTTGTGCAAAATGGCCTAGGGTGAGGCAACCCTGCCCATGGGAGAGGGGCTGGAACTAGATGACATTAAGGTGTTTTCCAACTCTAACTATCCTATGATTCTGTGAAAAGGGAGAAAGGATCTCAGGATAACAATTTCTTCCCTGTTTTCCAGTCACTGTTTAAAAAGCCCCTGTAATTGTTGAGCATATTTTCCATTCACAGGAGGTGCTGCAGCTCCTTCAAGATCCAGCGTTACAGGTTTGTTGATTTAATTCACAGGCATAGTTAAAACTGAGATGAAAGAATTCACGGTATAACAGGGGCTTGGTAGAGCAAGACTTTGTGGTTCCTGTGCTGCTCATTTCTCTGTCTCAAATTTTTTCAAGCTAGCATGTCCCCTAAAGCACCCTAATAGCCTGAAACAGAGAGTAAACTGAGGACATAATATTGAGGATTTAGTGGTTTATAATGATGGCTATAGTGCAAGTATCATGAAAATAAGAATAAAACTTTCAGTGCATATCACGACTTTTTAAAGAAATTAATTTCCAGCTTAAGTTAGTTTTTCAGACTCAGTTAATATTCAGAAAGGACAAATGAGTCATCTTTAGCTTTGAAATTCCCAAAGCTTGAAGCAAAAATAAAAGAATTAATGAAATTGTTGGTCTGGGGGAGAAACTCTAACTTCAGAACTATCAGCCATGAACTTTAACATAAATTATATGAAAAATTACTTGAAATGTATTTACTGAGTTAGTAGACACTTAGAAGACTACAGAAAATATACTAGACATGAACATCTTTTCTGTGTACCTGAATTATTTTAACTAGTGAAGGAAGAACAAGGAAGTAATTTCTCTGAATTGAGAAAAAATGTAGAAAGTTTAAAATATATTAAAAACACACGGAACAAATAAAAATTTATGAGGGTTTTTTATTACAATTGCTAGAAGGACATTTCTGAAAGTCCAGATTCATAGCCTGTACTTTTAATAAAAGTGTTGAGAGGTAGGTAGAACAAAAGAGATCAAAAGATCTACAGCCAGAATTTTCAGGGAAGAGAACAACCTTTCTATGAGCTGAAAAATGAGTAGATTTTATCTGAAAATGTGGTGGGCTGTATAGAGAAGTTACTATGTTGAGTATTTGGCCTATGCTGAGAGGGACATAAATCCAGATGAACAAATAACATACGTTTTCTTGCTTTTAAAATCTATCAGCTTCAAAACATCTTGTGTTTTAGTTGTTATGTAGGTATGCCTCTCTTTGTTTCCAACAGCATAAACCAGTGTTTTGTTTGTAGATCAAGACCCCTCTAGTCTTGAGTAAACTGTGCATTTGCACTATAACTGCAGGGATGATACATTCCCTCTTTCAACTCTTGAATGTGGGGATGCCTACAGAAGGGTAGGCAGATGTGAAAAGTCATAGGTTTCTGTTTGAGAGCTTTTGAACTCAACTTCAACCTACATGAAACAGAAAAATGCAGAAGGTAAATTAAAAATATAGCTTTAAGAACAAATAAGTGAACTGAAAATGATGCCAAGTGTCTATTTTAAGGAGTACTCCAGTTTCATTTCCCCATGCAGTTAAGCAGCCTTGAAACTGCTGGTGTCCTGCTGATCTACTTACTTATCCAGAGGCTGCTTCTCACCTTTTTACTTCTTGCTTAAAAATTGCTGTTTATCCATGATTGTGAAATGAACAGAGTAGAGTATGGCATAAGCAAGATAGTGCACTCCTAAGAACCAGTCAGTCTGGAAATAATTAATCTGTGTTCCTACAGTCTGTGCCTTCTTTTAGTTTGTTAGATTTGCACACTGCTTCAAGAACATTCTGAAAGGACTTCCAGCCTCGTAAGTCCACATGCTATTGCACCTAAGAAAAGCTTTTATTCTCCTTCTTAGTGTGAACATGCTCACAGGTTTGCAAGCATACTTACCTTACCTGGAATTTGTATCTGCATCACATTTCTTGACTCCTGGGAGCCATTCTGAATTACAGGTAAGACAAGACAAAGGAGCTTTCAATAAATCAGGGTCAGAACCTGGCTTAACCATTTAATTGAACTATGATATTCGCTATTCATTGTTTTAACACAAATATCAGTTTAGGTTTGGTTGGTTTTTTTTTTTTCCAAATAAGCACTTGATTTTTTCTTTGTTTTGTTTGTTTGTTTTTGTTTTTGTTCTTAATGTAGTCTGTGGTTTTTAAGTCTTTATAGAGAAATTATGAAAGTCAACTTTCACAGAGCTGAAATCTAGCTTTTTTTCCACATTATATGAAAGACTGTAAAATACAGAGATGTATATACCCTTGCACACGTGGAGACAGAGCACACACACAACTCCACATCAGAGAATTTGACTGCTTCAGTGAGAGCAGACAATTCTCCAATCATAAATGGCAATTACCTTGACAGAAGCAAAATTATTTTCAGTAAAACAAGCATTTAGATTAGCAGATGGCCTGATTCTGCTTTCTTTTCGTTTATGAAGTGATAATTTACTTCTGCAATTACCTCTGCCAAACACTGGGATTAGCTGGGGAGTAAAATACAATTTAATATGAGAAAGCTGCAGATCTGAATTGCCTCTGGATAAGCACTTGTTAGATAAAGATGTAGCAAGCTTCTAAGTTAGTAGGATTCTTAGTATTGTTTTTACTTAGAGTTAGCTGATTTGTGTGGTAACAGTTACCATATATAGTCTAAAGAGTCATTCAACTAAAAATGAAATAAAAATAGCCAAGAATTTAGATAGCTGACTTGTGAAAAATCAAAGAAATCTTCATTTTAAGAAAAAATTGTGTTCTATGTTTGATTTCCATTTCCAGTTCAGTTAGACATTGAAAAGGCCAGATGCCAGCATTAATACCTCATTGCTACTATTGCTATTTTCTGTTACCTAAAGCCAGTCTCCATATATCATTTATGATATATGAACCCAGAAATTAGATTTACCAGAATAAGTGGAACAGGGATCGCATAGCTCTGTATTTGCAGTAAGAGGGAAACTTTTGAAATCTCTACCTTTTAAAAATAAAGATGTTGCTAGTCAACTCAGCTGGAGTAGTGTATCAAGTATTGGGTTCTCCAGCACAAGAGAGACATGGAGCTCCTTGAATAAGTCCAGCAAAGTCCTACAAGAATGACTAAGGGTCTGGAGCATCTCTCATATGAGGAAAGGCTGAGAGAGCTGGGACAGTTCAGCCTAGAGAAGAGAAGGCTCAGGGGGGAATTTGATCAATGTATAAAAGTATCTGGATGGAAAGTCTCAAGGGGATGGACCAGGCTCTTCATGGTGGTGTCAGGTGACAACATGCATAAACTAAAACACAGGAGGTTCCACCTGAAGATGGGGAAGAACTTTACTCACTTCTTTAAGTGAGGGTGACTGAGCCTTGGAATAGGTTGTCCAAAGAGGCTGTGAAACATACTTCCCTGGAGATATTCAAGAGCTGTCTGGACACAATCCTGAGTAATGTACTCTAGGTAACCTTGTTTGAGCAGGGAATTTGGAATAGATGATGCCTAGCACTCCCTTCCAACCTCAACAATTCTTTGATCCCCATGAGGTATTGGGAGCAATTAATGATGTTCAAATCAAATAGATCACTGTATCAAGGATAAGAGGCTTCATCTGATGGTCATTTTCCAAAAATAAAAATGCGGTTTCTATATATTTTGTCGTATTTCTGTTTCTTCCCAATCCCAAAGTTCACTATTTTCACAAAGGCTATCATGGTTGTAAGAGGTTTTCCAGGGTTTGCAAAGGAGACTAAACCATGTTATGGTGCAGTAAGGAACCTGTGAAGAGCATGATCAAATTCTCTGTCTTCCAGAATTCAAGTAGTTGAAGTAGGAACCCAAGTAAACAACTCCCATCCTTATTAGGAGAGGTACGAGGGAGGATCAGAAAATATGAAGAGATTATTTACAGGTAATTGCATGTGCATTTTTTATTTGGGCCAGAGAAGATAAACGCAAGTTACTAGTAGCTTGGAGACATACTAACAGTTACCAGTCTTTAAGGTATCATGCCATAAATCATGTATGTGCTAGATCCTTAGCTATTATAAACTAAAGACTTCAATTGAGTAAGTGAGCTTTATTTAAACTCTTTTTCCCTCAGACTTGTAAAGGATGGAGTGCCAGCAGCATGGTTATTATCTTTCCAAATTTATTCTCATTCTGGAATGCACAGTCTAGTAAAATGTTCTGCCACTCTGTATCTATGTTTGGATCATAAGGCTGTATATGAGGAAATGTGATTGTTTTCCTAGATGATGTCTAGAACAAGATATTTTATTAAGTCTTTGGTATAAATGGAGTACAAACAGAACCAAAATTGTACCCTTCATTGAAGAAATTCATTTCAGTATCTGAAGATTTCACTTGTTTGAATCTTTCTTAAAGACCTTTGCAAATCTTGTATTTATCGCATCAACAAAATTTCTGAAAGAAAAACAATAGGCAGTAAGTGGAATGAAGTTAAGGTTGCTCAGTACTGTAAGAAAATGGAATGAAGTTAAGGTTGTTCAGTACTGTTTGTTGAGAAATTAACTTGTATTTAAGTAATCTTCAAATAAAATAGAAGGGAATCTAGAAATATCCCTTAATATTTCCTTGTTTCTCACACATTTTTTTGGATCTCAGCTTTTCCACACAGACTTTTAAAGACTAAATAAGGTTGTCCTTGAACATGCAAAAACTTTTCATCTGAGCATTCCTTTTAAACATACTCAGAAGCTTTAATTTTTTATTTGGGTTTTTTTTTCCTACATGTGTACGGTCCTTCTGCATTTGTTTCTAAGTCTTATTATAGAATTTATGAGATCATCCCATTTTTGTACCCATTTTAATTGTACATGTTTTGTTTTTATGGTCTCCCATTTTCCAAGGTACTGTGTAAAGCATCATTTAAAACCTAGAGTTCCTTAATTCAACATACGTAATATCCTTATTTAGAAAAGGGAAAAATACATAACTCACAAGTACTTGAATAACATACATTGGAACTAAATTTTGCACTGTAAATATAGGCATTTTTTTTAGTTTCTGCTTCCTAATATCTAATAATAAACAAGTCTACATTAAATAATTTCAGATATTGCTTTATTTTGAACTCAGAATCATAGCCGTAACCATTATAAATATTGCTTTTCTTTTTATATTGTCACAGTGGTACATAAAACAACACCATAAGCCGTCTATTCTGGGATCCCATGCATGCTTCCAGCACTTTTATTTATTGTATCATTTTTATTTATAGTATCAGATTCCTGAACTTCTATTAATCTTCAGTCCTTTACTGAACACATATTTCTTCTTTTTGCTTAAATTTTGCTTAGTACAGCCTGCCTGAGGAAAATATTAAATGGAGGTTCTTTCACTCTGTTTTCTCATGTTTTCTTTTCCTATTAACCTATTAGACGATTCTTAAGTTGTCACTGCAATTTTGAACAACACTCCCTATTAATGTAAGAGAAGCATATACCATAACCAGAATCTGCATAGTCCATTAAAAAGAAATACAGACAAAAGTGCAGTAAGTAAAAAAGATCACATTAGTACAGAGCACTGCTGCCTGTTTGCTTTCTTCCTCCTAATTTTGAATGTTCAAACTCAAAAGAATATTTCAAAGAAGTTTCAACCTGGTATCTCCACATGGATATAGAAGCCTGGATATTCTTATTCAGGGTAAATAATGTAACTGATTTTACTTCAGTATGACAGCTATCCGGAGCAAAATATGTTATTATTGTTTTAACTTTAAATTAACTTTAAATTATTAAAAATAAAACAAACCCAAAACAAAAAATCAATATACTATTTTTTTTTCCTTCCCCTCACCCCAAAATATATAATCACAGAATCAAAAATTAGATGAATCTGGAAAGCAGGTCTGTAAGTCACCTAGACAAATCCTTACAGCTAAGCTCAGAGTCAGCTAATGCAGGTTGCTCAGTTGCATTAGTTGATTCTGAGTTGTCATGCATGTGCAGTTGAGCTTTAAATATCCCCAAAAATGGAGTGTCCACAGCCTGTCTGTGCAACCTGCTCCAGTTCTCAGCCACCCCTGCAGCAGCAGTTTTTTCTGTATGTTTAAGCAGCATTATCTGTATTTTAATTTTGGACCATTGTCCGTTGTCCTGTCACTGGGCATAACTGAAAAAATCCTGGCTCCATTTTCTTTACCTCCATCCCTTGGATAAGACCCCCCTGAGCCTTCTGTTCTCTAGGCTAAGTATTCCCACCTCTCTTAGCCTCTTGTATGAAAGATGGTTCAGTCCGTTCATCATCTTTGTAGCATTCTGTATACTTGATGTGGTGTGGTCATGTCTCTCTGGTATTGGGGAGCCCAGAACTGGACACAATACCCAGAGAAGTCTCACCAGTGCTGAAGGAAGAATCACCTCACTCAATCTGCTGTCAGGACTCTGCCCAGTGCAGCCCCAGAAGCCGTTTGCCTTTTTTGCCACAAAAAAGCTCATGCTCAAATTACTGCCCACCAGGACTCCCAGGACCTATTCTGCAAATCTGCTTCCAAGGTGGCTGGCCCCACACTAAACTGCTGAAGAAAATTATTCATCTCCAGCTATAGGACTTTAGAGCACTCATTACTGAACTTTTTGGGGTTCCACTGTGCCCATTGTCCGAGACTGTCAAGGTTCCTCTGAATGGTAGCACTACCACTGGTGAATCACTCTACCCAGATCATTGCAGCCTTTCCGAGAGTGCATTCTGTCCCATCTCACCATACTACATGACTGATGTGCGTCAGTCTCTTATCTCTGTGAATAAATCTTGATATTGTTCATAACAAAATGCATTGCTAGCAGTGTGTTCTCTCTCGACACATCAGTAGGAAACAAACTTGGGGAAAGAAAAAAAAGGTAATCTGCCACATGCCTACATGGTCTTGACAAGCCTGTCATTTTGACAACTAAATGCATCTTATGAAGGAAATAATAATTTCCAAAGATATTGGCTTCCCTAGAGGGAAAATAAAGCTGTCCACCTTATGTCTTTTAATCAGTTGTTACTTAATGAACTTTGCTAAGCAAGATTCTCGGAGTCTGACATTCTTTTTCTCATTAAAAATGGTATCCCCATGAGTTCAATGGAAGCCTTATTAAGATTAAATTTTCAACAGTTGTCTGTTTCTGTTGCCTGACTGTGTTTTAGAAAGTGTCAGAATGCTTACCATCCTGGCAGCTGCATGTAGACAGATTTACAGGGGACAGCTGTAGGTAACAGTCAATCATATTTGGTTCAGTGACAGAATTTAATTAGCTGACAACAAAGAGAATTACTCTATAAAATCAATTAATTGTTATTTGTGTACAAATTCATTTCTTTTTCGGGTCTTTATTTAACTTGGAAGAGATAAATAAAAGATCAGCATATAACGATGATCCATGCCTGACCAAAAGTATCGCAGAGGTAAAAGTATCACCCCTCCCCTCTGCCCATTTTCAGGATGCTTGCCTTGTAAGTAGTAATATTTGGCTTCTTTCATCACCAACATTATTTTTGTTTCTTTCTGCTCAGTGCTTTGTCTGACATACCTGTTTTTTTTCTTGATTATTAATCAATAAAATGTATAGAGAATCAGGAAGCAATAAGCAGTAAGATGGCTCAGTTGTTTACAGATATATTAATTCTAGAAAAATGCATTACTTGTCCCTACTTGAGTGAAGAGTTTTTTAATTACTCTTCAGAAAGTTAATATACTCTGTAGAACAAAAAAATAATTAAATGTTACAGAAGGTATCATATGATTCAACCAACAAGCATTCAGACTTTCTGGCCCAATGACCCATTATGCTGTGACTCCCACCAAAGGCTGAAATGTGTAAGAAAACCTGAAGTGTTTCAGAGACATCATAACTTTGGTAGGATTTTTAGTTTTTGTTAACTCACTGACTAGAGGTAGCATATTTCTGGCTAGAATTCCCTCTATGCACTCTACTGTTCTTCCTATGTGTACAAACTCATTTCTGAGATGCATTAGCCTTCCTTTCTCACTTCTGTAATACAGTAAAATGCACAGTAGCTCTGATCATGGAGAGAAGGCCTAGACACAACCAAAGTGTGTATGCTTTAGGGTCAGTCATGTTTCCCAGCTGTACAAAGATCAAAGTCAAAGGTCCAACATGGATCTTAGAAAATAGACAAAGTTTCACTAGGTTGATAGGTACACATACATTTTGTTATAGAAAGATAAGATGTGTGGGAAGATTTGGATGTTTGCGCACAATATTAAAACTGTACTGGGTGTTCCATACTTTCTTCAAATTTATTATGCTTAACTGCCTCAAACTGATGATTTTTCATTTCATGTAGTAGCATAGAGGTGGCACAAATTTATCTAATGATGTTCTTGAACAACGTTTATGCTCTTTATTGTTCTCACTGGCTAGCATTAGAAGGAAGAGCCCTTAGGTTGTTTAAAGACAACAGAGAAGTGTCCTGTTCAGAGGAAAAGGCAATGCAAAGGTGAGCTGAAATTCAAATTTTCACATTCTTTCTTACTGGCCTCCAGCAATCTGGCAACTAGCACACACTGTACAAAGAGCACAGCATCTATAGAAAATGTGCTTTTGCAGAGAAGTACCATCAGACTACAGTTACTCTTCCATAATAAAAATATCTATCCAAGATTTTTTCTTTTTTTAATGAAATACTTGTCACCTTGAGATGTTTCGGACAAAATCTTTTAAAACTCTTCTCCTTCTATTTCTGTCTATTCTACTCTTCTGTAACTCATTATTAAAACCAGCAAATATTATTTTGTGTGAACTATACCATGAAAGTTATGAGAATGAGGAATGATGATGTGTCTCTATCAGTGAAAAATAAAGAAAATCTTAGTTATTTATAATGTACCGAAAGTGAAGCGCTTACACTTAAAAAAAAAAAAAAAATCAATGCTGCAAGCTATAAGAATAGTTTGCAGGTTTATAACACATTTAAACCTCCCACTACTCTGAAGTAATATCTGAAGAAGAAAATATAAATGTGCTACCTTTTTGTGGAATTTTGCCTCCGTAAAATGTAGCAAAAAAGGTTGAAAGAGTGGCTATACAAATTATTTTTCAGGTAAAGCAATTTGGACAAAAGTAAATCCCTGATTTTACTGGTGTTCTTCTATTAACCTTAGAGTAACACTGATTTCACTCTTTTATCTGTGGATCTGAATGGCAAAATTTTAGCCCGAACTTTCTCAGCCTATCTTCATACAGGAGGTGCTCCAGTCCCCTGATCATCCTTGTGGCGCTCCTCTGGACTTTTTCCAACAGTTCCATGTCCTTCTTATGTTGAGGACACCAGAACTGCACACAATACTCCAAGTGAGGTCTCACGAGAGCAGACTAGAGAAGCAGGATCACCTCCTTCGACCTGCTGGTCATGCTCCTTTTGATGCAGCCCAGAATACGGTTGGCTTTCTGGGCTGCGAGCGCACACTGCCAGCTCATGTTTATTTTCCCATCGACCAACACCCCCCAAGTCCTTCTCTGCAGGGCTGCTCTGAATCTCTTCTCTGCTCCACCTGTAGCTGTGCCTGGGATTGCTCCTACCCAGGTGTAGATAATTACAAGTAAATCATATGTAAATGGATTTCATAGCTGTCTGTGTGAAAAGCACATGGGTTTGTGAACTTACTCTGTTTAAACATAAAGGTAAGGATTTGGACCAAAACCATTCCTGCTTGACATGTTCATTATCCTGAATTTCTTTTCAATTGTGGGATTATGAAACTAGACAAAATTATCCAAAATGTAAAATACCATAAAACTTCACTTATGTTAGAAATTAATAATATTGAAAACAGGTAAAAGTGCTAAGGTTACTCAGAATAAGCTGTAATAATAATTTGATGAAGATTGTTTGGAAATAATCATTGTTAAAGTTTCTTATCGATATGACCATATGACTGTACTCTTAAAACCACAAAGAGATGGATGTGAGACATACTGCCCTGGTTAATTGTGCAAAAATAATAACAAAAAGATTAATATCTTTCAAAAAATCACGAATTTAAGAACATCTTTCACCTGTCATTGTAGCATGAGTATTTATGTGTGTTAAGAATGTACTGTTGCTTAAAATTTTTCATTAGCTACATTAAATTTGTCTATTTCTGGGTTTAAATGTTCTTTGAAGGAGGTATGGACATTAAACCTTTCATACAAAGTTTAAAGAAGTGGCAGATAAGGAAAAAGTGAATTAGTATACTGAAAAAGAATTACAGCCTCCAGATGAAGTACAATCTCTTGTACAAAAAATTGTGAAGTGATATTTTTCTCTTGGGGGTATTGCCTAGCTATTGCACATGGAAATGTTATCAGGCTAACTGTAAATCAATGTGAAGAAAATGTAAATGGAGTATATCATAGCTACATAATCTATCAGGGATTTTTTTATCATAGAGATGAAAAATATTTTAGAAAGCAAAAAATAATTCCAACAAATGTATTACCTCAGAGATGGACCAAAATCTCTCTTGGAAGCATAGATTATCACTAAATCTGGAAGAAACTGAAAACAACATTTGTTTCCTTCTGCTAGGAAAATGCGTTAGAGCCTCAGGATTTGCTGGAAATTTGCTTCCCCCCAATTGTATGCAGGAATGAGTAAAATGTTTTCTTTAACATTATCAGTCTAATCAGATACTCTTGTTTTATATGTTTTTTCCTTTTTAATTATATGTCTTTCTAAGGTTTAGTCATCATATGTGCAGTAGATTTCCTTTCTATTATTGGGATTAAATGTAGTGTTCAAACTTTGCCATTCAGGGACAAAATACCTAGCTCCCTTCTTAATCAAGGACATTATCTTTCTTTTCAGCAGCAGTTGGGTCAAATTCATGACAAGTCTTTCTGTGGCCACTTTTTATTAAAGGTCCTTGATGTTACAGCCCTTGAAAATTAAGTCATTTCATATGACTGAAGAGCATTGTAACTGCTGGGTAGGAGTGACCAAGGACCAAAAGACCTGGTTGCCACTGGAGGAGTCAGCAAGGAGCAGAAGCAAAGGATTTTAACTACTGAAAAAAAGGGGGGCATAAAATCATAAAATGGAATATATAAACTTTTAGAATTAGTTTTAAGTAATGCTAAGTTTAATGGCTTTGTAACAGTAGCAGTGGAAAATTACTGAGGGGCATGATATGTAGAAGCTAAAAATAGAGTGCAGCTAGAGAACATACTGAGAATTTTTGTGCAAGATAAGTCGTTATAAATATATATAAATATTAGAAATATATATATATATTAGAAATATATATATATCTCTCTAATATATATAAATATTAGAAAAATAGTCCAGAATAATGAGACATAGGGATAAGGAGTATCTGGGAATGGCAGGTGTCCAGGATGGGCTACAGTTAAACTAACTGATAAGTAGGAAGCTAGAAGGATTATTATGTCTTTGGTGTTAACGATCCAATTAAGCTGGTATGAGCATCTACTGCATACGCGTCAAAGGCAGCCAGAAATGATGAAGATTGCTGGAAGAAGTAAACGACCCTCACCGACCCCTACCACAATTTTGTACACATGCGGGGAACTTTCTGGAAAATTATGCAATCCATACGTAACCTCATGAATACGTATGTATGCCCAGCATCTATATAAGGCAGTGTATGGAGCAATAGGGGGAGACACACATTAGGAGGAGCTGTCCCCTGTGTCTCCCGGCGCCGCAATAAAGAATACCTGCTTGTCAGCTTGAAAACTTTGTTGGCAAGTTTGTTCCTGGAGTTTCCTCCAAATCACTACCCTGCTTGGGGGATGCTGTCCAGTGCAGGCAGGACTGGTGGGGTCTGACAGGAATGTGTGAATGCATCTGCTCTACCTCTTTCAGCTTCCAGCAGGTCTCTGGCCCAGCAGTCTAGAAGACATACATGTCCATGGTCAGACACAGTTGTGAGATCTGTCTGCCTGGCCAAGGGACTCCACCACTCCAAGGACCCTGTGGCTCAGACTGCTCATTGCCCAAGGTCAGTGAAAGTGTGACTAAGTGTGTTCGTTCTCCCAATGAATTCTGCACTTTTTTCACCTCTAAAGTAATACTCTCATGGAAAATTAAATTAAGAGTAATCTGTTTATTCCTTGGAAAATAGTGGTAAAGGAATATAATAAATAAGTTAGTCATCGAAGGTCTCTAAAACAGAAGGGCAGTCCTTTTGGATTGTGAGAGTCAATGGAGATGGAAAAGCTGCTTACATGGAGAGTCAGAAAAGAAATTTAATCAATGTTCCATGAATTGCAGCCTGCTTAGATCTTTTTTTTTTTCCTTCTCTTTATTACCTCACCTAGTAATATGATAATTCCAAAATACTAGTAGTCAATGTGTGTAAGGTAACAGATTTTCTCTCCTCCGTCCTAATTGAGGGGTAGGTCAGAAATAAAGTCATCTTACTCTTTATATCAGTTGAAGCCTAGCAAGGTTAGGAATAAAATAGATCATTTTCCAATACTTCAGTACACTTTTTAATTCAGCATATTCTCTATTGGCCTGATTAAAAGAAAGTGAAGAAATGAGTTGTTGAGTCTGGGAATTAAACTGTAAGTCTGACATGATGTCTCGCTTGCAGTTTTCTGCTTGGATGGAACAATAAGTTCATTATTGCTTAACAGCTTTTTTTCTACAGAAGTGCAATTTGATGAAATTTTAAAACGTCCTCAAACTGCTTCAAAAAACTATTTTCTTTTACAAAAGCTCCCAGTATTTAATGGTTTGCAGTCTCAACCTTACAGGAAACCTAGATACTGAAAAGAAGTTAGAAAATGAGGAATTAAGTGAAAGAACTTAATTAAATGCCTTAATTATTAAATAAAAATCTCAATAGCTGAGATTTCACAAAGAGCTGGTTTTGTGTCTTACACTGTGTTTTCTGAGTTCATTACATACCCAGTCTTCACATTCCTTTATAAATGTGCATCTAATCTATTCCAGGGAAAAAAAAAAAAAAAACCAAACAGCAAACAAACCCAAAAAACAAACTTTTAAAAGGTTTTCAGGAGGAACAAATCCTTCCAAAGACGTAAACTCAGAAATATGTACTCACATCTGTTTACATTTAAACAAAAAAGCCCTTTGATGCCAGAGATGGCATGATTTTTATAAGTTGTCATTATATATATTCAAAAAATATATTCCTCTGCAATCTTATGGATGACTGTATTAATTAAAAACATCAGAAGTAAACTCACTGTAAGTTCTTTCTGTAATATTTAGAGGTAATACTAGGTACAGCTGGTAAATTTAGATTTCATAGCAATATGCTTGCTATTCATCATCTTGTATCTCTGTGACTGGACAATGACCAGTGTAAATATCACTTAGAGAGGCTTATAAAAGGTGGAAGCAAGGACAAGCAGCCTGGGAAGAATACAGGAATGTTGTCCAGGAAGCCAGGGACCAGCAAGCTAAGGCTCAGCTAGAATTCGACTTAGCTAAGGATGTTAAGGATAACAGGAAGGGATTCTATAGGAAAATTGTAAATAAAAGACAGACTTGGGACAATGTGGGCTTTCTCTGGAAGCTATCAGGAGAACTCACTACCCTGGATTTGGAGAAGGCTGAGGTTCTTAATGACTTCTTTGCCTCGGTCTTCACTGGCAATGTCTCTGACCACACCACCCAAGTCTTGGAAGGCAGATGCAGGGACTATGAGAATGAAGACCCTAGGCCCATTATAAGAGAGGATCTGGTTCAAGACCATCTTAAAAACCTAAACGTACACAAGTCCATGGGACCTGACGAAATCCATCCGCGTGTCCTGAAGGAGCTGGCAAATAAACTTGCTAAGCCACTGGCCATCATATTTGAAAAATCATGGCAGTCAGGTGAAGTTCCTGACAACAGAAAAAAGGGAAATATAACCCCCATTTTCAAGAAGGGGAAAACGGATGACCCACGGAAGTACAGACCAGTCAGTCTCACCTCTGTGCCTGGCAAACTCTTGGAGCAGATTCTCCTGGAAGGCATGCTAAGGCACATGAAAAACAAGGAGGTGGTTGGTGTCAGCCAGCATGGCTTCACTAAGGGGAAATCCAGCCTGACCAATTTGGTGGCCTTCTATGATGGGGCTACGAAACTGATGGACAGTGGCAGAGCCGTTGACGTCATCTACCTGGACTTGTGCGAAGCGTTCGACACTGTCCCACATGACATCCTTGTCTCTAAATTGAAGAGACATCAATTTGATGGGTGGACTACTTGGTGGGTAAAGGACTGGCTGGATGGCCGCACGCAAAGAGTTGTGGTCAATGGCTCGATGTCCAGCTGGATACCAGTAACGAGTAGTGCCCCTCAGGGATCGGTGTTGGGACCGGTCTTGTTCAACATCTTTGTTGGTGACATGGACAGTGGGATTGAGTGCGCCCTCAGCAAGTTTGCCGATGACACCAAGCTCTGTGGTTCTGCTGATACACTGGAGGGAAGGGGTGCCATCCAGAGGGACCTTGAAAGGCTTGTGAGGTGGGCTGATGCCAACCTTTTGAAGTTTAACCATGCCAAATGCGAGGTCCTCCAGCTGGGTCGGAGCAATCCCAGGCACAGCTACAGGTTGGGCAAAGAAGAGATTCAGGAGAAGTACTTGGGGGTGTTGGTTGGTGCGAAAATGAACATGAGCCAGCTAGAGTGTGCGCTTGCAGCCCAGAAAGCCAACCGTATCCTGGGCTGCATCAAAAGGAGCACGACCAGCAGGTCAAAAGAGGTGATCCTGCCCCTCTGCTCTCCTGAGACCTCACTTGGAGTATTGTGTACAGGTCTTATGTCTTCAGCATAAAAAAGACATGGAGCTGTTAGAACAAGTCCAGAGGAGGGCCATGAGGACGATCAGGGGGCTGAAGCACCTCCTGTATGAAGACAGGCTGAGAAAGTTGGAGCTGTTGTAAGGATACTGGGGAGGGACTCTTCATTAGGGACTGTAGTGATAGGACAAGGGGTAACAGGTTAAAATTTAAACTAGGGAAGTTTAGATTGGATATAAGGAGGAAATTCTTTACTGTGAGGGTGATGAGGTACTGGAATGGATTGACCAGGGAAGTTGAGAGTGCTCCATCCCTGGCAGTGTTCAAGGCTGGGCTGGACTGAGCCTTGGGTGGCACAGTTTAGTGTGAGGAGTCCCTGCCCATGGCAGGTGGGTTGGAATCTTAAGATCCTTTCCAGCCCTAACTATTCAAAGATTCTATGAAATTCATTTTTTCAATATTTTCTGATATTAGTTCATCTTGTATTCACCTTGGAAAAATATTAAAGAGAAAAGGGGTATAACATAAAAAAAACCCCAAAAGAATAAAAAATGATAAGACCAAAAATAAAGATCTAGATCAAACAGATTCAGATAATTTACCAAAACTCTTTCTGTTCACCTAATTTAAAGTATAAACTACAATACAAACAGGATTCTGCTGTCTGTAATAAGAAATAGACCAGAAGCAGCAGATATGGCAAATCAGTATTTTAAGTAACAGTTTGTAGGATGCAGCTTTTATGGATTAGGCATTAAATTATTTGCCATTGTAGGGGTGAAGAGGGCTGAAATGCAATGTTTGTTCTGCATATGAAATCATTTGGTAGCTGCTAATTGATATGAAGCAGGAATGGCTTTTTTCCTGGGCTGCATGAGAAGGGCTTGCTATAAGACCCCGGAGTGCAAAGTGCCCTGGGTTCAGCAGCAGCAGTCAGTTTTTCTCCTTAGTAGCTGGTGCAGTGCTGTGGTTTTGACTTTCAGCCTGCAAATAATACTGATAAAGCCGATGTTTTCAGTTGCTGGTCAGAATGTTTACCCTGACCAAGGACTTTGTGAGTCTCATGCTCTGCCAGGGAGGAGGGGAAGCAAGGAGGAAGCAGGGACAGGACACCTGACCCAAACTAGCCAAAGAGGTATTCCATACCACAGCACGTCATGCCAGGGGATGTAACTGGGAGCTACCCGGAAGGGCACATCCTCTTCTCTGTCGGGCTCTTTTCCAGCGGGCGGTATCGTGTTCTCTTCCCTTGTTATTTCTCTTATCATTACTATTATTGGTGGTAGCAGTAGTGATTTATGTTTTACCTTAGTTACTGGACTGTTCTTATCTCAACCCGTGGGAGTTACATTCTTTCGATTCTCCTCCCCATCCCTCTGGGTGGGGGGGAAGTAGACTGCGTGGTTCTAATTTACGGCCTGGGGTTAAACCACGACACACAGAAAATTAAAATAAGTTCTACTCCTTAATAGCAGTCAAATATTTAGAGTCATGAGGGTTAAAAAATAAAAAGCATAATTGAGGATGTTTTTTGACATTTCAGCAGGGTAGAAGATGACCTATATGGTTGGAACAGACTGCTGAAACAGTCTGTGGCATCTCTATCCTTGGAGATATTCAAAAATCATCTGGACACCACCCTGTATAACCTGCTTTAGATGACCCTGCTCAATTAGTGGCTGGACCGGATGGCCTCCAGTGGTCCCTTCCAACCTCAACCATTTTGTGATTCTGAGAATCTCCAAGCAAAAAGTTACAAAGAGCCAGGAACAGGAAATACAGGATTTTTGATCACTATTGGTATGTGGGAGATATAGGTTTGTGTACCTTTTGGGTGAATGTTCTCCATATATAGCTATATAAATTTAATCACATACAGCTTCAGTTATTTTTTTTTTCTTTAGTGTAAGATATAGTTCCACTTCTTGATGTACTGTTTTTCTGCATATTGGGTTCATTAATCACATCTAATCTGTGTACCTTGGCTTATACTATTTGCTCGCTCTTCTTGGTTTTTCCTAACCAATGGACCAGGTCAGCTCTGCTGTATGAACAAATAGATATCCTCTACCAACTTCTAATCTATATGCACGTAGTTGTGTATAATAGTTTTGGGTAGGCATGTTTGCTGACTGATCTTAAAATCCAAGCAATTTATGCCTTTCCTTCACCCAAAAGATCAGAAACAAAAGCAGAGTAAACTCTATTTTGAAGATTATCTAAGTCCATTTGATTCCCTGTTCCTTTCTGTTATTGCAACATTATTTAGTTTCAAGTCACTGAGCAATGGCAGAGTTTCTGAGTATCAGAGCAACTAAAATATTAAAAATGCTTTTTGGCACTAATATGTGTTGTTTTGTCTGTATATCTCTTGGAGAAGCCCTAATAAGCCCTAGGGCAAGATCACATCTGTCTCCTGCTCCCTATCTATTTCTACAAATAACTTGGCAGCTTGTGGTCACCTAACTGTGAAGTGATATTGCAGCAATGTAGGCCTTTGTGAGACACATGTTCAACATATTGTTCTCAACTGGAAAAGCTTTAGGCAATCAGTATGTGATAGTATATCATGGGTTAGAACATTTCCATTTAATACCACTACCAGCTATTGCTTCAACTGTTGTTTTAGGTTTTTCTTGTGGTGTTTTCTCACAAGTTTCTTATTGCAGCTATTCTGCCATGCTTCTTAGGGTAGCCTCACACAGCATATATCTTTAAGCATACTAAATACGTTGGATACAGCTGCTTGAAACATCTGAAAGTCCTCTTAATTTTTTTTCTTAAATGTGTGACAGGAAAAAGAAAATCTTGAAATAGTTCTAGTGGTAAGCAGTTCATTCTGTAAGTTGATAGCTATCTGATGGCTAATTGAAAAAGGATTAATTTTAAACACCTGACAATAAGACATTATTTTCTGTATTAATATTTAGAGTGAATATTTTATTATAAGAAAAAAAAAAGAAGCACAAAATCAAAAAGATCTTTCAGATAAAATTGGGCAGTCTGGTATTTTTTCATGCAGAATTCGTTTTTATATTGGTTACTTCTTTTTAAAGTTATTTCTCCTGTTTCCAAGTCAAACATCCCATGCTTGACTTTTCTTCACTGAAATTTAGAAATATTTGCTTAAAATTAATCCAGTTCATGGTATACAAGAAAGCAAGTATATATAGTTTATTTATTATTTACATATTTATTCTTTCTTTAGTTGTCTGAATTTCAGCTTTGAATTTTGATAGAGATTAAAGGTTTTATGTTCAGCTGAGACAGAGAGCTTCATGCAACCGCTTTCTTATTTAATTAACATCTTCAACAAATTGTCTGTGGCAGCACTAAACCCAAAATAAGTCATAGACAAAGCTAATTAGCTAAAATAATCTAATTAGCTATAACATCAGATCTTGTCTTGGTTATGTTACCAAAAGAGAAATTGTAATACATATCCTACTGAGCATCATTGGATCCAGCAGAGATTTTATTCCAAGTTAATTGCAGGTTTTAAAGTTGGAACGTGTTATAGTGAGTTTTTGAGAAAACAGTGCAACCTTTTTTAGACATTTAATACATTTCCTTAAAATTATATATAGACTTTTGAAACCTGATATATTAAAGTTGCTGTGGTGCACTTCTTCCCGTGATCCACCCTTAAAATAGCCATTATCAAAAAATTACTACAAACAAGCTGTGCAATTTGAACTGTGTTGATTTATGAATCTTCATAATCAAATCACCTTTGAACTGCATTATCATAAGACTGTTCAAAGCCATATACTTTCAGACTTAGGCTGCTGCATATACACATTCTGCATTCTTGTGTGTCCCCTTTTCTTTGCCTCGTATCTCAATGTATAGATTGATGAATGAAAGATATTCTTGAAATTTGAAAGATATGTACTTATCACCAGGTTGGCTGGAGCTTCAACTGAGATATTTTAAGTTCTGTGAAAATGTTCATCAGTAGGCTTCACAGAAAGAGGTCTGTGTTTCCTAATTAATATTGTGTGTTTGTTATAAACATTTGTGGCTTCAATTCCTGCAGGTTTTGATTCAATGTGCACAGAAGCATTCTGAAAATGCTAAGATGATCAGTCTCTTTCAAAGAGCCTAATCAGACTCTTAGTGCTGCAGAACATGCTTATTTTCAAGTCAGAGCTGCATCTGTTTGTACTATTAAATGGATTTAATAAATCTATTTCTACTAACTGTAAAGATTATTTTGTAAGGTAACATATTATGCAGCAGCTGTCTTGATACACATTTTTATATTGCTGTAGCCCATCAGCACCTCATATTACTATGCTATTATTTTTTTTCTGTAATAATTCAGAATGACATAATGGAAAAAGTAATTATAGGCATGAGAGCTATTTTATGCTACTTCTTCAAGTACAGACACCTTCCCCTGTGTGCACAATTGTAGTAATTAGTTTAGGTTTGTTTTCTTCCTCATCTGGGAGTTAGCAAGAATTTGGCCATACCTAATAATGCATGATTAGTTTAGAATCTTTTGATTTATACACTTCTTTCTACTGACATCTCTAATAATATTCTAGAGATTCCACTGGGATTCTGTGTGGTGTAATTACGTTAGTACAATCACAAATTACATTTTTAGTAATCCTGCATTTATTAAAGAGGATTCCCATTTGAAGATAAATGTAACTAGTCTTATATTTTACAGATTTAAAGAAAAAGATGTTACTTGCTAGCATTTTCGTACAAATATACGATGTATTTAATGCAGCTGACACACTGAATTCAAATGTAATTTCAGTCCCCATGATCATCCATATAATAAAACTGGTAATAATCTGGTGATTTGGTGGGATAATTAAATAAGGATCTGTTTTGATGAGGTCATTCGCAGATCTGTTTGCAGTCAGAATGAAAGGTTTCAGATATCATTGCTGTCATATGTCAGCATTCAGAATATGTATCTAAACCCAGGAATACCATGAAAGAATGCCCTTGCACTAAAATGCCTAGAATGCAAAAAAAAAAACAAACAAATCCGTGTTCTTAGATGTTCCTTCTGTTCACATACAGTAATACGCTTACGTGTTGTTTTTAGCTTGAGTACTTGTAACTTTGTTATATATAGAATCATAGAATCACAGAATAGTTAGGGTTGCAAAGGACCTTAAGATCATCCATTTCCAACTCACCTGCCAGGGGCAGGGACACCTCACACTAAACCATGTCACCCAAGGCCTCATCCAACCTGGCCTTGAACACCGCCAAGGATGGAGCATTCACAACCTCCCTGGACAACCCATTCCAGCGCCTCACCACCCTCTCAGTAAAGAATTTCTTCCTTATATCCAATCTAAACTTCCCCTGTTTAGGTTTGAACCCATTACCCCTTGTGCTGTCACTACAGTCCCTGATGAATAGTCCCTCCCCAGCATCCTTGTAGGCCCCCTTCAGATACTGGAAGGCTGCTATGAGGTCTCCATGCAGCCTTCTCTTCTCCAGGCTGAACAGCTCCAACTTTCTCAGCCTCTCTTCATACGGGAGGTGCTCCAGTCCCCTGATCATCCTCGTGGCCCTCCTCTGGACTTGTTCCAACAGTTCCATGTCCTTTTTCTGTTGAGGACACCAGAACTGCACACAGTACTCCAAGTGAGGTCTCACAAGAGCAGAGTCTCACAGAGGGGCAGGATGAACTCCCTCGACCTGCTGGTCACACTTCTTTTGATGCAGCCCAGGATACGGTTGGTTTTCTGGGCTGTGAGTGCACACTGCCGGCTCATGTTCATTTTCTCATCGACCAACACCCCCAAATCCTTCTCTGCAGGGCTGCTCTGAATCTCTTCTCTGCCCAACCTGTAGCTGTATCACATGTTATCTAGGAAATTGATAGTTTTAATTACCCAATGAATCAATAAATATATTTTGATTTAAAAAAGATTTCTGGACAGAGGAAAAAAATATATGAGAAAGAGTAATATTTTTTTACTGAGGTACAGTGAGGACAAGCAGGTGATCAGGCCCAGTCAGCATAGCTTTATGAAAGGCAGATCCTGCTTGACAAACCTGATGTCTTTCCGTGACAAGGTGACATACTTAGCAGATGAGGGAAAGGCTGTGGATGTTGTCTGTCTAGGTAGTAGTAAACCCTTTGACACAATTTCTCACAGCTTTCTCCTGGAGAAAATACCTGCTTGTGGCTTATATGGGAGTACTCTTTGCTGGGTAAAAAAATGGCCAGATGGCTGACCCCAAAGAATTGTGGTGAATGGAACTAAATCCAGTTGGCAATGACTCACAAGGGATGTTTCCTAGGGCTCAGTACTGGGGACCATTCTGTTTATTCCTTATCAATAATCTGGACAAAGCACTTGACTGCATCCTGGGTAAGTTTGCAGACAACACCAAGCTGGGCAGGAGGGTTGGTCTGCTTGAGGGTAGGAAGGCTCCACAGATTCTGAAAAGGTTATCAGATTACAGGTTACAGGTTGTTGTCGGCCATTGGAGCAGGCTGCCCTGGGAAGTAGTTGAGTCACCAGCTGTGAAGGTGTTTGAAAGAGATGTAGATGTGGCACTTAGGGACAGGGTTTAGTGGTGAACTTGGTAGTGCTAGGTTTAGAGTTGGATTCAATGATCTTAAAGGTCTCTTCCACCCTAAATGAAAATTATTCTAAATGAAATGAAGAAAATGCAGTGAGGAGCTGTCCAAACAAAAAGCTGAATGACTTGTAAAAGTATTGTAGTTTTTACAGAAAATATTTTTAGTCTAATTGAAGAAATATATTGAAATTATCTGAATTAAACGTGCAAAGTAATACTGTATTCCTTTTGTACTACTGTGGTGTATTACTGTTGCTCCGTACCATACACTTAATGAGCTATTTGATCACTCTTATTGAAGACACTAATCTCATCATAATTGGGCTTTAACGTTACCATGGCTTTTTTGACACATGATCTAAGAAAGCTTGACTTTAATTCTGGAATATATTGCTTCATATTCTATGAAACCTTTCAACTTTTTACTCTTTTCTTTTTCCCTTTTTTTTTTTCATCTTCACCCCTGTGGAAGAGCAAACACTCAAGAATACGACAAGCAGGGAAGACATGTTCAATGAGCTAGGCTGACTTGTGAGCTACTGAAAAAAATGTAGTCAAAGGGGACAATTTCCTCCAGAGTTCAAGCAGAGCCAAGATATTTCTAAGTCCTGTCCTGGTGGATACTTTTACCTTGCGACAGCACTGTACCTCTAGATAACAGGGAACTGGTGAATCATTCTGATGAAAATGAAATTACCTTTTCCTTCTCTTTCCTTATAATTGATCCAATTACTGGATTTAGTGTTGAAATGAACTCTGAATATTTAAGGCTGACGTAGACTAATTCTTAGGAAAATGTGCTTATCTGGAAAGAATTTGTATTGCTTCATCAGCTCAGGATGTTGGTATCAGCTTTTCAACTATTTTGCCACAAAGGGAAAGAAAATAATATAATTATCCTTCCTTAAGCAAAATTTGAAGGAGTACTGAAATTCATCACCCTCTCTTCTCTGACAATAAAGGCATACTGACATGAGGGATATGACAGGATAGTCTAGGCCAGTATCACAAAACAGTGAATTGCTTGTACCAGTAACTTTTTTTTAATTTTTTTTTTTGGTTTTACTAAATCACTTCAAGAGATTTTAAGTTCTGTTTGTGATTGAACTACAGAAATGTTAATATAAGAAGAATTCCCCTAATCATAACAGATGAAGGAACTGCCAGAAGAACAGGAAGGGAAGCCATCCTAATGCACAGAACAATTAACAGGTGTATACATTTCTTAACTCCACTCCCAGGCATGTTCCTTTAAACATAAAGTATTCCTACTGCTTAAAATTAGAAAAAAAGTCTTCCTCAGTCTCATGACTCTGATCACAAAGAAACATGGGCTTGATGTTAAGCAGTTATCTGGTAAGATTTCCCTGCTAGTTATTTGTCAGCAACTTATGAAATTACTTTTTACATGAGAGAATATACTGCACTGTTCCAGCACTGGGTTCTGCTCAACTCATAATTAAGTCACATTTATCCACTTAGCTTTAGGCTTCACCACTTCTCTGAAAATAGATTTTCATTCATCTGTTAAAAGGCTTGCAGTTTAGCTGCAGGTCTGGTTTCCATTCTTCACTGTTATTTCCAGATTTCACAGATCTGTTTGATACATATAAACTGTGAGATTTTACTGAATCATCTGCAAAGCTGTTTCATATTTATTTCTTTCAGAATATCTCATAAACAAGTGTGTGTTAAATTGCTCAGTATTAATAGTCTCTGTCTCTTATACATAAAGAACTCAGGAAATCAGAAACAAAATACAGATTAGTAAAACTAATGTTTTTGACATTCTGTTTCTGAAGAGACACTAGATTATTTTTCAGAGAAATTCTTGAACAGCATTGTTTGGTTTAAGTATTCATAGTAATGTTGCTGCAAAACATCAGTTATAAATATTCTTTTATTATAATTTACCCAGAAGGTATTTCTACTCCACTTCCTATTTTCAGTCTTCAGCGATGCTTTTAGAATTACAAAGGGTTAGGTACCATACTACCCACTCTGCACCTGCAATTTAAAATAGGATTGCTATCATTAATTTGCTAAAAAATCAGAAATTTGTGAAAGGAGAAAATATTGATAGAACTGATTTTTTTTTTTTTTTTTTTTTTATTCAATACAGTTTATTCTAAAATACCCAAAACATGTGAGGAACTGAGCAACTGAACATCTAACCTCTAACGTCTCTTCAGAAACTTTTGTCCTGTTTCCTCCTTGCCTGGTTCTTTTTCCTCATAGTCTCACAAACTGTTAGAAAATAATGGGCAGCAAAGCCATTTATACATGTGTTTCTTTTGAACACAGACCAATGGCTGCTTTCAGAGAGAAGGCCATTCTTGTCTACTTCCTTGCATAAAAATTTTCAGCTGGTCCTTGAAAATGAAAATGGGAAAACTCCATTCTCAGAATCCGATAAAAACCTCAAACCTCACCCATAAACAAAGAGCAAAAAATCCTACCGAACAAAGCCTTTCAGTAACAATTTATTTTAGATGAAACCAGAAATAAAAGCTACACTAGAGTGTTATTTGCACCTTGACATCAGTCCATTAGGTACAAGAGAATGGTGTAATGAAGAACTGCTTTTGAAAATCTGATTCTGAAATAGACATTTTTCTGATAACAAAATAATTTGCTTCATGTCCACTAACTTCACTTTTTAGTTTTCCCTCACTGAATGTCAGTTTTATTAGTCGAGAGGTATAGTCAACAGCTACAAACCAAACATGTTCTGCTTTGCTGTAGCAACCAGTGAGCTTTCTGATCTGTCTTTATACAGGAGTGTATTAAAGAAACAGTTGGAAAAAAACCCCAAACCAAACCAACAAACTAAAATCCTAAACACTAAAATCATAGAATAGTTGGGTTGGAAGGGACCTTCAAAGGTCATCTAGTCCAACCCCCTGCAATGAGCAGGGACATCTTCAACTAGATCAGGTTGCTCAGAGCCACATCCAGCCTGGCCTTGAATGTCATCAGGGATGGTGCATCCACCACCTCTCTGGGCAACCTGTTCCAGTATTTTACCACCTTCACTGTAGAAAATTTCCCCCCTCACATCTAGACTGCGTTTCCCCTCTTCATCTAAAACCATTTTTCCTTGTCCTATTGCAAAAGACGCTGTTAAGATATCTCTCCAGATATTTCTTATAAGCCTCTTTTAAGTACTGAAAGGCCACAATAAGGTCTCCTCCCCGAAGTCTTCTCTTCTTCAGGCTGGACAACCCCAACTCTCTCAGCCTTTCTTTCCTCATAGCAGAGGTGCTCCAGACCTCTGATCATTTTTTTGGCCTTACTCTGAACCTTTTTCAACAGGTCCGTGTCTTTCCTGTACTGAGGACTCCAGAGCTGAATACAGTACTGCATGTGGGTTTTACCAGAGCAGAGTAAAGGGGCAGAATCATCTCCCTTGACCTGCTGGCCATGCTTTTTTGGATGCAAACCAAGATACAATTGGCCTTCTTGGCTGCAAGCACACATTGCTGGATCATGTCCAATCTTTCATTTACCAGTACTCCTAAGTCCTACTCCTCAGGACAATTCTCAATCCCTTTGTCACCCAGCCTGTACTGACACTGACTCAGGTGCAAGACCCTGCACTTGAACACAGAGTTTCATGTCATCTGCGAACTTGCTGATGATACACTTAATACCACTGTCTATGTTGTTGATAAAGATACTAAGCAGTACTGGTCCCAAAATGGACCCCTCAGGGATGCCACTTGTCACTGGTGTCCATCCAGACATTGATCACTATCTTCTGGATGTGACCATCCAGCCAATTCCTTATTCACCGAAGAGTCCAGCTATCAAATCTGTATCTCCACAATTTAAAGAGAAGAATATTGTGGGGGACTGTGTCAAAGGCTTTTCAGAATTCCAGATAGACAACAAAATGCAAGGGGTTTTTTTTTTCTCTCATAGTGGATTATTTCTGATGTGTATGCAACACTTTTAGTTTCTAATGTTTTCAAAGTATATTATGAAGAATTTAATTCTCAAGTGGTTCAAGAGGCAGGCAGAATGCACAAAGCTACCCTCCCTGCAGTTGCCAGTTAGCTTCAGCATGGTTTCGTTTGTTAACCATTTTGCATGCTATGTTTTGCTAATGAATGATAGCACCAGGAAAAACAGCAAAATGAGTTTAGCATTTTGGCAATGTATGTCAAAGATGATCTGTAAAAGTCTCTATCCTGTATTTTAAATATGGGACTCTTTGGGGCAAACTGCATATTTTGATAGATGATGCAGTCTGTGTACAACACTGACATATTGGTATCTGTTCTTAGAAGCTGAGACAATGCTGTGCGCTAGACTGAGGTAAAAAAAATGCATTTCACATATCTTATCTGAGCAATGTTTAAGTCTGCATGAGGCAATAGAGCCACCACTAAATCTTGTATCATAAAGGTTTAAATTTTTTTAGACAGTTTTTATAGAAAAAAATAATTAAGTCTTCAGATTTGGCACTTTATTTAAAAAGAAAAGATGAAAAAGCACACTTCAATATTTTTTTTCAGTTCAATTAAATCTGATGAAAAATGCATATCTAAACTCTCTGTGATGTCTTTGTTGGCAGATACCAAGGTATATATTAAAAATACAATTTAAAAAACAGTGCTAGCTGAAAACATACGAGCATTGAAATACAAATGTATTTTTCTTTTCTTTTTTTTTTTTTAACTTCCACCTTCCCCATCCCTCCCTGGTGTAAAACCATAATCTTAAAAATACCACTCTTGTCCTGGGTAGTTAGACACATCACGTTTAAGTAGAATGCTGACAAGCTCATAAATGTGTTGAAAAAGCCATACTATCCACAATCTTAAAAATTGAGATTTATTTAAATCCTTCCAAGAAGAGTTGAGCATGTTATTAAACTAAGTAAGCAAAATTGTGGAAAGCTGGATTCCACTGATAATGAAATAAAACAAGAATAATTATAAAATCAAATTCCTGTAATACTGTATGATTAGAGAAACATTTTTGCCAGGTTCATTCAGTAAGTAAAGAGGTAGGATTTGCAAAAGGATGGTGTTTGGGCTATGCTTCCAGGCATGTAATATATTTAGGTGAACTTATGCCATGTAAACCTCCTGCCTTTGGTTTTCTATTCCTATTTGTTGTCTGGCTCAGCATGCAGAACATGAAGACACAGTTTCTCCATTTTAGTTTCAAAACCTGATAACACTTTGCGCTAACTTAGCTAAAAAATTTCTTTGCTGAGGTTGGTTGTTTTGCAGAGACAAATTTGATTTGGCTCATTCCTAGCAGCCAAAAGAAGAAGATTGTAGGCTGGCTTGGTCAACAGAAACCTTCACAACTCCAGATATAATCTCAAGAATATTCCTTTGCTACTGCCATGATCATGAGAGAAGAAATGCAATAATATTATTTCTTAGCTCTATCTCACACTGTTAGGTTGGACTATTAATGTGCCTAAGAGCATTCACAGATGAGAATGCCTTTCTATAAGTAACTGAAACACTGTCAGGATGCTTCTTCCACTGTGTCTGAAGTAAGAACACTTGATGGTATGGTGGTATATCAACATTTCACTTTCATGCTTTTAAAAACATAATAGAAAATCCAAGTTGGTTCCAGCCAACATGAAAACACAAAAATATGCTAAATAGAAGTTCTGTTACTAATTCAATGAAGCAAAATTGTTCCAGGAGCTGTACAATGCAGCTTTTATAAGATAGCTTAAGTTAGAGTAAGCATTTCTAATTTCTTCTAAAACTCTGAAAAGCCACGGTCTTAATAACTTGTCCTGGGTTCAGCAGTAGCAGTCAGTTTTTCTCCTTCTTAGTAGCTGTTGCAGCACTGTGTTTTTGACTTTTGGCCTGGGAACAAAGCTGATAATACTGATGTTTAGACTGATCAAGGACTTTGTGAGTCTCATGCTCTGCCAGGGAGGAGGAGGGGCCGGGAGGAAGCAGGGACAGGACACCTGACCCAAACTAGCCAAAGAGGTATTCCATACCACAGCACGTCATGCCAGGGGATGTAACTGGGAGCTACCCGGAAGGGCATGTCCGCTTTTCGGTCGGGCTCTCTTTTCCGGCGAGCGGTATCATATTCTCTTCCCTTGTTATTTCTCTTATCATTATTATTATTGGTGGCAGCAGTAGTGATTTGTGTTATACCTTAGTTACTGGACTGTTTTTATCTCAACCCATGGGAGTTATATTCTTTTGATTCTCCTCTCCATCCCTCTGGGGAGTGGGGGGCGGGGGGGAAGTAGACTGCGTGGTTCTAATTTACAGTCGGGGCTTAAACCACGACATAACTTCTTATAATGCTTCATGCCATAACCTGCAGTCTGTATACAATGTGCAATGAACATAGCTACAGTCCACCTTAGACTCACTTAATAGTCAGCAGAGGATAACAGCATTTTCTTTTTTAATGTTTCCCTGTATCTGATACCTAAACCTGCTCAGAGCCTGTCCAGCCTGATTTTGAACACTTCCAGGGATGGGGCATCCACAACTTTTCTGGGCAACCTAGCGCGCTGTCTCATCACCTCCACTGTTGAAAAAATGTCTTTCTTTTGTCCAAACTAAACCTACCCCTTTCAGTTTAAAACCATTTTCCCTCATCCTGTCATTACATCATAAAAAGCCTCTCTCCATCTTGGTTGCAAGTACCCTTATATTTTCAAAGGCTGCTCTAAGGTCTCCCTTGAGGTTTTCAGCCTTCTCGCCCAGGCTGAAAAACCCCAACTCTCACGCTTTCTTCATAGGAAAGATGTTCCAGATCTCTGATAATTTTTTGGTCTTCCTCTAGACCTGCTTTAACAGGTCCACGTTTTCTTGTTCTTGGGGCCTCAGAGGTAGAGGCAGTACCTCAGGTGGAGTCTCATGAGAGCACTGTAGAGGGAGAGAATCACCTCCCTCAATCTACTGCTACACTTCTTTTTATGCAGCTCAGCATAGGATTGGCTTTCTGGGCTGCTAGAGGACATTGGTAGCTCATGTCAGTATCCTGACTCTACATTTCACCTGGCCAATATCTCTACAGGTTGTGAATTCCACTAGGACTTAATCACTGCACCAAAGGGTGCCACTGATCTTGGCATCCAGTCATGTGATTCATCCCACCATGTTTCAGCAACAGCGATTATATCACAGCTTTCTAGCTGCACAATGGCTTCAAACTTCTCCTGCTTGTTATCCATGCTGTGTGCATTGTTATGGAGGCACTTCAGATGGGCTATTGACTATGTCAAATTTTTACAGGAACACACCCTAATTCCTTTGAGGTATGTCAGGGTCCGATTGGAGAAAACCCCAATGCCGGACCCTGTTTCAGTTTGTGATCCCAAGAATGAAATTAAGACGCAAATGAAGTCAAGTACCATAACTGATCAGTAGGTTTATTAGGAAAGGACAATTATTATAAAAAAGGAGAAGCCAAAAACTTGAGTACAGCAGCAGTCATGCAGCCAGGCATTCAGCCATTCAATTAATCTCCTCCTTCCTAAATCACTTCCTCTGACTGAGAGGATAGGGGAGAACATCAACAATGCTCCAGATCCAAAGTGCTCCAACAGATGTGTCTGTTTTGATGATTTTAAGTTGCCTCATCAGTATCATTGGAGCTCATATGGAATAGTAGAAGTGACCGATAATCAGTAGGGTTCACTAGACTCAGCAACCTCTCAGTGACAGCAAGAATGTGATCTCCTAGCAGGCAGCAAAATTCTGTAGAGAAATCGTCTGGATGGAAAATGGGTCCTTCAGTGACTTACAATAAGGAAACTCTAGTTACTAATACTTCATGCGTTTTTCTGATGACAGTAGTTCTAAAGCAGATTGGCAGATAGATCAGCTTTGTCTGATTGGCTTCTGTCCTGAGTTCAGCAGCAGCAGTCAGTTTTTCTCCTTCTTAGTAGCTGGTGCAGCGCTGTGGTTTTGACTTTCGGCCTGCGAATAATACTGATAAAGCCAATGTTTTCAGTTGCTGGTCAGAATGTTTACCCTGACCAAGGACTTTGTGAGTCTCATGGTCTGCCAGGGAGGAGGAGAAGCCAGGAGGAAGCAGGGACAGGACACCTGACCCAAACTAGCCAAAGAGGTATTCCATACCACAGCACGTCACGCCCGGGGATGTAACTGGGAGTTCCCCGGAAGGGCACGCCCTCTTCTCGGTCGGGCTCATTTTCGGCGGGTGGTATCGTGTTCTCTTGCCTTGTTATTTCTCTTATCATTATTATTATTGGTGGTAGCAGTAGTGATTTGTGTTATACCTTAATTACTGGACTGTTTTTATCTCAACCCGTGGGAGTTACATTCTTTCGATTCTCCCCCTATCCCTCCGGGGTGGGGAGTGGGGTGTAGAAACTGCGTGGCTGACTTGCTGACTGGCTTAAACCACGACACTTCTCTTGGATCCAGTCTGTTACTAATGTGCTTAACTATCAGCATTCGATTTCAGTGACTTTTTTCACTATTGCATTGTGAGGTCTTTCTGGAAGTTCTTACAGACAACTTTAGATATGAAAATTTTCATATCAATAACCTGCAGAATTTATCTCCTTAATATGGTTGATTCTTCTAAATATAATGGACAACACAGACACTGACTCACACCCCTGGCAGATGCCAAAATTATTTCCCCTTTGTTGTAAAAATTAACCATTTACGTCTGTCATTGGTTTCAATCATTCACTGTTTATTGACCCACAAGAGAACATTTGTAATTTGCCTATTACATCTTGATATTTTTAAGAGTTTTTGGCATCCGATCTTGCTAAAATGTTTTGAAAATACAGAATTACAATGTAGTGTCCCAATTTAAACTTACTGCCTGCTTCAAATACTTGTTCTATAGGGCACAACCACTCCCTGCAAAAGTCACATTGACTCTCCCGCAAAAATATTTACTCATGTCTTCTAATTCCATTTCTTCTTCTAGGACTATGAGTTAGTGTCAAATGGAAATTTTTTATCTACATTTCTCCAGAAAACATATGGGAATCTTTATAAACCCTCATGTTATTTGCCACTTTCTATTCTTCTCATTAAGCTAACTTAAAAGGTATTTTATGCATGAGTGTGTAGTTCAGAGAAATCATGTTCCTCTAGCATTTCTTCCTTGAATATAGTCAAGTGGTGGCAAGTTAATGTTATTTGAATTAGTAGTTCTGAATCCTTTCTATTGACACTTTTGTCTGAGGCAGTTCCTCAGATTTCTTCTCTTTTCTCTGCTATAGAAATTTCTTAAATTTTCCTGCAGTAAACACTGAAATTCTTCTCCTTGAGTATGGCTTTTTTTTATGTATGCTACTTTTTCATCTTAATTATACCCTAATTATACTGGTTCAGTGCAAGCCTGTAGAAAGCTGTTTACTTATGATAAGTCAAAACGTTTCATTATTAGTTTTAATGCCTTGAGCAATTTGATTCTTAAAAATATCTAAAAAGTTCTTTTCTATTCTACTTATTTTGGTATGGTTTCTACTTTTGGAGGGTATATTTTATCCACTAATGGCCTCTTCCAGGCTGCTGTTTAATCATGCTGAAGAATTATTTCCTTCTTTATGTGGTCTTTTCAAGTCCATTTTGTATGGCAATCTACATTTACCCTAAGCTTCCCTCTGCAAGCATGCAATGAATAAGTATTTTATTCTTTCAGGTGAGCAGTTTAATTTCATTCTAATGCACCTCTTCATCTTCAAAGCTCAAATGGAGTAGTTTTTTGCTTTCCCAGCTATGAGAAAGCTCTTTCTTTGTACATTTTTTTCCCAATGTGAACTGGCTTTTATATGCTAACATCTTGAACTAGGGGTTGGCACTTTTCAAGATTAAATCATATTTTTTTTATGTGAGTTTTCCAAGGAATTATTCCAAGAAACAATTATTGATAGCATTCATAGAATCATAGAATCATAGAATAGTTAGCCTTCATAATGTCCTGATGCATAATTTCTCTGACCTGTATACTGCTACTCTACAGTTATTACTTTGTTTTCCATGATGGCAAATTATCTGATCTCCTGTAGTCATCCTAAATATTCGCCCACGCAAGGGAAGCCATGCCAGGTCCATCCATACACTGGAATCACATCAAGCATATACAAAGTGGAACAATGGATTTACTGTTCTCTTCCAAACTGCTGTATTTAGATGCAGAGCTGCTTGACATGGACCATCAAACAGCACTGATCACATAATTTGCTATTCTTTATATTCTCTATTTTCTCCCTTTCTTTCCTCTATTTTACTACTCTCATTCCCTCCTAAATAAATTATATTAATTATTTCTTTTTCCATTGGTCCAAACTTTGTTATGTCCATACTCAAATTTGATATTTCTGATACTGCTAAGTGAGTATCAGCATACACCATTCCTGGCCTTGGCAACTGTACTCTCTGAGCAGCTGCTGCCTCCCCTCCAAGAGTCTGTGAGTTTTAGCCCTTTTCCATGTAACTCCTCTTGTACACTCGTGAGATCCAGATGTCCTTCAAAGAGCTGTCTGTAACTTTTGTGAATTTTTCTCAGTTATCTGTTTCATCCAGTGGTTTTCTTGTGATATGTATCCTATTTTCCCATGTCCAGTTCAATCAGCTTAACCTCAGCGCAGAGTCAAATAAGCACCTCAGATATCTGTCTGCTGCCTTAGCACTCCAGTAAAACTCAGAGATTGATGCTCCCCAAAGCTTAAAGGAGAGGCTTGAACTGCTCTGAGAGAAGTGTCAGATGTTTCAGTACCTTGTATTTGAGTCTTATTAATCAGTTACAAGATTTTTGGGATTGCTTATTTATATTTATTTTATTTATATTTCTAATCCCATTTTTTCCTCTGAAAGACTACAGAAAATATAGACAGCCACAACAAGGTCAATGTCCTGACACTGTATGATTTTACAGCTCATATCTAGAAGCACTCGCAGAAAGAAAAATAACAGAGAATGAAATGAGGAACTCCTTAGCTGACACAATAGGAGCATTAATAAACCAAACTGTCTGAAACTGAAGAAGAAGCCGAAAAAACTATTTGCAAATAAGAAAAGTTCAGTTCTCCTTATATATATATATATATATTTAGAAAATCTTTGGAAATAGGGAAAAATCTAAACCACTGGATACAGGGCATTAAAGGGTAGATCAGATGAATCATGGGAATGACTATGGGAAATCATTGAAGACTGAGCTAGAAGCAGAGTGAATCAGATGTAAAGAAAATGTAAGAACTCTACTAGTCAAGGGCATTAATGAAGAGATAAAATGAACAAAATAACTGGAATTAATTTGATGTCGTGTTCTCCATTTCAGGGAAACAAAATCACTGAGTATTAACGCTTCACTCATGTATCCTACAACATTGCGAGGCTATGCCATGTCAGCATAGATTTGATTTCAGTGAATTTCTAGTAAATAAAAGTATTTATGCCCTCCTATAGCACAAAACGCAGAAGTACTACTGGAAGCCTGTTGTAGAAAGTAAAATCCACACATGCAAGAGCCACATGTTTCCCCATGGTCTTAGAATTAACTTCTGAAAGTGATCAAGTAGACACTGAAGTTTGGCAGGGTGAATGCAAAAGGCACTTTATGAAGGAGACCTTAAACACAAGTGTCATCAGACATTTCTGATAGGTTTTATTTGCAGTATTCTGTCTCTAGGACTTATGAGGTATTTTCCTTATGACTTTTACTCCTTCCAGTTTTCTAACCTAGCTAATCCCACATTGTCTCTAATACAGTGCCTTTTAAAGAATTTTTAAAAAAAGGTAAACTTAACTTCTAGGACATGTTCTGCTATTTGGGTTGTATATTTTGTTGTATTCCCTTTGCTGTTTAGACACTTGTAAGTGAAGTCAAGAATTATTAGTTTAATCAAAATGTAACAGTTATTGCTATTATCCCAGTCACAATGATATTAATGCTCATTATCTAAATAATTCTAAAGAAATCTCATAGTGCAGTTGCAAGTTCTTACACAAAACCCCTCTAGTATCTTCTTTTTTTTTCCTTCTTTTTTTTCCTGATATTGTGTTCTGATCTTTCGACTACTCCTGTGGGTCTTGATGTCAATGATATCTGTCTGCAGAACAGCAAAAAGATGCCAGCATCCCTAGTAAGGAGTTTCATTCCTTTTTGGTAGGAGGAGCAAGATGTTGATATTAGTGGTTTTTTCCTTCCTTGCATTAGGATTTGCTTATGATTATTTTTATTTTTTGATTTATGTATTTCACACCTTCTTTCTTAGAATCATAGTATAATTTGGGTTGGAAGGGACCTTTAAAAGTCATCTAGTACAACCACCCTGAAATATAAAGATACATCTGCAACTAGATTTGGTTGCCCGAAGTCCTGTCCAACATCTACCACCTCTCTGGGTAACCTGTTCCAGTGTTTCACCAACTTCATCATAAAAAATTTTTTCCTTATACCTACTCTGAATTTACCTTCTTGGTACCTTCTGGGTGCTGGTTGATGGTGTGATGAACACAAGCCAGCAGTGTGCCCAGGCAGCCAAGAAGACCAACTACATCCTGGCTTGTACAAGAAATGTGGCCAGCAAGGCCAGGGATGTGATCATCCGCCTGTACTCAGCACTGATGAGACTTCATCTTGAGTATTGTATTCAGTTCTGGGATCCTCACTACAAGAGAGATACTGAGATGCTGGCGTGAGTCAAGAGGAAGGCAACGGAGCTGGTGAAGGGTCTGGAGAATAATTTTTATAAGGAACAGCTGATGGAACTGGGGTTGTTTAGTCTGGAGAAGAGAAGGCTCAGAGGGGACCTTATTGCTCTCTCCAACTGCCTGAAAGGAGGATGGAATGAGGAGGTAGCTGGTCTCTTGTCCCAAGTAACAAGTGATAGGACAAGATATAATGGCTTCAAGGTGCATCAGGGGAGATTTGGCTGGATATTAGGAAAAATTTCTTCACCAACAGGGTGATAAGGCATTGCAACAGGCTACCCAGGGAAGTGGTGGAATCACTGTCCATGGAAGTGTTCAAAAAATGGTTTATTTGTGGACTTGGCAGTCCCAGGGTAGTGGCTGGACTTGATCTTTTCCAGCCTAGTTGAATCTATTGTTCTATGATTCTATGATTCTTTTCATTTGAAATCATTACTTCTTGTCCTGTCACTAGAGATCCTTCTAAAAAGTTTATTCCTGTCTTTCTTTAAGCCCTTTTTAAATATTGGAGGGCCACAAAAAGGTCTCACTGGAGCCTTCTCCAGGCTGAACAGCCTAAACTGTCTCAGCCTTTCTTTAAAGGAGAGGTGTTTCATCCCTCCGATCATTTTTGTGATCACCTTCATTGAACCACCATGTTATATCTCACTTTTCTACATTTGATGTGTTTTACACATTAGGTATATGTTGCTTTTTATTTTTACTACACCTTAAACTAATTTTCTCCAGTTCCTATATTTTCATTACTATCAATACATGCCTACTGATGATTTGTTGATAGATTTGTGGTCTCCAGTGTCACCTGTGTGCACACTTTCAGCTGTCACTGTATGCCTGGCTTCCTTTAGCTGCATCTTTGTCCTAAGGTCATTTCCCAGCACACAGCATAACAACTTGTCTACATAAAATTTTAACAGCACTTGTTAAACAATACAAATACCCATACATTTTATGTATGCTAACAAAGCTAACGCAAATTCTAAGCTATACGGTTATTAAGCAAATGTTGTTACAGAGAAATAAGCTAAAATGAGGCTATAAGTAAGACAAAGTGAGTTTAGAGAAAATGAATATGATAGGCCCATCCTGACTTATGATGTTAGCTTAACACAAAGGCTGTCTTATAATCGTGAATACCAGTACTTTATTTAATGACTACAGATCTAAAAGGTCTTTGACAAATGTGAGCCCCTTCTGTCTTTTAAATATTTCTATTAGAACTGAGTTTTGTTCTTGCCTGAACTCCAGGGCTACCATATAAAGAAAATCAGAGAAAATCAGATTCTTGGTACCAGGAGAAGTCACACTCTGCAATGGATGTCTTTTTGGAATTCTGTCATGAAGCAGCTATGGAGAAGTCCAGGGAAGAACTGACTATAGGCATAAATACGCTAAAAATATTAAGAGTAAATGTGCTGACTTACCCTACATACAGGAATATAGTAGCGAGCATAATGATGAATTAGGACACATTAGCTAAGAACTCAAGTGGAAGTCTAAATATAGCAAAAAGTAAACAAATAAAAAAATCTCAAGGAAAGAGAATGTTATGAAAATAGAATGATCTTAATGACACACAATCAATCTGTTCATCAGCTAGCTTTAAGCAGAATGAGCAGAGGATTTCTGAGAAGCAGCTGTTACGTTTCATATATTGCTTCTTAAACCATCAGATGACTGTTATTGTTCCTAAAAATAAAGTATTAAACCCCACAAATCTCAGAAAACCTCATATAAAGCAATATATACTTTCATTTATCTACTAGAATTTATTTCAGGTTTAAATTTGCCCTCTTTGTAACTCCATGTTATTGATTTATGGTCGTATTCTGATCAGTTAACATGTTAGCATATTTCCCCTTCTTCTTATATTTTAGAATCCAATATTTCAATTTATCTGAGAAAGTCTTGCTAGTCTGTAAAAGTGAGAGACCTTCAACTAATATATTTATTGTATTTCCTTTTTTTTTAAATTCATTCAGCCCATTTTTAAATAAAAAATTTTTCTTGTTTTCTTTTTTATATCTATCTATATATATGTCCTTTGTACAAGATCACAGATAGAAATATTAAACTAAATCAGTCCCCCCAAAATTCTTGAGGGATATCATTTTCCTCTTTATTTCAGATTTCCAAGTTTTGTGATTAGAGAGCGAGAGAGGCATATAATATATACTTGTCAGTAGGTTATGCCACTGTTTCTTTGATTTTACTTTGGCAGGCCACATATCTTTAACAGCATTTTAAATTCCTTTCTATTAATACAGATTGTTTTTCTTTTCAGTGAAGTACTGCATGTCATTGCTTTATATAGTTTCAGAAATGTTGGGTAACTGAACTTTCAGTTGCTAAGGTAGTTCTGCATCACAGGCTATAATCAAGGGACACAGTCTTTCATTTCTAATTTCCTGTAATGTCAAGAAAAGCTAAAAAACATATAAGCATCATGTGGTTTGTAAATCTGTCTTCAAGCATGTCGTTCCATAAACCTAGTTCCTAATACACAAACATACTCAGCAAATAAACATCTGTCAAGATTACCATCTGTGCTAAACCCATCAATACCACTCTAAGAAAACAAAATCATCTCCTTTCCAAAGCAATTTTACCACGGGAGAATGTTCTTTTCCTGAAATATTTATGTGGAAAGAAACAGACAATATTTTTATTGAGTATTTTGTTTGTTTTGTTGGGTGTTTTGTGAGACTGTCGGGGTTTGGTTTTGTTTTTCATTGTGGGTTTTTTTTCTAAAAACTGAATCACGCCTTCAGCTCATGAAGCAGAATGTCGGTGAGAAAACAACTTTTCTTTACTGTGTGACTTAGTCCTATCAAGCCTGTCATTTACTTTGTTAAATTCTACACATCAAAGGATAATGTTTGCAGAGTTGTGATATATAGAATGAGTTTCTTTTCTGTCACCAGAATGCTGCCCAACAACTTCCCTTGTGCTTTTTATGGACAATGTTGTATTAGTTACTTGGTCTAGCATGCACACTGAAGAGAAAAAGGATGTAACAATGGATAAATAGTTGAAAGACTGAACTCACAGTAATGAAAAAAATTTACAAGCATTTAGAAAAGGAAAGCCATGCCTCTAATGATCTAATGGACAACCACTGTATGAGAGAAGAAGCAATTTTGTATGGTAAGAAACCAGTTAGTGCGTAATGGAGAAGAGAGAACTCCTGACAAAAATGGAGGAAAAATATCTAGATTATATCAGGTAATAAATGGACCAGGAACAGAGAAGTCTACCAGTGGAGTGCACAAAATGGCCCTTATAAAAAAATAGACTGTGAAATAACTTTGAAATGTTTGCTAGCTTTTTGTAAAATCAAAACATAGGATAATCTGTGGCTATAAACTGCTACTTACTTATTTATAAAACAATCTTCTGGTTTTTGTAAGAGAGAGTTGCCTACAAAATAAATAATATTTATTCAACAAAATTAATTTCACTGTAGTAAATTTTGGGTTTTATTCCTTGAGGGTTTTTTTTTTTTTCAGTTGGGTGGAGGTTTTTTTCTTTTGTTTGTTTTTTCTTTTCTTTTGGGGTTGGGGCCTGGGATAGAGTGGACATAATGGTGCTTGGAAAGTCTTCCAAACAAAATACAACCCTCTGATATAAAAGCCATCAGTTCCCTAGTTATAGGTCGCCACAAAATTCCAGCTACTACTCCAGCAAAAGAGCTATCCTTGTTGATGGGCCTATCCATCAGCTTTCTTGAGAAAGGCCATTCAATTATCTGCATCTATAGATAAATTCTACTGCAACAGCTCTTTGAAAACTGATCCATCAATCAATCTCATCCATGATCATTCTTCTCTTTACTTGCTTCTCAACCTTATTTCTCCATTTTTAACACCTTTTGAGAAGACAGGACACTGAAAAGCTGAACAAGTTGCTATGTAAGTAGGAAAGAGAGAAAAAGTAAGAATTTCCAGAGTAGTGCAACCACTACATTCAAATTAGAACCAAACCTCAAGGATGCCAGATCAAAAAAATCCTGTTACTTGCATGGGATAAAGAAATATACCTTGCCTGTCACTCCAGAAATTTTCTGATAATCTCATTAGATTCCTAATAGTCTATTCAAAACTTATTGCTGTTCAAGTTACAAATAATGCTATTATTTATAATCTGAAGTTCCTAACAGTGTTACACTTTAATCCAATATACAGTCTTTCTTGAATTTATTCCACGCTCTTGACGTTAAGCTTACCCTTCCTATACCTTCTGTGTCATAAGTTCATTGGTCTCTTTCAATAAAGAAAGCTGGAGAAAGGTTTAAGAGTAAGTTATATGCATTGTAATCTGCTTTCCAGAAAGACTGTGACATTGGCGGTGGTAAGCATTTCTTTCCCCTCACTCTAGGGTCTGCTTGGGGTTATGTTTATGCATTTTTCTAACATGCTTTGCACCTTGGTCACTGGTCAGCAACACCACATCATATCAGAATTCACTTATTGGTACCTTTTATACATGCTGGATACTGGTTTTGTGTTCCCTTTGTTCTTAGTATTATCCAGGTCCCAAGGCTTCCTTCCTTTAATGACCATTAACTGACCACTTTGTTTCTTGCCTGGAGCTTCTAGTTTCATACTGCGTTCATATTTTCAAGATCTATTCTGTCATCCTATGCTCGTACTCCTCAGTATGAACACACATAATAAACCCCCAGATATTAGCTCCTATTAGTTATAGAAATCTATCAAGATTACAATAACAGTAGGTGCTACAATGCACAATTACCAAAAACTAAATCAAATCTGTAACAGGTAATATTTATCTGGTCATTACAAAAAATAGCAATCATGTGTTTGTTACTGGAACTTATTACAAGAGGATATAGCTGCTATAGAGCATTTATGCTATATTCAGGTTTGAAAGGCAATAAAAGCAGTATCACTGAATGAAGTATTATAGGAATAAGCAGAGCTTCTTAGGTATACAAAGAAATTATGATGACAGCTAGAGGTGCACAGTATTCTCAGCTTATAGTATGCGTTGTCTTAATACTTCATCCAGAAAATATGAGGTTGATCGTGAATCTTGCAGTGTTATCATATGGTAGAGTTGTGTCAGAACTCCAGCCCCCTGTCCAGTTTGATATTTCACCATCTGTTTAAACATGGAATTTGCTTTTGAACTTCATACCTGCCACCAAAAGTAGAAACACTTGTTAGACTGAACACTGATCTGTATAGTTTTGTTCATCAAGCCTAACCACAGTTCCCAGTATCATGCCAGATTGGAGCCTTATCCTGATTTAAAGTTCAAATTCCTCTCCATATTTTTATGACAGAGCTTCAAATGGGATTCTTTCCTATCCCTAATGGAAAAGAAGAAATCAAAAAATCATTGTTTTAGGGTTTTGTAGATCTTCAGAGGCATTATCAGGAACAAAGCCTAAAGCAAGATGGCTGTTAAAAGTTGACAATAATTAGTCCTATTCATACAATATTACCACATATTTATCTTCAGCAATATTCTCTTTGAGCAAGGTCTAGGCAAGTAAAGACACTTAAATTGGGGATGTCTTCCAGCTGCACAAAAATCAAGACATCAGAGTAAAAAAAAAAATAGGAGTGAACAGTGGGTTTTATAACTCAATATTCATGTATTCAATTGGCAATATTTTCAAGGTCTGATTTTTCAGAAAGTGTATAAGGAAGCTCTCTGAAAAGTAGACCACTTACAGATGTCACAAACTGCTGAAGGTAATCACTTCTATATGACTGAAATGCTTTTTAATTGAGAGTTAAGGTGCTTGCATTCACTAAACAAACCCCCATTTCCCCAAGCCCTTCATTTTCTTCAGGAACTTTATTTTGATTTGGTGTTTGGTTTCTCCTCTTGACTTTACATTCTGACTAAGGGCAGAAAGTCCCTTTTGGTCCTTCAGAAATTATATTAAAAAAAATCTATATGGATCTAAGCCTCTTTAAAAGCATAGGACATAATACCCTACATTTAAACTTTCTGTGTTTACAGATATTTGTCTGATACTTTACATCTTGAGGCAAGTGCACAGCTTGTTTTATGGACTCTGTCAACTCCAGTTTATTTCATAGCATTTAGTTTGTTACAGATTGCTTGCAAACAGACTGCCTTAGGAATGTATACTCATGTCACATATGTTTAAATATCCTAAGTGGTCTTCCTTTTATAATAAATTTTGCTGAGGGAAAATCATGACTAACAAATTTATCTGTTTTCTTTGTTCACTGTCAGATATCCTTTGTCTGTAAATAAGGAAGTTAAAGTGCCTGCTTGCTACTTCTCTTAACCAAATAAGTTACTATACACTGTGGTAGAAACCTGACAATGCCTATAATATTTACCTGACACATATGTTGTAGAAAAAATATGGATTTTTTTCCCCTTCACTAAGTATTTTTAGAACCATTACAAGGTTTCTTTGGGGCTTTGTCATATGAAGACCAAGTTTGTCAAAGCTGCCTATTTCTTATATATTCCTTCCACTCATCACAACTCTTTCATATTTTATAATAGTTATTCTAACAATAAAACTAGTGCTCAGTGGTAAGCTTGTGATACTGTACCTAAAATGTTCAGCAAAATTTAGCACATTTTAAACAATATCTACTAGTCATAGTAGCATAGAACTCAGCCAGCCTTCAAGAAAGAAACTACTCAGTAGGTTTAGGGATTTTTTTAGTTAATATTTTTTGCAACATTCTGTTAATTGCCATAGCCTGTATATTTTAACTGTACAATTTCAAATCAATATGACTGAAATAAAATAGTAAACCAATTATTTCTTTTTTGACGTCTCTCTTTAGAGTATTTGCTTTATGCATCTCTTGCAATTACTGGTTTTGGTTTGATTTTGGTTTTGATATAGGGTTTGGGTTTGGGGGGGGGGGTTGTTTGTTTGTTTGTTTGTTTAAACGAAATTCAATTGAGTCCTTGTTATTTTCCTAGTCCTATTGGCTACAGTTTGTGTATTTCAATTTGCAAAATTTTATTTTTAGACAGGTTTAATGAGATTTTTAAAGCACATTTGATAGGTGCCAATAAGCAGAATAATAGTGGCAGGAAGAAGCTTTCTGTCAAGAAAATAAAAAACTGTGGCTTGTTATTTGATTAAGAACTTTATTTTACATGGATCCTGTTAGCGTCAGGACAAACACATAACCATCGGAATGGTTATATGAGGTGTTTTATTAAGGCGCCGAGAACCAGGGGTATGCACCCAAATCTGGTTCTAACCCCGTCACATCGCGTTCGCAATTTATACGTTAGAAGTTTCGCAATAAGTATCAGGGATTACTTCATCAGTCCTTTAGGACATCAGCCTTTCCTGCGCTTGCGCGGCCCCCTCTGGTGGTCGTCTGGTGGTCGTCCTGATGAAGTAAGGAGTCTTCCTCACTCTGTCCTCTTTTTACCTTGTTCTTTGGAAAAATCCCAACCATTATGTGGATACAGCATTCTTTTATCTTCCCTTGGTATGTGGTTCAGGCTTAATCTTTGGGTCTGCTAAGTTGGAGTTTCTCAGTACATTCTTTTCTACATTCCCTTTACTTTACAAGGTTATATTTGTTTCTATTCCTAAAGTCACCATTGTAGCGTTTAGTTATAAAGTAGCTAGGATACAAACCAACACAATTGCAGCATTCAGTGTATGAAGCTTCTCTATTGATTTATGATTTCTAAGCACAATCGCCTACTGGAATAGTGTCTAAAATACAGAACAGCAAAGTTACAAAATTTTAACATATGTACAAAGGCTTTCTTTGCAAACTGCAAACTTTTCAAATATAATCATTGCTAGAATGGTTCCAGAAAATTTCACCCTCCTCTCACAATCCCAGAAATATATTTTTTCTCACTTCTCTGAAATTGTAGACTCTGATTGGGCTCTGTGTCTTAGAAGATGTGGCACCTGTGAAATATTGCAAACAGCCAGAAATTACAAGGAATTTATATAATCTGAGAACTATGTTAATAAATATTTTCACAGTTTGAACTGCTTTTGATTCAGTCATGTACCTTTTTATTTTTTGTACCACAAGCACTTGTCAGCAGTTTTTGTTTGCTCAGATCTTTGAGAGAATGTTCTTCCTTCTTTTGCTCCTATTTGTTCTTTAGCTGTGGATACTGTTGAAAAAATAATGTGTGACTTTCCTAATTCTGTTAAAGGCAGTCTCAGAAAAGTTATCAGTGGGAATACTGTCAGGAAACTATCAGTGAGAGGTTTAGCTGGAGAAACCAAAATGAATGAAGTTTGACTGAAGTATTGAGTTCTAAAAGCAGCAGCTTAATTCTCATCCTTCAGAGTTTCAGAACAATTGACCTAGACATCAGCCTCATCCTTGGCTAGTGATGGAATTCCCTTAAGGGAACACAGCTCTTGTATGCTGCATCTATAATGGAAAGAGAAACATTGCACCAGGTTTGTAGACTTTGTACAAAGTATTTAAAATCAATGTTAATTCTGAAATAGATTGCATGGCTACTTCCACATTGCTAAATGCTTCTGCTACAAGGAATAAGCCCCAGCCCCCGACCAAAGCTGTAAAAGAATTGTGGTTCACACGCCACTTCTAATTGAGCCTTACATGGTTTCTAGAGGTTCTCAGACATAACTGTAATTTTGGGTGGCATTTCTGAGTTAAAATGAAGAATAAAACATATTCTAGGGAGTACTTATATACTGACATAACTGAGGTGTGACAGGATGTCAGAAAACTCTAGAAGTGCTCAAAAGTGCAATATCAGACAAAGCAGTATTAGTTACACTAAGTAGAGCAGAGGGACAGAAGCATAGTGCATTCTCACCTGTAAACATTATTGAAAGGGTACCTGGAGTGATCTATCCTCATGTCCTGGGGTCAGCAGTAGCAGTCATTTTTTCTACTTCTTAGTACCTGGTGCAGTGCTGTCGTTTTGATTTCTGGCCTGGGAACAGCGCTGATAAAACCGATGTTTTTAGTTGCTGGTCAGAATGTTTAGTCTGATCAAGGACTTTGTGAGTCTCATGCTCTGCCAGGGAGGAGGAGAAGCTGGGAAGAAGCAGAGACAGGACACCTGACCCAAACTAACCAAAGAGGTATTCCATACCACAGCACATCATGCCCAGGAGGTAACTGAGAGTTACCCAGAAGGGCTAGTTCACTGCTGGGTGGGGATGAGTTATCGGTCGGAGGGTGATGAGGTGTTGTATTCTCTTCCTTTGTTATTTCCTTTATCATTATTATTATTGGTGGTAGCAGTAGTGGTTTGTGTTATACCTTAGTTACTAAACTGTTCTTATCTCAACCTGTGGGAGTTACATTCTTTTAATTCTCCTTCCCATCTCTCCAGGATTGGGAGGAGAAAGGGGGAGAGTGAGTGAATGAGCTGCCTGGTTGGGTGTAAACCACGACACCTCAGAATCAAGTAATTCCATTTTGTTTTGGAGAAGATTATTTTTCTTCCCAGAAAGAGAAGCTACAATGGTATGCAATGTGGACAATCAGAAGACTGAACCCTGGGAGTGAACTAAAAAAGAAGAACTATTTCACAGTGTAGGTGTTTTGTCAATTTGCCAGGGAGCACAACAAAGCAAATGGCAAAATGAAATTATCTGTTTTTAGGATATTGTCACTATTAACAAGAAACTACTACATGCTACACGACAACAGGGTAGGAAAAAATCTTCACCATGAGAGTGGTAAGACACTGGCACAGGTTGCCCAGAGAAGTTGCGGCTACCCCATCCCTGGAAGTGTTCAAGGGCTGGAACTTGGTGATCTTTAAGGTCACTTCCAAGCCATGTCATTCTGTGATTCTACGACAATAATTTCCTCAGTTTAACAAGCTCTATTACTATACCCAGCAAGGTAGAGCTGTGTTGTACAATTGTATTGTTGCACAGACAAAGGGCCTGTCTGCATCCAATAATGTCTAATGTCCAATAGGGAATCCTGGAAAACTGAAAGGCTTGAATGCTTTGAAGGAAATTATTTATTTGGGAGCACTTAGATTATTGTGTTAAAATAGTAAAGCCTGGAAGAATTATCAATGTATTCACAGGTAAAATCAATTGCCTTCTTCCAAAGAAGGAAAAAACCCAACCCACATGTATTTGTTAGATTTGACATTGTCACAAATATAGGTGTATGAAGCACATCCAGAATTCTATGGAATCTGGTTTGCAGCAGACTTTTCTTGTCACTAAAACATCATTAAAACTGGAAGTCCTATAATTTTCCATGCTTACTTGCTCATCATGTGTTTGACTTTTCCTGGAATTAGAAATTACTCTATGTAGTGTGTACTTTCTGCATTGTAATTATAGAAGATGAGCTGTTTAATCCCATCGGTACATCATCTGCATAGAGATGTGAATAAATTGGATTACACTCAGCAGTAATGCTTATTTGTACATAGAAACATAGAATCATAGAAAAGTTAGGGTTGGAAAGGACCTTAAGATCATCTAGTTCCAACCCCCCTACCATGGGCAGAGACACCCCACACTAAACCATGTTACCCAAGGCCTCATCCAACCTGGCCTTGAACACCGCCAAGGATGGAGCATTCACAGCATCCCTGGGCAACCCATGCCAGTGCCTCACCACCCTAACAGTAAAGGACTTCTTCCTAATATCAAATCTAAACTTCCCCTGGTTAAGTTTGAACCTGTTACCCCTTGTCCTGTCACTACAGTCCCTGATGAAGAGTCCATCTTCAGCATCCTTGTAGGCCCCCTTCAGATACTGGAAGGCTGTTATGAGGTCTCCACGCAGCCTTCTCTTCTCCAGGCTGAACAGCCCCAACTTTCTCAGCCTGTCTTAATAGGGGAGGTGCTCCAGTCCCCTGATCATCCTCGTGGCCCTCCTCTGCACTTGTTCCAACAGTTCCATGTCCTTTTTATGTTGAGGACACCAGAACTGGACACAGTACTCCATGTGAGGTCTCACGAGAGCAGAGCAGAGAGGCAGGATCACCTCCTTCGACCTGCTGGTCATGCTCCTTTTGATGCAGCCCAGGATACGGTTGGCTTTCTGGGCTGCGAGCGCACACTGCTGGCTCATGTTCATTTTTTCATCAACAACACCCCCAAGTCCTTCTCTGCAGGGCTGCTCTGAATCTCTTCTCTGCCCAACTTGTAGCTGTGCCTGGGATTGCTCCGACCCAGCTGGAGGACCTTGCACTTGGCATGGTTAAACTTCGTAGGGTTGGCATCAGCCCACCTCACAAGCCTGTCAAGGTCCCTCTGGATGGCATCCCTTCCCTCCAGCGTATCAGCAGAACCACACAGCTTGGTGTCATCGGCAAACTTGCTGAGGGAGCACTTAATCCCACTGTCCATGTCACCAACAAAGATGTTGAACAAGACCGGTCCCAACACCGATCCCTGAGGGACACCACTCGTTACTGGTCTCCAGCCGGACATTGAGCCATTGACCACAACTCTTTGCGTGCGGCCATCCAGCCAGTTCTTTAGCCACCGAGTGGTCCACCCATCAAATTCAGACAAAGATGTCATGTGGGACAGTGTCAAACGCTTTGCACAAGTCCAGGTAGATGACGTCAGCGGCTCTGCCACTGTCCATCAGCTTTGTATCCCCATCGTAGAAGGCCACCAAATTGGTCAGGCAAGATTTCCCCTTAGTGAAGCCATGCTGGCTGTCATCAACCACCTCCTTGTTTTTCATGTGCCTTAGCATGCTTTCCAGGAGAATCTGCTCCAAGAGTTTGCCAGGCACAGACTGGTCTGTACTTCCGTGGGTCATCCATTTTCCCCTTCTTGAAAATGGGGGTTATATTTCCCTTCTTCCATTCATCGGGAACTTCACCTGACTGCCATGATTTTTCAAATATATGATGGCCAGTGGCTTAGCAACTTCATTCTCCAGCTCCTTCAGGATATACAAACAGAAAGGAAGGTTATTGTGGAAAAGTAAATTGCATTACAGCATTTTGCTTATTCAAAGTCATTGTTAGAAATATACATTTTGAAATCAGCAGGACTGGATGTCTTGAAGCTATGTGTCCTAATAGAAATACGTTAGGAGATGTCTGTCATACATCTTAATGTGGAGCAACACACAGCAACACACACACACGCACCTCCAAAAGCAAAAAAGATATCATTTATAGGGTACTTTTTTATATCATCTAGTAGATTTTCAAGTATGTTCAGAAGCCATAGGTCACATCCCAAGCTCATTGATTTTTACTGTGAGTTTTTTCCATCAGATTCAATGTTTTCTCTATCACACTGCAGTTACACAAGAGGCTATTAACGATATCTGATGCATTAAAAATCCAACAGCTGTTTATAAATTTATGTCTGTCAAATCTATCTTCTGATCTGATTGATATAAAGTACATACCAAAATACAGAAGGAACTCACTGGCTAAGATTCGTTTCACCTCCTTTCTGATAATAAAACTCATGCTACTTTAACTCCGAAAGAAGTCACAGCTTATTTTAAAAGGTCAGTCTTAGAAAAGTAACTTTCATTTTAACTAACATCAGTTAAAACTTTTCAGATTTTTCAAACCATCTATTACCTGCAAAAGTCAGTAAAACCACTATTTAATGTTATGACAAGAATCAGTCTTCAGATAAACATGCTAGTTTTAGGCTTCCATCTAGTTGTCTACAGTTAGTGTTTCCAACAATGGTCAGTAGTATATTTCCCCACCTAGGTTCATTACCTTGAAAGGAAAACCTTATAAATCTGAAAAATCTAGACTAACTGACCTAAACAATGTATACTATACTAACAAATGTATCTGAACAATGGACACTAAATATACGTTCCGCAAATCCCAAGGCACTACAGGATTTAGATGTGCTACTCCTATTGGCTGGTCATGTCCCTAAGCTACACACATTAGTTTGCCATATTTCTCTATCAGCCCAGTCAGGACTGGGAGGTGCTTACGTCTTAAAAAGTAATTTCTTTGGTAAATGCATAAATGACAGGAAATGCACTCTCTGTGTCTCCACCCTTCTTTTTGCCTACATAGTTTTCATGCAGGAGACATAGAGACTTAGAATCAGGTAGGTAGCAAGAGGTGTGTGTCTACATGTCATTCTCAATGAATTCTTGCTGAATGTAATATTGTTTCCTCTTGGGAACAGAGGGATGAGAATTCCGTGTAGTGGCACCTCTGACTATAGTTCACTATCCTTTCTTTTGCAAGATATGAGTGTCAAATGAAAAAGAGGTTATTTTTAATAATTCTTTTATCATTATTATTACCTAGCTTTCCCTGAATGTGTTGTCTCCTTGACATCTTGCAAATATCAGTCTGCAGCACCAGTGCTAGATACTTTAAGATTATTTTGTACAAGATTATGAACTAAGGAAAAAAACAGTATCTTAAATTGAGTTACTTAGTACAAAATACCAATAGATTTGGAATTGTCATCTTGCTTATTAATACTGGCAAAAGCTCATTTAGCTCTGCGTGATGAAGGACTTAGTACAAGTAAGATCCCCTGACGCTTTGATTACAAACATAATGTACTATCCTATGTTAATACATATGCACAGCAAAACATATACCTCCAGCCATTTTTTAACAGTTGCCCAAATAGTCTAGTGGTATGGGCACCTTTTCCACAGACATGTTTAACAGTACCAGTTACAAATTTAAATAGTTCTATACTTATCTCAGTTTTATTCTCAAAAATCAAGCAGCCCATGCTTCCTCATACTAAATTACCATTTAATTATATAGTTTGTGCTGCTGATTTAGAAATTAATAGTATGTAGCAATTATCTCTAAATTGAAACTATGAAATGATAGCGTGCAAGATAAAATACATACAAAATGAACAAATTTTCCTTGTTAGAAAACTGTAAGTCTGTTGTAACATTTCAATTTCTAACAAATTAGTTTTAATAATTTTCCATTTCATTGGTCTCTGCTTATTGCTTCCACTGGTTTGCACCCTAACTCAATACTTTCTTAATTCTTTACCAGACATACAAACATGTTGTATCTATTCATTCCTTAAAAGCATTTCATTGCAACAACCTTTTGAAATATTGGCCCCATTTGTGTCTGTTTCTATCAAACTCAGATTATTGCATCTATAAATGTTGGAGGTGGACCAAATTACCCCTTTTAAATACATTTTTCATTAACAGCAGTGGAAATAATTATTAATGGGAAAGAGGATGTGATTGGAGGGAGTAGGGTACTGTTGCATTATTTTCAGCTGCAGCCCTTGTGTGCTAGTTTTATGTGTTCTCTCTCAAAGGAGAACACATTCTACCTGTCGAGGTTTAAGCCCAGGCCGTAAATTAGAACCACGCAGTTTCTACTCCCCCCCCACTTCCCCAGAGGGATGGGGAGGAGAATTGAAAGAATGTAACTCCCACGGGTTGAGATAAAAACAGTCCAGTAACTAAGGTATAATACAAATCACTACTGCTACCACCAATAATAATAATGATAAAGGAAATAACAAGGGAAGAGGATACGATACCGCCCACCGGAAAAGAGAGCCCGACCGAGAAGAGGACGTGCCCTTCCGGGGAACTCCCAGTTACATCCCCCGGCATGACGTGCTGTGGTATGGAATACCTCTTTGGCTAGTTTGGGTCAGGTGTCCTGTCCCTGCTTCCTCCCAGCTTCCCCTCCTCCCTGGCAGAGCATGAGACTCACAAAGTCCTTGGTCAGGGTAAACATTCTGACCAGCAACTGAAAACATCGGCTTTATCAGTATTATTTGCAGGCCAAAAGTCAAAGCCACAGCACTGCACCAGCTACTAAGAAGGAGAAAAAAATGACTGCTGCTGCTGAACCCAGGACACTACCTCAGGCTGAAACATTACAAGAAGAAAGCAGTAAGAGCAGGGCAGGCATTCAGACAAGCACAGAGTCCTGGCAAGTTGTATGACAATCATAACGAGGGAACAACTTCTTTACCTCTGTAGACAGTTATTGGAAGTCAGCAAATGTGGTTTTCATAAATTTAAACTTGCCTTTGGAATAATCACAGACATTTCAAAATGAAAGGTAATTGTGGGCAACATAGATAGCATCCTAATGATTAAAACAGTCATTAGAAAAAAGGAAGACTCATCTTCCAGACTGTTGCTAAAGACAAGCAGAGAAGTGTTTAAACCTGTTTGCCTGTATCTGCTTAAACCCCTTTTGTATGATTTAGGTTGTTTGTTTATTTTAAAAAATCTGTAAGCTCAAGCTAAAAGCACTAGAACATACCAATATGAGCTGAAGAGAAGGCAGCCCAAGACTGGTCACAAATGATAGTTTCCTAACAGTATGTGAACATTCTGCATTACTGAACTGTCAATATCCCTCAGTGATAAACTATTTCATGGTTATTTTAATTCTCATTTCCAGCTACTGCTTTTTCTTACTATCACTGCTGTTATTTTTTTCTTGTTATTGAATTACTCAGCCTACACTAAACTACTATTATTTTTTGCTGCCAAATAATTTACCTGATACCATATACAAAATTGTTGCACAAAAAGGTACTTGGAAAAAGAGATAGATAGGCACGCACCATTATATATAAGGATCATTAATTTTAACATCATGATGTTTTAACTCTATATCAGTTCTATTACTCTCATAGCTTTATATCAGTTATATTATCCTTGACTCTTAGAAGACCACATGATTATGGGAATTTAGGCCTGGAAATCCATACAGATCACATAGCAGGACTATTCCTCACTGTACCTACAGGCACTTGTGGAGCAACTGCAGTCAGTACCCTCAAAATAAAATGTGTGTTGTTTTTTTCTTTCTCTAAATTGACTTCAAACAAGAGTGCTTTATTTTTTTATGAAAATGTGTTCTAATTTACGTTTATGTAACTGATGTTCTACTGTGCATTTTATTGACATTTAAACAACTATGGGCTTTAAAATATGTTACAACGTAAAATAAATGTTCATAAATAGATGTATGGAATATGCTGTTAAGATCATGGTGTTTTGAGAGACAGTATTAGTGTCACGTTATTTGCAAAAGTTGCTACCAATGTAGTAAAAATAGGCTCATGAAAGAATTACATTTTTTTCTGCATCATCTTTATAGTTTAAAGACTGAACATTTTAAACTCTGCGAAAGAGGAACACACCTAGCACTGTGATATCTGGCTGGCTAAACTAAACTATAGTTATCTTTTAATATCCTCAGTACTAGCATGTAATTTTACAACTACACAAATGTTATGATGTTACAGTCAATCGTTGTAGATATAGTCAGGCATTTAAATAAGGGATTTTATATAATGAATTAATAGTAGTGTCATAGTTAATCATAAATTTGATACTAATGAGAATAAATCCTGTGAGAACTTTAAAATGGTGCTTTTGTTATGCTTCTAAATAATCGCAGCATTAATATTTTGCTTAGAGCTATTTGAAGTTCACTTCTGTCATTGCTAGCAATTATGAAAGATTTTCATTTATGTAACTGAAGTGAAATATGAAGCCATCAGTAACTGTAAAGACAGCCTCAACATAAAACCAACTTGTGCGTCATTTTATGATTTACTTAATAGTACTGTAATACCAGCAGTGCATTTTCAATTATGTTCTCAAAGTTCTTGAATTATTGTCGTCTGAAACCATGTCTTCTCCTCATTGCTGTGTTTGTCTGATACTTTTTTTTTAAAGGGCCACATAGCGCTAGCATATATTTTCTTTCCATATCTTATAATCTTTTTTAGAACATTTATTTGGATTTAATGTTTCACTGCACTTTTATCTCAGACTAAATTACATTTATTCAGGAAAATTCAAACCAAATCTGTGAGCACAGTTACATGAATTACAGAAGGGGAAAAATACATAGAAACTTTCAGGAGGTTTATGGGGGGGATCATGGCTTGTGTATGTGTGGTTTTAATAAATTGTAACAGTACTGTGTTTTAAAGTTGCAGCTCAACATTTGAAAGAGGGAATTTCTCCCTGTTGACTCTCCCTATAAAAATCTTACTAATTGTGAATGGTAAAAGTCAAACTTCATTTGATTTGAGCCTATTTTTTAGTAGAATATGACAAATAAGTTAACCCATGGTTCTATACAGACTAAGCAGTCTCTTGGCCTGCTTGCACAATAAATGACAGAAGGCAGTTTTCTCTGTGCTGTTAATCTGCTAGTATAATCACTGGACTTCAAAGGTAGGCTGAGCTGAGTAAAGGCAGGAGATGAAAGTAGAAGACTGGCAGAAACGCTGAGTTGGGACAAGCTGGAGAAGCACATTCTGAACTATGCAAAATAGGAAAAAGCAATGATCAGAAATGATTGCTGTTACTGACTGAAATTCCACAGTATTCCTTGAATGAAAAATATTTAATGAAAAGTAGGTTTTCTCACTCTTTCCTCAGTAAACTCTATTTTTACATTAATCTCTCTGCCTCTGCTTAATTGGATAACAATTGAAAATTATGTATAATTAAACTGATTACATTTATGAATTAAAACAATTAATCATAATTCCTTTAACAATGAAAGCTGAGACTTCAAATATACGCTGTAAGATTTCCAGAATTATAGGAAAAATTTTGATCTTGTGTGCTCACAATTTTTCAGCATACACAAGAATTCAGAAGAGGGCAGAGGAAGGTCTGATTTTTTTGAAGGTCTTTCTGTTGAAGTTATATAATAGAAGCTGTGGCTTTGATCCTTTGATCTCTCAGTGACTTTTGGTCAGGAGAATCTCTGCAGCAGCAAAACCTGCCTACCAAATAAACTCTAGAATAACATATCAAATGACTACAACCTGTTGAACAGCACGCTGAATGCTACATGCTGGACAATAAATAGGACATAAACACTCAGTTTAATGCTATGGCCCTGGGTGATTCATATCATGGGTAAAACAATACAAGAATAGTGAGCAGGTTGGTAAAATGTGAAGAGCAATTTTAAGTTGTTGTTTAAAGTTTTGATATATCCAGCAAAAACACTGAAGAATTAAGGACAGTATGTAAAAGTGATGACATAATGGTTCAATAACTAGAAAAATGCTGCTATGATAAGTTTACTACCTTTTGTTTATTAAAGTGATTATGTTTCACTATAAACCTCCCTATGACAAAGTGAATCCTTGGTGCAAAATGTATCTTCAAAGCAGCAAAGAACAATGTAATAAGAACTCAAAGCTGAGAGCTGTAGCCAATCATTTTAGAAATGTGTCCCTGTTCTTCAAAGTGACAGTGATTTAATTCGAAAGCAATAATGATATACAGAAAAAAATGCCATCAGAGATGGTACACCGAGGTCTCCATTTCTTAATAATGTCACACTAAGATGAAATATTTTCTGAAACTTAATATTTACTCTAACACTGTTCTTTGTGTCACCTGCAAATGTAATCCACAATGAACTGATACTTCAAGAGCATTCAGGAAAATCGTAATAGTGTTGTTTTTATTGTCAGCAATACAAGGTTGATAAAGTAAAATACTGTAAATCCATAAAGTCAAAGTAGACTATATATATAATGTCTTTATACTGTTGAAACCAAGGAATGAATAAACTTATGTGAATTTCATCTGAATATGTGGTTTGCATTATATATCTTCTAAAATTGTGCTTCACGGTATCACCATCTCTTAATTTCATCTTCTTATTGGAAAGTGCTTGAAGAATTTCCTGTTCTGATTAGAAATCTTTCATCTTATATTTGAAAATACTATTTTCATATTTTCAGAAGAATCATAGCATTTAGGCGCAAAATACATTTATATAGAAAGTAAGTTCCTTTTTTTTTACTAGGTATCCTAAGTTGATCTACAGAGTAAAGGGTGAGCAGATGAAGCTAAGTCTGTTTACTCTGTGTACCTTCTTGCCTTATATTTTGGTCAGTAGTATGTGTATGGAACCCAGGATCATATATTTGCTTAAAGCTACACTCAGGAAAAAATCTCAAATATTTTCAAGGTACCAGAACAGAGATATTTCACCATTTCTGGTAGCTGTTGATTATAAAAGTTGAACAGCCTTCTTAAAATCAAAACAAAAAAAAAAAACCAAACAAAAACCACCCCCCCAACACAAACAAAAAACAAACAAAATAAATCCAACAAAACAATTTTGGACTTCATATTCATTTGAATTTTCAGTTGTTAATTCCCAGATACTATTTTTTTCTCATGGCTTTTTCTGTTGCTTTCTACAGAAATCTGTCTTAATCCTGACAAGATGTACAAATTTATGCAATTATTTTGGGGATATTTTTCTTTTTCTTTTTTTTTGTTTCTGATTGTTTCTTAGAATCTTTTTAGTGTCCTTTAAAAATGTGCACACTAAGTTCATTAATATCACAGGAGAGATAAAATATCCATCTTACTTTTGTTTACTACTGTTCTTTTTATTCCTCAAAAAAATTAGAGTACTTTTCTGCAGTATAGCACAGAATATTGCATTACCCCTAGAGCTTCATATAGTCACTGTCTCCCATGGTACAGTTTCCTAGCCTGTAGTTTTAACTTTCATACCTTATTCTCACAAGATTTTTTTTTATTATTATTATTTTTATTCTTTAAATGAGACCAGTTGATGTTTCAATAGATATCTTCTGGTATGACTACTCTCTCCTCATCATTAATTATTCTGTCAATCTTTGTGCCATTTGCAAACGTAAACAACAGTGAACTGATACTGCAAGAGCATTCATGAAAATGTTAATAGTGTTGGTTTTAACATCAATCAGTTTTTACTCCCCTTAGGAAATGTGTTATTCAAACACAATTCCCACAGATGACTATATTTTGAAATATGTTAGGCTAGTAATACTTATTCCATGTAATATCTCCTTGATTTCACAGAATCACAGAATGGATTATATTTGGAGGCATCTCTGGAGACTGTGTAGTCCAAAACTTTCTGCTTAAAGCAAGGGGAGCAGCTAGACCCAGTTACTGAGGGTTGTGTACAGTTAGGTTTTGGAAATCACCAAGGTGGCAGAAAAGTCCACAACACAGACAACCTCTTAGCAACCTTTTCTAAGGTTTGATTCTCATAGCCTCTCCCCATATGCTCGAAAGCCATAATCATCTTCACAACCCTAATTTTCTTAAAACACACTACATTTTAAAAGTCAAAAAGTTACAATTGTGACATTGAATTGTGACCTTATCAATGATTCAGTCATTTGTGGCTTTGTCAGTCTCATCAAAAAAACGAGTCAGGTTTTTAGGAGTACCATTATCTAGAAAGCCATTCTGATTATTATGAATCCTTCCTTTACCTCAATACCTTATTTAATGATATATCAGGATTTCTCTTTAAAAACCTGAAGTATTAGGTTAATTAGTTCTAGAATTACTCAAATAATTTTATCTAGCATCATTTTAGTTCCTTTTTAATCTTTCATAATTTGCCATGTAGTCCTAGGTTTCTTAACCTTGCATCCATCCTCTGTATGCCTCCTTTTTGCATTTTAGTTTGGCTAGGAACTTCTTGTCCAGCCATCAAGAGTGGCATTTTAAATTGATTTCTTGCTTGTTGGAATGGTCCACTCTTGAACTTGGATCTGGAGATCTTTGAATATCAAACAGCTTTCTCAGGCCTTTCCACCCTCCAGGGTCTATCACATACATTTCTGCCAAGCAGATTCTTGAAAAGGCCAAAGTTTATTCTCACAAAGACCAGCATTGCGATCTTGCTTTTTGCCCTCCTCTCAGCATCTTTAATTTCAAGTTCTCATGGTCACAGCAGCTAAGCCTGTCTTTGACCTTCTCATCCCATATATACATCTCCTTGTTTCTGCGCATGAGGTCTAGCATATTACCTCTCCTTGATTGGCTCCTTTATCACTGGAGTCAAGAAGTCATCACTGATGCTTTCCAGGAGCATCCTGGATTGCTTATGCCCTTCTGTGTTTCCCCCGTAGCAGATACCAGGGTGGCTAAAGTCCTCCATCAGGACCAGAGCCTGTAAACATTAGGCTAATTCCAGCTTTCTGTAGAGGGCATGATCCACTTTTTCTTCCTGGTTAGGTGACCTATAACAGATCCCCATCACAATGCCATCCATACCAGTCTTCTCTTTATTTTCACCAGTAACACAGGGAAACAGGACAGAATTGTAAAGATACTTTTACAGTCTGGATTGAGAAATTGATGTATGTTTCATTAAAATAAAACAAAAAAAATGAAGAACAATTAGAGATCTCTGGTGAAAAGAGGTTTTATATGGTTTCATAAGAAAACAGCTATTTTCTTTAAAAAAAAAAAAATTCTTTAAAATAATGATTTGGAAAATGCTGATTCTGTCCAAATGAGCAAAGTGTTGATACTAGTCTTTAGAAGTAGCCATTCCATACGCTGTTTTAGTAAAAATATCAAAGGTGTGAATTTGTGTGAGTGAACATGACATTTCTAATTAGCTACATTAAGAAATCACTTTAACACTGTTAATAATTTTCCTAGTTAGCATATAGGGTGATTATTGTTGAGGTAGAACAGAGAACATAATTAGAGAGAATTTTTTTTTTCATTGTATACTTTTTCTACAAAGGCAGTTCATTATGCAGCTGTATAGAAAATTGCATTGATATACCTGAGCTGACAGATTTCAGCAAATTGTATGACTAATTGGTATCCAAATGCTATGTGCAAGTATTATGTAAAGGTAATAGAGGTTAAAAACAGACATTAAAATATTTTACATATAAATGACCTTTTAAGTTATGCTAAATGCAAAATACACATCATCTAATTTGGTTTAACAAATTTTAGTACTTGAAATAAAATTATGTAAGAGTATAGAACAACTAACAGCAAAATAAGGTGTGTGATAGTTTTAACTGTGTGTTTTAAATATAAAATTGCACTTGCTTGTCATTGTTTTATGCTTACTATCATATATCAAGCTTAAGATTCTCCAAATAAACTGTATAGTTATATACATATATAGTTTTACATATAGTCAGGACACACATAGCTAACTTCAATGGAAATTTTACTTACTTATTTAAAAGATTTTTGCCATTAATTATTTTACATAAACCCCAAAATACCAGTCTCTGAGAAAGTAGGATTTAATTGTGCATTTACCAAAGCAAATGCAAAGAAGACAGTTTCTTGCCCTAACATCCTGGGTTATATAGGACATAGTGAAACTATTGTGACAAAGAAAGACCAAAAGCTCATTTTGGAAGCCATTTAATTGAACTATCAAGGTAATTGTAGCTATCTGAATCTAGTGTAGCATTAGTACCTCACACACTTAAGCCATTATGGGTTATGGCTATTAAAAATAAAATCAATACAAGTAAATTTGCATAACAAAAGTGTCTAAGATAGAACCAGTTAAATAAACATATATATGTGTATATATAGTGTATCTCTATATATATAAAAATATACTCTCTGGGCTGTTATATAATGAAAGAAAATGAATATTCTTTCCTGGAGATATTGATTCAAACTGATACACAAAGATAAAGTCTTAATTTCTAATCCTAATCCAGTGAAAACCAGATGTCAGAAAAAAAAAATTATGATGACTTTATAGGATATTCCCACCAAAAGAAACCTTCGGAAATGCAGGCTGCCATTTTTTAACTAATCACTTTATTGGTCTCCTCTCGAAAATATTACAAGCATAGAGAATACCATTAGAATAAACAAAATATGAAGAAAAGATGAGGAGAGTATTTACCCTGGGCTCTTTTGCACTAAAACCAGCACTAATGCAACGCATACATGTAAAAAACATAGAAAACAAAATATTTATGTATTTCTTAAAAAGCAATCTGAATATTCAAAGTTATTATAGTTAAAGCAGATGAAAAACTTGACAGAAATAATGTCTCAATTCAAAATTCCTAAGGCATCTGCTAACTCAATTGTAAAATTTCATCATATAAACGAAAAGAACTGTACCTTGCTATGATGCATTTTAAGTGTTTGTTTAATTTTTTTTTCTTTAGGTCCCAGGATAATGATTTTTCAGTTATGGAGAATGCTTCTGTGTAAATAGACTCTTCCTTCAGGAAAATAAGAAATGACTAATAAGCAAGCTTGGCATTTTCAAAGGCAATTAGTACAGCTTGAAATTAGATATGCAAATTAACAATGCTCCAATAAATTGTTGGTCGGTGCACGGATTTTTGTCTCTAGAAATTGAAAAAGCACAAGCTAAGTCACAAAAGGAATGAATTTATACTTCGTTTTACTTTGGACTGATATAGCAGTTTTAGCATTCTATTCATAGTAAGTGGCAGAGTTGGCGATTATAATTTAAGGGTAATTTTTGATTACAAAGTAACTACTATATTCTAGAACAACAAATATTGAGGTCAAAAGTATTTATTAGTCTATATACAACTTTTATTGAACCAAATACTACTATAAAAATACTTTCACATATAATGTGGGTAAATAAATACATGATTGTTGCTATCACTGTTGTGGTTGCTATTGTCATAGCTGTTATTGTTATTACTGTCATCATTAACATGTTTAGCAGTTACAATTTTTTAGACATGTTAATAATTAAGAATAATGAGATCTCTGAATAGGAGGAAAAACTGAGGGACTCTTGATGTTACATTCTCCTAGAAAAGAGCTGGGCTGATGAGGCCTAATGCCTGATTCAGCATTTCTTAGATGGTCAATTTACTGGAGAAATATGACCCACGTTATTGTAGTATAAAATTGACAAAAATTTTGCAATATCTGGTTCATTTTAGTATGGAACTATTGAAGATTCTTAGATATTATGAAACTTCAAAGGGGAAAGAATTTATCAGAAATAACCGGAAAGATCTTGTAGAAAAAAGGGACAGCTCTTGCACTCAGCCATGGAGAGGGACAAATAACTTATGGAATCATAGAATCATAGAATAGTTAGGGTTGGAAAGGACCTTAAGATCATCTACTTCCAACCCCCCCTGCCATGGGCACGGACACCCCACACTAAACCATCTCGCCCAAGGCTCTGTCCAACCTGGCCTTGAAAACCGCCAAGGATGGAGCATTCACAGCATCCCTGGGCAACCCATTCCAGTGCCTCACCACCCTAACAGTAAAGAATTTCTTCCTTATATCCAATCTAAGCTTCCCCTAGTTAAGTTTGAACCCAGTACCCCTTGTCCTGTCACTACAGTCCCTAATGAAGAGTCCCTCCCCAGCATCCTTGTAGGCCCCCTTCAGATACTGGAAGGCTGTTATGAGGTCTCCACGCAGCCTTCTCTTCTCCAGGCTGAACAGCTCCAACTTTCTCAGCCTCTCTTCATAGGGGAGGTGCTCCAGTCCCCTGATCATCCTCGTGGCCCTCCTCTGCACTTGTTCCAACAGTTCCATGTCCTTTTTATGTTGAGGACACCAGAACTACACACAATACCCCAAGTGAGGTCTCACGAGAGCAGAGTAGAGGGGCAGGATCACCTCCTTCAACCTGCTGGTCATGCTCCTTTTGATGCAGCCCAGGATACAGTTGGCTTTCTGGGCTGCAAGCGCACACTGTAGCTGGCTCATGTTCATTTTCTCATCAACCAACACCCCCAAGTCCTTCTCTGCAGGGCTGCTCTGAATCTCTTCTCTGCACAACCTGTAGCTGTGCCTGGGATTGCTCCGACCCAGGTGTAGGACCTTGCACTTGGCATGGTTAAACTTCATAAGATTGACATCAGCCCACCTCACAAGCGTGTCGAGGTCCCTTTGGGTGGCATCCCTTCCCTCCGGCGTATCAACCGAACCACACAGCTTGGTGTCATCAGCAAACTTGCTGAGGGCGCACTCAATCCCACTGTCCATGTGACCAACAAAGATGTTGAACAAGACCGGTCCCAACACTGATCTCTGAGGGACACCACACTTTACTGGTCTCCAGAAGGATATCGAGCCATTGACCACAACTCTTTGCGTGCGGCCATCCAGCCAGTTCTTTATCCACTGAGTGGTCCACTGTCCTGGGTTCAGCAGCAGCAGTGAGTTTTTCTCCTTCCTAATACCTGGTGCAGTGCTGTGGTTTTGACTTTCGGCCTGGGAATAATACTGATAAAGCCGATGTTTTCAGTTGCTGGTCAGAATGTTTACCCTGACCAAGGACTTTGTGAGTCTCATGCTCTGCCAGGGAGGAGGAGAAGCCGGGAGGAAGCAGAGACAGGACACCTGACCCAAACTAGCCACAGAGGTATTCCATACCACAGCACGTCCTGCCCAGGATGTAGAAATGAGAGTACCCGGAAGGGCTGGATCACTGCGGAGTGGGGGTGAGGTACCAGTCGGTGAGCAGATGTATTCTCTTCCTTGTTATTTCCTTTATCATTATTATTATTGGTGGTAGCAGTAGTGATTTGTGTTATACCTTACTTACTAAACTGTTCTTATCTCAACCCGTGGGAGTTTCATTCTTTTGATTCTCCCCTCGTCCCTCCAGGAGCGGAAGGAAGAAAGGTGGTGGTGGGGGAGATGTAGACTGTGTGGTTCTGATTTACAGCCTGGGCTTAAACCACGACATCCACCCATCAAATTGATGTCTCTCTAATTTAGAGATAAGGATGCCATGTGGGACAGTGTCAAACGCTTTGCACAAGTCCAGGTAAATGACGTCAACTGCTCTGCCACTGTCCATCAGTTTCGTAGCCCCATCATAGAAGGCCACCAAATTGGTCAGGCAGGATTTCCCCTTAGTGAAGCCATGCTGGCTGTCATCAACCACCTCCTTGTTTTTCATGTGCCTTAGCATGCTTTCCAGGAGAATCTGCTCCAGGATTTTGCCAGGCACAGAGATGAGACTGACTGGTCTGTACTTCCGTGGGTCATCCATTTTCCCCTTCTTGAAAATGGGGGTTATATTTCCCTTCTTCCAGTCATTGGGAAGTTCACCTGACTGTCATGATTTTTCAAATATGATGGCCAGTGGCTTAGCAACTTCATTTGCCAGCTCCTTCAGGATGCGCGGATGGATTTCGTCAGGTCCCATGGACTTGTGTACATTTAGGTTTTTAAGATGGTCTCGAACCAGATCCTCTCCTACAGTGGGCCTAGGGTCTTCATTCTCACAGTCCCTGCGCCTGCCTTCCAAGACTTGGACGGTGCGGTCAGAGACTTTACCAGTGAAGACCGAGGCAAAGAAGTCATTAAGAACCTCAGCCTTCTCCAAATCCCGGGTAGCCAGTTCTCCCGATATCTTCTGGAGGGGGCCTATGTTGTTCCTAGTCTGTCTTTTACTCACTACGTACCTATAGAATCCCTTCCTGTTATCTTTAACATCCCTAGCCAAGTTTAATTCTAACTGGGCCTTAGCTTTCCTCACCTGGTCCCTAGCTTCCTGGACAGCATCCCTGTATTCTTCCCAGGCTGCTTGTTCCTGCTTCCACCTTCTATAAACCTCTTTTTTCCTTTGAATTTTTCTGAGCAGGTCCTTATCCATCCAAGGAGGTCTCCTGGCCCTCCTGCTGCACTTCCTTCTAGTTGGGATGCAAACTTATGTTTACAACAGCTGGATAATTTATGTAACTGCAGATAAACACTGTTATATATTTCGAAGACTTCAGCCAAGATACTTTAATGTTTTCTGCATAAAAAGAAGTGCAGCCATCAAGTCAAGGGAAAGGATTCTCCCCTTTTACTCTGCTCTTGTGAGACCCTACCTGGGGTACTGAATCCAGTTCTGGGGTCCCCAGCACAAGAAAAACATAGACCTGTTACAGCTGGTCCAGAACAGGGTCACAAAAATGGTCACAAGGCTGAACAGTAGTGATTTCTGCTACTAGAAATTATTTGCATGTGCTAAACAGAGAAAAAAGTTATACGCCCAGATCTACAATCTACTATGTAGACAATGCAGCTGATTCTTTGTCTGATTGCCATACAGAATTGGTGATAAAGCACAGTACCAATATTTAAGTGATATGAGTCAATTCAGAAACATGTAAACCAGATCCTTGCATATTTCTTTCAGTAAGGTTTTGCCCGGCATATATTTGAGTGCTTTGTTTTCAGATTCTAGTCTTATATACTGTAATTGACTGGATTTCCTGCTTTTCTTGGGACATTTCTTTAGACATAGTTCTTCCTAGATAGAATTTTCTTATCACTGGTGGTGATTAAGGATCTCCTATTGACTATGGAGAGAAAACAATAATTTATGCTAAAAATATCACAGAGTAATCCAGCTCTGCTGTTAGAAACTTGTAAGTATAAACGTATGTCCTTTATGTGTCTTAGAAAGAGAGGGAAGAACACTGAACTAACTTCTTTCCTTTTGAAAGAATCTGGTGAGGATCACTGTAGCATGGGGCAGATTGACAGAGGTTTTGTAAATAGTCTGTGACAGATTACTAGAATATCAAAACTTCAAGATTAAAAGATAGATCAAAAGGAATTCATCAGCTTCCACCATGGCAATATTAAAATACTGACACTTGAATGACTAGATTCTCCAAATACTGGCATACACACTACATATTTCAGAATTTGCTTTGCTGCCCTGATGTGCTTTACATTAGTTCTTAAATTCTTTATTATGCTCTTTTAAATAAAAAAGCTATTCCTGTATAAACTCTAATGAAAGATCAAGTCTTTGCAGAAATGATTGCAAAAGGACACTAGCACTGAGGCAAATTAACAGTCTAAAGTGCTTATACAGTAATGAACTTGTAAAGTTATCAAGTGTTTTGTTGTTTGGATTTTATTTGGTTTTGGTTTGTCGTTTTTTTTAAAAATTGCTCATATTGATGCATTACGGTGTGTGTTTTTCATTTGCAGTTCTGAAGTAGACATATTAAGTTAGCTAGAAATTATGTGTTTTGAGACATGATCAGATATATGCAAGGATAGATATGACATCTATTCGCTTCTTCACAGGATCAGTTTCTTAAATGTTTGTGGTTAATTTTTTTTCTGTAGGCATTTATGGCTGGATTTTTGTCTAGGTGAAAATGAATAACACATTATCTCATTAATTGCCTACTAGTCCAGGAAAAAGAAACATCCCCCTATCCATAACATGATTTCCTATGTTATTTTCATTATATCTTTTGATCATAGCAATAATTTGAGTTGTTTTGTCAAAATGGGCTGTTTTCTTTTGTTCTTTGGGGGTTTTAGTTGAATTTATCTTGCTTAATAGCTTGGAGGGAAGACTTATTATAGCACTAAGTAAATTAAAGCTTGTCTGGTCTAGTGTGAGGTGTCCCTGCCCACGACAGGGGGTTTAGAACTAGGTGATCTTAAGGTTCTTTCCAACCCTAAACATTCTATGATTCTATGATTCTATGCACGCATCTTTAGAGAAAGAAGTCAGATTTATAGTAAAAACATGGGAGCTGAAACGGATATAAGAATAAATTGCTTTAAGTTACTTAGTCTGAATAAATATTTAGGGTTGCAACACTTTGAATCAAACCTCCTGACAACTACCTAAAAAGCCATCATAACAATGATCCACAACTGAACATATCTCCCCCAGTGTGAGCCTGTGAGCCCTCTCATCTTTGCTTCAGAGCTGTTGTCAATTAATATTGCTTTATTTACCCTGTTCTAGTAGAAGCTACATGACTTGAAGTCACAGACCAAGAATCCTTTCTGTAGTGTATGGTAGACAGATGTCGTGGTTTAAGCCAGTTGGCAAGTCAGCCACGCAGTTTCTACTCCCCCCCCCCCCCCCAAAGGGATGGGGAGGAGAATCGAAAGAATGTAACTCCCACGGGTTGAGATAAAAACAGTCCAGTAACTAAGGTATAACACAAATCACTACTGCTACCACCAATAATAATAATGATAAGAGAAATAACAAGGGAAGAGAATACGATACCGCCCACCGGAAATGAGCCCGACAGAAAAGAGGAGGTGCCCTTTCGGGGAACTCCCAGTTACATCCCCGGGCGTGACGTGCTGTGGTATGGAATACCTCTTTGGCTAGTTTGGGTCAGGTGTCCTGTCCCTGCTTCCTCCCGGCTTCTCCTCCTCCCTGGCAGAGCATGAAACTCACAAAGTCCTTGATCAGGGTGAACATTCTGACCAGCAACTGAAAACATTGGCTTTATCAGTATTATTTGCAAGCTGAAAGTCAAAAACACAGTGCTGCACCAGCTACTAAGAAGGAGAAAAAGTGACTGCTGCTGCTGAACCCAGGACAACAGATAAAAAGAATAGAGACTTGTACAAAGAGAAATCAGTATGAGCAAATCCAGTAATAATGCAACCAGGAAAACACCCATACCATTGAGATAGAATATAATCCATTGTCTACTGAAAATTTAGAGGTGGGTTAGTCTTTGCAAATACAAAACCTTCAACTTTGTAGGTTATATTATTCTGTATGGAATGTACATTCTTTTATCACTGCAAACTCTGAGTAGCACTGATGCTAAAAGAACTTTCATTATCAACAATTCAGAATGTTTAAAAAACAATGTAATCCATTCTACAAGACTGTGAGCTCAGAACTGCGTTAAATGTGATCATACATTTATTTTGAATGTAAACATTTCATAGTAAATCTCATGTTACCTCTATGTCTTCTTGAAGAAAATAACATTGTGCAAGTTATACAACTAAATACATTGGTAGATTAAGATACAGCAATGTTTTTCAAGATATGACTATATCAAGTATATTATTGCAGACATAAAATTCAACACATTAAGGTTATATAATATCCTACTTAGGTGTGTTGAATTTTTCTTTTTTTTAATAAGGGTCATATTGAGATACACAGATACAAACTATCGAGTGTTATGCAGTTAATTGCTCTCACTAGAATCAGGGGAAATAAACTCTAGTAAACTGCTCTACTTGTAGACAAGAGATAATATTGAAAGCTTTTGAAAACTGCAACTTAAGTCAGTCATGGTTTCATATTTTCTAGCAATGTTATTACTGAGTCTCCCTGTCTCTCATTAAGATCCTATTTGGTAACTGAAGTTTGTTCTCCACCCATCACCGAAACCTGTACATAACTTTAAGCTTAATCCATCTTATTCTATCTTTTTCCTTCTTGCCTTTTTTCTCTTTGTTTTTTTCTTCCTGATTCTTCTATCTTTATTTCTTCTATCTTCTATTTTTGGCTTTGCTTTCTTCAATGTCATTTAAGTTTGGCACGGTTCAAGTTGTGGTTCTCCCATGCAAACTATGAAACTTTGCAAGTAAACTCTCAGTAACAAATCTGTAGAATAAAAAAATACTTTGTTTTGCTTTCTTCTCCAGAAACTCTTTGTTGCTATTCATACAGTATTCTTTTCTGTGCAAAGTCCATTTTTATTAGACATCATGTAGCACCTTAGAGAGTGCTATCATGTTCTAACCATAGGGAACCTTCAAACAGTGTTATGTCTCATAAAACTGCAGAGTACACTTCTCAGTTGATGTTTCTCTCCCATGTTTATTCACTGGTATTTGTCACTTATATAGATTGTTCAGTTATGAAAGAGATAGTTTGTGCTTTAACCATAAATAAATAAATTCGAACACTGTCAATAGACAAACCCATTGAAGACATAGTTGAATAAATTATTTGCCATCAAATTGTTTTATTAGTCATTCCACAGAGCAAATTGATATGTCCTTATTCAATCCCCCATTTATCAGCTACTTCATTAGGAAGTAAGATTTCTGTAAATCTACACACACTAATAACTTCACATGGGATTGTCACTGCCACCAGCAGTGCAACGTATTTATGTCAGTTGCCAAGATTAGGTAAATAAATGGCATTATAAAAAAAAAAAAAAAAAGGCAAGCAAAATCATCACTGTTATCACCTCATCCTATGAGAGTCCTACATAGCACTGTTCTCTAAAATCAGCATGAAATTGATTTCACTATAATGAATACTTACAAGCTAAAATATTTATCCACCTATATATTTGCAACAGTATGGTTTATAAGGATACCTTGTTCACAGCTATTCATAATAAAGGCAAAACCAAGAAATAAGGACAATAATAAACTAAAGACCCAGATACACAAACCATAATGAAGAGTGGATTTCTGAGAAAATAAGAATGACCAGACCTCTTAGGTCACTGATAGTAGGGCCTTTGAAGGAAGCAGTAGAGCACAGACTTGAAGAGGTTCAACCAACTCTCTTCTGTGTGTGTATGTGTCTTCATATGTGTATGCATTTGTGTTTGTGGTTCACTACTTAGCCTCAAGATGAACAGCCAACAAGTTAGAGACCAGTTTGGAAAAAGCCAGGCTCAGGACTGCAGGCTGGACTGACAGAGCCCAGGGCATGTGCAAGAACTCTGTACAGGTGTGACTGGGACAGACTGGTCAGTGTTTGAGGGGCCTGCAGACATGCATGTGTTGGTGGATCAAGAGATTATTAGGGATTGGGGGGTGGAGGAAGTGTGATAAGGGGAAATCCTGCCCTAATAAGCTGGAGAAAAGGAACACGATTTAGCTGTGTTGTTCATGTCTTTGTAAGTGCTGCTATGGTTTATGTGGGTGCCAGCAAGAGGACTGCTCTCTGACTATGTGTTGCGGATTAAACCCAGCCAGTAACTCAGCACTACACAGCTACTTGCTCGCCCTTTCCCTTTCCCCTTCCCCTCAAGGCGGGATGAGGAGGAGAATCGAAAGGATGTAAATCTCTCAGGAACAGGTTCAAACTTAAACAGGGGAAGTTTAGATTGGATATAAGGAAGAAATTCTTTACTGTTAGGGTGGTGAGGCACTGGAATGGGTTGCCCAGGGAGGTTGTGAATGCTCCATCCTTGGCGGTGTTCAAGGCCAGGTTGGATGAGGCTTTGGGTGGCATGGTTTAGTATGGGGTGTCCCTGCCCATTGCAGGGGGGTTGGAACTAGATGATCTTAAGGTCCTTTCCAACCCTAACTATTCTATGATTCTATTCTATGATTCTATGATTCTAAGAACAGTTTAAAAACTAAAGTACGGTATAATAATACTACTATTAATACTAATAATGATAAGGGAAATAACAAGGGGAGAGAATGTTAAACTAAAAGAGGAAAGGGAAGATTAAGAAACAATAAACACAAGTGTTCTCACCACATGCCAACTGACACCCAGCCCAACCTGAGCAGTGGTCCATCCCTTCCAAATAACTTCCCCCAGTTCATATGCTGAGCATGACGTGCAGTGGTATGGAATATCCTTTGGGCTAGCTTGGGTCAGGTGTCCTGGCTCTGCTCCCTTCTGGCTTCTTGTGCCCCTCATTGCTGTCAGAGCATGAGATACTGAAAAGTCCTTAATCAGGGTAAGTGGTGCTCAGCAATGATTAAAACATCAGTGTTATCAGCATTATTCTTAGACTAAATCCAAAACACAGCACTATACCAGCTACTAGGAAGTTAAAAAGAACAAACAAAGCTATTAGAGGTGAAACCAAGACACTGTGTCAATCTGTATCACAGTATCACAGTATCACAGTATGATAGAGATTGGAAGGGGCCTCAAAAGATCATCTAGTCCAAACCCCCTGCCAGAGCAGGAACACCTAGATAAGGTTACATAGGAATGTGTCCAGGCGGGTTTTGAATGTCTCCAGAGAAGGAGACTCCATATCTGGCCTTTGCATTGTATGCGCATGTACCTATATTTTTGGAGTACATGCTCAAACTTCCTGCTACCTGGGCACCTGAAGGGCAACAGAAGCAAACAGGCTGGGGACAAGAACTCTCTTAAGTCCCAGATTTGGTGTCATCTTTACAATATTAATAAGCACTGATAAATTACACATTAACAAACAAACAAACAAACAAACAAACAAACAAAAAAAACCAAACAAAACACACACACACACAAAAATAATCCCAGTTCTTTAATTTAAATGAAAACTACAGTCTAAGAATGGGCAAAAAATAGATAAAATATTTGTACAGTAAGACTGTCAATTCCTGGGAACATAAACTCTAAACCTGCTTTTTGAAGTTAGTGAAAATTTTGACTGAGTGCTATACTACTAATTAGATAGATACTAAGGTCTGTTGAAAAAAATTAACTTGTAACAACTGAATGCCTTGGTCTGGATTGTCATATTCCTAACACTGCATATCTTTAGAAAAGATTTATTTTACCCCATGTCTTTAAAGCAAAGGACAATGAAGCTTTACAGCTTGAAATGTAGAGGATTTGCATTTGAATAATATTGATGTGTTGATGCATATAGAGGAAGTGTAGAGCTTTTAGTGAAGTTAAGGGATTTTTTCTCCTGACCTTCAATTACAGCACATTATAAATACTATCCCTAGGGCTGAATTTAAACAATTTTACCTTTTTTTCTTTTCAAAACAAGACTGAAAGAGGGCTTAAGAGACAAAGAAAATATCTAGATACAGTATATTTTAGCAATATTTCTATTGTATATGATGTGTTAAACCAGATATATGGAATAGAAAAAAAAAAACAACAGAAGAGCTAAGATATTATCACAGACATATGATGCTTGAAACCATTCCCAAAAGTTACTAGTAAGTTTTTTTAAGTCATAACATTTATTACTACTTTACTAACTTAATGTCTATTTATATATAGAATATATTTTGTGCCTTCTTAGCTTTCTTTTTTTTGCTAGTGTCCTTTTATAAGACAGGTTTTCTATTTTCTTAGTCATCCTGCTGGTCTTCCCCTCCACTTGTTCCAGTTCAGTTCATCTTCATGACCACAGGGAACCAGAGCTGTATACAGAATTTCAAAAGAGTTCTCAGAGGTCGTGTTTGTAAAAAAGAAATGCTTTAGATTGTAATTACATGCTTTACATATAATTACATGTAAGTATCTGTCTTGGAGAATTCTGCCTACATTTTCATCAAAAAATAAACCCACATCCTTTTCTTTCTCAATTTTCTTCCAATTAATAAGCACAACAGCTTACAGCTTTTTTAATAGTCCCTAATATTGTAAATTTCAATTTCTTCTATTTAATTTTTGTCCTCTGTTTTTCCGGTGTTCGTCTTCTGTGATAGCTTATTTCTCTGCAACTTTAGGTCAATAGCAGATTTCATCATTATCCTACTAACTTTTGTGCCATGGTAACGAATTGAAGTATTAACACAAAATTAGATGGATCCGTGTAGATATTTTCAGTATTTTCATTCCAAGGTAATACTTTACCTTCTAATGCTACTTACTCAGCCATCTCCTCGTATTTCATCTCTGGATTTTGGTCTTGCTTAGTTTTATTAAGAATTTTGCACACATTTCAGTGGTAAATGGTTTCACTGACATTCAGACAGGTAAGTCCCCAAATATTTTAATTATCTAAAAAAACACCACCTTTTTTTTTTGATCCTGTGTGTCTCAAACTAATTTGCTTTCAAAATGCACCTTTAGGTTCACATATAACTACACTAAATTTATAATTTAACATGATTAAAATATTACATTACCTGACTTTTGAAATATATTTACTGTTCTATATTTCTAGGCCATTAAACAGACTTGATCAATCTGTAAACAGATTACTCAGTTATTTTTTCCTCTTTATTTGGAATACAGATAAGAGACAACTGCTTTGACTAGATGAAGTTTTAGGCCTCTTCATTTTCGAGTACCCCAGATGATGATGATGGTGGTTGTAGTTGTTGTTATTATTAATAACAATATTAATATTATCATTTAATTAATATTAGAATTAATGATATAATTAATAATAATAAGATCTTAAATGGAAGATAGAGTGATAGGTTCAGGTTATTTTATTATTCTAAGCAAATATTTTGTGATCATAGAAATATGAGAAGGATAATAGGGCTCTAAAAATAAGCAGAGAGGGAAGTAACACAGGCAAAACATTTCTGATTAGGCTTTACCACTGCTGACCACAGATAAACCCAGAGGAAAAAATCAGGAAGAAAAGAAGAAATTCTGGAGGTAGTACAATCTTTGGTTTTTGTCAATGCTGTAAATGATATCTGGCTTATGCACGCCGTCTGGTAATATACAATGATAAAACATATTTAAACGGATTTTTTTTTTTTTTTTTTTTTTTTTTTTTTTTTTTTTTTTTTTTTGCATTTTGTATGGTATCTTTACAGCCTATGAAAATTTTAGGTCACATTTGGTAGTTTCTGCTGAAGAAAGATAAAAAACAAAAACACCCCACTCTTTCAATCTGAAGGAAGAGATACGGAAGAAGGGTCTTCTTAACCTTACACTACCTTTCAGTGCCACTGTCTGTTAATTGTCTTACCAGATAAGCATAAAATGTACTCATGAACTGTCCAAACCATGTTTGAAAGAGAAGGGCAATAAATAAGTAACAGGGAAAACTGCCTATCATGTAGTGAATTTGCATATGAAGTAGGTTTTGTGGGCAAGTTTCTAATACTAGTACATCATACATGTGCTCAGCTTATTTAAATGCCCAAATCTCTTATTCTTTTCCAAAGAAGAATCAAAACACCATTTGAAAATACAAATGGGTATTGCATATCCAAACATTATTTATGTTACAATATTATATTCTTCTGAATTAAACAGCAAGTGATGGTGCTATATGTCAATTATTCTCATCGAAGTCATAGTAACTTTATGTCAGGGGTTTGGATAGCTCCTTCCTTGAATTAATATTTTTAATTATACAAATATGAATTTAATGTAAATACATTTAGATTTGAAACTAATAAAAGGACTTAAAATCAGAATATGAAACTAAGAATTACCTATTTTCTTGATTTCATACTTAAAAAAAGCCTTCCTCTGGTTTGTATCATGCAAAGCAAAGCTTTTGTTCCACACTTTCCTGTTAAACCACCTCACAAATCATATGACATACTCAAATGTCTTCTGGACCATTTCTTACTCTCCTTCTGATATTTTTTTCTGAATATAGAATAAGAATTTTTTTTTTTTAAAAAAAACTCAAAATAAAAAAAAGTAGAAAAAACTTCTGCCTTAGCTTCCTTTGATAGCAATGAAAAGAAATCTTATGATAACATTTCAAAACAGGTGAAAGATATGTGATAAAATAAGAATAAAAGACTAAGTATAATCTTAACTAGAGAAAACTTACTAAAAAACCACACAGAGTACTTGCAAAGGAATGAATTGTAGGGAAGAAAAAAAACCTTTAATTTTTCAGTGCCTATTATTGCATTTAACATAAGAGTCTAGTCGTCTTTAAGAAGTCAATCCAACTTCATTGAAACTTCAAAATTAAAGACAATGAAGCATTTTAAATGATTACTATTGTGCTCATTATAGTGAGTCTTAGAAAACAATTACTTGTCTTGTAAGAACAACCGGAGGTAACACAACACTTCATTGTTAAAAGATACTGTCTTCCACAGACTATATAAAAAATTAAAAGCCACTTTCTTGCTCTATAGCAGATTATAACAAGTTTTACATCATAACTTCTTGCTTCAAATTATAAGCTAATATAAATGAAAATAACATGCACACCGTCAGTATACTGCTTAAAATCTATTCCTGGTCCAACACAGTCAGTGGTACTGGGGCATTATAATGATATAATATGCATGCAAACAGATATTTAGATTTCTAATTAGTCTTATTACAAAATCTTATTGTGTGTGCATGAATGTAAAGGATAAAATGATATATTATGATCATATAATATTGTATCTAGTCTTTTATCAATATAGATTTTTATTCATTGGTTATTAATGGAGTGTCCTATAATTGTGATTTCTAAATGCACCAGCAAAAATGATCCTGAAAATTGCTTAAAATACCTAAATCTAATGTTCAGTCTGTACTTAAAAATACTAAAATTGTGCATTAAAAGCTCACAAACATTAGAGAAAAATACATGATAGACCTCATAATTTTGCTGTAAGCATTTATTGTCAAGACAGAAAAAATAAGTACTTATAGAATCATAGAATCATAGAATCATAGAATAGTTAAGGTTGGAAAGGACCTTAAGATCATCTAGTTCCAACCCCCCTACCATGGGCAGGGACACCTCACACCAAACCATGCTAAAAAAGGCTCTGTCCAACCTGGCCTTGAACACCGCCAAGGATGGAGCATTCACAACCTCCCTGGGCAACCCATGCCAGTGCCTCACCACCCTAACAGTAAATAGCTTCCCCCTTATATGAAGTCTAAACTTCTTCTGTTTAAGTTTGAACCTATTACCCCTTGTCCTGTCACTACAGTCCCTAATGAAGAGTCCATCTTCAGCATCCCTGTAGGCCCCCTTCAGATACTGGAAGGCTGCTCTGAGGTATCCATGCAGCCTTCTCTTCTCCAGGCTGAACAGCCCCAACTTTCTCAGCCTGTCTTCATACGGGAGGTGCTCCAGTCCCCTGATCATCCTCGTGGCCCTCCTCTGCACTTGTTCCAACAGTTCCATGTCCTTTTTATGTTGAGGACACCAGAACTACGCACAATACCCCAAGTGAGGTCTCACGAGAGCAGAGTAGAGGGGCAGGATCACCTCCTTCAACCTGCTGGTCATGCTCCTTTTGATGCAGCCCAGGATACGATTGGCTTTCTGGGCTATGAGCGCACACTGGAGCCGGCTCATGTTCACTTTCTCATCGACCAACACCCCCAAGTCCTCTGCAGGGCTGCTCTGAATCTCTTCTCTGCTCAACCTGTAGCTGTGCCTGGGATTGCTCTGAGCCGGGTGGAGGATCTTGCACTTGGCATGGTTAAACTTCAAAAGGTTGGCATCTGCCCGCCTCACAAACGTGTCAAGGTCCCTCTGGATGGCATTCTTTCCCTCCGGCATATCAACCGAACCACATAGCTTGGTGTCATCAGCAAACTTGCTGAGGGCACACTCAATCCCACTGTCCATGCCACCAGCAAAGATATTGAATATGATCAGTCCCAACACCAGTTCCTGAGGGACACCACTCATCACTGGTTTCCAGCTGGATATGGAGCTATTGCTCACAACTCTTTGCATGAAACCATCCAGCCAGTCCTTTATCCACTGAGTATTCCATCCAGCAAATTGATGTCTCTACAATTCAGAGACAAGGATGTCATGCGGGACAGTGTCGAGTGCTTTGCACAAGTAGATAACGTCAGCTGCTCTACCCCTCTCCATCAGTTCCATAGCCCCATCATAGAAGGCCACCAAATTGGTCAGGCAGGATTTCCCCTTAGTGAAGCCGTGCTGGCTGTCACCAACCACCTCCTTGTTTTTCATGTGCCTTAGCATGCCTTCCAGGAGAATCTGCTCCAAGATTTTGCCATGCATAGAGGTGAGACTGACTGGTCTGTAGTTCCCTGGGTCATCCATTATTAATTTGCTCAACAATCATAACAATAGATGTAGCAAGTCTATCACATTCAGCACAGACAGCAAACTATGGAATACTCCATTAGTGTATTACAAATCTTTTGCTCTTAAAATAATTTTCATGAATCACATTTTTTTTTCACTTTTAATTATTCTTCTGATATTCCCTATAGAATGTCTATATAAAATTGCTATCCATTTTAATAATTTAATTATGCCTTACAACACTGATTCTCCAAATGGAAGGCATAGTTCCTTTAGCAAGACTGTTGTAACTTTCTAATACTCTGTTATGTTAACGGGACAAATTTACAAATGGAATTGTAGGATACGGAATCATTTACTAGGCAGTAAGTTGCTTCCTATGTTGGTTTTGTCTGGGATAGTGTTAATTTTCTTCATAGTAGCTAGTATAGGCTATGTTTTGGATTTGTATTAGAAACTCTTAATAATACAGGGATGTTTTGCTTATCTTTGAGCAGTGCTTACACAGAGCCAAATCCTTTTCTGCTCCTCACATCAGTGAGTAGCCTGGGGAATATTTGGAGTGATTTTGTTTGTCTTCCCAAGTAACCATTACACTTAATGGAGCCCTGCTTTCTTGGAGATGTTTGAACACCTGCCTGCCCATGGGAAGTGGTGAATTAATTGCTTGCTTTGCTTGCATGCATAGCTTTTGCTTTACCTATTAAACTACCTTTACCACAACCCATAAGATTTCCCACTTTTGCTCTTTTAATTCTCTCCCCTACCCCTCCAAGGGGAAATGAGTGAGCAGCTGTGTGGTGCTAGTTGACAGCTGGGGTTAAACCATGACACTGCCCTCCAGTGGTGGTATATAATTAAAGTTGTGAGACTAAATGTTTATCAGTAACAAACTCATCATTAACTTTATTTAGAAATTTTATGATGCATTACTTTGTGTTGCTTCAGCTAAAACATATCAGCAATAAATACAATTATTTTTCAAAAAATTAGTCATTGGAGTCTTTTCTAAATTATTATTTGCAGCTCACTGGGGATTAACTGATGTGTGATGATGTTCTCCTGTTCCAGCTAAGTAAAACGAGGAAAAGGGCGTTAAAGATTTCCAAATATTATGTTGTCATATAAACAATTGAGTCAGTATTGAGAAAGGAGGAAGAGGATGATTGTGGGTCAAAAGATAATTTATTAAAATAAAACAGCTATGAAATTGAAGATAATGCTCTAAATTATAGTCTCCTAATTAGAATGTCAGCAATCAATCAAGTTCTATATTGCTGTTGTGTTCAAAACTTAAAAACAAATTAAGGTTTTTCAGATATTTGCTAATTGAGTGGAAATTATGGGGAGACTACAACACTCTGAACATTGTTTTTTTTGACAAATCTATCTCAGATTTCACATTTTCCTCAAATTTCACATTTCACTAGCCTGAAAATATATAATTTAAGGGGTTTTATCTGTTTTCCTTCATTATCAGTCCAGCCTTGTTTGTTTTATAATGATTGATATTATGTTGAGACTAATACTAATTTTTTTAGCAATTAATTTTAGGCATTAGAATAAATTAGAGTAAATTATAATAATTTACTCTGGCTATTGACTCCAGACAATCAGAAATGAATGTATGTAATGTGATGGTGAGTATGAAACAAGTATGAACTCTTATAGTTGTTAAGAAATCACCTGTAGGACAGGTGGCAGTGCTTAGCAGATATATAGAAATATGACACAAGCATGGGAAGTTGTTAACTATTAACTGCTCAATTTACTTTTGGTGGGCGAAGAAATGCTGAAGTCTTTAAGACAATCTAATAACAAACAAAATCCAAGAGTTACCTACATAAAACCAAGACAGGACAAAAGGTAGGCAAGGAAATCCAGAGGCCAAGGTCCTTGTAAGTAACGATACAAAATTACAAGTACATAAATTAATTTAAAAGCTGCAAAGGGAATAGTTCTTGTTAACAAGGTATTCACCAAGACCAAAGTTAGTCCAAAGCTATATCACATGAGGAAGAATGAATCATTGTCAATTGGGAACTGGTAAGGCCACTCTATAGGCAAATATTTTGTCTGCCAAGATATTTATGATCAGGTCTAAGGTCTGAATTTCAGAATATGATTACAGGACACAGACATAGTGTATTTTAACAGATACAAATGTTCTATGCTGGATGATTAGTAGGCAGTGAGTGTTGGTTTACGCTTATACTTTCCATCTTGTGCAATAAGGTGTAGAAAGGAATAGGGTCTGCAAGAATAACAGAACCACTAAAATTGCTGTTAGGAAAAAGAACAATTAAGTAATGATTTTTCAGGGAGCATGGGGTTTTGACTTGTAGAATCATAGAATCATAGAAGAGTTAGGGTTGGAAAGGACCTTAAGATCATCTAGTTCCAACCCCCCTGCCATGGGCAGGGACACCCCACACTAAACCATGCCACCCAAGGCCTCATCCAACCTGGCCTTGAACACATAATATGGATACAGAAAAAAAGAGCAACAAACAACTCCAGAGACCAACTAGCATCCACATATTCATCTCCTAAAAGAGCTCTTGGGTTAAGCAATCTAGATGCTGTCTCTTCAAATACTTTAAAAGGCTAAAAGAACGATGACCTTTTTCTAAGGCCTTGTTACACTGGATAATCCCTGCAGGTGCAAAAAGATAATCAGACTGACAAAATTCAGTGAATGGACAGTAGTGCTCTGTACTGCACAAGCCAACAGCCTGGAGACAAAGGAATAATGTCAAGTCCTACTTTATTATTGCTTCACTGGTCTTGTTCACTGTTACTTTTTCCAGTTGCATAACATTGATGATATTTTGGATGTCACTTGAATCTATTCTAGCATGCTCATCTCCTTTTAAATGTTTGCTTTAAGCACCGGAGGAAACTGTAATCTCAGTTACCACAGTGTAAATCAAGAGAACTCCAGTGCAGGCACAGGAGTGACATGGTATAAGGCTAAACTTAGTTCAGAAAGAAAATCACTGAATATATGCTGTAAAGTTGTTTAATAGTCTTTTCTGGCTATGCAACATCCATACAGCTTGTGTGTTGATACTTCCTTATGTAAAAAGCAAAGTTACTCTTTCCTGTCTTCATGACTCCTCCAATCACTGTCCTACTCCCTGGTTTTCTACTACACTTGTGGGTCTTGTAAGAAACAGAGATGCTAAAGAAGGTTTCTAAAAATATGCTGAGAATTTTAATGCCAGAATGAGAAAAGCATATGGATATGTTTTCCAGAGGTTGTTACATTCAGAAATCTTAAGGGCAAAGTGAAAGAACACTTTATATAGATATAAAGCAAAGATTTTATTATTAGTATAATTGATACCTAATAATTGTTATCCAGTTAACTATTACAGGAAATAAAAAAGCTAAAGTACACTTAAAATTGTTAAAAACACAATTTTCAGCTTGTACTCCTCCAGGTGCAATGCTCACCCTCTACCTGCTCCTGTATCCTGACTTTTTCTAGTGTTTATGTGTGTGGTGTAGTGTTACTGGGAATTGTTGACATCTGGAGTCTTTGCCAAGACAGACAGATAAAATGTTCATGTTCATAGTTTCTTTCTCCTCTCTCTGTGGTTCACTTGTAGCTGTTTTCATATGTTTGGCAGCATGCTTTTTCTTCAGTAGTCCGCAGCTCCAAGCTGCATCCAAATTGGCTATATATGGTATTTCTTCACCCTATAACACCTCTACAATGGAGTGAACTGGTGGGTAAAGGAAGAGCAACTGATGCAATCTATCTTGATTTCTGTAAGACTTTTGATAATGATCATCCACAACATTCTTACCTCTACGCTGGAGAGATATAGGCTTGAAGGATGGACTGTTTGATGAAGAACAAATTGGCTCGACAGCTGCGTCCAAAGTTATGGTCAATGGCTCAACATTCAAATGGAAACCATTGAATGGTGTCCCTCAAGAGTCTATACTGGGACAAAAACTATTTAATACCATCATTAATGACATAGATGGAGAGACACTAGAACAGGATGCCTAGAGAAGTTATGGATGCGCCATCCATGGAAGTGTTCCAGGCCAGTTAAGATGGCACCTTGAACAACCTGGTCTAGTGGAAAGAGTCACTGGCCATGGCAAGAGTGTTGGAACTAGATGATCTTTAAGGTCATTTCCAACCCAAGCCATTCTGTGGTTCTGTGACTGCGTGCACTCTCAGCAAGTCAGTGAATGACACCAAGTGGAATCAATAAGCTTGAGGAAAGGGATGCCACCCAGAAAGACATTGACAATTTTGAGCAGTGAGCCAATGTAAACCTCATAAAGTTCAACAAAGCCAAGTCCAAGGTCCTGCACCTGGATCAGGGCAATCCCCCAGCATCAACACAGGCTGGAGGATGAAAGGCTTGAGAGCAGCCTTGCTGGGGAACAGTTGTGGTATTGGTGGATTCAGATAGAGCAAGCTGGACAAATCCCTGTCCTGAACCTTGCAATCTCAGTATTAACTTCATAGACTGCTGCTACCAATGACAATATTATACGCCCAAGCTATAGATTAACAGATACAGTTTGAACTTCCTGCTCCAGAATATACTTTGTGGATTTTTAGAAGGATGTCAGTAGCTGATATGTGATATAATTGGATGTGTCTGTATCCCCTAAGAAAATAAGTTACTAAACATTTTTTGCTTTTGATTAATGGTTTACTTTTTTTCTACTGGCTAGTGTTCATGTTGTCTCACTGCTTCTCAAATAGACAGAGAAATATAGAATCCATACATCATTGTCTACGTTTGTTCTCCTGTAAATGCCACAACAACAAAAACAAAAACAAACACACACACAACAAAAAAAAAAAAAAAAAAAGAGAGAGAAATGTAAGATTATTGGCCTGAGCCCAAAGCAAGTGAGAAGAGCTACAACATATTGGAAGAAGCAGAATGTCAGCTTCTCAAAAGTCTGCAGCCAGTGCAAATTCTTTATGAGGGGCTGTCATAACATCTGCTTTCTTGTTGAACTCTGTTCTTGTAGTTGATGCCATTCTCCCTACTCTTTGCTGTCTGCCTGCTACATTATGAGGGAATATTAGCTGAGATAAAGTAAGTTAAAAAACAGTGTGGAAATCAGCTAATTGGCCATCGTATAAATTGCAGGGATAATAACAAAGCTTCACTTTTTTGGTCATGAAAAAATCTGCACAAAGTCATGCTGTTGCATGTTAGTATTCAGAAAAATTATCAGTATTATTAACATCCTTGAGCATATCATTACACATTTGTGCTGGTTAACTAAGCAGCTTTGCAAGTATGTTAGCATGCAATTGCAACTAAAACTTTCTGCCTCCTAGAGAAAGAAATTAATTATTAACTTGGTATTTTCAATAGTTTTTTACTGACTAGGTTCCAGTGGATCTCTTAGATGCATTATAGAAAGAAAACAATGCATTCATAGTGATTTGACATTTTCTCCAATATTTTCTATAAACAACAACTTAGGAAGATTGCTTTAAAATGTAAAAGAAAAAAACAATGAAATTATAAAAAAAAAAAAATATATTTTTCTAGCAGCCAAACCCCTTAGTGGACTTTCAGACCAGAAATTAGGTACCTAAACAATGTGGAGAAAAAAGTTAAATACATCAGAGTACTAGCTATACACCTCCATATTAATATTTTAGTACCTTCTCCTAGTTGCATACACTAACACAACATTTTGAAATAATTAAACAGCTCTCTTTTTCTTCAAGGTACTGCTAGATGGGTTTCATAGAAAAGTCAGATCCTAAATAAGCATAAAAAGCAGTTCCATTTCCGTGTCATAATTAAAGACACAGAGAGAAACAGGCAGAGAATATCTAATATTTCATCAGGCTTTTCAGAGTCACCTGGGAATAGGAGGCATAGATTCCAGCTTGCTCCAGGTATGTTTTATAGTCTTTTGTTGTTTTATAATGACTCTAGTGTTGAAATATAGAACTTGCCTTTCATGCAAGGTAACAGTTTAAACAAGAGAAAGGACCTCTGATCTGCTTCAGGCAGTCCTAAGGAGGATGGGATTTTGGTTTACTAGATTTAAGAGATGCAGTTTCATCCATCACAAGTATATTGCAAAGGCACAGAGCAGCCACAGACACATTTTCTGCAGCATCCAGTACCATAAAAATTCTCTGGTGGGGTGGGCAGAGACTCCACAATGTCTTGAGTTCAATACACCCTAATTAATAAAGAAGCATCCTATTGCTTTAAACTGACAATAAATGGGGTTTTATGTTCCAGGTTAATTTAAATAAATATAGTTTTAGATTACATCACATTTTATGTGTTTCTTTGGTTTATATTGTAGATCTGAACCTTACTTAAAGATTCAGATACAAGCAAGTAAACTGGAAGAACCTTATATGCCTGGGTTCTTGGTTCTCAGACATAACATAGTAGCTAATTTGATTAGAAAATATACTATCTACTGGCTTCTGTATATGCAATTAAATTAAGAAAATATATTCCAACTTGATGTGCAGATCTCCAATATATGTATGAAAGCTGCAAATATAGTAATTAATAAGCATAAAAAAAAAAGAGTAAAAGTCTTTATGGTTGCACCCTAAATCCAATTATACCAATGAAAATATGGTGGTTGTCTTTTAAAGTCTTTGAATCAGGTTCTCTGACGACTTAAGCTATTGCTATTAACATACATCAAATATTCTCAGCTTTTTTTTTTCTCCATGTCTTAATATCAAAATTTTATCTCAAAAGAACTGCAGAAAAATCAATGTAACCAGTCAAATGCATTTACATTGCTTGTGCCTGTGCTCATTTCTGTCTTGTTCAAATTTAATTGACCACTCTTTGCAATGAAACAGATTACAAAATATAAGTTTTCAAATTAATTTTTCAGAGTAAAATTAATTCTTTCTAGGCTTCACATGCTTACAACAATCTGAGAAGGTGAAACTTATGGGTGTTTATATGTAATCATATATATATACACACATATATCTTATATTTATACATATATTTAAAAAGAAAATTTGTTAATAAAAGTTTATTTCAGAGTTTTTCACATAGGTAGTCTCATAAAAGCATCTGAATATTTTAATTTAATTTATTCTTCCCTCTCCTAGTTCTTTACCTTACTCTAAATTATGTCTTTTCCTTTATAGGAAAAAGAGCTATGGATTATAGAGAAAAAGCTATGGATTCTGTTTGAAAAAGGATGCGCCTTGACGTGTCTGTACAGACTTTTCCCAGTACATCAACTGAAAATAGTCCTCTTATTTTGTAAGGAATAGAGTTCAGAACAGGAAATAGTTGAACATTAAAAACCAGTCTATCATTCTGCTGTAAGGTGGAAATGTCAGCAAACAACTTATAAATCCCTAAATATAAATTAGTTAACAGTGAATTAAAAAAATATAAAAAACCTATGACACCTTTATGTTTATTCATGTATGTTTTTATTATGAAAAATAGTTCTCATAACTAGACATTCAATTGTTTCTAATATTCTCCCAGTCAAGTATAATACCAGCAACACAGGACCCCTAGAATGACTGCTAGCAGGTAAAATCTGAGTGAATAAATAGAAAAGGCTAAAATTCTAAGAGGTAAATATTCCTTCACATTTGGACTTAGTTTTAAAAGCTCTGTTGAACTTTTAAAAGCTCTGTTGATAAATTTAAATGGAAAATTATAAATAAAGCCTCGGAAGTATATGTTCCACACATGTTTAGCAGAAGAAATAAATGAGAATATATGTATTGTAGTGAATTTTCCACACTATTCTGGCTCTGACAAATTCAATTTTAGTGCATTGTAAATCTCAGTTCAACCAACCTGACTAATTTTGTGTCTTGGGCTCAGCAGCAGCAGTCAGTTTTTCTCCTTCTTAGTAGCTGGCAGCACTGTGGTTTTGACTTTCGGCCTGCGAATAATACTGATAAAGCCGATGTTTTCAGTTACTGGTCAGAATGTTTACCCTGACCAAGGACTTTGTGAGTCTCATGCTCTGCCAGGGAGGAGGAGAAGCCAGGAGGAAGCAGAGACAGCACACGTGACCCAAACTAGCCAAAGAGGTATTCCATACCACAGCACGTCATGCCCAGGGGTGTAACTGGGAATTCCCCGAAAGGGCACCTCCTCTTCTCTGTCGGGCTCTTTTTCCGGCGGGCGGTATCGTATTCTCTTCCCTTGTTATTTCTCTTATCATTATTATTATTGGTGGTAGCAGCAGTGATTTGTATTATACCTTAATTACTGGACTGTTTTTATCTCAACCCGTGGGAGTTACGTTCTTTCGATTCTCCTCCCCATCCCTTGGTGGGGGGGGGGAGTAGACTGCGTGGTTCTAATTTACAGCCTGGGCTTAAACCATGACATTTTGCTTTGTTTTAATTTATTGACAGAATAAAAAATGCATGGAAAAGGCTTTTTTGAAAGCTATTTGTCAGCTTATTCACGCAATTAAAAAAAAAAAATAAAGAAAATGGAAGTGACTTCTAATTTCAAATAGAACTAAAGAAAACCCAGATAAAAGGACTGTGGTTTATATTGCAATTTGTAGAATCATAGTATGATAGAATAGTTAAGGTTGGAAAGGACCTTAAGATCATTTAGTTCCATCCCCCAATGTCATGGATGGGGACACCTCACACTAGACCATGTTATCAAAGAATTTAAGCAAATTTGGTCCCAAAATATTATTAAAAAAAAAAAAAAAAAGCAAACAAAAAATTCAAGTTTCTAAACTTTATGAGGTTTTCTCCAGCTGAAACTTGGCTATATTCAGCAAGAGTCTAAAACATCGCATTTGTAGCAAATGTGTCTGATAAAACCCCATGTCCAACTGTGGAATCTTGTTAATATATTGATCTAGGACTTTGGCCTCAGTTCCTAGTTGTTCTAGGCTCTGGTGGCCTGTGTAGTCTTTGCCCATCACTACAAGCCCTAAGAAAGAATTTAGAATACTGTCACTCGACTTTTCAAAGGTTAGTTTCTGTACATTTAAATTTGAATGCACATGAGATAATCCACTACAGCAATGAAGAGCACAGATCTATATAAAGCTGAACTTCCTGAAGCTTTTGGGGCTACTATAAGATTTGTGACATAAAAAATAAAAATATGAAAGTTCAGGTTTGACATAGTTGTTACACTAAGATACTCCAGAAAGCATATATAGAATTTATAGAATCTTTACTGTGATCTACAATTATGTTCTGAATTGCATAAACAATGTGAAAGTCTTCATTAGCATTTAATGACACATAAATTTGATGATTATGCAGCAAAAATGGACACATTCCAGAAGGTATCCTCTGTCTGGAGTAAATTAGTTAACATGTCGAGTAAACAGTTGGCAATTTGAAACCACAAGGTGATAATTTGAAAGTTAATACAATCACATTAAAGTGGAAGTGTTAATGAGTGTTATCAAAAATCTGTTCATTATATAAAAGTTCCCATAATTATTCTGATTTGCATAACATTTACTTTCTTTTATACAATATACAACCTTTGGCTATAAATTCTCCTCCTTTACTCAATGGCTAACACTTGAGTGTAGCACATTACATTTTCAGATATACCTAATTTGGTCTGAGTGCATACAGTTCATCAAAGATATGTGTCATGAGGAGTGGTGATCACCGGAGGCAAGAACATTTTTATATCTTTGTCTGGAAAACAAATGTAGCCTCTTCAGTGAAGATGTGAGACTGGATTTCATCAAAACAATTACAGGTCAGTCTATAGTTTAAGCTTTCCCTTAATAAGCCCAAGCCTCAACTATACTGAGAATTTCTCAGAACACCTCCTTCTAATTAGTTTTAGGAAAAAAAATTGCAGGCTACCTACATGTTACATTCCCAACTTCAGTTGTAACATAGACATAACTTAAGATAACTTGCATGTTTATATTAATGAGTGTATGAAATCTATAAAGAAAGAATTTACAGTCATTCACCCAATTCAGAATCATAGAATCGCAGAAGAGTTAGGATTGGAAAGGACCTTAAGATCATCTAGTTCCAACACCCCTGCCAGGGGCAGGGACACCCCATACTAAACCATCCCACCCAAGGCCTCGACCAACCTGGCCTTGAACACCGCCAAGGATGGAGCACTCACAACCTCCCTGGGCAACCCATGCCAGTGCCTCACCACCCTAACAGTAAAGAATTTCTTCCTTATATCCAATCTAAACTTCCCCTGGTTAAGTTTGAACCCTTGTCCTATCACTATAGTCATTAATGAAGAGTCCCTCCCCAGCATCCCTATAGCCCCCCTTCAGATATTGGAAGGCTGCTATGAAGTCTCCACGCAGCCTTCTCTTCTCCAGGCTGAACAGCCTCAACTTTCTCAACCTATCTTCATAGGGGAGGTGCTCCAGTTCCCTGATCATCCTCGTGGCCCTCCTCTGCACTTGTTCCAACAGTTCCATGTCCTTTTTATGTTGAGGACACCAGAACTGCACACAATACTCCAAGTGAGGTCTCACGAGAGCAGAGTAGAGGGGCAGGATCACCTCTTTCGACCTGCTGGTCATGCTCCTTTTGATGCAGCCCAGGATACGGTTGGCTTTCTGGGCTATGAACGCACACTGCCAGCTCATGTTAAATTTCCCATTGACCAACACTCCCAACTCCTTCTCCGCAGCCACAAATTGCTCAGAGATAATATTCTTAGCAGGCTCAGTTTTTCATTCTGAAGCAAATGATTGCTCCTTCTTAAGACACTATTAAAAAGTAGGGTTTTAACTTTGAAAAAAAAAATTATTATTACAGTGTAAATATATTTTGCTAAATCTTGCATTTTTTCATTCTATTTTTATTAATCTCCTTTTTTATTTTAAGTTATAACTTGGAAAAATAAAGGTGAAATTTCAGTTTCATTTTAACTGGCAAGTCTAATGTGTGTTTCTGGAAATCTGAACTTTGCAAGAAGAAATAGCTGAAGATAAATATAGACATCTAATACATCCCAACTTCTTTGGGAATGTAAAAGGGATTTAACACTATTCTTCATCAAAATTTTGGCTGTACAACAGCAGCAGTTATCTACATTTACATAATATCCTGGCTAGGAGCAATCCCAGGCACAGCCACAGGTTGGGCAGAGAAAAGATTCAGAGCAGCCCTGCAGAGAAGGACTTGGGGGTGTTGGTTGATGAAAAAACGAACATGAGCCGGCAGTGTGCGCTCGCAGCCCAGAAAGGCAACCGTGTCCTGGGCTGCATCAAAAGGAGGGTGACCAGCAGGTCGAAGGAGGTGATTCAAAAATACTCTACTATGCTGCATTGCCTAGTTCAACAGCTCTGACAGTGCTGTTGTTCTAAGATCAGGGTCCAAAATTCTCTTCCCCCAGCCTACTTTTCTGCATCATCTACTGTCTCTTTATTCATATCAGAACTGTAAAAAAAAATTAAGGAAAACTCATGTTCTTATTTCATATTGGTATGGCACAGTAATTAACATGTGTTTTTGGGGAAGTGTCTAAAGTAATAAAAATGCAAACATGAAATTATAATTTAGTGGTTCAGTACAGTCTGAAACAAGTTTTCTAAGCAGTTTAACTGGCAAAATCATAGTACAGTATAAATAGCAATGGTATAAATAACTTATGCTTTTGTTGTCTGTTCTTTCATGAACAGATTTAATTTTCATTTATGGTTGCTAATTTAGAAAAAAATTCTGTAAAGCACAAGAGTTATTGTCCATTTTTGGATGAAATATTTTAAAAACAAATGGAAAAAGATATCATTGAAACAGTTCCTTCATCAAGGGAGTGGATTTTATTTATTTTCACCCATTTATTGCAATGTGTATGTGCAATATTCACTATGTCAGTATTTATGAGCATACTTTTTGCTATCAAATGATATGTAGACATGTTGACTATAATGTTGGCAATAATACTGAGGGAAAACAGAATTCCCCATTGTAAGATGAGTTGATTTCTACTTTCCAAATGCTAAATTTTCCCACTGAGATGTTTTATGATGTATGGCAATATCAAGTCATAGGTTTTGGTTTTGGTTTGTTTGGGGTTTTGTTTGGTTAGTTTTAATTCGGGAGACAGTCTAAGTTTATGTCTTTACAGCTGCATCCCATTTAAAAGCTTCAACTAAGTTTAGATTTCTGTTGAGACAGACAGTACCTGTCATGTAAACCTAAACATTCTCAAAACTTTAAGGAATCTAAGTTATCTCTATGGTTCAGCCCAGTAGGTTTTCAGGCAGTTCATTTACTGCGTAAAAAAAGTAAAGTTAACCACGCAGTTCCCAGGAGGTCTGCACTAACTGTTAGCCCATTTTTGTTAGTGAACCTCTGATTCTTCCATACTTTTCTGAAGATGTGCCATTTTATAGGAAAACAAAACAAACAGGAGAGGCTCACAGGGTAAAATGTTGAACAAGCAAAAGGCAACATGGCTGCTTAATTTAGTAGAAGTCAGAGTAGCCATGTGTTCATAGAAGTCAGGTTTTAGTTTCCAATCCCTGGATTGCCCTCTCTTTTGGATTAAAAGCTTTTCAATTTAAAAACACAATAAGCAAACAAAGCATACTCCAGGAAGTGCTTAAAAGGATGTTTTAAGAGGCTGGAGAAGTCTTAAGCCAGGAAGAGCGCTGAATTTTCTGCTCTGCTATTTCTTGAATTGAGGCTCTAAACATTGGGTCTTTTTATAAAGTTTATAGTATCTCTCCTTCTCTCTAATGTTTTCAAGCAAATGTAGTACAGAGTTTATTTCTGAAATGTTCTGAATCTTCTGGAATGCTGTAGATTTCATCTAATCACATCTTAATAAAGTGGGCCCCTGAAGGAACACAATTTTCCTCTGCCTAGCTGTTCATTATTTTTTCCTGTAACTCAGACAGGATATAAATAGCCATCTGCTGATATATATATGCTCTAAAGATCACATGGCTAGAAGCAGGGAAAAGTGATGTTTTTACTGAGTTTTAGGTAATTCCAGGACATGAACCTGCTGAGCAGAGGGAGCATTTAGTTTTTGTTTTATGTAAGGTCTGAACAAGTTTCTTTTTGGATCTGTGTCCTTAGAATTAAGATGAAATATTTTCTTTACGTTATGATTTGAAGGCTTGAAGATCCAGTATTGGGGATTTTTTGCATTAGTAAGCAGCATGTATCTATGACTTTATTTATAAATTAAATATACCTGGCACTATTCTCTGAATGTGAGGCTGGAATGGTTATCCTTTCCATTGTAGTGCAGTAGTCTTAATTCCACTATGAGCACCTAAACCCTTTATTCTTAGGCAAAGAAAGAACATAAAAAAGAAGGATGGTATTGATAGAGATAATGAAGATCCTGTTGAGCAGCTGGATTAGACCAGGTCCTCTTATGGTATCCAGGAGAATGTAAAGAAATTAATACCTAATCCAGATCAAGAAATAAACTTTCTGTGATCATAAGCATTAATTTACTTTCATGGACAAAAATGTCCGTCTTTCAGCTTGAAGCTTTCTTTGGATCACTTCTTAAATAAAAAGAAATGGTAAATGTAGGGGCCTTACATGCTGGATCTACAACACACTTTGGACTATTCTCTGGCTCTGAGAGCATTCATTGTCCAAACTATCTCATCCTATTTCTCTGACTAACATTTAACCACATCTAAACTGCCTGTTGGAAATTATCTCTAGCTGATTTTAACCTCTTAGCCTTGCTTGGAATTTGTCCAAGGAGGGTTTTGTGAATACAAATCAAAACTAAAGTCCGAGTTATAAATCTGTAAGCTTACTGGGAGTATTCTTTCAATGTAGAGATATTCTGTCCTGGGTTCAGCAGCAGCAGTCATTTTTTCGCCTTCTTAGTAGCTGGTGCAGTGCTGTGGTTTTGACTTTCAGCCTGGTAAAGTCTGATAAAACCGATGTTTTCAGTTGCTGGTCAGAATGTTTACCCTGACCAAGGACTTTGTGAGTCTCATGCTCTGCCAGGGAGGAGGAGAAGCCAGGAGGAAGCAGGGACAGGACACCTGATCCAAACTAGCCAAAGAGGTATTCCATACCACAGCACGTCATGTCCAGGATGTAATGGGGAGTTACCTGGAAAGGCTAGTTCACTGCTGGGTGGGGGGCTAGGTATCGGTATCAGTCTGTGAGTGGTGAGGTGTTGTATTCTCTTCCTTTGTTATTTCCTTTATCATTATTATTATTGGTGGTAGCAGTAGTGGTTTGTGTTATACCTTAGTTACTAAACTGTTCTTATCTCAACCCATAGGAGTTGCATTCTTTCGATTCTCCTTCCCATCCCTCTGGGAGCAGGGGGAAGAAAGGGTTGGGGGGGGAAGTAGACTGCGTGGTTCTAATTCACAGCCTGAGCTGAAACCACTACACATTCCAGTGTCTGGAAATATTCCCTGACTTTATTTGGCATACTATTAGAAATGTAGGCTGTTCTTCAGACAGTTAATATTCACTTCAGAGGAAGCTGTGAATATAGCATTTCAACAAATATCTTGGTTGTGTTCTCTTTAATATATTTTCAAGATATTATTAGTGAAATTCCAAACACAAATCTCAAGTTTGTTGCAACTGCTTTGTCCAAAATTCTGTGTAAAGTGTGCATCAAATGCAAGTCTAATATACAGTTCCAATGGTAATATTTGACTAACTATAAAAGATCATTTATAGTACTACAATCTCCTGGATCTTACCACTTAAATTAAGATTCAGTAACAACGGGACGCTTTCTTAGTCCAGATAATAGATATTCTATACTATCAAGATTCACAATTCTGTTTGATACAGAACAATTCAATTTATGCACAGAAAAAAGCAGGTAGCTTTTAGAAAATATTAACTTTATGGTCTCATAAAGACAGTATTGTAAAGGATAGATGTAAACAAATTAAAGAATAAAAGAATACATAGATGAAGTGAAAGCTATACTGTAAAGTTCTGATTGGAGAAAAACCCCAGTGCCAGAAACTCTTTTTGTGATCCCAAGAGTGAAATTAAGACACAAACGAGGTCAAGTACTGTAATTGGACAGTTTGTTTATTGCAATTTAAGGAAAGACAGTTATTATAAAAAAGGGAAATTATTGTAATAAAGGGTATAGCAATAGGACAGATTTGAAAAAAGGTAGAAAATCATGCAAAAATCTGGGATGAAGAGAGAGAGAGATAGTCATCACCGTGTATTCAGCGGTGTCCCGGGGATCCATTGTCGTCGTCATTGGTGGTGGGAGTTCTTAAGGGTTTGTAGTTGGTATCAGAGCAGTGTCCCCCAAGAGTCCATTGAAGGTGGGTGTCTTCATGGAAGCATCCTTCTGGAGTCCCCTTGAAGGCATCCCATGGAGTGTGTCTCATGGAGTTGCCCTCATGGCGATGTCTTTTGAAGGGTGTCCCTCATGGTCCATAGTAGTCATCAGTGGAGAGTGTCCTCATGGAGGTGTCCTTCTGGAGTCATCCTCATGACAATGGCTCCCTGGTTATGTGCCTTGGGGATTACCTCTTCCCAATTTTTAATGAGTTGGGGGGAGTACCTCTGTTCTTCATGTCACATATTGCATGTTCCTGGTGGATCAGTTTGCCTGGTCTTGCAGCCAGCTCTTCAATTGCACATGTGTGTCTGCAGCAATTCTTGGGATAATGGGTAGCAATTCCTCACACCAACCCTCGAGGTAATGGACAGTGGAGTCCCAGTTCATCTCCTCACTTCCTTCTCCCAGACAATGGATGGAAGAGTCTTATTTCAACTCCTCCCACCTATCCTTGAGACAATGGTCGGCGGAGTCCCATTTCAATTCCTCAGAGCAATCTTTGACACAATGGATAGTGGAGTCTTGATTTCAGATCAGTCTCTAACATATACACATGACTGATTTCTCATTTTCTAACTTTGAGGGCTTTATTTTTAAAGTTAAGCACTTGAACAGAATTTCAGGCTTTAAAGTCATCACAGGTATATATGCATATACAAATATATACTTGTAGACACACTGACTGACATCACAGTTTCAGATTAAAATCTATTAGATTTTGATCAAGGGAAATTTGTGTATACTAAGATGAGCAATTTACTCACATTATGAAATCCAAATATGTACAAATTCTGGTTTAATATATTATTTTCTGCTGTATATAAAATTCTCAACATTAATTGTCAGGAACTAACAAATGAGGTTAGGAAATTATAATTGAGCCAGTTAATGTACAGTGACAAATGGGGAAAATTGAACACGTTCATGCTATGTGGATGAAATTGTTACCTGTTGTAAAGCTGCTGAAAGAGCCATTTGCAGAACATGCTAGTATGAATCTTTTATGATTTGTCTCATATAAATTCTGAATCCACTGCATGATAGGAGCTTGCATGGCTTTTATATTCTGTTTAATATTCCCTTTATTTATAGAAGTTTATATGTTTGTTAAACTACCCGTGACGAGGGATTAGCACACAGACTTTACCGTCGTAATACATTTGTTCTTTAGGAAAAGGACAGTTATATAAACCTGTTAACAGAAAACAGGGAAAAAAAAAAAAAATTATGGTTGCCCTAAAAGCTGAGAAAGTTCATGTTTTCAGAAAACTGCCATTCCATATTGATGTTAGTTTTAAAAAAGACCATTTTAATTAGTGCTTGCAAAAAAGAGCACTTAATTTTTTTTCTTTTGTGATCAATTTTTGAGAATATATTCAAAATGTCTAATTTTAGATTATATAGTAAGATCTTCAGAGGATACCTTGATAAGCTTTTGTCAAAAGCTCCTTGGGGGCAGAGCATTAAGTCAGGAATCATGTTTTAAAATAGCTTTAAGAGCTTCAGCTGTAACTTCAAAATTGAAAGAATTATACTTAAGGCAGGAAAAGTTCTCATATGTCTTTGACTACTTTTCCATTTAAAATAACATATCTAATCACTTCTGGAAAAATTACATACATAAATGTCATCAGTGGAATCATACCAAACAATTTTGAATTTTACCATGAGTTGGAGCATTACTTCAGAATGTAGGTTTATTTCTGAATTATTGTGCTTTAGTTGCCTGAAATCAAGCAATGTTTTATTTCAAAGGTACATGAAAATGTTTGATTCATAAACTAGCTCTTCATATTCAGAGTACTTAACATCAAACAGGCTTATGAAAAAAGTAATCTAAATCTTTAATCCATTTGTATTATTTTCAGTGTCTAAAACACCCCCCAAAAAAAACAGGCATAGAATGCCGTGTTCATGATATCTAAAATTTAAGATGTGAAAGAATGAATGAGCATGACATGAATTTTAGAAATACAGGGAAAAATGGTGAAAAAAGTAAAGGTAAGGCAAAAAGCATGTACACATATAAAGTAGTATATATTGTAATATATAATATGCAATATGATGTAATATTTTATGATTCATATATTTATAAATATATGTGAAACATAATGCAAGAGATGTAGACAGATACCAAAACATTCAGACAATAGATTTTTATACATTTTACTTGTAGGGAATCTAAGCAAGCCAGAAGGAAGCTGTCATTGTGAAAGTGAGAAGAAAGGGATTCTTGAATGAGGAATTACAATACAGTGATAACAACTTATTTACTAATCTCAAAAGTGAGATGCATAGAAAAAATGAAGCCTAGGACAAGGTACTAAGCATAAACTGATATCAGCAAAATCAAAAAGCCAGTACACAAATGAAATGTACTAAGGAAAGAAGATACATGAGCAACTTTCCTATAAGTATGTTAATAGCAAGATGAAGACTGAAATTTGGAGTAGTGAGAATAAAGATGAAATAAATAATGCCATGCTAAATTGATGAACGTAGACCAGGTGGCACTTACGATGAGAAAGATAAAATTTTAGGAACCAGCAAGAAACAACTTTAGAAGTCCTCAGGTAGATTGTAAATTTTCGTTTGATAGATTACTTTGATATGAAGATACTTAGACCTTGGTTAATGAATCGTAGAATCATAGATGAAACTAGGTTGGAAAAGACCTTTAAGATCACCAAATCTGACCATTACCCCAAGAATGCTAAATCCACCACTAAACCATGTCACTGAGGGCCTTATCTACACATTTTTTGAACACTTCCAGAAGAGGTGATTCAACAGCTTCCCTGGGCAGCCTGTTCCAATGCCTGACCACCCACCCTGTGAAGAAATTTTTCCTTATATCCAGTCTAAACCTTCCCTGGTGCAGCTTGAGGCTGTTACTTCTTGTCCAGCAGTAGTTAATAGGGAAAAGATATCAGCCACCTCCTCCAATCCAGTGATTCTGTGAATTGTGTAAGAAAATTAGACAGAAAAAGTGTTCCGGTACTACTAAAGAAACATTAAGAATCAACTTGCTATATAATTATAGTAGTGCCTTCTGAGCATTTTTTGTAGTATTTTAAACTACTTATATTGCTATAAAACTTAACGTGGCATGGCTTTCTATAACTATCCTAATTCTAACATTATGGTTTATATTAGTGGACACATTATTTCATTTCTACATGCTTGAAATTCTTTTTATCTTGATTACTAGGCTTCAAAACCCATCACCTCTTTCACACATTTTCAAATAAAATTTATCATTTTACAAAAATTTGTACAGATTGCACTCCAATACCACAAACTTTTATTTCTTTTTTGCAAGTTGAGAAAACAACTTTATATTAATTGTGCTAAAATAACATCTTAGTAACTATTTAGTTTTAAAACAGAATTTTAACTCCATTTATGCCTTTTCCATTGTTCAGTAATACATTCACATTATTTAAGCAGAAAGAAGAAACAGTTAAGTAACAAATCACAGATTAATTGAATAAAATGTCAGAAGGAATCATTGAGTTGTGATGCCTGAACTACTTTTTTTCTCTCCTAGTTAATCTGTATGAAGCCAAATTACTTGCAAATTCTTGTGTGTTTGTGTGTTTGTTTGTTTGGTTTTTCTTCCCCCATGAGGAATCACAAACAGAAAGTTCAAGATGCGGACTTTGTCTGATGAAGGTCTCCTAGTCTCTTTGTATTGTGAATGGAAGGAAATCAAACTCTCAAAAGATGATATAAAGGAATGCAGAGACACTAGATTACTGCATTAAAGAGGGCATTTGCCAATACAAATGAACAGCTTTTATTGCTGTACAATGAAGACAAGGAAAGTTGTCCTTGCTGCTTTCTTTCATAGAATCATAGAATCATAGAATAGTTAGGGTTGGAAAGGACCTTAAGATCATCTAGTTCCAACACCCCTGCCAGGGGCAGGGACACCCCATACTAGACCATCCCACCCAAGGCCTCATCCAACCTGGCCTTGAACACCGCCAAGGATGGAGCACTCACAACCTCCCTGGGCAACCCATTCCAGTGCCTCACCACCCTAACAGTAAAGAATTTCTTCCTTATATCCAATCTAAGCTTCCCCTAGTTAAGTTTGAACCCATTACCCCTTGTCCTGTCACTACAGTCCCTAATGAATAGTCCATCCCCAGCATCCTTGTAGGCCCCCTTCAGATATTGGAAGGCTGCTATGAGGTTTCCATGAAGCCTTCTCTTCTACAGGCTGAACAGCCCCAACTTTCTCAGCCTGTCTTAATAGGGGAGGTGCTCCAGTCCCCTGATCATCCTCGTGGCCCTCCTCTGGACTTGTTCCAACAGTTCCATGTCCTTTTTATGTTGAGGACACCAGAACTGCACACAATACTCCAAGTGAGGTCTCAAGAGAGCAGAGTAGAGGGGCAGGATCAACTCCTTCGACCTGCTGGTCATGCTCCTTTTGATGCAGCCCAGGATACGGTTGGCTTTCTGGGCTGCGAGCGCACACTGCTGGCTCATGTTCATTTTCTCATCAACCAACACCCCCAAGTCCTTCTCTGCAGGGCTGCTCTGAATCTCTTCTCTGCCCAACCAGTAGCCGTGCCTGGGATTGCTCCGACCCAGGTGTAGGACCTTGCACTTGGCATGGTTAAACTTCATAAGGTTGGCATCAGCCCGTCTCACAAGTATGTCAACGTCCCTCTGGATGGCATCCCTTCCCTCTGCCGTATCAACCGAACCACACAGCTTGGTGTCATCAGCAAACTTGCTGAGGGCGCACTCAATCCCACTGTCCATGTCACCGACAAAGATGTTGAACAAGACCGGTCCCAACACCGATCCCTGAGGGACACCACACTTTACTGGTCTCCAGAAGGATATCGAGCCATTGACCACAACTCTTTGCGTGCGGCCATCCAGCCAGTTCTTTATCCACCGAGTGGTCCACCCATCAAATTGATGTCTCTCCAATTTAGAGACAAGGATGTCGTGTGGGACAGTGTCAAAGGCTTTGCACAAGTCCAGGTAGATGACGCCAACTGCTCTGCCACTGTCCATCAGTTCCGTAGCCCCATCATAGAAGGCCACCAAATTGGTCAGGCAGGATTTCCCCTTACTGAAGCCATGCTGACTGTCACCAACCACCTCCTTGTTTTTCACGTGCCTTAGCATGCTTTCCAGGAGAATCTGCTCCAAGAGTTTGCCAGGCACAGAGGTGAGACTGACTGGTCTGTACTTCCGTGGGTCATCCATTTTCCCCTTCTTGAAAATGGGGGTAATATTTCCCTTCTTCCAGTCATCGGGAAGTTCACCTGACTGCCATGATTTTTCAAATATGATGGCCAGCGGCTTAGCAACTTCATTCGCCAGCTCCTTCAGGACGCGCGGATGGATTTCGTCAGGTCCCATGGACTTGTGTACGTTTAGGTTTTTAAGATGGTCTCGAACCAGATCCTCTCTTACAGTGGGCTTAGGGTCTTCATTCTCACAGTCCCTGTGTTCGCCTTCCAAGACTTGGACGGTGCGGTCAGAGACTTTGCCAGTGAAGACTGAGGCAAACAAGTCATTAAGAACCTCAACCTAATCCTGGGTAGCCAGTCCCTAGTCTGTCTTTTACTCACTACATACTTATAGAATCCTTTCCTGTTATCCTTAACATCCTTAGCCAAGTTCAGTTCTAACTGGGCCTTAGCTTTCCTCACCTGGTCCCTAGCTTCCTGGACAGCATCCCTGTATTCTTCTGTCCTGGTTTAGCAGTAGCAGTCATTTTTTCTCCTTCTTAGTAGCTGGTACAGCGCTGTGGTTTTGACTTTTGGCCTGCGAATACTGATAAAGCCGATGTTTTCAGTTGCTGGTCAGAATTTTTGCCCTGACCAAGGACTTTGTGAGTCTCATGCTCTGCCAGGGAGGAGGAGAAGCCAGGAGGAAGCAGAGACAGGACACCTGACCCAAACTAGCCAAAGAGGTATTCCATACCACAGCACGTCATGCCCAGGATGTAGAACTGAGAGTGCCCGGAAGGGCTGGAAGGCTGTGGGGTGGGGGTGAGGTACCGGTTGGTGAGCAGTTGTATTCTCTTCCTTTGTTATTTCCTTTATCATTATTATTATTGGTGGTAGCAGTAGTGATTTGTGTTATACCTTAGTTACTAAACTGTTCTTATCTCAACCCATGGGAGTTGCATTCTTTTGATTCTCCTCCCCATTCCTCCAGGAGGGGGAAGAAAGGGGGGGGGGAAGTAGGCTGCATGGTTCTAATTTATGGCCTGGGCTTAAACCACGACATCTTCCCAGGCTGCCTATCCCTGCTTCCACCTTCTATAAGCCTTTTTATTCCTTTGAATTTTCCTGAGCAGCTCCTTATCCATCCAAGGAGGTCTCCTGGCCCTCCTGCTGCACTTCCTTCTAGTTGGGATGCAACACTCCTGAGCTTGGAGCAGCTGATCCTTGAATAACAACCAATAGTCTTGGGCCCCCCTGCCCTCTAGGGCTGTGTCCCATGGAACCTTACTAAGCAGGCTCCTGAAGAGGCCAAAGTCTGCTCTCTTGAAGTCCAGGGCAGTGAGCTTGCTACACGCTCTTCTCACTGTCCCAAGGATCTCGTGGTCGCTGCAACCAAGGCTGCCCTGGAGCGTCATATTTCCATCCAGCCCTTCCCTGTTGTTGAGCACGATGTCAAGCGTGGCACCTCTCCTTGTCGGCTCTTCTATTACTTGCAGAAGGAAGTTGTCTTCCACACAATCAAGGAACATCCTGGATTGCTTGTGCCGGGCCGCACCTTCACTCCAACAGATGTCAGGGTGGTTGAAGTTTCCCATGAGAACAAGGGCCTGTGAACATGAGGCTGTTCCTATCTGCTTATAGAGCACTTCATCCACAGATTCCTCTTAATCAGGTGGTCTGTAACAGATCCCTACCGTAATGTCTCCCATAGCTGTTCTTCCTTTAACCCTGACCCAGAGATAACCGCATATGTATAAAACTTACTGTTTGACCATGGGTGTTAACTATCTCTCTGAAACTTGCAAAATGGTGTGGTAGGAAGCCATTTATATTCTTGGCCTCTAAAATAAGTCATAGAAAATGAAAACTACTTGGAAATTACTGGAAGACAATGAAAAACTCTTATTGATGTACAGAACATGGTAGGGATAATTCAAGGTGACCTTTTTTTTTTTTTTTTTTTTTTTGGAAAGTAAATAGAACTGGGAAGTAATTTAGAAAAATGTCTCCTTGGCTGCAGTGAAATAACCTAAGGAAATTTTCACTTTTCTTGGGTGTGTGGTACAAAGTAACAATATAAAAGTGAAGGTTTTGATGTGGAATAAACAAAGCACTCAGGCAACATAAAGGCCATAGGTGTCTTATAAAGAAATGGTTTTTTAAATTGACTTAGTTTTGAAATGTCTCAGTCACTTAAGAAGCTGATCATATTGCTTATCTAAAGATATATCTCCTAGTAACTGCTTGCTTTCTCTATCTTCTGTAATTTTATGTTTGATATTTTTTACTTTTTATCTTATTGTGCTGGTTTTTTTAATACTCTTTTTTCGTATTTTATCCACTTTGTGTCACACTGCATTAAAGACCAAAAGGTATATTCTGCTTCATGTAATTTTATGTATGGTATCTATTCATTTCTATATGATCAGGATCTTCCAAAATTTACTTGATTATGTGATCTATAATTGATTTATTTTATTCATACTCTTACATGCATTTCTTAAAATACTGTGTCGTACAGATTTTTTAAAGTGTGGATCAATACAAGGGTTTTTTCTTCTGTATTTATATAGTACCTGGAACAGCTGGCTCCTGAGTCATAACATAAGATAATAAATATTATTAAAAGTATTGATAATATATTTACACTTAACAATATATTGAAATTCTAGTGAATCTACAATCATATCATTAATGATAGATTATTAATAAAATGCCTATGTATAAAAAAATGCCTGGATACATTGAAAAAATCAGCTCATTTTTTAATTAGTCATTTTTTAGCTAATAGAAGAGAAGATTCAGAAGGGCCTTTGAATATCATAGAATCATAAAATCAGCTAGGTGGGAAAAGACCTTTGAGGCCATAAAGTCCAACCATAACCCCAGGACTGCAAATTCCACCACTAAACCATGTCAAATATGCTTTTTTCTTTCTACCACAAGAAACTTACAAGAAACAAATTGTACAATCTATAATTTACACCTTCGCAACAAAACTGAGCAGGTCTCATTAACACAAAAAAATTGCAGTATTTATAGTATTAGCGTATTATCCAACAAACATAATGAGAATGAAGCTATTTCCAGTTCCACCAGTCTACTTACTAATTGTAAAATCATACGAACAGGAAGTCTCGTAGATCAGATTTTATTTGGAATTCTTCCTACATTAATATCGACAAGGATCCCCTTTCCTAACATCTATTTTTTTTTTTCACTTTTTAAAGAGACTTTATGCTACATCCCACAACTAATAATACTTTGTAAATCTCTGCTCATTTTGTGACAAAAATTGTTAAACTGGGCTTATCTGTTTGGTGCTGAAAGAAGCACACACACAGACAGAGTCCATGCTGAAGATCTTTAAGAAGTGGAGAAGCTCTCTATCTGATTATACTACCAGGAATTTTTATCTTTTCCACATGCACTCGGGGAGAGAACTGGCTTCCATAAAGAAATGAATACATCCCCACTCCTCACATTTTGACATTCTGAAACAGATCTGTGTGAAGTCTACTTGGAGAAATTCAGGCATAATTTACCTTTGCCTTGGACTTTTAACAAATTCATCATTGATGAGAAAGAAAATTATTTGTAATCACACACATATGTAACACACACATATAAACATATATGCATGTAAGTCTGCGTGTAAAATATACCTAGTATGTACTAGGTATGCATATGTTCATACATATATAAATTTCAATATCAATCTTAAAATTAGCAAATCATGTGTTCATTGTGAGTTTCTATATAGGCTATTACAAGTACTGCCATACTGAAGCCTAAGGAAAAGGTTCATCTATATTTTCCCGTTTGTCAGTTTTTAATAGATCTAATTGCCTAATTATCTGCTCCAGTGCAATGGTGGAGTGTTGTAACATTTCTTCTCTCCCCCAGGGAATGTGCACAGTCTCTGGGAAGCTGCCATCTGCTTCCATTTAGAGTACTGGTGAAACACTCATTTAAGTGCTGAGGGTTGCAAACTTCATCTATCACTAAGCTCCACTCAGCAAGGATTGACCATTTTATTAATATGATTCCTGTTACATGTTATAAAGAGCATCCTGGTAGGACGACCAATATATCATCACAAATGAAAACACGTATTTGTTACTGAAAATTACCACAATACAAACTCACAGAAAGAAAAATGCAGCTAAAGTCAGACATTTCAAAATTATTATTTATTTTTACTTTGCTGGTCCTGATTTGATCCTTTTATGAAATGCATGTTCTGAAATGTTTCAGTGGTCATATACAGCATGATTTGGTAAAGTCAAACCAAGCCATTACCCGCTGGAAAGTAAGCATTTCTGGTCCGAATACAAAGTGCAGTTCACAGTATCACAGTATCACAGTATCACAGTATGTTAGAGATTGGAAGGGACCTCAAAAGATCATCTAGTCCAATCCCCCTGCCAGAGCAGGAACACCTAGATAAGGTTACATAGGAATGTGTCCAGGCGGGTTTTGAATGTCTCCAGAGAAGGAGACTCCACAACCTCCCTGGGCAGCCTGTTCCAGTGTTCTGTCACCCTCACTGAGAAGAAGTTTCTTCTCAAGTTTAAGTGGAACCTCTTGTGTTCCAGTTTGTACCCATTACCCCTTGTCCTATCATTGTTTGCCATTGAGAAGAGCCAGGCTCCATCCTCATGACACTCCCCCTTTATATATTTATATACACTAATAAGGTCCCCCCGCAGTCTCCTCTTCTCCAAACTATAGAGACCCAGCTCCCTCAGCCTTTCCTCATAAGGGAGATGCTCCACTCCCTTAATCATCTTAGTTGCCTGCGCTGGACTCTCTCCAGCAGGTCCCTGTCCTTCTTGAACTGAGGGGCCCAGAACTGGACACAATATTCCAGATGCGGTCTCACCAGGGCAGAGTAGAGGGGAAGGAGGACCTCTCTTGACCTACTGACCATCCCCCTTCTAATACACCCTAGGATGCCATTGGCCTTCTTGGCCACAAGGGCACAGTGTTGGCTCATGGTCATCCTGCCATCCACTAGGACCCCCAGGTCCCTCTCCCCTACACTACTCTCTAACAGGTCGTTCCCCAACCTATACTGGAACCTGGGGTTGTTCCTGCCCAGATGCAGGACTCTACACTTTCCCTTGTTATATTTCATCAAGTTTCTCCCTGCCCAACTCTCCAGCCTGTCCAGGTCCCGCTGGATGGCAGCACAGCCTTCTGGCGTGTCAGCCACTCCTCCCAGCTTAGTGTCATCACCAAACTTGCTGACAGTACACTCAATTCCCTCATCTAAATCATTGATGAATATATTAAATAATACTGGTCCCAGTACTGACCCTTGAGGCACTCCACTAGATACAGGCACCCAACTAGACTCCGCCCCATAGACTACAACTCTCTGGCTTCTCTCCTTCAGCCAGTTTGCGGTCCACCTCACCACCTGATCATCCAGGCCACACTTCCTCAATTTAGCTATGAGGGTGCTGTGGGAGACTGTGTCAATTGCTTTGCTAAAGTCAAGGTAGACCACGTCCACCGCTCTGCCATCATCCATCCATCGTGTTATTTCCTCATAAAAGGCTATGAGGTTGGTCAAGCATGACTTCCCCTTGGTAAAGCCATGTTGACTGCCCCTCATAACCCTCTTATCCTTGACATGCCTTAAGATGGCATCAAGGATAAGGTGCTCCATCACTTTCCCAGGGATGGAGGTGAGGCTGACCGGTCTATAGTTACCCGGGTCCTCCTTCTTGCCCTTTTTGAAGACTGGAGTGACATTTGCTTTCCTCCAGTCCTCAGGCACCTCTCCTGTTTCCCAAGACTTGGTAAAGATGATGGAGAGTGGTCTAGCAATGACTTCCGCCAGTTCTCTCAGCACCCGCGGGTGCATCCCATCTGGACCCATGGATTTATGGATGTCCAGATTGCTCAACTGGTCCCTAACCCATTCCTCGTCGACTAAGGCAAACTGCTCCAGTGACCTGACTTCATCTGAGGTCTCAGGAGTACAGGGCTCTTCAGGACTGCCTCCGGCAGAGTAGACTGAGACAAAGAAGGCATCCAATAACTCTGCCATCTCTGTATCTTCTGTCATCAGGGCACCCATCCCATTCACCAGTGGGCCAACCTTGCCTCTGGTATTAGTTTTATCAGCTATGTATTTGAAAAAGCTCTTTCTGCTGTCCTTGACCCCTCTTGCCAGATTTAATTCTAAGGAGGCCTTAGCCATCCTAGCTGCCTTCCTACATCCTCTAGCAGCAGCTTTATATTCCTCCCAAGTGGCCAGCCCCTCCTTCCATGACCTATAAACTCTCCTCTTCCACTTGAGCATACCCAGCAGTTCCTTATTTAGCCACGCAGGTCTCCTGGCCCTCTTCCTTGACTTCCTACGTGTCGGGATGCTCTGCTCTTGAGCTTGGAATAAGCAATTCTTGAATGTCAACCGACTATCTTGGGCCCCTTTACCTTCAAGCAGCCTTGCCCATGGGATTTCCCCTAGCAATTGCTTGAAAAGGCCAAAGTTTGCCCTGCTAAAGTCCATTGTTGCAATTCTACTTGCTATTGTACTGGCCCTACCACACAAGATCCTGAATTCCACCATCTCGTGGTCGCTGCAACCAAGGCAGCCCTCAACCTTTACTGCTTCGACCAGCCCCTCCTTGTTAGTGAGGATGAGATCCAGCAGCGCTCCTCTCCTGGTTGGCTCATCCACCATTTGGATGAGGAAGTTATCATCCATACACTGGAGGAACCTCCTGGACTGTGGCTGGGTTGCTGAGTAGTCCTTCCAGCAAACATCAGGGAAATTAAAATCCCCCACGACGACCAGGGCCTGTGACTGTGAGGCCGCTCTCAGCTGCCTGTAGAAGGCCTCGTCAACTTCCTCACCCTGATCTGGTGGCCTGTAACAGACACCCACAACAGTATCACCCCTGCCAGCCTGCCCCTTAATTCTCACCCACAGACACTCAACTCGCTCGTCCCTTGTCCCTGGACAGAACTCAGAACACTGCAGCTGCTCTCGCACATAAAGAGCAACCCCACCACCCCGCCTGGCTGGCCTGTCTTTCCTGAAAAGGACATAGTCCTCCATGAGTATATTCCAGTCATGTGAGCTGTCCCACCACGTCTCTGTAATTGCCACCAGATCATAATCTCCTGACTTAACACAGGTCTCCAACTTCTCCTGCTTATTTCCCATGCTGCACGCATTGGTGTATAGGCATTTCAAGGAGGGAGCTGAGCTCACCAATTTCACCCTAGGATTATAGGAGGCCTCCCAGTCTTCATCAATCCTAGCGTGCTGCCCCACTGGGGCAAGCCCAGTTACAACCCCATCCCCCTTCGAATCTAGTTTAAAGCTCTCCAAATGAGCCCTGTTAATTCATGCCCCAGCATCCTTTTGCCTCTGTGAGTTAAACCTTTCCCACGTGCCATCATCTGGACTGGAGCCTTATAAAACCAGCTGTTATCAAAGAACCCAAAGCCCTGCCTAAAGAACCAGTCTCGTAGCCAATCGTTTATGGACTGAATTTTCCCATTCAGTCCCACATCATCACCGGAAGATGGAAGAACTGAGGAGAAGATCACTTGAGCCCCAGACTCTTTCACCATCCGCCCCAAGGCCCTGTAGTCTTTCTTCATCCCCCTCAGACTGCGGGAAGCAGCTTCCCCCCCACCTGTCTGGAAGACCAGCAGCGGGTAGTAGTCTGTCGGGTGCACCAGGCTGGGGAGCGCCCTGGTGATATCCCTGATCCGGGCTCCAGGCAGACTACACACTTCCCTGTGATGAGGGTCAACTCTGCATATCGGGCCCTCTGTTCCTCTCAGAAGGGAATCGCCTACGACAATGACCTTTCTTTCTTTCTTGTCAGAGGCAGTCTTGAGGCGTGAAGTTGACCGCCTTTTCCTGTGTGACCTTGTAGTCTGGCCTTGCACCACATCCTCACTTACCTCTCCATCAAGATCCAGGGCCTCAAACCTATTACGGAGGGACACCTGGGGAAGCAGGGCAGGAAGGGAGGAAGGTTGCCCACGGTTCCGAACTGGAACTCGCTTCCAGCCCTCATCGTCTTTTTGGTCCCTTACCTCTGTGCGACAGCTACAGGGCAGGGGCTGTCTCGGGCCATCCCCCTCTGTCTGAGAGGACAGGGGGTCCATCCCTTTTTGGGAGGTATCTCCCTGGAACCGTTCCTGCTGGCATGCCAGGGAGTTACTCCACCAGTTGATCTCCCTTTCACACTCCCTGATGGTCCTCAGCATCTCAACCTCCTCTTTAAGTTCTGCCACCAATCTAAGCAGATCTTCTACCTGCTCACACCTCACACAGGTGGAATGCTGGCCTCCCTCCCTCGGCAGCAGCAGGCTCTGGCACTCCTTGCAGCCGGAGACCTGAACAGTGACGGTCTGGGACAGGATCTCTGTCTGAGTTGCTACAGTCTCCTTACTGCAAGCTCTCCTTCTGGAGGCGACCATATTGGTCAGCAGTCTGGGACACCAGCAACAGAGTCTGCAACACGACCTGCTTGTTCCTCCCTGCGCCTGCTGGGCAGCTACCGGTCGCTGCCCTCCCAAAGGTTCTTTCAAGGCAAGGGGCAGGGGTGCGGTCGCCGTTACCGCGGGAACGCCCCCTGTCACATCAGCCGCTCTCTCACAACGGCTGCTGGGGCTTCGGGGATCGGGAGATGTCTCTGTGCTATCCCCTCTGATTTTCCTAATCTCTGCTGAACCTCGTGGTCTCTGAAGCATGCCGTCTCCGGCTCTAGCTGTGCTAGCTCCGATCAGCTGACTGTTCAACTCCATTTGGTAGTCCACCTCAATTACTGCTTGTAAAGTGTAAAGGAACTTGAGAGCTCTAACAGCCCATATAATGTGATGGTTATTACATGGTACAACTGAAAACAGTGCTAGTGTAACCTGCTTGTACTTCTCCCAAGGTATTTAACTTCCATTGTGTCCTGGGTTCAGGAGCAGCAGTCATTTTTAATCCTTCTTAGTAGCTGGTGCAGTGCTGTGGTTTTGACTTTCAGCCTGGGAATAATACTGATAAAGCCGATGTTTTCAGTTGCTGGTCAGAATGTTTACCCTGACCAAGGACTTTGTGAGTCTCATGGTCTGCCAGGGAGGAGGAGAAGCCGGGAGGAAGCAGAGACAGGACACCTGACCCAAACTAGCCAAAGAGGTATTCCATACCACAGCATGTCATGCCCAGGATGTAGAACTGAGAGTTCCTGGAAGGGCTGGATCACTACGGGGTGGGGGCGAGGTACCGGTCGGTGAAGTGTTGTATTCTCTTCCCTTGTTATTTCCTTTATCATTATTATTATTGGTGGTAGCAACAGTGATTTGTGTTATACCTTAGTTATTAAATTGTTCTTATCTCAACCCGTGGGAGTTGCATTCTTTCGATTCTCCTCCCCGTCCCTCCAGAGGCGGAGGGAAGAAAGGTGTGTGTGTGGGGGGAAGTAGACTGCGTGGTTCTGATTTATGGCCTGGGCTTAAACCACGACACATTGTCTTGGTCTGGGTAACTTGCAGGCATGGAACTGTGGTACACATAATATATTTTCCAAAAGATTAACAGTGGAAATAATGAGAAATATTTTTCCATGCAGTCACTCCATCTTAATAAGGTATTGGTGGAAATTTTTCCAGTGTTCTCCACAGTGGGGTAAGAGATTTGTCAAATATCAGGCCCTATACAATCTAGCATTCTTGTAACAAAGAGATAAAAGTGAGCAACATTTAGAGAAAAATTAAGCAATCTTTGACTGAGTAGGTAGTTCAAGTAAATAAAAGCTTGTCTGAATTAACATAATATTTATAAGCTAGACACCTCTAAAGTCAGTCTCTGAACTTTCAGTCACAGTTTTAGGCCATGTAAGCAGTTTCCCAACATAAATATTAACTGCCAAGTTCCCCTCTCAATTTTAATTTGTTGAAGCACTTATAATCCTGACATTTGCAGCTCACAGGAATGCTTTAGAATCATAGAATCATAGAACAGTTAGGGTTGGAAATGACCCCTCTGCCATGGGCAGGGACACCCCATACTAAAACATGCCACCCAAGGATCTGTCCAACCTGGCCTTGAACACCACCAGGGATGGAGCATTCACAACTTCCCTGGGCAACCCATTCCAGTGCCTCACTACCCTAACAGTAAAGACTTTCTTCCTTATATCCAATCTAAACTTCCCCTGGTTAAGTTTGAACCTGTTACCCCTTGTCCTATCACTACAGTCCCTAATGAAGAGTCCATCCCCAGCATCCCTAAAACCCTCATAAGATACTGGAAGGCTGCTATGAGGTGTCCATGCAGCCTTCTCTTCTCCAGGCTGAACAGCCCCAACTTTCTCAGCCTGTCTTCATACGGGAGGTGCTCCAGTCCCCTGATCATCCTCGTGGCCCTCCTCTGGGCTCGTTCCAACAGTTCCATGTCCTTTTATGTTGAGGACACCAAAACTGCACACAATACTAGAACTGAGGTCTCAAGAGAGCAGAGCAGAGGGGCAGGATCACCTCCTTCGACCTGCTGGTCATGCTCCTTTTAATGCAGCCCAGGATACGGTTGGCTTTCTGCGTTGTGAGCACACACTGAAGCTGGCTCATGTTAAGTTTCGCATCAACCAACACCCCCAAGTCCTTCTTTGCGGGGCTGCTCTGAATCTCTTCTCTGTCAAACTTGTAGCTGCGCCTGAGATTGCTCCGACCCAGGTGTAGGACCTTGCACTTGGCAAGGTTAAACTTCATAAGGTTGGCATCTGCCCGCCTCACAAGCCTGTCAAGGTCCCTCTGGATGGCATTCCTTCCCTCCAGTGTATCAACCGAACCACACAGCTTGGTGTCATCAGTAAACTTGCTGAGGGCACACTCAGTCCCACTGTTCATGTCATCGACAAAGATATTGAACAAGACAAGTCCCAACACTGATCCCTGAAGGACACCACTCATCACTGGTCTCCAGCTGGACATTGAGCCATTGACCACAACTCTTTGCATGAGACCATCCAGCCAGTCCTTTATCCACTGAGAATTCCATCCAGCAAATTGATGTCTCTACAATTCAGAGACAAGGATGTCATGCGGGACAGTGTTGAATGCTTTGCACAAGTCCAGGTAGATGACGTCAACTGCTCTGCCACTGTCCATCAGCTCCGTAGCCCCATCATAGAAGGCCACCAAATTGGTCAGGCAGAATTTCCCCTTAGTGAAGCCGTGCTGGCTGTCACCAACCACCTCCTTGTTTTTCATGTGCCTTAGCACGTCTTCCAAGAGAATCTGCTCCAAGAGTTTACCAGGCACAGAGGTGAGACTGACTGGTCTGTAGTCCCCTGGGTCATCCATTTTCCCCTTCTTGGAAAAGGGGGTCATATTTCTCTTTTTTCAGTCATTGGGAACTTCAGCTGACTGTCATGATTTTTGAAATATGATGGACAGTGGCTTAGCAACTTCATTCACCAGCTCTTTCATTCACTCGCGGATGGATTTCATCAGGTCCCATGGAGTTGTGCATGTTCAGGTTCCTAAGATGGTCTTGAAACAGATCCTCTCCTACACTGGGCCTAGGGTCTTCATTCTCACAGTCCTTCCATCTGCCTTCCAAGACTTGGATGGTGTGGTCTGAGCATTTGCCAGTGAAGACTGAGGCAAAGAAGTCATTAAGAACCTCAGCCTTCTCCAAATCCAGGGTAGCCAGTTCTCCCAATAGCTTCCGGAGAGGGATCACATTGTCCCAAGTCTGTCTTTTGTTTGCAATGTAACTATAGAAACCCTTCCTGTTATATTTCGCATCCCTAGCCAAGTTCAATTCTAACTGGGCCTTAGCTTTCCTAACCTGGTCCCTAGCTTCCTGAACAACATCCCTGTATTCTTCCCAGGCTGCCTGTCCTTGCTTCCACCCTTTATAAGCCTCTATTTTCTTTCAAATTTTCCTGAGCAGCTCCTTTCCATCCAAGGAGGTCTCCTGGCCCTCCTGCTGCACTTCTTTCTAGTTGGGATGCAAAACTCCTGAGCTTGGAGCAGGTGATCCTTGAATATTAGCCAGTATCTTTGCCCCCCCTGCCCTCTAGGGCTCTATCCCATGGAACCTTACTAAGCAGGTTAACTTTCTCATCCAATGTTAAGATAACTTTGTCTTTTTCAAGACACGACTTCTGTAGGACACTTTCCACATAGGTGAAACATCTACCCATAGCCTCTACAGAACAACTGAAGTAAATTTGAGAAGTGCCATGCTACTTTGTTTAGCTAGGGATATGTTTATGAAGCAAGCTGGAACATGCAGTGGGAAACATTTTCTTAATTTCATATACGTTTAGATACCATGGTAGTGGGCATAATAGATGTTAAATTTTCAGAAAGTTGACCATCCTGCTATTTTATATGTTCTTTCACACAGCTTTCCTCTAAGTGAAAATAAAAATTGTTACAAGAAAGCAAATTCATTGCCTAGAGGACGTAGTTTTATACTATCTTACAATATGAATCCATGCCAGTAGATTAGTTTTATTTTAGTTTTATCCAAAACTTATGTGGAAGTGATTAGTTGTTTAATCATGTTACCGCAGCACCAGACTCCTCTAATATGAGGAGGTAATTTTAGGCTGTTATTTTTTTTCTCCAGAAGACACATTAATGTCATTGTTGAAACCATAGAGTCTGTCTCTTTACTATACCACAGTGTCTCTCTCTTTACTCAGATTAAAAAAAACCTGTAAAATAATTGCTAATTGTAATGACTTTGAAACTGGTGTCCTACTGCTCTTATGTGGTATTCACATAATGGAATTCAACTAGTGATCATAAGAAATCCACTTTTAAACTCACATTCAGAGACAGTAAAAAATTCTCAAAAAAAGAGAAATTACCATCATGAAGCAGAAGCTATTGTGATTTCATTGTGACTGCCATGTTGCCTTATTGCAAATCATGATCAAAACTTTTAGCATAGTTAAAGACCATTGGGATAGAAAGATGAGGAAGGTATGGAAAAAAACCCAACCAACCCACAGTTAATTAAATTTAGTTAGAAATTAAAAGAAACCTCATCCAAATGCTCTGAAACCAAACTGCATTATTAACAATTACATCCTCTTCTCATCCTTTACTCTCAAAGCAGCTGAACTAAAACTATTAACATATAAAACAAGTTTAATTTATTTTTTCTTTTAAACCAATATTTATACAGTTTTCTAGGCTGAAGTTTTGGTGGTTTTTTGTTTTTGGTTTTTTTGTTTGGTTGGTTGGTTGGTTTTTTGTGTTTGTGTGTCATAGCTGCAAATCAGCATACTCAAAGAAGGAAGAGTATAAGCCTTTGTCCTATCCTGAAATGAAATCGAGATTACACTCAGACAAATCTGTAGACATTCTCATCCATGGCTTCTTTTTCACATCCTGATTTCCCTGTAGATCCCAATTCCCCCCAGTTTGATCATCTCCTGTTTGCACATATTCTAACAATTACTTATAGTGTTCACTTTCTGGTCTCACTTCTGTCTTCTAGTTTACAGGCATGGGTTTACCACAGCAGCAAGAGGGTTGTGCAGCTCCCTGCATCACAGCTGCATCTACTTCAGAGCTATACAGATTAACATACTTTATGAGATTAACTGTAATAATTCAAACTTTTCAATTTTTACAAGACCATGCCTAATTTATTTACCATCAAAATGTTGTTCAGTTGACATTGTTTCATTGTAGCAGATTTTTCTTCAAAACTTCGTAAATGTTCTGAAGCTGCATATTTGATTTTACTCTCAGAGTATTTTGATGGGGAAAATACATATTTTGGTATTTTTTCATTATTGATGCTCTCTGTTGCACTCATTCTCTTTACATTGTGTACTTTTCATTGAAGAACCATGGTTTTAAAAGCTGTATTAGTACATTAATAAAGTATTCTTGCTATCACTACCAAAACCAAAAGCACTGCTGTCACCTAACCTTAACATTCCAAAGACACCTTCCAGTTTGACTTAGAAATGCTCAATGTTTTTACCTCTATAGTGTCAACTATTTCCCCAAGTCTTGCAGGGACTTACTATCTGACTTCCATCTAATCCAGTTAGGTTCCAGAAGCTTAAAACAGCAGCACTCAAGAACCTTCAGGACCCCGGTTCAACAGCCTCTCATGAAATTATGTACCATATCTAGACAAGATCAGATCTTTGCATAGTGAATCTTGCCATCTTCGTTTTGAATTCATGGTCATTGTGATGGCAGATAGTTTTGCCCTTTATCTGTAAGAGTAAATAGATACGATTTTAGACATTAGATTAGATTTTAAACATAGGTCAGGGTGAAGCCACTCACCTTCCCAAATCAATAAAATCATTCTCTATCACTTTCTGAATGCATAATAACTATTTCTTTCTAAACAACATCAGAGCTTAAACAGGAGGGGTTGAGAGTTTCTTCTTTTCCCCTCCACTCCTTCCAGTTCAGTCTCCGCTATGGCCTATGTTCATGAAAGCTCTCCTGGGAGTTAAGAAACGTGGCTTGCATCCAAATATCCTATTTATGGGGGGGAAGTGTGCTAACTGCAGAGTTCCAAGTTTCTCAAAGGGATTAGTGTCATCTTATGGCAGTGTAGCTAAGGTGGTGTCCTGGGTTCAGCAGTAGCAGTCATTTTTTCTCCTTCTTAGTAGCTGGTGCAGCGCTGTGGTTTTGACTTTTGGCTTGGGAACAGAACTGATAATACTGATGTTTGGTCTGACCAAGGACTTTGTGAGTCTCATGCTCTGCCAGGGAGGAGGAGAAGATGGGAGGAAGCAGGGACAGGACACCTGACGCAAACTAGCCAAAGAGGTATTCCATACCACAGCACGTCATGCCGGGGGATGTAACTGGGAGTTACCCAGAAGGGCTAGATCACTGCGGGGTGGGGGTGAGTCAGCAGGTGGTGAGGTGTTGTATTCTCTTCCCTTGTTATTTCCTTTATCATTATTGTTATTGGTGGCAGCAGTAGTGGTTTGTGTTATACCTTAGTTACTGGACTGTTCTTATCTCAGCCCGTGGGAGTTACATTCTTTTCGATTCTCCTTCCCGTCTCTCCTGGAGTAGGGGGAGGGAAAGAAGGGGGGAGTGAGAGAGAGACTGCGTGGCTAACTTGATGACAGGGTTTAAACCACAACAGGTGGTAACTGTTATCACAAGGTGGGAATTGAGTTGATTTTAGTGAGATTATAGCTGAGTGCACAAGCCTATGTGTAATTATCTTCAGTTGCAAACTTGGCAACACCACTCATTTCATGGATCATTTTGGTGTTGCTATTTTTTAATGCATCCTTCACTTTAAATCTTCATGTTACAAGTCTGTGTCATGTTTTTCCCTCAGTCTGAAGTTCTATTACCACCAGTTTGTTTTTAAGAGGTCAAAAGAATTGGTTAGTTAATTGAAATTAAATGACCATTCTTGAAATGCTTTCTTTAGTAACTGCACATTTTTCCTCATCCTTTATAGGTCTTTTTTGGTAATTTGCATATTTACCTTTCTGACATATTTTGTAGAACTGCCATATAGTCAGTATTCATGCGTAATTTTGCTACTCAGTGTTGCATTTCACCATACTGGTGGCAGAACATACACATCTGAGTGTGTGTTCTTTCGGATACTAGGTGTGTAAGGCTTATTCATATAGAATAAAGATTTTTTCTGACAAATTTGCTCATTTTTCTTTATATGGTGAGATCTGGAGCCATGCTTGGTCTGTATCAGATTAGGGTAACAGTTGCCAGTTTGCTCACTGATTTCAAACAAGATAAGCAGCAATCAAGATTCAAATAAGTCATTAAAGAGTTTATGTCTTCCGTAAGGGTGTTGCACTTCAGTAACAGCAGTTCACAGTCATGATATGCAGAATTTTCACAGACTTTAATGGATCTCTAAATAGTGGCATTTGGAGAGTAAAGTATCATAGGTGAGATTTATTTGACTTTTTTTTCCATTCGAAAGAAGAAATTTGGCTTATATAGCCGTTAAATAATATGTAAATGCTTTTTTTTAAGAAACAGTTTCTCGTTAAGATATAAGAAAAATGGTAACTTGTATTCTTCTAAGTCTGAATTTTGAGGCCCACATGTTTGCCATCGTACCTTCTAAAAGGGTGCAGTAATTTAGAAAGAACCCCAACACTGCAAAAAAATACATCAGCATTTAGCAGTTAATATGTATACTTTAGTTCAAATACTTATTGAAATCTGATACTGAATCAAAATATTGCCTAATTTCTTGTGCTGTCTTATGGAATGCCTTTCAGAAAGGATTCTAGTTTTTCACCACTTCTTTTCAGGTTTTATCATGAAGTTATCACTTACTATGTAACAAAGATGATTCTTTATTTGGTTTTCTCCAGCCATAAAATTCCAGACTCATTTATCAATATGCCTTACTTTTCTATTAACCTACAGTTCTAGTGTTTTTATCCTGTGAAAATAATTAGCTGTTCAGGATGTACAGAGAATTGCGATGTTTGAAAGCTGGTTTTATTTTAAAAACAGTGTGAAAATCATATAGAATCATAGAATCCTAGAATAGTTAGGATTGGAAAGGACCTTAAGATCATCTACTTCCAACCCCTCTGCCATGGGCAGGGACACCTCACACAAAACCATGCCATCCAAGGCTCTGTCCAACCTGGCCTTGAGCACAGTCAGGGATGGAGTATTCACAACCTCCTGGGCAACCCATTCCAATACCTCACTACCCTCACAGTAAAGAACTTCCTCCTTATATCCAATCTAAACTTCCCCTAGTTAAGTTCGAACCTGCTACCCTTCGTCCTATCACTACAGTCTCTAGTGAAGAGTCCCTCCCCAGCATCCTTGTAGGCCCCCTTCAGATCCTGGAAGGCTGCTAGGAGGCCTCCACGCAGCCTTCTCTTCTCCAGGCTGAACAGCCCCAACTTTCTCAGCCTGTCTCCATACAGGAGGTGCTCCAGTCCCCTGATCATCCTCGTGGCCCTCCTCTGGACTTGTTCCAACAGTTCCATGTCCCTTTTATGTTGAGGACACCAGAACTGCACACAGTACTCCAAGTGAGGTCTCAAGAGAGCAGAGCAGAGGGGCAGGATCACCTCCTTCGACCTGCTAGTCACGCTCCTTTTGATGCAGCCTAGGATGCGGTTGGCTTTCTGGGCTGAGAGTACACACTGAAGCCAGCTTAAATTCATTTTCTCATTGACCAACACCCCCAAGTCCTTCTCTGCAGGGCTGCTCTGGATCTCTTCTCTGCCCAACCTGTAGCTGTGCCTGGGATTGCTCTGATCCAGGTGTAGGACCTTGCACTTGGCATGGTTAAACTTCGTAGGGTTGGCATCAACCCACCTCACAAGCTTGTCAAGGTCCCTCTGGAAAACGCTTAGGTTTAGCTAATGTTTAAATGTTTAGCTATATTTAGGATTGCCCTGACACAGAGGCAGGATCTTGCACTTGGCCTTGTTGACCTTCAAAACATTCATGTGGGCCCACCACTCAAGCCTGTCAAGGTCTGTCTGTATGGCATCCCTTCCCTCTAAAGCATCAACCACACCAGTCATCCAGGTGTTACGTGCAAATGTGCTGAGGGTGCACTCAATCCCAGTGTTCATGTTGCTGACAAAGATGTTGAACAGCAGTGGTCCCAATACAGACCTCTGAAGAGCATCACTTTTCACCCATCTCTACCCAGACATTGAGCAGTTAAGCACAACTCTCTGAGTTGACCATCCAGCTGATTTGTTATCTCCTGAGTGGTCCATCTCTCAAATCCATGCCTCCCCAGTTTAGAGAGAAGGATGTTGTGCAGGACAGTGTCAAATGCTTTAGACAAATCCAAGTCGCTCTTCCCTTATCGACCAGTGTTGTGGCCCGATCATAGAAGGTCACCAAATTTCTCAAAGCACAATTTGCCTTTAAGTGAAGCCATATTGTCTGTCACCAATTGCCTCTCTGTTTTCCATGTGCCTTAAGACAGTTTCCAGGAGGATCTGCTTCATGACTTTGCTGGGCTCACAGTAAATAAATTCTAATAGCTAATCTAAATCTGCCGTCTTTCATTTTAATACTGTTATCCCTCATCCTTGAACTGCACACCCTGATCAAGAGTACCTCCCCTACTTTCAGCCTCCCCATCTCTCACTAAGGTGAGACTGATTGGCCTGTAGTTCCTCAGGTCTTCTTTTTTTTCCTTTTTAAAAATGGAGGTTATGTTTCCCCCTTTTCCAGTCAGAGGGAACTTCACCAGACTGCCACAGTTTCTCAAATATGATGCATAGTGGCCTGGCCACTTCATCCACCAGTTGCCTCAGGACATGCAGATGCATCTCATCAGGTCTCGTGGACTTGTACACCTTCAGGTTCCTTAGATGGTCTTAAATCTGGTCTTCTCCTACAGTGGGCTTAAGTCCTTTCTTCTAGTTCTTGCCTTTTGATTCTGTGAATTGGGCAGCATGGCTAATACACTAGCCAGTGAAGACCAAGGAAAAAAATGGTTGACTATCTCAGCCTTCTCTGTGTTGGCTGCAGCCAGGTGTCCTGTTTTGCTCATCAGGAAAGGTACAATTTCTTTTCTCTTCCTTTATTGTCCTATGTACCTGAAGAAACTCTTGTCATTTTTCACATTTCTAGCCAAGTTCAGCTAGCTGTTCCTTGGCTTTCTAATGTTCTTCCTGCACTTTTGAGCTATACCCCTATAATCATCCCTGGATGCATATCCCTGCCTCCATGGCTTGCACATTCATTTTTTCTTGGTGTGTTTTAGCTCAGCTAAGGTGTCTTGAGTTAGCCAAGATAGCCTCCCATCTTCCCTGCCCAACTTCTTGCACATTGAGATTAAGAGCTCTTGCACTCTCAGAAAAATGCCTTTAAATATCTCCCATCTCTCATTCACTCCTTTGCCTCTGAGGGCAGTTTCCCAACGGATCCCAAACATCGGCACCCTAGTCAAAAGTTTGCCTTTCTGAGGTTTTGGGTCCTGACTTTTCTTTTTATCCATCCAGATAGATTTCCACCAGGAAAAAACCACTGCAGCCCAGCCTACCTTCACTCTTGATCTCCCTGTTAAGAAGTTCTGCTTTTGTGAGCAACAGGTCCTCTGGTCAAGCTCACTATCACGTGTATTACTCTAGTGGTTTCCTGGAGTTCCTGAAGTCTGCTGTGCTGCTTTTCCAGCAGATGCCTGGGAGGCTGCAATCCTCCATCATCCATCATACTTAGCAACCTCATGCTACTGATGATTTTTTGCTCAGAATCTCTCCTTATATTTGGAGGTAAGCAACAGGCACTCCATAATTTACCATTCTTTTTCTGACTAGGAAATTGAGCTCATTTTCATTACGTGCTAAATTGCTTAAATTGTTAACATGTTAATTTGATTCAAAGCTCTGTTTAAGAAATTATGCAGTTCTAGACTAGCATAATTGTCTTTGTCTTTTTTTTTACATCACATTGTTAGTGCTCTGTTTTCTGACTTTTGCCCTCTTTCAAGTATGTTTAATATCTTCATAAAGACCCAGATGCCTCATTTCCCATATTATTTTTTAGAACTCATATAGCAACATGTACCAGTGTTCTTAATCCCTTAGGACCATGTGTATATGACAGTTTGTTTTCAATTTCTTATTTGATTTCCATCCACTGAACTATCCTCTGTATGAAGATGCTGTTGCATGATAAAAGCTCATCTGTACACCCATAAAAAAAGCGCAGGGAGACAATGTCAGGAGGGAGACCCTGAATAATATCTTGGCCAGATATTCCCAGGCCTATTACATAAGACATAAGCCTATTACAGGTCGAAGAGGAACACCAGGGAATAGTGGCAGGTGGAAACACAAATTAAGGGGCACAGGGTCAGGCCCCTAACAGGACAGTCCCAGGAGATCTCAGCCCCAGTGTACCAGTGTAAAACCCATTCAGATGTGCCAGCAGGAGTGTCAAGGGCTCAATGTCTGGGTAGAGATGGGTGAAAAGTGATGCTCTTCAGAGGTCTGTATTGGGACCACTGCTGTTCAACATCTTTGTCAGCAACATGAACACTGGGACTGAGTGCACCCTCGGCACATTTGCACGTAACACCTGGATGACTGGTGTGGTTGATACTCTAGAGGGAAGGGATGCCATACAGACAGACCCTGACGGGCTTGAGTGGTGGGCCCACGCGAACATTTTGAAGGTCAACAAGGCCAAGTGCAAGATCCTGCCTCTGTGTCGGAGCAATCCTAAACATAGCTAAACATTTAAACATTAGCTAAACCTAAGCATTTTCCAGAGGGACCTTGACAAGCTTGTGAGGTGGGTTGATGCCAGCCTTATGAAGTTTAACCATGACAGGTTGGTTGATGAGAAAGTGAACATGAGCTGACAGTGTGCGCTCGCAGCCCAGAAAGCCAACCGTATCCTGGGCTGCATCAAAAGGAGCATGACCAGCAGGTCGAAGGAGGTGATCCTGCCCCTCTACTCTGCTCTCGTGAGACCTCACTTGGAGTATTGTGTGCAGTTCTGGTGTCCTCAACATAAAAGGGACATGGAACTGTTAGAACAAGTGCAGAGGAGGGCCACGAGGATGATCAGGCGACTGGAGCACCTCCCGTATGAAGACAGGCTGAGAAAGTTGGGGCTGTTCAGCCTGGAGAAGGGAAGGCTGCGTGGAGGCCTCATAGCAGCTTTGCAGTATCTGAAGGGGGGCTTATAAAGATGCTGGGGAGGGACTCTTCATCAGGGACTGTAGTGACAGGACAAGGGGTAACAGGTTCAAACTTAACCAGGGGAAGTTTAGATTGGATATAAGGAGGAAGTTTTTTACTGTGAGGGTGATGAGTCACTGGCATGGGTTGCCCAGGGAAGTTGTGAATGCTCCATCCTTGGCGGTGTTCAAGACCCTTGAGTGGCATGGTTTAGCGTGAGTGTCCCTGCCCATGGCAGGGGGGTTGGAACTAGATGATCTTAAGGTCCTTTCCAACCCTAACTATTCTATGATTCTATGATAGCTAAAGGTTGGGCAGAGAATAGATTGAGAGCACCTCTGAGGAAAATGCCTTGGGTGTCTTGGTGGATGAAAAATTGAATATTGAAGCCCAGAAAGCCAATAGCCATACTGGTATATAGAACTTTTATATAGAACTGGTTTATAGAACTTTTTTTTTAAATTCACTATTTTGTGAAAAAATCCCCAAAGTCACAAAAGACTGGTAGAAGCACACAGATTCAGATGCTTGTTTTCCCATGATCACAAGAAAGAAAAAAAAAACCCCAACAAAACCCACAACTTACTTAGTTATTCTTTTTGGTTTTTAAAAATCCTTGAACTTTATAATAATCAGAAGACCCAGTATAAGAGTTAGGGACCTAAATATATTTTAGAGCCAAAAATAAAATAAAATTAAAAAAATAAAATTAAAGTAAAAGTAAACAAAACCCCAAACACATTTGGAGCAGTAAAGGTGTTCTTCATATTCCTGAAGTTGTTTTTTTTTTTTTTTTAATTTATGTTTTAAATGTAGAAACTTTGTGGAAACTATAAAAATAATATTTTAAGTCTGTTATTTTTAAATCTTCAGGCAAACATTTTCCAATTTCTAAATAGTAATAAAAAAGTATTTCAAAAAGTAAGCATTCATGAAAGTTCTCAAAACAAACAAAATTAAACAATGATTGAAGGAACCATTCATATTCTTTAGGTTTAAGTTTCAGTACCTATCATAGAATCAAAGAATGGTTAGAATTAGAAAGGGCCTTATGAAAAGCCTGGGGGAGAGGGGGGAGGAGCCAGTGTAACAACCTGAAAAGTATTATTTAGGCTAAATCACCCAATAATGCTAATAGACTTACAGATTTTTTTTAAAGGAAACATGAAGGCATTTATTATGCGTTGAAAAAGCATGTCTATTTTAAAAGACAGAAATATGGTCGTTTATGTAGCTGAAGTGAGAGCAAAAGAGACAACAACATCTATATGGGAAATATAACTACAAGTTGAGATAATTTTGGGATTTTCTTTTGACTGGGACAGAAATTGTGTAAATTGCCATTAGTGCTCTCTCCTGCTGAAGAGGCAGAAACAAGACCTTCTAAATTCCTCTTTAAATGAAAGGCAATGGATAAAAAAAACCCCAAACAACAAACAAACCAAACGTGATTGCATTATAAATGTACCACTTATCTCAAATAACAGACAAACGTCTTATGTTCTGGGTCAGCTCAACGTGGTGGATCAAAGAATAGCCGCTGAAGCATGATTTATATCTTAAGTTCAATGAAAAGGTTTAATATTCCCAGCCTAAATTCCCAGTCTAAATTATCTTCAGAATCCTGTCTCTTTGTGCCAAACAAAGGACTATATCAAATATAACTAAAAAAAAATTATTTATAATTAAATATTAAAATTAATAATAATGTTACTTACCTTTGTTAAAAATAAGAATATATTACTGTAAAAATTAGTATATCAAAGCCCAAAGGATTATTTCATTAAAAGATTTCTTAGATTAAGGATAAGCATTATTCAAGCTGCTCTGCTTATAAAGTCTACAGAGATCTTAACATTTTAGTTTAGTGAAAGTACAAGCTAATTGCTACCAACATCTTACTGCAGTTTTCTGTGATATTTAATACAAATGTCATACTTGAACTTTTCTAATTAATTTAATTAACTTCACCTTTTGTCTGACAGAGTGGAGGATGCTAAAAACACCATGACATCTGTACTTTACATTATGAATGCAAATCACAGTGAAAATGCTGAATTATTATTATTACTATTAGCATCTTAGTTCTGAGACTGAACAGAAAAGGTAGGTGAAGAACTGCAGACCTACAGAAAGGTTTTCATTGAAATTATGGATTTGTGCTGGATAAAAGTAAGAACAAACAATGGAATGCCAGACATTATGTAGAAAGCTAAAATCAGCTCTCATACCATTCCACCAAATCACAGCCATTAAAGTAATGGACCTGTGAGCTAGTATTTCAAAACAATAGAAACATGCCAGAAAGCAGTCAACAAAAGAAGTAGGTGAAATAAATGTTCTGTGGAAAGGAAGGTGGAAATGCAACGAAAACCAATTGTCTATGACAAAAAATAGAAGTATGAAAACAAGTGTTCTTATGAGACTTCTGTTTGCGTAGATGCTGAAACATTCTGGTTAGGATAATTAACTGCGACTATATGAAGCTGACAGCATCAGGTGCAAACTGATGCTTTCTGTAGGGCAAGGAATTTCTGTCTTACTTGAATAGTCTCTGCAAACTCCAGAGACAGTACCCAAAATAAGCATGTCTTTTGACAAAAAACGTGAAGACTGGCATGAGCAGAACTATCAAAGCATAGTAGAAAACAACCAACCAACCAACCAAACAAAAAACCTCAAAAAAACCAAACAGCATTAAAACACAGTGTAAGAAAAAGAAGACACTTCTTTTTTTCCCCATTTCTTTTCAGGTGATGCAAACTTTCAGAGTTGGAGATTTCTGTATACATACATAAGATCTCATTCTATAAATATACTATAAACAGCCTCATACATTCTGAATGCTGCCTTCAGAAAATAGAGGTCTTGGTTCAGAGAGCAGTAAGAGTGAGCAACCTGATCTAGTTGAAGATATGGACATCACCCTGTCTATTATGGAGGGCAACAAATAAATAGAGACAAAAGGTTATGGCAACCTTTGCATAATTTTAAATGGCTATTCTCTGTACTCCAGACTTGAACATTAGTACGCTCAGCGCTTCCCTGGTGCTATTTGTTTTACTGTAGCTCATACATTTTTGCTCATGTAAAATTTTCCACAGATTAAAGAAATCTACCCAGCATAAAAATGACAAAAACCCAAAGGGAGGGAATTCCATGTTACCTATTGGTACTTCATGTAAATCACAGTATCACAGTATCACAGTATGTTAGAGATTGGAAGGGACCTCAAAAGATCATCTAGTCCAATCCCCCTGCCGGAGCAGGAACACCTAGATAAGGTTACACAGGAATGTGTCCAGGCGGGTTTTGAATGTCTCCAGAGAAGGAGACTCCACAACCTCCCTGGGCAGCCTGTTCCAGTGTTCTGTCACCCTCACTGAGAAGAAGTTTCTTCTCAAGTTTAAGTGGAACCTCTTGTGTTCCAGTTTATACCCATTACCCCTTGTCTTATCATTGTTTGCCATTGAGAAGAGCCAGGCTCCATCCTCATGACACTTCCCCTTTATATATTTATATACACTAATAAGGTCCCCCCGCAGTCTCCTCTTCTCCAAACTATAGAGACCCAGCTCCCTCAGCCTTTCCTCATAAGGGAGATGCTCCACTCCCTTAATCATCTTAGTTGCCCTGCGCTGGACTCTCTCCAGCAGGTCCCTGTCCTTCTTGAACTGAGAGGCCCAGAACTGAACACAATATTCCAGATGCGGTCTCACCAGGGCAGAGTAGAGGGGAAGGAGGACCTCTCTCGACCTACTGACCATCCCCCTTCTAATACACCCCAGGATGCCACTGGCCTTCTTGGCCACAAGGGCACAGTGTTGGCTCATGGTCATCCTGCCATCCACTAGGACCCCCAGGTCCCTCTCCCCTACACTACTCTCTAACAGGTCGTTCTGTTAGTTCTGTCAACCTATATTGGAACCTGGGGTTGTTCCTGCCCAGATGCAGGACTCTACAAATGTTTGAAGGAATTTAAGTACATGGAAATGGCAAATGGGATTTGAAATATTAAGTTATCAGATGCAAAGTTTATTTTTGAGAATACGTTTTCAAGAAAATTACTAAAAAAGACCTTAAGAAAAAAGCTTAATTACAAACACATATATATTTACAAAAGAATGTAACACTAAACAAACAGTCTAAATCCTTGAAGTGTGTCATATTTTTTCTTAAAAATCACTACTACACACAGCAAGACTGCCCTTCTTTATAATGAGAAGCATCAGTTCTGAGAATGGCTACTCTATATCTCTAATAACATATGTTGGCTAATCTGCTTCTAACCAACAGAGCATTTCTAAGATGGCAGTTTAACCTAGTTCTTTCTAAATTGATAAATATTATATTAAGTATATCTTTATGTCAAACTGCTGACTGTTCTTGTTATGTCTGAATAAAGGTCTATTCAGTATTGACCTTTTGGAGTTTTATGAGGCTCATGTGAACTAATGTTCTAAACAAATTACAATCTACAATATCTTTGTCTGAAAAAGCAAAGTCCTGCTCAGTGAGGGTCATGTGCTTCATTCATCATTTGAATATCTTACTCTCCTCCCAGAGGCTATAGCTATTCAATCAAAGTTCAGTTTGGCTTTGCACAATAAGAATTCTCTACACTAGTGACAAATGACTGGAACATACTGTTCTCTGAAGTACATTTTTACAAAGCTGATATCCCTAATTGAAATATACATATAAATGTATGTAAGTTGCTGTGTTCTTATTTAGGGAACCAAGAGAGTCAGTAGCTAACAACAAACTTGGGAAAAAAAAAAAAGGGGAGGGGGGAAGAAAATAAAGATAAATCAAATATGGTTTTCATTACTTCAGTAACATGAGTGATAGATTGAGAACAGCCACAAACAAAAAGTCTTTGTTTGACAAATATTTCAGAGCATTACATGTCATGCTGGGAAATTCTAGTCTGTTATTTACTTTTTTTTCCCCATTTAATGAATGAAGTCAGAGGCTTATGAGACTTGGCAGGACCTTCTTAATAAAAAAAGCTAACAAGATATATATAGCTGCAAGTAGGTCAAGAGGAGGCCCTTTGCAACTTTTACATATCCTCCTGGATATACATGAACTTTGATCTTGCTATCTAATCTTCACATAAAGGCATATGCAGTTTCATGTGACTGAAAAGAATCCAGCTGATTGAATTGTAGGATTGGTGTTTAAATGAGGTCACATTAAGGACACACGATTAGGCCACAGTAAGCAGACAAGGTTCTACCATCAGTTCAGTAGCTCAGAAGTACCAATGATGCTTCCCTAATGATTTATTTAAATATAATCTTGTCTTATTATTCATATGCAAAATTATTTTTACTAAGCAATAGGAATACTAAACGTGTTTAGTTTAGCAGGGTATTTCTTTGCTATAGTTGTTAAAGAAGAGTTACTGCACTCTAAATTCACACCTCAATTTTTTGTTTGTATTAAATTTAGGACAGGACAAGCTCTGCTATTTTAATTGTGTTACTTTGCAAGATATGTTCTATTTTACTTTATATCAACAATGTCCATTCCCTGACAATCTTAATTAAAAAAATAAACAAGTTTTTCATATGCTGAGATGAAAATTAACATTTATTGACCCAGGAGGTAAACATTGTCCAAGATTTACATCTTAGTGAATAGTTTTTTCAGGGGTGAGTTTCTTCACACTTGATGTGAATAACTTGTGTGTACTCATTTCTACATGCCTATAGATGTTAAATCATCTTTGGCTTTGCTATTTCAAAAAAGTGCAAATGAAAACTTGATACTTTTTATATAAACAGAAAACTTTTGGGTTTTTTTAATTCTATTTACTTTCAACAGTCTTCATTAATCTTGGCTTTTTTTTCACCTTTTGAAACTCACTAATATTTTACAATGTTAAGAAATACTTCAACTGTATTTCTATTATTTTATTTGCCTGAACAAAATAAGCACAATAATCGTAGAATCATAGAATGGTTTGAGTTGGAAGGAACCTTAAAGATCACCTAGTTCCAACCGCTTCTCTCATGCTCAAAGCCGCATCCAACCTGTCCTTGAACACTTCAAGGAATGGGGCATCCACAACTGCTCTAGCAAGCTTCAACAAAATAAGAAACATAACATAATTAAAGCAATAAAGCTTCTTCACAGATATTCTGGATCCACTTTACGCCCTAGTGGTTTTTGGAGGCAGAGCAGAATCTCAAGCAGGGTGGACCTTGAGTTACCACTCTTCCAACCTTAATCTATTTCTAGCAGCTAAAAACATGGAACCTAGAATCATAGAATCATAGAAGAGTTAGGGTTGGAAAGGACCTTAAGATCATCTAGTTCCAACACCCCTGCCAGGGGCAGGGACACCCCATACTAGACCATCCCACCCAAGGCCTCATCCAACCTGGCCTTGAACACCGCCAGGGATGGAGCATTCACAACCTCCCTGGGCAACCCATTCCAGTGCCTCACCACCCTCACAGTAAAGAATTTCTTCCTTATATCCAATCTAAACTTCCCCTGGTTAAGTTTGAACCTGTTACCCCTTGTCCTGTCACTACAGTCCCTGATGAAGAGTCCCTCCCCAGCATCCTTGTAGGCCCCCTTCAGATCCTGGAAGGCTGCTAGGAGCTCTTCACGCAGCCTTCTCTTCTCCAGGCTCAACAGCCCCAACTTTCTCAGCCTGTCTCCATACAGGAGGTGCTCCAGTCCCCTGATCATCCTCGTGGCCCTCCTCTGGACTTGTTCCAACAGTTCCATGTCCTTTTTATGTTGAGGACACCAGAACTGCACACAATACTCCAAGTGAGGTCTCAAGAGAGCAGAGCAGAGGGGCAGGATCAACTCCTTCGACCTGCTCGTCACGCTCCTCTTGATGCAGCCCAGGATACACTTGGCTTTCTGGGCTGCGAGCGCACACTGAAGCCGGCTCATGTTCATTTTTTCATCGATCAACACCCCCAAGTCCTTCTCCACAGGGCTGCTCTGAATTTCTTCTCTGCCCAACTTGTAGCTGCGCCTGAGATTGCTCCGACCCAGGTGTAGGACCTTGCACTTGGCACGGTTAAACTTCATGAGGTTGGCATCAGCCAACCTCTGATAAAATAAGACAATGCAGCTAAAAAATGTTTCTTTTTATACTTAATAATTTGGGGTTTGGTTGTTCTATATACCTTGCCTGATGTTTTAAGTGTCTTGACACTGACACGAGTGCGGGCAGCCCTGCTGATACAGTGTGCAGTTACAACAGCTTCCAGTGCAATGTGTGTTAACAGGCATCTCAGGTATGTACATCTCATTGCAAAAGGGCTTAGATAACTTGGGGTCTAATCGAACTTTGCTCTCCTCTAAGGCTGGTTAGTCAGGCTAATCAAAGCTCATCACACTTAAGAAAAGCCTAGGAAAATGCTCAGGCCCCACACTTCTCTGCTAAGCAATTAACCATGAAACAAAATTAGCTCTGATATAAACTAAACGGAAAGGACAGTAAGTTACAAAGTCTTCTTTCATTCCTCCTATCAATACCCATATCACTTTCCTGACTATATTCAAACCACAAGTCCACTTTTTTCAGTCATGACTTATTTTAGCTACCAAACAGCTTTAAAAACATGCTAAGGAATACTGTGCTAGATTTGCCCCCATTAATATCCCAGAAGGCTTTGTTTAAAATAGTAAATGAAAAGCCTTTATCTGTTTTTTCTGCATCTGCTGCCTAGTTCTATGCTGATGTCATGCGTATTAGATATAGAGTGACAGAAAGTACAGTAAAAGCCTTCTGAGAAACTAAGGATTGTAGAAGTTTGAGCTTAGGTGTTTCAGGATCCAAGCCAAGAACCAAAGTCTGAGGTGCTGGAGACTTGAGGAGTGAGATAAGCAGACAGGTAGAGAAAAATACACAATTCTGGCAGAAAACAGTATGAAATTAAAGTATAGCATTTTGGCAAAAAATTTCTTTGATGTTAGGAAATCAGAACATTACAATGAAAGTAATAAAAGAAAATACTGGACAGCAATACATAGGACTGCACATTTTCTACCTACGCCTAAGGAATTTTTATCCATTCCTCTCTCCTTAACCATTCTGTTATTCAAAGCTGATTTGAAGGTCCATAATAAATCAAAATTTATTTCAGTTTCTAAAACTAGAAGTTCACTTAGGAGACAATGCAATCAAAGGTAATAGATATGCAAATATGCAACGCTACATCAAATTAATAAATATCATAGCAATATTTTGCAGCTCCACTCCTGAGCAAAAGAACCATGGTGATGAATGCAATCTCTTCCTAACAGCAAGCAAATAACTATCTCAATCCTGACATTTTTCATTAATATCTGATCTATTTTTGTTAAAAGAGGAGATTAAAGATAAGAAGCAAAAGCTAAAGAAGTTTTCTAATGAAAATATAGATAATGAAGTCCTAATAACCAGTTCAGCAGGAGAAAAAAAAAAAAAAAAAAGACTATGACAATGAATTTTGAATTGCTGAGGTGAGTAGCTCAAGAAAGGACACCTTCAGCACGTGAGCAGGGGGAAGCTCAGCATCCAGGAGCCTCAACTCGGAGCGTCAAGAGCCACTGAGGGAGCCTGAAGTCCTCGACAGGACTTGCCCAGGAGCCGGCAGTCAGCTGATGTGAGCAGCTGACTCACAGGGGGCGGAGCCAGGAGGGGCAGCACCAGCCCTGACTGGTTAAAAGCCTGCCCCAGGGAGCGTAAGCGAGTGCAGTGAGGCAGTTTGTGTGGGAGGAGAGCGGGATGGTGAGCACTCACCTTATGACCAGCACCGAGTCTGGGAGCTCTGCTCTGGCTGTCATGGTGGTGGCCAGTGTATGCACCCAGACAGAGCCAATGAGAGGGGAGACTACAGCGCAGAGCTCAAAGTATAGAGAGTGCCTGCACCAGTCTCTTGAGGCGAGGGTGCACAGCGGCCAGGGCTGCACTCGGTGCTCCTTGGTGGAGGTCCTCCTGCAGCAGGTGGCTGAGCTGCAGGACACTGTCAATAGGGTGAAAGATGTCAGGGAAGCTGAAAGGAAGCAGGACTGCCTGCTCCAGGCCCAAACACTGCAGGGGCCTCAAGAGCCACTGTAGCTCATGGAGGAAAGAAGGAGGCCGTTAACCCAGGAAGCTGGGAAACAGTAAAAAAAAAAAAAAAAAATGAGGAAGAGGACAATTAAAAGCAAGGGGCTTCCTCCTAAAGCTGTTGTACCCACCCAGAACAGCTTTGCAGTTCTGCAGTGGGCTAATGAGGAAACACACACCAGGAAAAACCGGCTGATGCACTGGTAAAGAAGATCACTACTGGTGCTAGCAGGAAAAAGCAGCTGGTCGTAGTAGTAGGGGACTGAACTCTGAAAGGCACAGAGGCACCCATGTGTCGCTGTGACCCAGTCTCAAGGGGGGTTGCCTACCAGGGGCATGGATCAGGGATGTTGCACAGAGGCTGCCAGATCTAGTAAGTTGCACTATTACCCACTTCTACTGATCCATGCAGGTGCTAGTGATGTTGATAGCAGTAGCCCGGAGAACATAAAGAAGGACTACAGAGCCCTGGGAGAGGTGGTTAGGGGCTCTGGAGCTCAGATTGTCTTTTCGTCAATTTTCCAGGATAAAACGGAGTACCTTGAAAAAGCTAGGCATATTTGTCAGGTTAATAAATGGTTAGAACAGTGGTGCCATAGTCAGGGGTTTGGGTATCTAGAACATTGGACTCAATATAGTAGGCCAGGTCTACTGGGGGCTGGTGGAGCTGTTATGACAATAAAGGGAGAGAGTGGTTTTGGTAGGAGGCTTGCCAGGCTGGTCAAGGTTTCTTTAAACTAGATGTGTTGGGGGAGGGGGGCATCGTTCCATCCCAACACACCCAGTCAGTTGCCAGCATCTACAATAAATGCTCGGAGCGATGCAGAGAGATTCCAGCCACTCCAGCCAATGAGCCGGCTGCATTTGGAGCTCGGCTCAGGTGCCTCTATACAAATGCCTGTAGCATGGGGAGCAAACAAGAGGAATTAGAGATGCGTGCACGTCTACGGGGGTGTGATATAATAGGCATCACAGAAACATGGTGGGATAGCTCCTATGACTGGAGAGCTGGAATGGAAGGTTACAGGCTCTTTAGAAAAGACAGGCCTGGCAGGTGGGGAGGGGGAGTTGCTATTTATGTTAGGGATAGGCTGGAGAGTATGGAACTCTGTTTCGGGTGAGCAGTCGACAGAGAGTTTGTGGGTCAGGGTTAAAGGGAGAACAGCTATGGGTGACATTACTGTGGGGATCTGTTACAGACCGCCTGATCAAGAGGAATCTGTGGATGAAGCACTCTGTAGACAGACAGAAACAGCTTCACGCTCGCAGGCCCTTGTTCTCATCAGAAACTTCAACCACCCTGATACCTGCTGGAGCAACGGTAAGGCCCAGCACAAGCAATCCAGGAGGTTCCTCGATTGTGTGGAAGACAATTTCTTTCCCCAATAGTAGAGGAGCTGAAAAGGAGAGGTGCCATGCTTGACCTCGTGCACACTAACAGGGAAGGGCTGGTTGGAAATGTGACACTCCAGTACAGTCTTGGTTGCAGTGATCATGAGATGGTCGAATTTGAGATCCTTGGGACAGTGAGAAGAGCATGCAGCAAGCTCACTGCCCTGGACTTCAAGAGAGCAGACTTTGGCCTCTTCAGGAACCTGCTTAGTAAGGTTCCATGGGATATAGCCCTAGAGGGCAGGGGGGGCAAAGATACTGGCTGATATTCAAGGATCACCTGCTCCAAGCTCAGGAGTTTTGCATCCCAACTAGAAGGAAGTGCAGCAGGACGGCCAGGAGACCTCCTTGGATGGAAAGGAGCTGCTCAGGAAAATTTGAAAGAAAATAGAGGCTTATAAAGGGTGGAAGCAAGGACAGGCAGCCTGGGAAGAATACAGGGATGTTGTTCAGGAAGCTAGGGACCAGGTTAGGGAAGCTAGGGACCAGGTTAGGAAAGCTAAGGCCCAGTTAGAATTGAACTTGGCTAGGGATGCGAAATATAACAGGAAGGGTTTCTATAGTTACATTGCAAACAAAAGACAGACTTGGGACAATGTGATCCCTCTCCGGAAGCTATTGGGAGAACTGGCTACCCTGGATTTGGAGAAGGCTGAGGTTCTTAATGACTTCTTTGCCTCAGTCTTCACTGGCAAATGCTCAGACCACACCATCCAAGTCTTGGAAGGCAGATGGAAGGACTGTGAGAATGAAGACCCTAGGCCCAGTGTAGGAGAGGATCTGTTTCAAGACCATCTTAGGAACCTGAACATGCACAACTCCATGGGACCTGATGAAATCCATCCGCGAGTGAATGAAAGAGCTGGTGAATGAAGTTGCTAAGCCACTGTCCATCATATTTCAAAAATCATGACAGTCAGCTGAAGTTCCCAATGACTGAAAAAAGAGAAATATGACCCCCTTTTCCAAGAAGGGGAAAATGGATGACCCAGGGGACTACAGACCAGTCAGTCTCACCTCTGTGCCTGGTAAACTCTTGGAGCAGATTCTCTTGGAAGACGTGCTAAGGCACATGAAAAACAAGGAGGTGGTTGGTGACAGCCAGCACGGCTTCACTAAGGGGAAATTCTGCCTGACCAATTTGGTGGCCTTCTATGATGGGGCTACGGAGCTGATGGACAGTGGCAGAGCAGTTGACGTCATCTACCTGGACTTGTGCAAAGCATTCAACACTGTCCCGCATGACATCCTTGTCTCTGAATTGTAGAGACATCAATTTGCTGGATGGAATTCTCAGTGGATAAAGGACTGGCTGGATGGTCTCATGCAAAGAGTTGTGGTCAATGGCTCAATGTCCAGCTGGAGACCAGTGATGAGTGGTGTCCTTCAGGGATCAGTGTTGGGACTTGTCTTGTTCAATATCTTTGTCGATGACATGAACAGTGGGACTGAGTGTGCCCTCAGCAAGTTTACTGATGACACCAAGCTGTGTGGTTCGGTTGATACACTGGAGGGAAGGAATGCCATCCAGAGGGACCTTGACAGGCTTGTGAGGCGGGCAGATGCCAACCTTGTGAAGTTTAACCTTGCCAAGTGCAAGGTCCTACACCTGGGTCGGAGCAATCTCAGGCGCAGCTACAAGTTTGACAGAGAAGAGATTCAGAGCAGCCCCGCAAAGAAGGACTTGGGGGTGTTGGTTGATGCGAAACTTAACATGAGCCAGCTTCAGTGTGTGCTCACAACGCAGAAAGCCAACCGTATCCTGGGCTGCATTAAAAGGAGCATGACCAGCAGGTCGAAGGAGGTGATCCTGCCCCTCTGCTCTGCTCTCTTGAGACCTCAGTTCTAGTATTGTGTGCAGTTTTGGTGTCCTCAACATAAAAGGACATGGAACTGTTGGAACGAGCCCAGAGGAGGGCCACGAGGATGATCAGGGGACTGGAGCACCTCCCGTATGAAGACAGGCTGAGAAAGTTGGGGCTGTTCAGCCTGGAGAAGAGAAGGCTGCATGGACACCTCATAGCAGCCTTCCAGTATCTTATGAGGGTTTTAGGGATGCTGGGGATGGACTCTTCATTAGGGACTGTAGTGATAGGACAAGGGGTAACAGGTTCAAACTTAACCAGGGGAAGTTTAGATTGGATATAAGGAAGAAAGTCTTTACTGTTAGGGTAGTGAGGCACTGGAATGGGTTGCCCAGGGAAGTTGTGAATGCTCCATCCCTGGTGGTGTTCAAGGCCAGGTTGGACAGATCCTTGGGTGGCATGTTTTAGTATGGGGTGTCCCTGCCCATGGCAGAGGGGTCATTTCCAACCCTAACTGTTCTATGATTCTATGATTCTAAAGCATTCCTGTGAGCTGCAAATGTCAGGATTATAAGTGCTTCAACAAATTAAAATTGAGAGGGGAACTTGGCAGTTAATATTTATGTTGGGAAACTGCTTACATGGCCTAAAACTGTGACTGAAAGTTCAGAGACTGACTTTAGAGGTGTCTAGCTTATAAATATTATGTTAATTCAGACAAGCTTTTATTTACTTGAACTACCTACTCAGTCAAAGATTGCTTAATTTTTCTCTAAATGTTGCTCACTTTTATCTCTTTGTTACAAGAATGCTAGATTGTATAGGGCCTGATATTTGACAAATCTCTTACCCCACTGTGGAGAACACTGGAAAAATTTCCACCAATACCTTATTAAGATGGAGTGACTGCATGGAAAAATATTTCTCATTATTTCCACTGTTAATCTTTTGGAAAATATATTATGTGTACCACAGTTCCATGCCTGCAAGTTACCCAGACCAAGACAATGTGTCGTGGTTTAAGCCCAGGCCATAAATCAGAACCACGCAGTCTACTTCCCCCCACACACACACCTTTCTTCCCTCCGCCTCTGGAGGGACGGGGAGGAGAATCGAAAGAATGCAACTCCCACGGGTTGAGATAAGAACAATTTAATAACTAAGGTATAACACAAATCACTGTTGCTACCACCAATAATAATAATGATAAAGGAAATAACAAGGGAAGAGAATACAACACTTCACCGACCGGTACCTCGCCCCCACCCCGTAGTGATCCAGCCCTTCCAGGAACTCTCAGTTCTACATCCTGGGCATGACATGCTGTGGTATGGAATACCTCTTTGGCTAGTTTGGGTCAGGTGTCCTGTCTCTGCTTCCTCCCGGCTTCTCCTCCTCCCTGGCAGACCATGAGACTCACAAAGTCCTTGGTCAGGGTAAACATTCTGACCAGCAACTGAAAACATCGGCTTTATCAGTATTATTCCCAGGCTGAAAGTCAAAACCACAGCACTGCACCAGCTACTAAGAAGGATTAAAAATGACTGCTGCTCCTGAACCCAGGACACAATGGAAGTTAAATACCTTGGGAGAAGTACAAGCAGGTTACACTAGCACTGTTTTCAGTTGTACCATGTAATAACCATCACATTATATGGGCTGTTAGAGCTCTCAAGTTCCTTTACACTTTACAAGCAGTAATTGAGGTGGACTACCAAATGGAGTTGAACAGTCAGCTGATCGGAGCTAGCACAGCTAGAGCCGGAGACGGCATGCTTCAGAGACCACGAGGTTCAGAAGAGATTAGGAAAATCAGAGGGGATAGCACAGAGACATCGCGATTCCTGACATCTCCCGATCCCCGAAGCCCCAGCAGCCCTTGCGAGAGAGTGGCTGATGTGACAGGGGGCGTTCCCATGGTAATGGCGACCGCACCCCTGCCCCTTGCCTTGAAAGAACCTTTGGGAGGGCAGCGACCGGTAGCTGCCCAGCAGGCGCAGGGAGGAACAAGCAGGTCGTGTTGCGGACTCTGTTGCTGGTGTCCCAGACTGCTGACCAATATGGTCGCCTCCAGAAGGAGAGCTTGCAGTAAGGAGACTGTAGCAACTCAGACAGAGATCCTGTCCCAAACCGTGGCTGTTCAGGTCTCTGGCTGCAGGGAGTGCCAGAGCCTGCTGCTGCCGAGGGAGGGAGGCCAGCATTCCACCTGTGTGAGGTGTGAGCAGGTAGAAGATCTGCTTAGATTGGTGGCAGAACTTAAAGAGGAGGTCGAGACGCTGAGGACCATCAGGGAGTGTGAAAGGGAGATCAACTGGTGGAGTAACTCCCTGGCATGCCAGCAGGAACGGTTCCAGGGAGATACCTCCCAAAAAGGGATGGACCCCCTGTCCTCTCAGACAGAGGGGGATGACCCAAGACAGCCCCTGCCCTGTAGCTGTCGCACAGAGGTAAGGGACCAAAAAGACGATGAGGGCTGGAAGCGAGTTCCAGTTCAGAGTCGTGGGCAACCTTCCTCCCTTCCTGCCCTGCTTCCCCAGGTGTCCCTCCGTAATAGGTTTGAGGCCCTGGATCTTGATGGAGAGGTAAGTGAGGATGTGGTGCAAGGCCAGACTACAAGGTCACACAGGAAAAGGCGGTCAACTTCACGCCTCAAGACTGCCTCTGACAAGAAAGAAAGAAAGGTCATTGTCGTAGGCGATTCCCTTCTGAGAGGAACAGAGGGCCCGATATGCAGAGTTGACCCTCATCACAGGGAAGTGTGTAGTCTGCCTGGAGCCCGGATCAGGGATATCACCAGGGCGCTCCCCAGCCTGGTGCACCCGACAGACTACTACCCGCTGCTGGTCTTCCAGACAGGTGGGGGGGAAGCTGCTTCCCGCAGTCTGAGGGGGATGAAGAAAGACTACAGGGCCTTGGGGCGGATGGTGAAAGAGTCTGGGGCTCAAGTGATCTTCTCCTCAGTTCTTCCATCTTCCGGTGATGATGTGGGACTGAATGGGAAAATTCAGTCCATAAACGATTGGCTACGAGACTGGTTCTTTAGGCAGGGCTTTGGGTCTTTGCAAAGTCCACCCCTCGATCATGAGTCCATCTCTATGTTGCATCTCCGCCCTGATGGATGGGTCCATCAGGCTTAAAATAATTCAGCCTCCCCTGCAGCAGTCTCTGCAACTTGTCGTTGGGGACTCCACACAGCAGCCTTCCATCTCCGACGCTTCCAAAGCACTGGAGGGGCCCAGTGGATTAGATACTCGCCCATACTGTCCCACACACTGTGACACTCATGACTGTCCAGCCTTGGGAAAAACCTCTTGGTCCCCCTGTATTGTCTAAACCCAGACAAGACCCAAACCTGACTCTGCTTAACTCTCGGGATCAGACAAAATGGTCGTGGGTAGAACACACTCTGTGTGTGTGCCAACATGGTGATTCCCATCACAATCAGCAGGCAGGTCCCAAGGGTACCCAAAGGCCATTCAAAACCTTCAGAACTCTCAAATGATGCTGCTGGACTTGTCACTGGGGCTATAGCTGCTGTGCTTGAAGGCTCTCTCAACACCAGCTTCTCTTTTTCCGAGTCCAGATCTTCCTCCTCTGCCTTGCTGGGAAATGCTGCGGGGTCTCCTGCATCCTCCTGCGGATCAGGCTCACAGGGCTCGGCGGGCGGCTGCTGGGGAATGCTCTCGGCCGCCGCGGGGCTGGGCTCGGCTGTGGGGCTCGGCTCCTCCGCCGCCTCCTCCCGCTGCTCGGCAGCCGCCTCCTTCCCAGCCTCCGGCCTCGCTCCCGCCGCCGCTTGGTCCCCGGGGCCGCTCTCCCGGGCCGCTTCGGCCACCTCTGGCTCCCGGGGCTGCTCCCCCTCAGCTCCCCGCAGCCTCACAAAGACGGAGGCGAGGACGAGGGCCAGGACGGCGAAGAGCAGCGGGACGGCCAGGTACAAGTCCACGGCCACGTCCATCCCGCCCTGCTGCCGGAGCCCGCCCATATTACAAGCCATTACCATAAAATACAATGAAACAAGAACCTTAGCCCAAGGCCCACACTTGATAAACACTAACACAGCAAATACCGGCTCTAAGTAAGCTACAGCATCCTGAAACTGTGACATCAAGAGAAACAACTTTGAGAGCCAATAAATCAGCATTGTGCCTTGGTCAGATCTGTTGTTATCTCAACCCTTCGTGCCCCACGTTGGGCGCCAAAAAGAACTGCCGTGGTTTAAGCCCAGGCCGTAAATCAGAACCACGCAGTCCACTTCCCCCCCCACCTTTCTTCCCTCTGCTTCTGGAGGGACGGGGAGGAGAATCAAAAGAATGCAGCTCCCACGGGTTGAGATAAGAACAGTTTAATAACTAAGGTATAACACAAATCACTACTGCTACCACTAATAGTAATAATGATAAAGGAAATAACAAGCAAGAGAATACAACCGCTCACCAACCGGTACCTCACCCCCACCCTGCCATGATCCAGCCCTTCCGGGAACTCTCAGTTCTACATCCTGGGCATGACGTGCTGTGGTATGGAATACCTCTTTGGCTAGTTTGGGTCAGGTGTCCTGTCCCTGCTTCCTCCCAGCTTCTCCTCCTCCTTGGCAGAGTATGAGACTCACAAAGTCCTTGGTCAGTCTAAACATCGGTGTTATTAGCTCCATTCTCAGGCTGAAAGTCAAAAACACAGTGCTGCAACAGCTACTAAGAAGGAGAAAAACTGACTGCCGCTGCTGAACCCAGGACAGCATGGTTGAAAACTCTGCCATAGACTGGTCTGATCAATTTAACTATTTTAACAATACAGATGACTGAATTCCTTAAAGAACTTATATCTGAGAGCTGCTAATTAAATTGGAATATGTAGATATTTTGATACATGCTATACACTTTTAGCTTGACATTGTATTCTAAAACCAGATACTTTAGAGAGCAGACTTTTTGTTAAGCAGCATATTAAAGGAAAGTCAAACAATTTTGGGTTTTTTCAATACTGAGTTTATACAGTGGTGTCTGAACATGGACTCTAAAAAATCAAGTGCACATTGTAATTGTAATAAGAAGCTTAATAAACTATTCAGAAAAGAAAGAGTAGCAGAACTCAGAAAATGAAAGTGAATTTGAAAGGATCAGACAGAAGAATGTTACTTCCATAACCCAAGCCATTTTCACAGCAATGTAAATTCGCTTAATCATACTATAACAAAATGCATTAGAATGATGGATAGAGATGAGAATATTGTCAATTTAAAACAGGAATTTACAGAAAAAAACAATATTTGTTTTTTTTCAAAGAATCATAGAATGGTTTGGTCTGAAAGGGACTTTAATGATCACCTAGTTCCAACCCCCATGCCTTTCCTCTGGGCCGTGTTGCCTAAAGTCCTACCCAACCTAGCCTTGAACACTTTTAAAAGTGCTCAAGGTACTAGAATGTTGCTGTAAGTCTTCCCAGAGCTTTCTTTTCTGGTGGCTGAACAAGCCCAACTCTCTCAGCCTGTCTTCACAGGAGAGGTGCTCCAGTCCTTTGATCATCTTCATGGACCTCCTTCAGACTCACAAAGCAGGTCCACGTCCCTCTTGTGTTGGGGGCCACAGAGCTGGATGCACTACTCTAGGTGGTGTCTCATGAGAGCAGAATAGAGTGGGAGAATCATCTCTCTCAACCTACTGGTTATGCTCCTTTTGATGCAGCCCAGAATAAAGTTGGCTTTCTGGACTGCAAGCACACACTGAAGCCAGCTCATGTTGAGCTTCTCATTAACCAACATCCCCTAGTCCATGTCCCCAGGACTGCTCTCAATTCTGTCTCCGCCCAGTCTGAGGAGATGGCTCTGTAATAGCTACCAGTCAAGTCCTAACAGGGCTAGAAGGAAATATGAACTAACATCTGCAGCTGGATGTACAGCCATGTCCTTCACCCAGAACAATTTTCCTGTGTTGGAAAATGGCCACAGGCATCCAAACATGTAGTTATGCTTAGGATATTCCTAACAAAAACTTCAGGAACTGTCCTGTACTTCAAAACAAGAGATATGACTTTATTGTTTCGAAAAACTAAGAAAGAAAAGGGGCCTACCTTAAACATTTTTACCTAGTTGCAAAGGACTTTGCATTAAATTCTCACTTCTCCCTTAGGAGATTCTAATGAGCCTCTTCCACTTTCAAGGAGAGTACCCTACCAGCCAACATACGCATATATTAGTCTAGGTGATGTCATCCTTTACTGCCCCTGTTAACTATAGGATGAAGTTCAGGCAAGAGCACCTATTCTGAAGAATGCTAACATATGTCATTATGATATGCATTTTAAAATGGAAAGTTGTCATAACACTTCAAATTTGTATTCTGATCAAAATCAGTGTCCTGCATTATAGTTAAAACTTTAAGGCAACAATCTTTTTTGTCTATTCATTTTGAGATTTGATTCTAACTGTTCATTTTCTCCGCCAAAGATTTCCAAGGAAATTAACTGGAGAATTCTAGCAGTAAGCAGAGCAATCTTTTTAAAAATATTAATATTTTTAATAGTGTAACTTTTCTCTGTAGAAGAGATGTAAGCACAATGTAAATATGAGAGGGGGAAATTGGAAAAGTATTTGCTAAATTGTGAGATCATTTTTTCACAAGCCTTATTGGTACATGAGGCAGAAAAGCAAGGCTGTCTCTTCCAAACCTCCTAGTAACTAACTCCATGTCTTAAAAAGATAGCAGTGAAAACTCCTGACAGGTTTTTTTCAGTAGAGATTCTGCAGCAAGCTCTTCTGTATCACTTCTACAGTATGACTGCTCTTTAAACATAACAGCAGAGGATTAAGGTTGTTCTGAGATGAGGGAGTAAAGCATCATTCGTGCACAAAGGTTAAACTACTCATTCTGTCACTAATACTGCTGCAGTTACAAATTTTCATGCCTTGTCTGAAGATGAACATCAGAGCAAGGTTATAATTAGATACAGTCTTTCCAAAAGACAAACATATACAAGCAGAACTGTAACCATTGCATTTTATATCAGCTTTTTCATGCTGAACAAACGTTTAAAAAGCACCTGCAGGCTCACTGTTGGTTTTCCTTTGTGTGACAATACATAACAATAGACTCTAATTTAGGCAGGACTCTGAGTCATTGTATACCTAGCACAAACTCTATTTAATTCCATAATACCCATTAATAAAACAGATGAATCATGTACAAAGACTTCCTCAACTGTATTAGCTCATTCAGCAACTGCTGCTTTTAAATTTCTATGTTTCTCCAGTGTCTTAACTTAAAAATCTACCACTGCAGGATTTTTGTGTTTCTAGTTCTGTGAAGAGACCTATTTTAACCCCCTGAAGGAAGTGTGACTAAACTAATAAGAGTAGTTTTCTCCCTATGCCAGAAAAATCTTATTAAAAAAACCCAAAAAACCTCTCAAATTCAAACTTAAAAATAAATAGATAAATAAAATAAATAAATAAATAAAATTTGACTGCTCCAGATAAACAAAATGTTGTTGAGAAGTAATAAAGCCCAAAAACACACTTGCAGCTTGCATGCTTATATCAACTGATGCTTAACAATATCTAACAATTTTAACAAATATGAAGTCAGGCAAAAATATCAGGCAGCCTGTGCAGAAGAACAACACAAACTCCTCAGCAAACTCAAACAGCAAAAGGAAGCGTACAGAAATAGGAAGCAAACAGGGAGTGGTAACCTGGGAGGAGCACAGAAACATTGTCTGAGCATGAATGGATGAAGTTAAGAAAGCTAAAGCCAAAATGGAGCTGAATCTGGAGAGGGATGTCATCAGGCAGAGAACGCTTAAGCAAAACATATACATTAAGTCCATGGGCCCTGAATGTTGATGAACACATGAATGTTGAGGTATCATCATCACTGTGAAATTAAAGTTTTGTCTTTATGAAAAATAGGATTGAAGTTTTGACAGCCAGAATGGATCTTTCTGATTGCAGATTCCATGTAAACAGTCTTTCTTACAGTTTCTCACAGGGAAACAAGTGTTTTCAGTCAAACCTTTTTCATGAGAATTTTCTATTTGCTAAGTGTGTCAATACCTGAATGTTCAACGTAATGCCTCTTTTGGGTGTTATTAAAAGATTCTTATTTCTTGTCACACACCAAAAGTTAAAACGGGGTGTCTCATTTTGGGCTTCAAAAGTCTGTCACCAAGGGCCAATAACTGCAGCATCTGAATGAACAGTAAGAGAAATGCAGCATCTGCCTGGATAGGAATAAGTATCCCTAATAACTAAAATTCTGAAAACTTCCAGGATGACGTTGGGGTCAAAATCCTTTCTCTGTTGGGCGTCATGGCAGATGTAAAATATTGTGTTGGTTTGGATCAGATGTTCCAGAAGAATTGGGACTCTGATGAATGCTTGAACTTCATGTGAAAGGGATAGATCTGACAATAAGGCAGACTTGTTTGAGGATGGAAGTGAAAAGTAGAACACTGAAGTTGCAAATGACTTGTTAGAAAAAAGAATGAATGGCTTTGTGATAAAAAGGTGAGAAAAGATTACCTGAGTCAAGAATTTTTACTTTCGCTGTCAAAAAATGGTCGCAACTGTCTTTAACAGTGACTTCAATTTTTTCTGCCATTGGTAATGGTAACTTTATTAACCCATGTCTGATTTTCTCCTTTCTTATTATTATGCCTTCAAATGCTGGTCCTTAAATGACACCTGATCTTGAGTAACAAAAAAAATGGTGCTTTTTTTGTTTGTTTGTTTAATTTTATTTTCAATCTTCTCCATTACCTTTGTGGCCAATTGTCGTGGTTTAAGCCCAGGCCGTAAACTAGAACCATGCAGTCTACTTCCCCCCCACACACATCTTTCTTCCCTCCACTCTTGGAGAGACGGGGAACAGAATAAAAAGAATGCAACTCCCACGGGTTGAGATAAGAACAGTTTAGTAACTAAGGTATAACACAAATCACTACTGCTACCACCAATAATAATAATGATAAAGGAAATAACAAGGCAAGAGAATACAGCACCTCACCAACTGATACCTCGCTCCCCATCCCACAGCGTTCTAGCCCTTCCAGGAACTCTCAGTTCTACATCCTGGGCATGACGTGCTGTGGTATGGAATACCTCTTTGGCTAGTTTGGGTCAGGTGTCCTGTCTCTGCTTCCTCCTGGCTTCTCCTCGTCCCTGGCAGAGCATGAGACTCACAAAGTCCTTGGTCAGGGTAAACATTCTGACCAGCAACTGAAAACATCGGCTTTATCAGTATTATTCCCAGGCCGAAAGTCAAAGCCACAGCACTGCACCAGCTACTAAGAAGAAGAAAAAATAACTGCTGCTGCTGAACCCAGGACAGTATCCACCCCTTATTCCATACCATTCACGTCATGCTCAGATCCCACATTTTCAATATACCATCACTCTCATCTCAGTGCACTCTTATCCTAGTGCACGGACCAATCCCTATAAAGCTGCTGAGTCCATCCGGTCCATGATGTTGGGCTCCATCTCTTGTAACAGTCTTTCAGGGCAGGGGAGGTTGTGTGCAGTGTTCACACTCGTGAATAACCTGGGCAATAGTGTCTATTGCTAAGTCCACCCCTCAATCATGAGTCCATCTCTGTGTTGCATCTCTGCCCTGATGGCCTGAAGTGTCACGGGCCCATCAGGCTCAAAATAATTCACCCTCCCCTTCAGCAGTTTCTGCAACTTGTCGCTGGGGACTCCATACAGCTGCCTTCCATCTCTGATGCTCCCAAAGCACTGGAGGGGCCAAGTGGACTAGATACTCGCCCATACTGTCCCACACACCATGACACTCGTGACTGTCCAGCCTTGGGGAAAACCTCTTGGTCCCCCTATATCGTCGTCTAACCCCAGACAAGACCCAAACCTGACTCTGATTAACTTTTGAGATCAGACAAAATGGCCGTGGGTAAAACACACTCTGTGTGTGTGCCAGCATGGTGATCCCCATCACAATCAGCAGGGAAGTCCCAAGGGTACCCAAAGGCCATTCAAACCCTTCAGAACTCTCAAATGATGCTGCTGTACTTGTCACTGGGGCTGGTGTAGCTGCTGTACTTGCCGGCTCTCTCACTACCAGCTCCACTTTTTCTGAGTCCAGATCTTCCTCCTCTGCCTTGTTGGGAAATGCTGCATGGTCTCCTGCATCCTCCTGCGGATCAGGCTCGCGGGGCTCGGTGGGCTACTGCTGGGGAATGCTCTTGGCCCCCGTGGGGCTGGGCTCGGCTGTGGGGCTCGGCTCCTCTGCCGCCTCCTCCCGCTGCTCGGCAGCCGCCTCCTTCCCAGCCTCCGGCCCCGCCCCACCGCTGCTTGGTCCCCGGGGCCCCTCTCCCGGGCCACTTTGGCTGCCGCTGGCTCCCGGGGCCGCTCCCCCTCAGCTCCCCGCAGCCTCACAAAGACGGAGGCGAGGACGAGGGCCAGGACGGTGAAAAGCAGCGAGACGGCCAGGTACAAGTCCACTGCCACGTCCATCCCACCCTGCTGCCGGAGCCCGCCCGTATTACAAGCCGTTACCATAAAATACAATGAAACAAGAACCTTAGCCCAAGGCCCACACTTGATAAACACTAACACAGCAAAAACCGGCTCTAAGTAAGTTACAGCATCCTGAAACTGTGACATCAAGAGAAACACCTTTGAGAGCCAATAAATCAGCATTGTGCCTCAGTCAGATCTGTTGTTATCTCAACCCTTCCTGCCCCACGTTGGGCACCAAAAAGAACTGTCGTGGTTTAAGCCCAGGCTGTAAATTAGAACCGTGCAGCCTACTTCCCCCCACACACACCTTTCTTCCCTCCACTCCTGGAGGGATGGGGAAGAGAATCGAAAGAATGCAACTCCCACGGGTTGAGATAAGAACAGTTTAGTAACTAAGGTATAACACAAATCACTACTGCTACCACCAATAATAATAATGATAAAGGAAATAACAAGGCAAGAGAATACAGCACCTCACCAACCGATACCTCGCTCCCCATCCCACAGCGTTCTAGCCCTTCCAGGAACTCTCAGTTCTACATCCTGGGCATGACGTGCTGTGGTATGGAATACCTTTTTGGCTAGTTTGGGTCAGGTGTCCTGTCTCTGCTTCCTCCCGGCTTCTCCTCCTCCCTGGCAGACCATGAGACTCACAAAGTCCTTGGTCAGGGTAAACATTCTGACCAGCAACTGAAAACATCGGCTTTATCAGTATTATTCCCAGGCCAAAAGTCAAAACCAGAACGCTGCACCAGCTACTAAGAAGAAGAAAAACTGACTGCTGCTGCTGAACCCAGGACACCAATTAACTTTATTTTACCACAGCTCTGCTTCATACCCCAGGATTTGTTTATCCACAGCAGTAGGTAACATTGTATTTCCCTCCTTAGACTCTCGGTTTTCTTTTGACAATCCATTTTGATGTAAGTCCAGAACTAAAAGAAGTTCTGCTGCTGCTTATAATTTTTGTCTTCCAGAACGACATAAGGTTGTTTGGGTTGTTTGGGGGGTTTTTTTATTTATTATTTTGAGGTTTTTTTGTTTTGTTTTAGGCTTGGGTTGCTTGTTTTGTTTTGTTTTGTTTTTTTCAGAACACAGGTCTTTTTTTAAAGAGAATAAACACAAAGCACGAGTTATTTTACAAGCATAATGTTTCCATACCTCTTAACAATATAAATTGTTTTCTTGTTGCTATTTTATTAACAACAGCAACTATTCTCTTGGAGGCAGTTGTAGTCTAATAGCCCTCAAGTGCCATGACAGGTCTATTTCTTATTCTTGTGAATCTTCCCTGCTGGCATGTCTTTTACATTTCCTGCATCTTTTTGTTTCACTTGTGAGTCTCTCCTGTTGCATGAGCTAAGATTCACCTTTTTTTTTTTTTTATTACAAAGTCTAGTTGCAGCTTATTACTTAACTGTATTGTCCTGATATATTTATTTATTTTATTTAAGCCTTATCTTCTAACACATTCTCCATAATATTTTTATTTTCCTTACCATTCTTTGGACATTTGATCTCAAATCAGCCTGGCATAATGAATGTTGCATATCTATTGCTTTTCAAAATTTTTTAAATGTTGTTGTTTCTGACTCATCTATTCAGCATAATTGCAGTTTGGTTTTCTATTTTCCTATGCAGTTCACAAAGTGATTACTTTCATGACAGAAATGTAATTGAACTTAGACTTCCAAATCCATTTAAAAACATAACAAAACAAAATAAATAAACAAGCAAATATGTCAAATATGAAGAAAGCAACAAATATTATAGTATTTGATTTGCAAAAATAAAATGAAATTAACCTTTGCAGATACAAACTTTGTTTAATTTATCTTTAAACACTGCTAGTATACAATGATCTATGTTTTTACTAGCAACCTTATATCTATATATTTACAATTGAAACATTGCACCTTTAAATAAATTTATAAGAAATATTTTAAATTTTCTAAATGTTTTATTTAAAAAAAAAGAAAAGAACATATTCTCTCTGTCTGTAGAATTGTCTTAAATCTTAGAATGCCATTTACTGGAAACACTCATTCTACAGAATGTGGTTGGGAGTTCATTATTCCAAGTGAAAGTGTTCTCATTTTGTGAGTTGTCCAACATCCTGAAGGCCTTTGTGTCGTCTGATATTAATTATCAAAGTTTTGCCTAGTTCCATTATTTGCATAGTTGGATGAATATTGAAACTTTCCTAAGACTAATAAGAAGAACAAATATCTTCCTCCTCTCATATGTGGCTCAGTAAATATTCAGTACTCAAGTTTATTTCTATATTTCTCACATTCTTATAACGTTTCTTAAGATTTTCACTTTCAAATATATTGGGGGGGAGGAGGGAAGGAATCACTCTTTTTTCATGAAAAATCAATACAGACTATAATGGAAATGTATTTACTTTCACAGCTACCTCTTTGCAAGTTTCATTATATGGCAACAGACAGCTATAATACACATATTTACCTTACAATACAATTTCCTCCAGTCAGAATTTCAATAAGTACCATCAGATAAATCATTATTTATCAGTTTCTCACACCTATATAAGCTTTTATTGCAGCTAAATCGAACTTATATGAGTGGATCAAGCACACATGCAACTGTAATCAATATAGCTATAATCATATCTGAAAAAATAATATCTAAGGTATTTCTGGTACCTAGGCTCTCTAACAGCTAGGAGAGATTGCTTGAAAGATTATTTTGTCACTGTATTATTTATTCATAATTAATAAACTTATTTATTATTTATTTATTCCTTATTGTTGTATGTACGTGATTCCCTGGCATTGAAGCTACAACATGTTAAAAAGTAGGCAGTATGACTTTTAGTGTATGACTATGTATTGCTTGCATTTGAAAAGTAGTAATTTAACACATACCATTGCACTAAAGACAATTGATATTGACTCCAGACAAAGAAAAGAAAGGAAATTACTCATCATAGGCTGGATCTACACATATTCATACCATCTAGTGAATGAACACAGGATTATCTTTTAAAAGTAAATAAAATCCTAATACCTATAGAATTGTCCCACATTTCAACTTATGCCTGTTATCTCTGTCCTGTTGTGGTGCACCTCCAAAAAGCGTGGGTCATATTTCCTTTACTCTTTCATCAGGACAGTGATACTGTCTGTTCTTAGCCTTCTCTTTTCCCAGTTGAACAAGTCTACCTCTTTCAACCTCTTGTATGTTTCGTGCTCCAGCCCCTGGCCATCTTTCCACCCTTCACTAGGCTATCTCCAGTATATCCCTGACTCTCTTTTAACAGCACTGGACATAGCACCCAGGTGTGTCTCACCAGGGCTGAGGGAAAAGATCATATCCTTTGACCTGATGGCAATGCTCTGCTTAATGCAGCCCAGGAGACTGTTGGACGTCATTGCTGCAAGAACATACTGCTGGCTCATGGTAAGCTTGTTCACTAGCACCCACAGGTCATTTTCTGTAAAGCTGCTTTTTCAGCAGTTCAGACCCCAGCCTGTAGCATTGCATCATTTCTTTTCTCCCCAGGTACAAAAATTTACATTTCCTTTTGTTAGACTTCATGAGGTTCCTGCTGCTTCATTTCTCCAGCCTGCTAAGGTCTCTGTGATAGCATCTGTCCTGTGTACTGATGGCTACACCCAATCTCGTGTCCTCCACAAAGTTACTGAAAATACACTCCACCCTGTCACCCAGCTTTATAAATATTAGACACTAGACATTATTAATCCCAGTCCTAATCTCTGAAGGATGCGCCAAGTTATGAGCTACAATCTAGACTTTGTATTTCCTTGCTCACTCTATTCACTAAACCACGTTTTTGTAAGAGGCTTTACAGCCTAACTTGAAAATCAAAACCACAAATTTTATATCTGTGTGAGCAAAACCTAATGTTGAGTCAGTAGAACTTTCCTATTATTACTTTAATTAAGTTTTTAAATCATAAAAGCTACTTTAGAAGAACTATATAGACTCTAAGTAATGTGCTTAAACATCAAAAAATGTTTCATCAGGGTTTGATGGTCTAAAAAGGACTATACTAGTCCTTATAACAGAAAGTTTTATATGTTGTCATCTTGAAGTATTCCAGACAGAATTTACTCATAATACCCTTTTAAAACAGCTCTGTTGAAAATTGACCTTTTTAAGGCAATTTTGTTGTAAAGTGATTTTTGTTGTAAAATGCTTTTTATTTTAAAATGCTTTCAAGTGGTTTTTTAGTGTCTAGTTACATGCTGCTTCTACCACCTTTGAAGTTTTTGATTTTTCCTTCTGTCATATCTGAAAAGGGAGGCAGCCTTGTGGAAAATCTGATTTTGAGCTGGAGTGGAACTCATGCTTCACATGGGACCTGCTAGGACACTGGGAATTGAACTGCTAGCAGTATCTTGGGAGTTTCAGTCAGAAAGAACTAAGTAGAATAAAAACTTTTCTTAAACCAGTCTTCAGATGGCTCCTCGTTTGCAATGATATTGATGCTGAAATACATTAAAATTTTATTTATCTGCTCTAGGGAATGAAATTCCACAGGAGCCTAAGATTTGTGCTGAATGAGCTGGTTTCATTCCAGATCATAGTAATTTTGGAAATACTGTAATTTAGAAATGGAAGATTTTCTGTCTAGATTGACCCCCATGTGAGATACAGATGTCAGTGAGAAAATGCTTACACATTGGTTTCCCTAATGAAAAGCTGTAGGTCTTATATTGCTATATTAAATTTTCTTTGCAATTCAATTCTGTGAAAATGAAAGGCTTGTTTTATGCTTTTCTCCAAGTTAATATTTCATATAAACGTAAGCATCTATGTGATTAAATGGATACAAAATATGTAAGTACCCTCTAAGTTAAAAAGTATAATAGAAGAAGAAGGGTAAAAGATAACTTTACCTTCATGGGTACTCAGACTACCATGACCACAGTTTTCCTTCAACATGAAGATGAAGCAAATTTTTTATAAAAGAAAGTGTCTATAACCATTGCTTATTGCCTGGGGGAAAAAAAAAAAACAACCTGAAACAATATTTTTTAATTATATTTTTTTTAGTATGGAAAAGAAAGTGTGCAATTTCCCAATAACTGACTGCATTTGTTTTGTATTTATGTTTTTATTGTGGGTTTTTTTAATAAATACTTCTAACATTTGAGGCTTCTTTAAGCAAAGTGTTATTTACTTTGGTATGTTAGGTATGTTATAGCGATTTCAGACATTTACGTGACTCCTCTAGAGTAATACACATGCTCGTGATCATTTCCTGTAATGGAAAGAGTCAGCACAGACCTTTTTGAATTGTCAGAGTACAAGTAATCAAGACTATTAACCTGCCAGACTGCAAAAGGTCATGGAAGGAGCAAAACCTATTTGACAGTAAGAGGTTAGAGTGAGCTTCAGCATTTCCTGCGCATTGCTGTTAACAATGAGGTCTGGTCTGTAAGACTGAATTTATGCATAGCTTCATCTCCTACTGTGTTTCTCTTTTTCTCAAGAAATGTCACAGGATAGTATATTACTTTAAAAGAAAATTACATTAATTTTGCTGACAACAGCATTCAGAAACTTAACAAGTATAAAAAGGCATACATTAGGAAGAGAAATATAAAACATTAGCATGTTTTTCTTGAATATGCAGGACAGCAGAATTTCTGCTTTTCTCAGTTGTGGTTTTTTTTTTTTTTTTTGGTTGGTTGTTTTTTTTTTCTCCTTTGAAGTATCTCAAGATGGCAGTGTTTCAGAACACTTCTAATTTGTCTATTCTACATATTCTTATGCTACCCACCACAAAACTTAAGGACCCATGTAATTCTCCTCACTTTACTCACATGAGAAAGTGAAGCTGTCTCTCTCACTCTCTCTCACACTCTCTCCTTCATTTTTCCTAATGCTTTCAGAGACTTCTACATTTAGTTAGTTGTCTTTGCAATAAATTTCTTTAAATTGCAATTAGATAATCTTCCAGATTCTGGCAGGCTCCTTTGTCAGTAATTTTTGGGGCATTATAGCCCCTATTTGATGAAATTCAGACTTGCTTAATTTACAAACTTGCTAAATTTGCAAAGCACTAATAAAAGATATGTTTATTTGTTCTCAGTTGAAACCATATTTTACCTGCAAGTCTTTCTAAGGAACCCTGTAACATCATCTTCACTTGAGGGCAGAATTTAAACTCACACTTTCACAGTTGCTCTCAGGAAAAAAATTGCTAGTTGCTGTTATCTCCATTTTTGAAAAGCAAGCCATTAAGCTAGTTTCCAAACTTTGCACTTAGGAACTTTACACCCCTTGGATTGAAGATTCAGAGATCTTTTCACTTGTTAGCCGGTGTCGTTATCTCCTGACTTTGCTCTTGATTCTCTATTCTAAAATGCAAGAGTAGCATACATTCTTTGACACTGACAGACTTTAAAACAAATGTATTACCTACAGAACAGCTGAAAACATTAAATAATAAAGAAAATTAATAGACTAATTTCATTAAAAGTTCCAGGGATAACCGTTTAAATACTTGAATACTTTAGAAAGAGATTGATAGAAGCTTCTTTGCAACTCAGCCTGATGCAAAGTTGACTGCTACCTCAAGCTTTGTTTATTATGTCTACAGAAAAGAGTAAGGCTGACATATTAAAACTGGTTTAGGTCAGTTTTTTTAACAGCTTGCTGTTCCTTTCAACTACAACCAAAATAATTTAGAAATAACTGGACAGGCATTATATAGGAAATAGTGAAGCAATTGCACTGTGGGTTGTTTAGGGTTTTTAATGTTTTCATTTTTTGTTATTTAAGCAAGGTCAGACAAAATTGATCAGAGTTAAAATTTTCCTGTAACATATTCTGTTGCAAGTCTTTGAGGCCAAAAGAAGTATTAATGAACCTTCACTTATTTCTAAGAAGTATTGAGAAGTTAATTTTTGCCAAAACATTCGGTGTAAAAATACTAGCATTGCTGTTGGTGGTAAAAGATAAAAATAAATTTGAAAAGAGGCTCAAGACTGCACTTCTAATGAATGGCATGGTTTTTAAAGATTTCTGTAACTGTAGTTTATGTCCTATTGTCATCTGTGTTACACAAAGCGGCTGATTACATTATGTAGAATTGACTGTCTATGATCCTAGAATAATAGAATCATAGAATCATTTAGGCTGGAAAAGACCTTTAAGATCCTAGCACTGCCAAGTTCACCACTAAACCATCCTTTAGTGACACATCTACACATCTTGAATACCTCCAGGAATGGTGACTACACTACATACCTGGGCAATCTAGTCCAATGCTTTATATCCATTTCGTTAAAGAAACTTCTCGTAATATCAGACCTACACTTCTGATGCAACCTGAGGCCATTTGCTCTTCTCCAATCACTTGTTACTTGGGAAAAGGCTAACACCCACATCACTACATCTTTCAGGTATAAGGTCTCATTTTAGCCAACTTTCCTCCAAGCTAAGCAAACCCAGTTCCCTCATCTGGTCCTCATAAGACTTGTTCTCTAGACCCTTCACCAGCTTCATTGCTGTTCTTTGCACATAGAATCATAGAATAGCTAGGGTTGGAAAGGACCTTAAGATCATCTAGTTCCAACAACCCAGGGACACCTCACACTAAACCATGCCACACAAGGCCTCATCCAACCTGCCCTTGAACACCGCCAAGCATGGAGCATTCACAACCTCGCTGGGCAACTCATTCCAGTACCTCACCACCCTAACAGTAAAAAATTTCTTCCTTATATCCAATCTAAACTTCCCCTGGTTAAGTTTGAACCCATTACCCCTTGTCCTGTCACTACAGTCCCTGATGAATAGTCCCTCCCCAGCATCCTTGTAGGCCCCCTTCAGATACTGGAAGGCTGCTATGAGGTCTCCACGCAGCCTTCTCTTCTCCAGGCTGAACAGCTCCAACTTTCTCAGCCTGTCTTAATAGGGGAGGTGCTCCAGTCCCCTGATCATCCTCGTGGCCCTCCTCTGGACTTGTTCCAACAGTTCCATATCCTTTTTATGTTGAGGACACCAGAACTGCACACAATACTCCAAGTGAGGTCTCAAGACAGCAGAGCAGAAGGGGAGGATCAGTTCCTTTGACCTGCTGGTCACGCTCCTTTTGATGCAGGCCAAGGTACAGTTGGCTTTCTGGGCTGCGAGAGCACACTGCCAGCTCATGTTCACTTTCTCATCGATCAACACCCCCAAGTCCTTCTCCACAGGGCTGCTCTGAATCTCTTCTTTGCCCAACCTGAAGCTGTGTCTGGGATTACTCTGACCCAGCTGGAGGACCTTGCACTTGGCTTGGTTAAACTTCATAAGGTTGGCATCAGCCCACCTCACAAGCGTGTCAAGGTCCCTCTGGCATCCCTTCCCTCCAGCGTATCAACTGAACCACACAGCTTGGTGTCATCAGCAAACTTGCTGAGGGCGCACTCAATCCCACTGTCCATGTCACCAACAAAGGTGTTGAACAAGACTTGTCCCAACACCAATCCCTGAGGGACACCACTCTTTCCTGGTCTCCAGCCAGACATTGAGCCATTGACCACAACTCTTTGTGTGTGGCCATCCAGCCAGTTCCTTATCCACTGAGTGTTCCACCCATCAAATTAATGTCTCTCCAATTTAGAGACAAGGATGTCATGTGGGACAGTGTCAAATGCTTTGCACAAGTCCAGGTAGATGACATCAACTGCTTTGCCCCTGTCCATCAGTTCTGTAGCCCCGTCATAGAAGGCACCAGATTGGTCAGGCAGGATTTCCCCTTAGTGAAGCCATGCTGGCTGTCACCAATGTTGTTTTTTTTCATGTGCCTTAACATGCCTTCCATGCTCCAGTATCTCAACGTCTTTCCTGTAGTGAGGGGCCCAAAACTGAACACAGTATTTGAGATGTGGCCTCAATCACTTCCCAGTCCTGCTGGCCACACTATTTCAGATATAAGCCAGGATGCTGTTGCCCTTCTTGGCCACCTGGGCACAAGCTGACTTATGTTCAGCAGCTACCAATCAGCATCCCCAGGTCCTTTTCTGCTGAGCAGGTTTCCAACCATTCTTCTCCAACCCTGTTGTGGTGTGTGGTGTTGTTGTGACTCAAGTGCAGGGCTTAGCATTTTGTCTTGTTGAACCTCATACAGTTGGCCTCAGCCTGTAGATCTAACCTGTCCAGATCCCTCTGTAGAGCCTTTCTACCCTCCAGCAGATCAAAACTCCCACCCAACATTGTATCATCTGCAAACTGACTGAGGATGCACTTGAACTCCAGATCATTGACAAAGATATTAAACAGGACTGGCCCCAGTACTACACCCTGGGGAACACCCCTTGTGTCCAGCCAGCAACTCCATTCACCCACAATACTGCGGGCCCAGGCATTCAGCCATTTTTTTTTACTGAACTAACAGTACACCTGTTCAAGCCACAAGCAGCCCGTGGGAAACAGTATCAAAAACTTTACTAAAGTTCTGGTAACCAGCATCTGCAGCTGTTCCCTCATCCACTCATGATGCATGAGAAGGAGTACAAGACTGCAGTGACAGCAGAGACCTTGAAGATATGGGCCAGATAGTACCAGAGATGAAAACAGACTACAGAATTATCAATGGCTTATGCATGCTAAGTTTCTGATAACAATGGAAACTCAGGAGGTCGGAAAACCTGATTTTAGGAGCAACAAAAATGTTAAGTATCAAGCACATGCTAAAAAGCAATTAGTATAGTAAAGTTGAAAATAACAGCTGCAGACTACTGGAGAAAGAGCAATGTGTGCAAAAAGTGGTTAACAATATGCCTAAGTGGGCACTATGGCAAGGAAGAAGAAATAATTACCATTGATATTATGGCCCTCCAGACAAAGAGGAAGAAGAAATGCTCCCCATGACAATGATTGCCTTCCTGGAAAAGACATCAGGAGGGTCATAAATCGTCATAACCATGCTTTCCAAAATTTTGAAATACACAGGAACAGTGGAAGGGTGAATGCAACACAGATAAAAAGTAAGAAGTACTAGGAGAGACAACTTTTAATTGCAATAATGTTTAGGAGATATGCTTTGTAATAAGAAATACTTTAGAGAGTGAGTGTTAGCATCATCATAACTGGTTAAGCAGTTTTAGTTAAACTATTAAAACATTAAGAAGATTAAAAATAAATTGGAACAATTTATTCAGTAACAATAGGTTGTATTTTAAGAAAACAAAATGGTTTATTTTGTTTCTGATCTCAGTATTAATTTTATTGTTGGCCTTCTGATGCTTTTGCAATAAGTACCACTTAACACTGAAAAAAATTACAATAAAGATCTGATGAATTACAGCATGTTTCAAATATAACCAATAGAAAGTGATGAAACAAGAGGTTTAATTTTTCAAAGACTAAATTTTTAAACCAATGGTTTGGGAATTTGAATTTACGTATAATTATTGTCAGGATAAATGACAGTATAATTCAGAAGATAATCAGTAGTTGTTCTTTGAATATGAAAGGACTTAACATGAATTATCCTTTAAAAATAGCTCTGATGTTTTAGAGACATTACAGTTCATACCTTAAATGTTTAACAGGCTAGACTATTGGCTTATATAAATTACTGCAGAATCATTAGAAGTAAGGACATGGTCAATATTCATGTCTCTATAGAAACTCTTTCCATTTACAGGCAATATGAAAAATGGTAAACACTGTTTTAAAGAGAACAAGAAATTATTCACTAGAGGCAACATTGCTTTATTTCTGAGCACTTGAATGGCTACAGGAATGCTCTGGCTTTTAACACAGTGGAAGCCATAGAAAATTCTGGTACTTAAATGGTAAAATTTAACCATTCTACACCTCCAAATTTTTGCATTGCCCACAACACTGGTGTTTATTTTAATCATCTAGGCACTAAAAATTTATAATGATGAAAGAATATTTAAAACATTTAATTCCTACTTTTTTTCAGTTAAAGAATGTCAAATCTAATAGCTCATATTAAATGGCATTAATGTTACAATAAATTCAAATCTTCTATTAAATCCAGTCTTCTTCTAAATCCAATACTTAAGATATATTCTACTGTCTATCTTTAAAACCAGATATAAAGGCCTCTGTGTTGATACGAAAAAAGGTTGACAAGGCTTAACAGAAAACGTAGGAAAAATATGAAACCATGACAGTTTTATTTTTACTGTCTAAGCTTAGTAGAAGAGATTTCTTTTTAAAACCAAATTCCCAACACACTAACAAATAAATAAACTGAACTGTTCCAACTATTCATAATTCATTTAGAATTCAGCAACTCTGTGTTTAGGCAACTGCATTAGTTAATAATTTGACAGAAATATCTGATTTTAAAATAGTTTGCCTACTTGCTTTGTGGCCTGAAGACAGAATTGCGTGCTCTTGGTGTTGATAGTTATATTAAGCACAAATATAGTGTACATCAAATATTTACTCCTGTTCTAATGAACAATGTGAGAATAACTCCAGCTTAGCCCTAGAAATATGCATCACAAGAAATACAGGGAAAAGCTATTCTTTTCTCTGCTTTGAGCAGATGTTCCTTTTTAAAATATCAGCTTACTTTTCTCATTTAATTATAATAAATTTTTGCATGTTATTGGAACTAGTGTCATGTCCTGGCTCCAGTAGCAGCAGTCAGTTTTTCTCTTTCTTAGTGGCTGGTGCAGCACTGTGGTTTTGACTTTCGGCCTGGGAATAATACTGATAAAGCCAATGTTTTCAGTTGCTGGTCAGAATGTTTACCCTGATCAAGGACTTTGTGAGTCTCATGCTCTGCCAGGGAGGAGGAGAAGCCGGGAGGAAGCAGGGACAGGACACCTGACCCAAACTAGCCAAAGAGGTATTCCATACCACAGCACGTCACGCCCGGGGATGTAACTGGGAGTTACCTGGAAGGGCACGCTCTCTGCTCTGTCGTGCTCATTTTCAGTGGGTGGTATCATATTCTCTTCCCTTGTTATTTCTCTGATCATTATTATTACTGGTGGCAGCAGTAGTGGTTTGTGTTATACCTTAGTTACTGGACTGTTTTTATCTCAACCCATGGGAGTTACATTCTTTCTATTCTCCTCCCCATCCCTCGGGGCAGGGGGGGGTTGGGGAGTAGAAACTGCGTATAACAGTATGCCTTGTTTACTGATGGGTCCTGCCGTATTGTGAGAAAGCATCGGAGATAGAAGGCAGCCATATGGAGTCCTCAATGGCAAGTTGCAGAAACTGCTGAAGGATAGGGTAAATCGAGTCAGTTTGCTGAGGTGAAAGCCATCCAGCTGGCCCTGGACATTGCTGAACGAGAAAAGTGGCCAGTACTTTATCTCTATACTGACTCATGGATAGTGGCAAATGCCCTGTGGGGGTGGTTGCAGCAATGGAAGCAGAGCAACTGGCAACGCAGAGGTAAACCCATCTGGGCTGCTGCACTGTGGCAAGATATTGCTGCCCGGATGCAGAACCTGGTGGTGAAGGTATGCCAGGTAGACACCCATGTACCCAAGAGTCGGGCCACTGAGGAACACCAGAACAACCAACAAGTGGACAAAGCTGCTAAGATTTAAGTGGCTCAGATGGACTTAGATTGGCAACATAAAGGTGAATTATTTTTGGCCCGGTGGGCCCATGACAGTTGATTTTGCTGTAGTTAATTTATTTGCCTTGTAATGTCTTTTTTAAAATTATTTTTAGGGTTTTTTTAATCCATATCCTTATTTCAATACTAGGTAAGAATATTTCTTACAAAGGTCTGAAAAAGCTTAGCTTGCTTTGAACATTCAGACAACTACATTTTCTGCAAGTAACGAGAACAATGTTGAGGTATCTCATTAATGGCTTATGGCTAAGGCTTAGGTCTTAATATCTAAAATACCTTTATCAAGCATCCTAGGTTCTGTTCAGCTGAAGTTGATATAAACTACCTTGCTTTACATCAATCACATTTAGAAAGAAAAATCCTAAGTTTCCAGATAAAGGATATACTATCTTCTTAACTTGTTCAAACAATCATAAATTCAAATAAAAAGACATGAAGAAAATTATAAATGTTTTACATCAATGGTTCTTATGTTAGCGTACATTGCATGGTTTTGTCTTCAATCATATCATATGAATTAGAATTGACATACGTGTGTATATATATTTCATGTTTACAGCTTCTGTAAATTACTGTAATATAAACACCTAATGATAGCAGCAACACAAAATGTATTTAAATTAAAGGCAATTTTTGATATGGGGAATCTGCCATTAATATCTTCTTATGAAATCTCTTACTAAGCTGCTTTTTCAAACCATGGGAACAACTGGTCATAAACTAATGAATGACATTAATATATATGCATGTGATTCAGCATGGAGGTTTTTTCATATAAAAACAGTTTTGGGAAAGCAGAACAATATCAATCTGTTACAGTGGTGAGAAAGAGCAGCAAGGGTGGGAGAACAGGAATTTCCTAAATTAATATTGCTACAAGATAAGAAAATTAATTACTCAGAAAGAACAGATTTCCAATGCAGTTTTTCATGCTTTCATCTAGCTGAAGATTCAGACATTTGGTTTTTCATCAAGCTGTGTATTATACTCAGTTTATGTGTATTTAGCCAAGATCCCTTTGCAAAGGCAGCTTATACAGCCCAATCTGTCTTCGAGTTTAAGTGTTCTCCTGACACATACTCTGTGGTGGTTCGTTCTTCTCCTCGCCTCCCCATCCTCTGGGCTGCTCCATGATCTCAGGGATTTCTGACAGGCTTTGGTCTTCATGCAATGAGATGGGCAGTGAAGCATCCCTTGATCTTATCAGGAATTCTTGTGTGTCTAATGAGGGAGGCATATTCATAAGAAATAGGTGACCCAGAATAGCACAGATTGGGATTCCAATATCTTTTAGTTTGTCTGAAATATTTCATCCCTTCAACCCCTTTCTTAATGCACACTTTCTTAGCTTGCAAACTGCTGCCAAATATGGACATATTACAGGATGCAACTCATTCATAAAATTAGTAATATGTCAAATCAAATGCTTATCAGTATCCTGACCACCAAGCAAGGAAAGATTTATCTCCAGAGAAACTGATAAAAACTATCCAAGGCCAAAGAATATAAGACCTTGGGCAGAAATCAGGTAGTAACAGCCACTGTGGTAATGTTTATGGTTCTTCCTTCTGTCCTAGCAGGGTTGCCATTGCACATGACCAGGTCATAGGATTAAATCACTAGGAAAGAAATGCTGGGTGAGCAAAACAAGTATTGATACAGGGTGCTCAACAGAGGTCATGAAGAGGTAAATTAACTTGGGTATGCCACTGATGAAAATAATGATGAACCTACAATACCCAGAGACTCTAAAATTTTAAGTGACATCCAAAATCCGTGCCTCTCAGCACTCTTCTGTTTTAAGCAAGTATTTGTAAAATAAGCGGGAAACAATAACTTTTTGATATAGTTCCACTTAAAGAGGAATATCTGATGTCATTTACTCATTTAAATCAAGTGGCAGGTATTTGGTGTACTGAAAAGTTTCAAAGGTTTCAAAATTTCTCCTGAGAAGCTCATTGAGACATTAACATAATAAATATAATAATATAATATAACCAATAGGATTTTCTGCCATTCAAAGTGACTCAAAAACCTGTCAGATGTAGCTCAGTGTCATTTGCTAGTATAAGGCTACAGATTTTGTACTGACCTAAGATTGTCGTGGCTTGAGGTGATCTGGACTTGTTTTAGCTGTGATAGAAATAGTGTGGCATTCAGGAAGCTTCTGTCTTAATTGTTTTCATTTTGGTTAGTTTATAGGAAAAATAATTATTCACTGTGGAATGAACTTTCTGTGACATTAAAACAAAAATGTGACATGGGTAAACATAGAAATTAGAAAATATCACAGGCCTTAGATGTTCCCACATATCACTATGATCAACTTCTGGTCACTGCAGCAGTGCAATTTTGTGAATTAGGTGAAAAGAGTTTTATTGATAACATAGAAAAGAAACAAACCAACCAAACCTCAGTATTTGGGAAGCAAAGAAAAGAAAGGCAACATAAACACTTTGCACTAAGAAAGCATAAAAATAGACCTAAGTGGCTCAAGCTTGATGAGGAAGAAAGCCTCAGCATGAACATCATACTCCTTGTGACTCAGGACTCATGACTTTGATGACTTTGAACATATCACAGCTGTATATTGAAAACTGGTTTGTAGGAATTGACGTTACTTGTTTGTAGGAATTGACATTGCTTGTTTGTAGTGAAATATGTAGCAAAGTAGGAAAGGAAGAATTACAAGCAAAAAATCCAAAAGAATAGTCTCATGGTTGAGCCAGTTAAAGGGGACAACAAAGATGAAGTCTTTATGTAAGGAGTTTTATCATCTCCTGAAACATGAAAACTGCTTAAAAAGGTTTCAGTAGACAACCAAGGTTCAGGTTCTGTGTTTCTGTGATTACCTTCCTGAAGAGCTGAAAGAAATGAATGAAATGCCTTCCTTGAAACTCCTAGCTGAATGCTGCATAAGGCTCTTAAACTGACTTTTCAAAATGATACTACAGTCAAGCATACCCCCCCCCCCCCCCCCCCGTATGTAAGAAAGCACTTACACATCAAGCATTTGAGAGGGTTTTGGAATATAGTAGCTAGACTGCAAAGCAGCACTGCTGGAAAATTAGTAATATAGATATTTAAGAAATTTTACTAAGATGGACTGAAAAGTTAAAACTTTTTTTGCATATCTGATGTCTATGACTGTCATGTTTTTTAAGTGTTCAAGGTTTTCCAATATAATCTATAAGAAAATAAACAAGATTAAATGAATATTCCTGGGTGTTCTCTTTTACCTGAAGAGCCTAATATTGATCAATCATCTGTATTTGTTTAACCAGCAGGAAGGGAGTTCTTCAATTTCAAGTTTAAATCAAACACTTGAAGTGTGGGGGTTCAGTTGTTTGTTTGCATAGTTTGTTATTTACCAAAATTTTAGGCAAGGTAAAGATACTAATGACATGGCATAATTCAGAAATCCTTATTCTTCTCTGCACTGTGTTGAAAATCAAACGAACATCAGCTTTTTGTCAAAGCAAAAAAAAAAATACCAGCGTGTGTAATATTAAGATATTCTGATACGTATTATGGCACTGCTGATAGAATCATGCTGCTGGCATATTTAAAATGAGCCATCAGTCACACAGAGAGACAATAACAAGCATTGTGCTGTCAATTTTCTGACCCAGATAACCTTAAAATGAAAAATTAGAATACAGAGTGAAAAAAAAAACCCCATGATCTAATAATTGTATGTATTACCATGATACCTAATACATTGACTAATGTGCAATACTCACATATATATGAACACGTTTTTATTAAAGAATCATGAAATAACACAGTGGTTTGGGTTGAAAGGGACCTTAAAGATCATCTAATTCCAACCACCTGCCATGGTCACAGACACCTTCCACTAGATAAGTTTGCTCAAAGCCCCATCCAGATTGGCCTTGAACACTTCCAAGGATGGGGCAGCCACAACTTCTCTGGGCAACCTGTGCTAGCATCTCACCACCCTCACAGTGAGGAATTTCTTCCTACTAATATATCTCCCCTTTCAATTTAAAGCCATTCTCCCTTGTCCTTTCACTACATGCCCTTGTAAAAAGTCGCTCTTCAGTTTTCTTACAGGCCCCCTTTAGGTATTGGAAGACTGCTATAAGGTCTACCCTGAGCCTTTAGGTCTTCCCTGAGCCTTTTCTTCTTCAGGCTGAACAAGCCCAACTCTCTCAGCCTGTCTTCATAGAAGTGCTCCAGCCCTCTGATCACCTTCATGGACTTCCTCTGGACTCACAAAACAGATCTAGATCCCTCTTGTATTGGGGGCTCCAGAGCTGTCTCTCACAAGAGTGGAGCAGAGGAGGATAATCACCTCTCTTGGCCTGCTAGCCATGCTCCTTTCAATGTAGCTCAGAGTAAAGATGGTTTTCTGGACTACAAGCACACAGTTCTGGCTCATGTTGGTGAGCCAACACCTCCATCTCCTTTTCCTCAGAGCGGCTTTCAATGTGTTCTCCATCCAGCCTGCAGTTGTGCTTGGGGTCCAGGTGAAGGACCTGGTACTTGGCCTTTTTGAACTACATGAGGTTCACATGGGCTCACCTCTCAAGCCTATCAAGGTTCCTCTGGATGGCATCCCTTCCCTCCAGTATGTCAACTGCATCACACAGCTTGGTGTAGTCAGCAAACTTTCTGCTGTTGTTCTCAATCCCACTGTCCATGTTGCCAACAAAGATGTTAAACAGCACCAGTCCCAGTACCAACCCCTGAGGAACACCACTTGTCACTGGCCTCCACTTGGACATCACCACACTCTGAGTGTGACCATCCAGCCAATTCCTTATATATCAAGTGGTTCATCTGTCAAATCCATTGATTTAGGTATGATATTATATCACTGGAGAATTAACAAAGTGGTGAACTAAAGAATCTGTCTTAGGATGGATCAATTTTTAATATTAAAATTTTTGTTAACCTTCTTAATACCAAAAGTATGATAATGTACTTAATTTCTAACATGAAACTAGAGGGCATGAGCGAGACATGAGATAATTAGAATACTATTCATGAAGAGACAGTTCATCTTTAGAGATGGCAGAGGAAGAATGAAACTCACTGAAACAATGCCTAGTCATTTATTTGATGCTAATAAGAAACTGGGGAGTCATTGGATAGAAGCAGAAGAGATATAAGGCCAGGATATATGAACTGTTAATAAAGCGGTTGTAAGCTACCAAGCTGATGAAGATATTAAAATAAACAAATGTAATGTCAGGATATAGCAAACACAATATAAATCTAAGGTAATATTACAGTCTGCCCCCAGTTTATATACTGGGAATGACGTGTTGTGGTCTGGAATACCTCTTTGGTTAGTTTGGGTCAGGTGTACTGTCTCTGCTTCCTTCCGGTTTCCCTTCCTCTCTGGCAAAGCATGAGACTCAGAAAGTCCTTGATCAGAGTAAACATTACTGGGCAGCAACTAAAAACATCGGTGTTATCAGTGCTGTTCCCAGGCTGAAAGTCAAAACCACAGCACTGCACGAGCTACTAAGAAGGAGAAAAATGACTGCTACTGAGGAACCTAGGACACATAGAAATATCAAACGCTGGTGTAATGTGTTTGGAGGTATTTTCAAATTTTGTAAATAATAATTATTATAATTTTGTAAATAATAATTATTATAATTTTGTAAATAATAATTATTATTATTGAAAAGATTTGATAATGTGAATAACTGAAATTTGTGACTTGGCTGAAATTAGTCAGCAGGATTCAGAATAAGATACTCAGTCTTCTGTTTATTTTTAATATCCTATATAACAAAGGAAGTTAGCTATTCTTGCAAGATGTGATACCATAATTAATCAAATGGACAGAACTTATAGATAAAAAAACATAGTGTTTCATATTTCCTTGCAATTTTTGCAAGAAAAACAAGGCATGAAGAACTTCTCATTAAAAATTTTCTGACCACTAAACTTACAGTTATAGCATACTGCCCATGCTTTCCAGTTACCTAAGAATTTGTTGTACTGTCTTTTTTTCATCTGCCACTATCATCAGTCACACATGAAAAATCCAATGAGATGTGCAAACATAAGTACAGCATTAATTAATCTATTTTTTCCTGTTACAATTTTTCAGCATTGGTGTTAGCAAAATCTGTCCCCAAATTCAGCTTCACTTTTGGGAGGGAGAGTGGGAGACACCTTATTAAAATAACAGGTATTTTTGAACTTGTAGAAGCTTTACTTTTAATCATAAAAGTCAATGAAAAGTAACAGAAGTATTTTTGTTTCCACTAGTTATTTACTGGATCATGTGACAAGAGAAACAAAGCTAGACCTTTCTTCCTTCAAACTGAATTTCCATATATGAAGTATATCCTTATTTCATATTTAAGAACAGAACAGTAGAAGACACCTGCACCATTCTGCGTAAACATCAATGAAAAAGAGTGGCAGTGTTAAAACATAAAATGTAAAAGAGGAGAGGGTATTGCCTTCTACGTCAATGACCGTCTGTAACGCACAGAGCTCTGCCTGGGGATGGATGAAGAGCCAAATGAGAGCTTACGGGTCAGGACTAAAGTGAAGGCAGAGACAAGGGGCATTACAGTGGGAGTCTGCTACAGGCCACTTGACCAAGAAGAACAAGAGAATGAGACCCTCTATAGACAGACGGGTGCATCCTCACCTTCACAAACCCAGGTTCTCCTGGAGGACTTCAACCCCCCCAGTATCTGTTGCACAGACAACACAGCAGGGAACAAGCCATCCAGGAGGTTCCTGGCATGCGTTGATGATAACTTCCTTAACCAAGTGATAGAGGAACCAACAAGGAGGGGATTATGCTGGACATTGTCCTCATCAACAGGGAGGGGCTCATGGGAAATGTAAAATTGGAGGTCAGCCTTGGCTGCAGTGACCACAAAATGGTGGAGTTAGAGATCTTTATGGTGGTAAGGAGGGTGTGCAGCAAGCTTGCTACTCTGGACTTCAGGAGAGGGACTGCTGCCTCTTGAGGGGTCTGCTTGGTGGAGTATTATGGGATAAAGCCCTGGAGGGAAGAGAAGCCCAAGAAAGCTGGATAATATTCAAGGATCACCTCCTCCAAGTTCAGGAATGATGCATCCCAAAAAGGAGGAAGTCAGGCAGGACTGCATGTAAGAACAAGGAGGTTCTGGACAAACTCTTGCATAAAAAGGAGGCCTACAGAGGGTGAAAGCAAGGACGTATAGCCTAGGAAGAATATGGAGAAGAGCAAGGGAACATGTTAGGAAAGCTGAAGCGCTGACAGAGCTCAATCTGGCCAAGGACATTGAGGATCAACAAGAAAAACTATAGGTATATTTGGGATAAAAGGAAGATGAAAAAAAATGTGGGCCCCCTCCAGAAGGAAATAGGAAACCTAGTCACGCAATATATGGAAAAGGCCAAGTTGATTATGCAAATCATTCAGTACATTAGGTACTTACACTGTAAAATCAAATTTCTAAAGAAAGGAAAGTGGATAGCAAGCTAATTTTCTTTACAAAATGTTCAAGATATTGTTCTCCATTCAAACCCTAATGGTTAATTTTGTTTAGTCAGAGAAGAATTACAGTAACACCTTTTCCCCTCTTTGATCTGATTTTCTCCAAGTACAGTCCCTGAAGAGATGGTACACTAACTGGGAGTAACATTAAGGAACATGAAAAGAACCCAACATAAAATTTATATTTGACATTGTGGTTAGATAACCAGAAAAATACTCATGAAGAGCTATTACACAGGCACATGAACATGCATAAAATCTAATTTATTTACTAACCTTGGTTGTTTGGGGTTTTTTTGTTTTGGGGTTATTTTTGGTTTTGTTTTTTGGGGGGTTTTATATATATATAAAAATCTACTGGATTCATCATAATTGTAAAAGGGAGGGTTGAAGAACACAATTATACAATAATTGTCATTACTGACCTCACGAACAGAATGAGCACTCATCCTGAGCTCTCACATGCCCACCTTTGTGACTCTGGGTATAGCCATGGAAATCTCCACTGAGAGATTTTCACTGTACTTCTTGTTCCTGTGTACTGTGTTGTTAGGTGTCTTGCTAACATGTTACCTTTGTACTTTATATAAAAGGAAACTAAAACTCAGAAGATTTTACCTAGTGTTATAAAGTTCTGTTGGGGATGGATCTCACTATTCACAGAAGTACATCTAACTAAAGTTATTGGAATGCTTAAAAAAATATTAGGCTTCTGACTTCGATAGAATCAGAAGTTTAGAGCATTATGAACTAAATGCTCAAATTTTCTATTCAGCCAGTGAAAGATCTAAAGAATCCATGAAAACTGATTGAGAAGTCATACATGAGTTCCAAGTTCTCTCTGTCCTCCTGTTATTTCATATCCTAAGTAGGAGACTCGGGTTTGTATTAGTTCAACCTTTTGTTTGGATACCCGATAACCATTCAGTCCCAGAAAATTTAATCATCTCATCGTTCAGTGGATACATTCTTCCTTTGTTTCTGTAGCAATTACTAGGACATCCACATATTGCAACAGAGTCCCCGTCTTAGTGGGTGACTTCTACGATTCTAGTTCCCGTGCTAATTGATTTCCAAAAATGGTTGGACTGTTTTTAAACCCTTGAGGTAATACCGTCCAAATTAATTGGGTTTTCCTTCCCATGTCAGGATTTTCCCATTCGAAAGCAAATAAATTCTGGCTTTCTTTGGCCAATGGCAGGCAAAAGAAAGCATCCTTTAAATCCAAGACGGCAAACTATTTCTGATTATTATTCAATTTAGTCAATAAGGTATATGGATTAGCTACTATTGGATGAATATCTTCCACGATTTTGTTGATTGCTCTGAGATCTTGAACCAATCTGCAACTTTTCCCATCGGATTTCTTTACTGTCAAGATAGGAGTATTATATTCCAATTCACATTCAATCAATAATCTATATTTTAAAATTTATCAATGATTTTTTTAATTCCCTTTGATCCCCCAATTTTAAGGGCTATTGTTTTATTCTAATTGGGCAGGCTCTCCTTTTTATTTCTACTTTAACAGGTAAAGCATTTTTCGCCTTACCTGGAGCTTCAAGTGCCCATACTCCCAGATATACCTGATTAAGGATTTCTTCTATTTCAGGGAGGTCTTCCTGCTTGCTTTTCTGTTAAAGATAAACTCAAAACTGCAATTAATTGATAATTTTTAACTTTTAACTCCATTTTGCCTTCTTTAAATCTTGCTTCTTGCCCTAATAAAGATTTTGGAATGTTTGGCATGCATAAAAATTTATGCATTCCTATTTGTTTTCCCAATTTTTACTTTAAGAGTTCCAGAAAGAATGCTTGCTTTTTTTTCTTTTCTTTCTTTTTTTTTTTAATTTTTCTTGATGGCCAGTAGCTCCCACAACTGTAACAAATTCTTTTCTCTCTGATTTAACACTGAATATGTTATTCTTGTATCCACTAAAAATTCCACTTTATTTCCTCTAGTCCCTAGGTTTAATTTAACCAGTGGATCTGCTAGGGTAGATTCCCCAGGTCCCTGTCAGTCTAGTTCTAATTCAGTCACTGGAGCCAGTTTATGGGTATTCCTTTTAGGGCAGTCTCGCTTCCAACGTCCAAATTCTTTACAGTATGCACACTGATCCGCTCCCACAGAAGAAGAATTCAGTCTTTCACCTCTGCCTGACATTCTTCCTCCACCTCTGCTTCGTCCTGTCATTCCACTATATCCCTCATTCACTTGCGCCAATGCTGCGACTGTGGCTGTTGTCAAAACCTTTCCTAATTTCCTTTCTTTTACTTGTTCTCTATTCCTGTATACTTTCCAAGCCAGTTCTAGTAACTTTTCTATATCTCTTATTTAATTTTCAAAGCTTTCATCTGATATCCTCCTATGACTGCCTCACAAAGGAATTTGCAAGCTGTAATTTACCTTCCTCTGAGGAAGGATCCATTATGGTACATTTTCGCATAGTTTCTCTGAGATTGTCCAGAAACTCTGTCGGCGACTCCTTTGGCCCCTGTCTTATTTCAAACAGCATTGCCCAATTTACTGCTTTAGGTATAGCATCTTCAAGCCCATATTTAATTCAATTTTGATATCTCTTTAGACATGCATAATCTCCAGCATCATTATAATCCCAATCTGGAGCTGTAAGGGGAATATGATCTTCAACCCTTCCAGCCATTGCCCCTGCAAGTAATCTGAGCATTTACCTGAGTACGAGCAGTTTTTTATAACCAATTGTTTTTCTGTCTCTGTTAATGCATCTAATATTACATCTATATCCTTCCAATCAGGATCCCGACTTTTTACCAGTATCTAAAATTTCTTAGCTACCCCTATAGGGTCATTTCGATAGTTTTTTGCAATCTGCTTCCAACTATCCGAATCTCCTAAAGAGAAATTCACTTTTATCCTGACACGTCCCTCCGGTCCCATTGCTTCCCTAAGAGGGGCTTGCAGGACAGTCTGAATTTTACTATGGACACGGGCGGCAACTGGAGTGGAGGGAATTTTCTCTACACTTTGTTTTGCTCTTCATCTGAATCAGAGGATTCCTCCTGAATTGGAGGTGATCTCTGATCTGATAACTTTGGGGAAACATAATCCTTCATTCTATCCTCAACCATGTTATCCTCAGCTCTTTTCTTAAGTTTCAAACACATTTCCCCAATATCACAACCAGAACAACATCTTTCCAATCTACTCCAAGCCTGCTTCCTTTCTTTTTCTAAAGCTAAATTTAAAGGATCTGAAGGTGCTATATTAATTCCACATTCTTTCTGTCATTCTGGGTGGTTTCCCAGCATGAAAAACATATCTGCATAAATCACTTCATCCCATTTTCCCTGCCGCTTCAAAAACAACATTAATTGTAACAATGTATTATAATTCAGAGTTCCATTTTTAGGCCATTTCTCCTGATCCTCCAGGGTATACAAAGACCACCACAGGTCACGATATTTTACCAAGGTTTTCTTATTTACTGAGCCTCCAGGAGACCCTCCCAGTTCTTTCCAATGTGCCAAAATGCACCCTAAAGGACTCTTTTTCAAGATCTCTCCACTCTGCTGATTTCCCATTATCAATCTCGCATTCACACACACACTAGGGATCCCACGGACACACTCCACACAGTTACAATACTTGAAACAGAGACTAAAATTCTATCAAACAAACAATTAATAACACAGTTATAACAGCCTGTCACCAATACCAAAATCACAAGACCAAAATCATCACTATAACAAGCCATAAAATAAGTTGAATGTCAATAAGATCCAAAACCATTTCCACAAGACACCCCTGTGTCTTGTAGGACCCAAACAACAAGATGCCCCCTGCTTCTTGTGGGTGTATACCAAACAGATGCTAGCAGCCGGGTACACGTCTTTACCTGCGAGACTTCCTGTCTCGATTTACAAAAGGCTTCCTAATCTTGCATACACTTACCAACCCAATTTAGTACCTTACCGACTATATAAAAGAAAAGAATACCTTTTATGAATATGGTCCTTGTCTGCTCCCGCAGCGGTCCAAATGAGTCAAGGGGTCCCTCCGGGAAAAACTCCCGAGGGCCCTAGGGAGCCCTGTCTTCAGCGGTTCCTGCAGCCAAGCAGAGCTGGTCTCATCTGGGGTGCCAAACTGATTCGAAGAAAGCTCCAAGAACAAACTCGCCAACAAAGTTTAAGTTGACAAGCAGGTATTCTTTATTGTGGCGCCAGGAGACACAGGGGATAGCTCCACCTAGCATGTGTCCCCGTATTGCCACACAAGCCGTCCTTATATAGTCACTGGACAGACATGCATATTCATGAGGCTACATATGAATTTCTTCATTTTCCAGAAAGCTTCCCCCTATGCGTACAAAAATGTGGTGGTGGTATCTGAGGGTCGTTTATTTCTTCCAACAATCTTCATCACTTCTGGCAGCCTTTGAAGCACGCTACACCAGCTTAATTGGTTCGTTAACACTACAGACATAGCAATCATCCTGTCCTTCTACTTATCAGTTAGTTTAGCTGCAGCCCACCCTGGACATCTGCTAGTCCCAGATACTCCCCAGTAGATGTTTACACCAGCTTAATTGGTTCATTAACACTATAGACATAGCAATCATCCTGTCCTTCTACTTATCAGCTAGTTTAACTGCAGACCATCCTGGACATCTGTTAGTCCCAGATACTCCCCATCCCCACATCCTGTTTTTCTATCCTGTTTTTCTATCCTGTTTTTCTTACACTTATTTTGTACTAAGGTCATTAAGACCTAGAACTAGGTCAACTACAAGGGTTTATCTTATACAAGAATTCTCAGTATGTTCTCTAGCTGTACTCTACTTTTTTTTTTCTGTGAATCGTGCACCTCAGTTATTTTCCATTGCTACTGTTACAAAGCCATCAAAATTAATGTTACTTAAAACTGATTCTACTTATTTACAAAAGTTTGTATTTCATTTTGTGCCTTCTCATCTCATAATGAAGAATATCGTAAACAATATATCTGTATATTTAGGTATTTCTGCAGACAAGCTTACTTTAAAGTGCTTAGGAAACTCACAGGTTAAATACAAAAGCCGTCAGTGGGTATTTTGCTTCTGGAGTAAGGAAAATTTCACTTTCTATTTTTTCTGGTTAAGCTTCTTAGAGAACACATTAGATCTATGTCTCAGACATTTGGATGAAAAAGTTCAACAGATCTTCTTTACCATCAAGGATTTTAGCAATTTTGAATCTTTAGGCAAGAAAGTCAGAATGTTCTTATATATAGTAATATGCCCTGTTATCTTGTCAAGTCTACAAAGGCCTACAAAGGCTATCATCCTCTGTCTCTTACTTGGCCCAATACATACATTTTGGGGATTTTTCAGAATTTAAAATGTGTGCGAGAACTTTTTAAACCTGGGCTACTTCTAAGCCTGGAGATCCTAGTATCTGTAGCATAAGCTGTTTGCATGGATGTTTGGCATCTGAAAGCTCTGAGAATTCATGTTTTATTTGGAGTTTGGCTCATCACTTAAATCCCTGAGGAAAACCCATCTCAAGCTATCACTGCCAAAATTACTAAGCTTCTCATTGCAGATCAAACTCTGTGGCTTCCTTTAAATTAACAGTATCAGTCTTAGATGTGCAGACCTGCTAAAAGCTAAATGAAACAACCTTCCAGTAATGTTTTTAGCGGTAACAATATTGACAAGGTCAATTTTACTAAGCAGCTACTGGGAAGTTTCTTATTCACAGAACTGTTTTTTAATGAATTTGATCTAATTTTGATCAGAGGCATATTGTGAAAAATGAATTTTTCCATACATTTAATACCTTACCATATGTCTCTCTACCATCCTAAATGCTGAAGCCCTTGTGACATCATCTTTCCATATCCCTCTTTACATGGAAATTTCTCTGTCTCCCATCCCTTACATACTAAACACAAACACACATGTACACACACAAAATTAATACAAATAAACTTAAAAATGTTTCCAGTCATCTGTTTAGTGCCATGTTCAATATAATGCTAAAATAATGAAATGGAGTACAGCAACTCATGAAACAGATAGCTGCACACACTGAAACAGATGGGTAAGGTTAATTTAATACAACCATTTTGTTTCTTAGTCAAAGAGATGCCTTTTCCTTCACTCTGTCTTCATCAGCCTTCAATGTCTTTTTTAAATCACATGCAAATCCCAGGGAAACTCTTCTGTTCTTCCAAAGCTAGCCTGTAGGTAGGCCATTTAATACATGATCTTCCAATCCTCATTTTATGTTGTTCTTTCAAACTACTTAACTCTCACAACTGTGGTTAAACAATAAGCTGTTTTAGGACAAGCATTGTCGTTAGCTGACTTTTGTAATTCACCTAGTGTTTAAGTTCTCAATGCAAATAAGGCAATCACAGATATTAAACATTTCTCAACTTTTATAATCCTCACTGTAATATATCTGAGGAGTTGTTACTCCTCAGTTTGCTCCGTGGTTTTGTACTGTCTGACATGGAGATATCAGTTTATTATCTTCTTTTCCAGATGAGTCCTGCTTCTTTTTCTCAGAAATCATACATTTATAGAAATATCAGTTATGTGAGAAAACACTGTGAGTAAATTATTTTTTTCTTAAAGTGGTATAAATGAGGAATAGTACTATTGCAATGTTGTTACTTGAACAGGAAATCGTCAGGAGTTTGTGTTACTTTTACAGTTGGCAGAGGGAGGCAAGATTTAGAGACACCTAAGCTACATTCCTGTTCTGAATTACCCTTCGGCTAAACATTTCCATTTACTATATATATGAAGACAGCCTATACTAACTTAATCTAAATTAAATATCCACATAACATGGCTTGACTGAATGCTGCAGCCCTTTCCAAGGATTTGATAAAGCCCACTGCTTCCAAGGCTTTCCCATCAACTTTGTCAATAGAGAGTATTTGTCAGAAAGATAATCAAAATGAGGTCAGGCAACTGAATGAATACTTGAGCCATGAGGCCTAACAAAGTAACATCTATTAAATGACAGTTTTACACCACAGCATACAACCATGACTCAGAAATAAACAAATCTTGACAGAGTCAGAAATACTGTATGTAACACTCATGATAATTTTTTATTTGGAGGTAACAAAACCAATGTATTTATGAACTTGATTAGAGATAGCATATTGTCCTTCATGAAGGCAATATCCTCAGAGTGAGGGCATTCTCCTACTTTTAGTAAAGCAATAGCACACTCATAGTCAATCTTTTGTCTATCAATCATCTACAGTTCTCTCCATCTTTCCAGTGGTGGTGTGCCTGTATCATTTTTTTTTTTTTTCAGTGCAACATAGCTGCCAAGACAACATGCATTTAGATGGTTAGTGTGCAGATTAGTTCAAAACGTCACCCCCATTCTGCAGAAACTCCCTCTGATGAGACTTCATTGCCTTCAAGTGCTTCTATTCTGGACAATACTTGACTTTCACAAGCAAAAAAGGAAATTATCTGAATAGAATAGAGGCAAAAAAGATGGATTTTACGTATACATGTGGGTGCCAGTAAGGCAGAAATATTCCCACTGTGCACATGGGAAACCCATTAAGAATAATAGTCATGTCAAAATACATGCAGCTCAAGACTGCAGTCAGACATTTCATCTTAGGTTTGCAACTGCAGAGATATCAATGAAGTTGCCATATCAACAACCAGAACACTCATACACACACATAACATGATATGAGTTTAAACTCACAAAACTAGATTCGTTTCCGAAAGCAACTACTAGTTTTTGCGAAAGATGTAGATCTTCAGGCTCCAGGAGATAATTTACATGAGGGTTTGGGGTTTGGGGCAAGAATGTACAGTTGGCAACTCCTGAATAAGATTGTGTAAAAAGAGTAACTGAATCCTTGATCCAGCCTAGTTATATTTAAATTATATTTCAATTTTAACTGCATTGTGAAACAGCTACAGATAATCCACATCTCTACCCACCGGCTATTACACTTCCCTGATCCTTCTTTGAATCTCTCCTGAAATCTCTTTTTCATTACTTCATTGTGTTAGGATAAGATTAGACTCCTCAGATCTTTCCCAACATAGCCAGCTATTGTACTGACCTACCTGTACTAGGTTGCATGATCTCTGGATTTGTCTTGCCCTGAGCTATTTTAACCCACTTTTAACCCCTTATCTTTCTGCTTAAATATACTGTTGACATAAGGACTCAGAAAGAAAATGGATAAGTGAAAGCAACATCCGAATAAAAGGGATTAACCTAAAAAGCTTTTTTGGTTGGTTAGTTGGTTTGGGGAGGAGGAGTGTGTTCAAGATTTTTTACAGTTTTATCAGCGTTATTGAAGAGGTTTTCCTGAATTCATTTGAACTAAGAATGTTGTAACTGTAAATCATCTGCATGTTTAGTATTGTTAACTTTTTTATTTTGATTAAGTAGATGAATAATTTATTTTTATCTCCACATATAATCTGTGCCCCCTCTTATCCAGAACAAGTTTGACACTTAAGTTATGCGTTACCATAGTCTTGTCAAATCATGTACAGAAAGTTTACCACCTTTTGTTATGGACAATAAATAAACATAATAACCTGGGCTTTCATAGTAGAAGAATCATGCATCCCCATAAATAAATTGTTTGTAGGAAAATACTCGAAAATGTTTAGTTAGGAATAGACCCAATAGCATGTTGAAAAGCTTAGTATAACAGCAAGACAAAATACTGAAGTATCTGATTCTAATTATAAATTCCTTCTACCTTCTTCTAGAAACTGACCCAGTTGCCACAACTCATAGAGGCCAGTTGATAGTTGCTGTGTTCGGTTTCTTGCACAAAGTTCTCCCCAGACTGAGAAAATTGGTTTGTTAGTTCCAGTTTACCAAATGGAATTGTTCATGCACACTTACTGTCCAAGCATACATTCATTTTAAGTCGGGCTGATATGATGCTTAATGCTAAATCGTTACTGTTATAATACTTTGGTCAATTTTCTGTCTCTGGAAACTATATAGTCAATTAGCTCAATGCAGACTGATTTTCAGATCCCATTTTGGTAATTCAACATTACTGTGGATTGATAACATCCTATTCTAAGCACATTTTCTTTTACTGTTTATATGAGAGCTATGTAACTCTGCCTGTTTATCTATAACAGATTAACCACAGGCATCATTAGATCACCTATTAATTTAATTTTCAACTTCATATGACCTGCAGGTATATTCAAAATGGATTCGAGCCTAGATCAGATTCAAATAATAACTCTATAAGAAACCAAGCTTATATACTCAGAATCATGTGTTTAGTTGTAAAGGTATACTTTCTTATAAAAGAAGCCTGTCTTCCATTAGTTGCTGAACTGGTTGGTCAGATCAATTAAATACTAACTTGAGTATCTAAGGATTAAGAGGAAGAGTAAGGTTTCCATTTCATTATGCAAGTAGAAATTTCCAACCATTACTATTTAAAGTGAAGAGTTGCAAGGTGGGAAGACTTTTCTGAGTCGCATTTCATCTTCAGTTGAAAACTGCATAGTCTGCATAATCAAAATCACAGAACTCACTTTTTGCTGATTTCATGGTCTTTTTTTAGTAGACTCAGAGCTTAGGTTTCTCTGATTCCTAGGGAATTCTACCTATTTAAATGTGGACATGAAAAAATAAGAATTTATGCACATCTACATCGTCTTAAAATATAATTAGCAGAAAAAAAGTATGTCATGTTGGGTTTGTTTAATATGAAAAATTGTATAACCAGAAAATCCATTTTCCAGTGGCAGGGGCATAAGGAGTTTATAATTCATTCCTAGAAGCTTAAAAGCTAATTACTATATTTTTACTCAGCCAACTTTCCAGAATTTAAAAGATCATCTTTCCCTGTCATGGATACACATTTCTCACATAATTGCACATCTAGTTTTGAAGACAAATTTAGCTGGTTGCTAATACACTACACATGCAAATCTTATTATTTCTCCTAACATTTCCAGTGCAGTCTCACAAAAAAGAAGTAAAACAGGAACTTGACTCAAGGTGATTTACAGCCTATGTGCTAGAAGATGACCCTTTGGTTTAACAACATGAATAAGCAAAGCAAAAATAATGTTGTCAAAATGATATCATTGGTGGTTAAGAAGAACATTACTGCTTTGATTTTGTTATAATGAATAGTATTTATTTATTTATTTATTTGTTTGTTTGTTTGTTTATAGTGTTTAATCTTATTAAATTTTTCATTTACAAATGGACTCTCCTATTAAAAACTAGCAGTAAATCAGATGAAGTGAAACATGCTGCCACAAGATAGAGGTGCGAAGGCAATTAACCTTAAAAAGTGTTTTGCATATTTGAATTTCAGAAAGTGGGGACTCTAAATCAAAGTGAGAGCTATGACTGAAGTCATAGCTGACATGTCATTTTCCATTAAATAAACATAGAATTTCATGCAAAATTTCCAAGGAGAACCTCCATTAGCTACTGGATAGTAGGGGAAACCTAGTGACTGAGGATGAGGAAAAGGCTAAGGTACTTTCTTTAATAGTCACACCAGCCATCCTCAGGGTACTCAGTTTCCTGAGCTGGATGGCAGAGATTGAGAGATGATTAAAGTCCCCATAATTCAGGAAGAAATGGTTAGCAACCTCCTGCTCCTTTTAGATGTATACAAGTCTATAGAACTGGATGGGTTACACCCTAGAGTGCTGACTGAGCTTGCTAAACCACTCTCCATCATCTATCAGCAGTCCTGGTCAAGTGGGCAAGTCCCAGAGGATTGGAGGTTGGCCAATGTGATGCCTCTGTATAAAAAGGGCAGGAAGGAAAACCCTGGAAACTACAGGCTGTCAGCCTGAGCTCAGTGCCAGGGAAGGTCATGGAGCAGACGGTCCTAAGCCAGATAACAAAGCACGTGCGGGAAAATGGAGGGATCAGGTCCAGTCAACATGTGTTCATAAAGGGCAGGTCCTGCGTGACCAACCTGATCTCATTCTATGATAAGGTGCCCCACCTGCCTGATGAGGGAAAGGCTGTGGATGTCTATTTGGACTTTAGCAAAGCATTTGACACTGTCTCCCACAACATCCTCTTGGAGAACTTGGCTGTTCATGCCCTGGATAGGAGGATTCTTCACTGCATTGGAAACTGGCTGGATGGTCAAGCGCAAAGACTGGTGGTAAATGGTGTCACATTCAGCTGGAGACTAATCCCTAGTGATGCCTTAGGAGTCAGTTTTGAGGCCAATGTTGTTTAATATCTTCATTGATGATCTGGATGAGAGGATTGAGTGCAGCCTCAGTAAATCTGTGGGTGACACCAAGTTGGTTGGGAGTGTTGATCTGCTGGAGGGTGGGAAAGCTCTGCAGAGGGATCTGGACAGTGGTATGAGCTTCAACAGGGCAAAGTGCCAGGTCCTGCATTTGGGTCACAACAACCCCATGAAACTCTACAGGAAGTATCACAGTATGTTAGAGATTGGAAGGGACCTCAAAAGATCATCAAGTCCAATCCCCCTGCCAGAGCAGGAACACCTAGATAAGGTTACATAGGAATGTGTCCAGGTGGGTTTTGAATGTCTCCAGAGAAGGAGACTCCACAACCTCCCTGGGCAGCCTGTTCCAATGTTCTGTCACCCTCACTGAGAAGAAGTTTCTTCTCAAGTTTAAGTGGAACCTCTTGTGTTCCAGTTTGTACCCATTACCCCTTGTCCTATCATTGTTTGCCATTGAGAAGAGCCAGGCTCCATCCTCATGACACTCCCCCTTTATATATTTATATACACTAATAAGGTCACCCCTCAGTCTCCTCTTCTCCAAACTATAGAGACCCAGCTCCCTCAGCCTTCCCTCATAAGGGAGATGCTCCACTCCCTTAATCATCTTAGTTGCCCTGCGCTGGACTCTCTCCAGCAGGTCCCTGTCCTTCTTGAACTGAGGGGCCCAGAACTGGACACAATATTCCAGATGCGGTCTCACCAGGGCAGAGTAGAGGGGAAGGAGGACCTCTCTCGACCTACTGACCACCCCCCTTCTAATACACCCCAGGATGCCATTGACCTTCTTGGCCACAAGGGCACAGTGTTGGCTCATGGTCATCCTGCCATCCACTAGGACCCCCAGGTCCCTCTCCCCTACACTACTCTCTAACAGGTCGTTCCCCAACCTATACTGGAACCTGGGGTTGTTCCTGCCCAGATGCAGGACTCTACACTTTCCCTTGTTATATTTCATCAAGTTTCTCCCTGCCCAACTCTCCAGCCTGTCCAGGTCCCGCTGGATGGCAGCACAGCCTTCTGGCGTGTCAGCCACTCCTCCCAGCTTAGTGTCATCACCAAACTTGCTGACAGTACACTCAATTCCCTCATCTAAATCATTGATGAATATATTAAATAATACTGGTCCCAGTACTGACCCTTGAGGCACTCCACTAGATACAGGCACCCAACTAGACTCCGCCCCATAGACTACAACTCTCTGGCTTCTCTCCTTCAGCCAGTTTGCGGTCCACCTCACCACCTGATCATCCAGGCCACACTTCCTCAATTTAGCTATGAGGGTGCTGTGGGAGACTGTGTCAATTGCTTTGCTAAAGTCAAGGTAGACCACGTCCACCGCTCTGCCATCATCCGTCCATCGTGTTATTTCCTCATAAAAGGCTATGAGGTTGGTCAAGCATGACTTCCCCTTGGTAAAGCCATGTTGACTGCCCCTCATAACCCTCTTATCCTTGACATGCCTTAAGATGGCATCAAGGATAAGGTGCTCCATCACTTTCCCAGGGATGGAGGTGAGGCTGACCGGTCTATAGTTACCCGGGTCCTCCTTCTTGCCCTTTTTGAAGACTGGAGTGACATTTGCTTTCCTCCAGTCCTCAGGCACCTCTCCTGTTTCCCAAGACTTGGTAAAGATGATGGAGAGTGGTCTAGCAATGACTTCCGCCAGTTCTCTCAGCACCCGCGGGTGCATCCCATCTGGACCCATGGATTTATGGATGTCCAGATTGCTCAACTGGTCCCTAACCCATTCCTCGTCGACTAAGGCAAACTGCTCCAGTGACCTGACTTCATCTGAGGTCTCAGGAGTACAGGGCTCTTCAGGACTGCCTCCGGCAGAGTAGACAGAGACAAAGAAGGCATCCAATAACTCTGCCATCTCTGTATCTTCTGTCATCAGGGCACCCATCCCATTCACCAGTGGGCCAACCTTGCCTCTGGTATTAGTTTTATCAGCTATGTATTTGAAAAAGCTCTTTCTGCTATCCTTGACCCCTCTTGCCAGATTTAATTCTAAGGAGGCCTTAGCCATCCTAGCTGCCTTCCTACATCCTCTAGCAGCAGCTTTATATTCCTCCCAAGTGGCCAGCCCCTCCTTCCATGACCTATAAACTCTCCTCTTCCACTTGAGCATACCCAGCAGTTCCTTATTTAGCCACGCAGGTCTCCTGGCCCTCTTCCTTGACTTCCTACGTGTCGGGATGCTCTGCTCTTGAGCTTGGAATAAGCAATTCTTGAATGTCAACCGACTATCTTGGGCCCCTTTACCTTCAAGCAGCCTTGCCCATGGGATTTCCCCTAGCAATTGCTTGAAAAGGCCAAAGTTTGCCCTGCTAAAGTCCATTGTTGCAATTCTACTTGCTATTGTACTGGCCCTACCACACAAGATCCTGAATTCCACCATCTCGTGGTCGCTGCAACCAAGGCAGCCCTCAACCTTTACTGCTTCGACCAGCCCCTCCTTGTTAGTGAGGATGAGATCCAGCAGCGCTCCTCTCCTGGTTGGCTCATCCACCATTTGGATGAGGAAGTTATCATCCATACACTGGAGGAACCTCCTGGACTGTGGCTGGGTTGCTGAGTAGTCCTTCCAGCAAACATCAGGGAAATTAAAATCCCCCACGACGACCAGGGCCTGTGACTGTGAGGCCGCTCTCAGCTGCCTGTAGAAGGCCTCGTCAACTTCCTCACCCTGATCTGGTGGCCTGTAACAGACACCCACAACAGTATCGCCCCTGCCAGCCTGCCCCTGAATTCTCACCCACAGACTCTCAACTCGCTCGTCCCCTGTCCCTGGACAGAACTCAGTACATTGCAGCTGCTCTCGCACATAAAGAGCAACCCCACCACCCCGCCTGGCTGGCCTGTCTTTCCTGAAAAGGACATAGCCCTCCATGAATATATTCCAGTCATGTGAGCTGTCCCACCACGTCTCTGTAATTGCCACCAGATCATAATCTCCTGACTTAACACAGGTCTCCAACTCCTCCTGCTTATTTCCCATGCTGCACGCATTGGTGTATAGGCATTTCAAGGAGGGAGCTGAGCTCACCGATTTCACCCTAGGATTATAGGAGGCCTCCCAGTCTTCATCAATCCTAGCGTGCTGCCCCACTGGGGCAAGCCCAGTTACAACCCCATCCCCCTTCGAATCTAGTTTAAAGCTCTCCAAATGAGCCCTGTTAATTCATGCCCCAGCATCCTTTTGCCTCTGTGAGTTAAACCTTTCCCACGTGCCATCATCTGGACTGGAGCCTTATAAAACCAGCTGTTATCAAAGAACCCAAAGCCCTGCCTAAAGAACCAGTCTCGTAGCCAATCGTTTATGGACTGAATTTTCCCATTCAGTCCCACATCATCACCGGAAGATGGAAGAACTGAGGAGAAGATCACTTGAGCCCCAGACTCTTTCACCATCCGCCCCAAGGCCCTGTAGTCTTTCTTCATCCCCCTCAGACTGCGGGAAGCAGCTTCCCCCCCACCTGTCTGGAAGACCAGCAGCGGGTAGTAGTCTGTCGGGTGCACCAGGCTGGGGAGCGCCCTGGTGATATCCCTGATCCGGGCTCCAGGCAGACTACACACTTCCCTGTGATGAGGGTCAACTCTGCATATCGGGCCCTCTGTTCCTCTCAGAAGGGAATCGCCTACGACAATGACCTTTCTTTCTTTCTTGTCAGAGGCAGTCTTGAGGCGTGAAGTTGACCGCCTTTTCCTGTGTGACCTTGTAGTCTGGCCTTGCACCACATCCTCACTTACCTCTCCATCAAGATCCAGGGCCTCAAACCTATTACGGAGGGACACCTGGGGAAGCAGGGCAGGAAGGGAGGAAGGTTGCCCACGGTTCCGAACTGGAACTCGCTTCCAGCCCTCATCGTCTTTTTGGTCCCTTACCTCTGTGCGACAGCTACAGGGCAGGGGCTGTCTCGGGCCATCCCCCTCTGTCTGAGAGGACAGGGGGTCCATCCCTTTTTGGGAGGTATCTCCCTGGAACCGTTCCTGCTGGCATGCCAGGGAGTTACTCCACCAGTTGATCTCCCTTTCACACTCCCTGATGGTCCTCAGCATCTCAACCTCCTCTTTAAGTTCTGCCACCAATCTAAGCAGATCTTCTACCTGCTCACACCTCACACAGGTGGAATGCTGGCCTCCCTCCCTCGGCAGCAGCAGGCTCTGGCACTCCTTGCAGCCGGAGACCTGAACAGTGACGGTCTGGGACAGGATCTCTGTCTGAGTTGCTACAGTCTCCTTACTGCAAGCTCTCCTTCTGGAGGCGACCATATTGGTCAGCAGTCTGGGACACCAGCAACAGAGTCTGCAACACGACCTGCTTGTTCCTCCCTGCGCCTGCTGGGCAGCTACCGGTCGCTGCCCTCCCAAAGGTTCTTTCAAGGCAAGGGGCAGGGGTGCGGTCGCCGTTACCGCGGGAACGCCCCCTGTCACATCAGCCGCTCTCTCACAACGGCTGCTGGGGCTTCGGGGATCGGGAGATGTCTCTGTGCTATCCCCTCTGATTTTCCTAATCTCTGCTGAACCTCGTGGTCTCTGAAGCGTGCCGGCTCCGGCTCTAGCTGTGCTAGCTCCGATCAGCTGACTGACTGTGGCTGGAAAGCTGTTCATGGGAAAAGGACCTGGGAGTGCTGATTGACTGCCATTGAACATGAACCAACTTGTGGCCAGGTGGCCAAAAAGACCAAAAGCATCCTGGCCTGTATCAGAAACAGCTTAGCCAGCAGGGCCAGGAAGTGATCATCCCCCAGTACTTGGCACTGGTGAGGCTGCACCTTGAATACTGTGTTCAGTTCTGGGCCCGTCACTACAAGAAAGACATTGAGGAGCTGAAGCCTGGAGAGTAAGTCTTATGAGGAGCGGCTGAGGGAACTGGGCTTGTTTAGTTTGGAGAGAAGATGGCTCAGGATGAGCCTTACCACTCCACTACTACCTGAGAGGAGATTGTAGTGAGGTGGGAGTTGGTCTCTTCTCCCAAGTTACAAGCAATAAAACAAGTGGTAACCGCCTCAAGCTGCTCCAGGGGAGGTTTAGAGTGGATATTTTGAGAAATTTCTTCACTGAGGCCCTCTCAGTGGTCAGATATTAGAAGAGGGTGCCCAGGGAAGTGGTGCAATCACTGTCCCTGGAAGCGTTCAAAAACAGTTCTGATGGGACCCTTAGTGACATGGTTTAGTGGTGGTCTTGGCAGTCCTGGAGTAATGATTGGACTCGATGATCTTTTCCAACCTAATTGCTTCTATGATTCTATGAGTCTCTGATTATCTCTACTCATATACTGAGATATATTTACTCTTGCTGTTGCTGTTGCTATTATTAACTCAAAGAAAAGTAGTGCCAATGCATTTATGTTCGCACAATGCCTTTATTACAAAACATTTGGAGGCTTATAGATTTTTTCTGTTTAACTAAAGAAACTGTCATGAAAAATCTGCTTTGTCTAGCGTAAAAAAATTATTTCTTATGTTTCAAAATTAAATGATCACTTATGGCATCCTCCTAGTCTGGAGGACATATTTTTCAAGTTAACATTCTTTGTCAGGAGTATGATATAGCAAACAAACCACCCCATGATATAATGTTAAAGCATAGGACATACAGTAATGCATATAAATACAGAAGTATCATACACAAGAAGTAAGTTATTTTATATAATTCTTTATTTTATAGAAATTATTTATTTAAGGGGTTGGCTGGGCTCCAATCTCCTCAGAAATAATCACTGTTTATTTTCAAACTCTTTAACATATGTAATCAGGAAAACTTCCTGCCCACAAAAAAGTGTATCCAAAAAGCCCCACCAAAGAAAACAAAAAACCAACCAACCAAAGAAAAACCTAGCAACATAAAACCCATAAAAACCCAAGCTCCATGAACAAGCATAACCACCACAAAGAGAATGTGTAAACTTCTAAACAGTGCAAAGTGACAATGAAATTACACAGCTAAGGCCTATGAATCATCTGGTTACATCTGAGCACCTCCTGGGTAATAATGTGTCTTTGCTCACCTTATAATTTAAATCACGTGACAACTTTAGAGTTTTCCAAACTTGCCAATTTCCTCATTTCTCATTGAAGCAAACACATGTTTTTAGAGCTGCCTTACAGAGCTGATTATTTACTCTGTAGGAACAAATAAAGAGCTCTTTTGGATATGTTTTAATGCCCCCTTTAATTCTGCGCTATATCTGTGTGGTTAGGTCATTCCTCTCTTATTCACAGTGAAATTACTGCACCAGACACTGATAGAGAAAAGGGTTCTACTTTGTCCATTACAGTGCAAAAGCATAAACTGAAATTTTTGAGCCCCTGACTGACCCTTTTGTTCTGGAAACCAAAGACAGATGATGTTCTACCTTATTGTTTGAAGTTTGTTAGAATCCTTAGGAAAGCAGCAAATGAACGTAAGTCAGGCAAAGTGACACTTGAGAAAATAAGTTAAATTACCAATATTTAAACAAGAATGCTAAGAATATGCAGGATTCTTAAATATGTTAAAGATAACATATACAGCAGATTAACAGGATATAGACTACATTAATAGTGAAAAAGAATGGCAACTGACAGTTGCCTACTATCAGGAGCTCTTTTGATTTGAAAATGTAACCCAGGCAGTACAGAAAATAATTATAAGCAATCATCAGGGGAAATGTTGCTTGCACCATGGCAGTGAATAACTGTTAGACTATATAAAATATGAGAAAACGAAAATTCAGGAAAAAAAAATAGCTATCAAGTAACATAATCAATAAATCACTTTGTAATATTTAAGGCAGAGCAAGAAACATTACTTACACATAAGTGAAAAGCCGTATTATTTGTAATGTTTACCTTGTCAAAGTCCCAACTTCATTAAAGCTTCTTTATTGAGTTTTTGAAGACCCAGGAACCAGTACGTGCTCAACCCTTTTCTGTGTCTTTATATTTTAGTTGTGCTGGCTGTGTTATGATTAAAAAGTCTGATGCTGATTATTGATTATAACATAAAGGACATTCACAATTTGGGACTCAATTTATTGAGTTATAAGTTTGTTAATGGTGATGCTGACTATCGATGATGTTACACTTTTTAAATGCGGGAGCACAGTTCCTGCACTGAATTTGTGTTAAATATGTCCATGAGATTATGGTTTTCATTCAATAATTCAATGCAGTCTGCTCTTGAACTATATTTTAACTATAGGTTTTGAATTTTTTAACTTCCTTTGCATCCTGCAGTTTCATTTTCACTGTTCAGTTATTGGGCATATATTTACCAAAGCCTGGAATTTCCTTGGAAATTTCACAGATCACTTGTGATCTTTTAATAACTCAGCATTTTTCAGGACCTTTCACAGCCTAACACTGCTTTTGTTTGAGATCTCATGACCTTTTCAAAGATTTTTCTTTTTCTTTGTCTGCCTTTCTGTTCTTCGGTGTGAAGCAAATAGAAGCAAATATGAGTAAATATTTGAAACTAGCTCTAAGCTGTGGTTCAACAGCTGGGTGAAAATTTGTATACATGAGACTTCCTTTCAGAAGAGTATCTAGACTTTTTAAAGCAATGGAGGTGTATTGAAACAAATATAAATTTGTTCCAACACAAAAACTCCTACAGGCCAAGAGAAGGAGAATTACCACAATTACTTTTTCTTTCTGTGCTGCTGCTTTTCTCTACAAGTCACACTGAAGTGACTGGATTTTGGTCTTTAGTCTTTCAAAATGTTTTTAGGTTTTTTGTTTTGTTTTTTTTTTTCTAGCAGCAAAAAATATTTCTTCTTGGTTGGAAGGAAGATGCACAGAGATTTGATTTGTGGAGTTCATTCATAGTATCAATGTAGGGTTTTTTGGTTTGATTTCATTTTTTTCATACAGAACTGAACAACCAAGATCTTATTCTTCTTTTCATGTCTTGATTTCTCTTTGCTTCATGCATACTGCATGCATATCCAAAACACATTAAAAAAATGCATTGCTAATTCTCATGGTTCTGTTTAATGGCTGTTTTTCTATTTGTTCACTAAATTTGACTGTCTTCCAAAGGCTGCAGTGAGAACCAAAAGATGGCCATTCTAGAAATGTAGAAAAATCCTCAAAAAAATGAGTGGAGAATGAATTTTAACATTTAAATATTTACATCCATGAATATAAACTCAGATTACTTTCTAGATTAATTTATAGCTTAATCTGTACTCCATAAAAACTGATCAAAGCCAAAAGGTTAATTACCTAAGATAATTAAAATTTATCCAGTGCTAAAGAAATCTTTCAGAAAAAAATTAGTCTGCATTTTTTTTTCCTTACACTTTAAGTTCTAAATACCTTGGCAAAAACTTTTAGATGAACTTTAAGACCTTGTCTTCATTTTATGCTTATTGAAGTTATGATAGTAGTAAGACTAATGTGCTGACTCCTGAGATATCACATCATAAGATTTTAATGGCAGCTTGACATATAAATCCTACTGCCAAACACAATAAATCATTGTTATATCCTAAACAGCCATGGTGAAGGACAGTTCTTGTCCATGGTTAATTCAAATTTCTTCTTCCAATATTTTCAAACAGAGACTCATAGTGTTACAATTGAGTGTTATGCTTGTACTGTTTTAGGGAAAAACACATCAGCAAATAATCTTAATTAACCAATGAGCTTTATCAGTGAGAAGCAAAACAAAATGAAATGGAAAGGAAAGAAAAAGAATACGCCACAGAAGATGTTGTGTGAAGGCTTTTCACTGTGTCAGAGAAAGGGAAGTGCTCAGGGAAACAGCTTTTTCCTCATAATAATGAGGAAAAGTCTGTTCTTGATGGTATAGGCATTTGTCATATCATTTTTACAGAGAGTGAAAGTACATGATGCTGAAAGAAAGAAAAACTTATGTTTTCTGTCTTATCCCATTGGTCAATAAAATACTTTCAAACGAGCTTCAGACTTGTATTTTTGTTAGTGCTTCAAAGCTGCTTGGACCTGCTTTATCCAAACACCATTTAGCAAAGTTCTGTTTAATTTGGTATTGCCAGTTCTCCAAGTGATGATCACTTTGATTACTTTAATCTCTTGTTATTATACTTACCCAAGACCAAGAATCAAAACATACATTGTGATCTGATTTCAAAGGAATTTACGAGGCATGAAATATGTCCTCTGTGTGTACAAATTATAGATCCCTCCATGGTCTTCTCTATGGTACTTTATTTCCTTCTTTCCTTTAGGTCTGGAAGTTCTGACAATACCTTCCTTTTCCTGAGAGACTATAGTTCATTAGAGAAGCTAATGATGAAATGGAATATTTCATTCCATTAGGGAGGTATGGAAAGAAGTGAGCCAGTCAGGAAGTCTAAAGTAAATAGAACTTACATTTTCCATGATAATTTGTTCCATCTAAGTGGAGACTGGAATTTCAGTATAGTCCTTTTTTTTTTTTTTTTTCAATGGAAAATCAAAACCAGTGAAATTCTGAGAGAAATTGGTTGAATCTTATTTTCTTAATTTTTCCATGATTGTATGAATCCAATTCTTGACTACTCAGTGTCACTGAGTATCAAAGCTTACTGTTTCCAAGGTGAAAAAATATTTTGGTTGGGATTTTATTTTATTTTATTTTTTAGTTTGGGGAGCTGGTTGATTTTTGCTTTGTTTCATTAGTTTTGGGTTTGTTTTGTTTTTTGTCCCTGTACGCCCCTACATACATCCCTAAAAGGTCGTATTACATTTATGTATCCCAATTTTTAACCTTGATGATGCTCTCTCTATTGGCTCTTTTCTTCTATGAGATAATCAGAGGTTTTCAATAACAGTCTGTTTAGTCCCACCTTCCAGATAATTCTTTTGTAAAGTACAACAATGGCTGCTATTGACCATAAAAATCTTGCTTGTTATTTCTTTTCCATCTCTTAGGGTGTATTACCATACCAAATGATTATTTGTATGCAGTGTTTGAAGGTGTTTTTTTTCTTCAATAACTTAATGTTGTCCCAAATATTATTAAAAATTTAACATATTGCTTGTATTCTATCTCTTATTTCGCTTTTTTTAAAAGCTGTGGAAAAAAGAGTTGGATATTTTTTTCATTATTACTTTCTGTAAATTTATGCTGCATGCTCCCGATGTCTTTAAAATTCAAACCTTATGTCCCCTCTAAATACTTTGCTTTACTAGAGCTACAAGGTACACAATACAGTGTGCAGACAACTGAGCCTTTCTTGAGTTCTTGACACCTCACCTTTGGTTTCCTATTGTACTGAAAGAGAATTAGCATATTTGCTTCTCTCATGCCAAAAGTTTTCTGAAAATTTCCAGTGAATGTGGTTTGTTGCTTTATTTGCTATTTCTCGATATGCATACTATCTGTGTAAGCTGAATTGTCACAACTTTCATTCCAGTGTTCTTTATAGTAAAATAGTCATTCTTATTTCTGGTGGTTTGTTTTTTTTTTGTTTTTTTTTTTTTTTTTTTGGTTTTTGGTTTTTTTTTGTTTTTTTTATTATTATTTTCAATGCTATTAAGAGATATTAAAAATAGCATTTTAGAAAAATCATATAATTGTATAGAAAAATCATAGAATCATAGGACATCTCTAATTGGAAGTGACACATAAGGGTCATTGAGGCCAACTCCCTGCTCCTAGCAGGATAACAATCATAATTTCAAAATAAATTATTATACATATTTTCCCCACCTTTGATAGTAAGTATTTCCCTGTATTTCCCATGGACCATTTTAATTGGTACTGTTTGCGATTTTCTTTTTGTCTTTTCCTTCTTCTCTGCTTATGACTTTAACAACCAATGTGCAGCAAATTTGACGTTCTGCATAATATCTTCATAAAGATTTGTGTTCCTTGTAAACTCACTACGATTTCTTATTTTCCCTTGTGTTTTGCTTTTTATGCTCCCTTTATAATGTTGGTCTTCTACTATATTCTTTGTGACTTTGGCACTTTAATTTAATGTGTCTTTTCACATGTCACCTCCTATTGATGGATGTTAACACTCTTCTATCATACATTCTTTATTAGGTCCCTGTGGCTGCTACTCAGGCAGAATTCAAAGTGAAAGATAACGTCAAGATTCTCATCTTGGATTCAAAAATTCCTGAAATCACTTATTTGCTTGCAGAGTTATGACAAGAACTAAATCTTTTTGTCATTGAGTCATAAAGGAAGTCTAAGGGGTGACATCATTGCAGTCTACAATTTCCTCAAGGGAGGCCAGGGAAGCAGGAGGTGTTGATCTCCTCTCTTTAATGACCAGTGATAGGACATGAGGAAATGGGATGAAGCTGCGTCAGGGAAAGTTCAGTTTGGACATTAGAAAAAAGTTCTTCACTGAGAGAGTGTTCGGTCACTGGAACGGGCTCCCCAGAGAAGTGGTCATGGCACAGGCCTGTCAGAGTTCAAGAAGCGTCTGGATGATGCTTATAGTCATATGATTTAGTTTTAGGTAGTCCTGCAAGGAGAAGGGATTTGAACTTAACGATCCTTATGGGTCCCTCCCAACTTGAGATTTCCATGATTTTATGATTCTAACATTAGGTCAAGTATTTGGATGATGCTTTTTAGTTTTAGGTAACCCTGTGAGAAACAGGGATTTGGACTCAATGATCTTTAAGGGTCCCTTCCCACTTGAGATGATAGTCTGATTCTGTGATAACAGTCTCAAATCCTCTCTAGATCATATGAAGGACTAAAGATACACACACACACAAAACTGTGATCTAATTTTGGTTATGTAAAGACTTAAAATTCAAATCCTGGTTGTGTTATTTCCTTAAGTTTAATATCTACTAATAAGTAAACAAGAAAATATGTTTTGGAAAAAACAAGGGTACCTCTTTATGTCTTTTTTATTTTTTAGTTCCCCTTCCCCCCAATCTATCCCCCCCATCCTTGCTTAAATTTTAAATGTATTGGGATTTCAGAATTTAACAATAACTGTTGGGGCTGTGTCACCACTGTGTAACTCTAGTTTTATGCCAGCATAACTCTACTATTATATATGGATATGGTATTAGAATTAAGTTGTAGTGGTCTGGCTAGCCAGAAATGTGAATGCCATGAAGGTGATCTGGGTGTAGAAGTTAATTGTTAACATCCAAAAAAGATCAAAAGTGTCTGGTTTCTAAAAGGCCATTGTGGTGGACTTGACCTTGGCTGGATGCTGAATGCTGGGTGCCCATGAAGCTGCTCTATCACTCCTTCTCATCTGTATTGAGGAGAAAAAAATATGATAAAGGCTGATGGGCCCAGATAAGGACAGGGACAGATCACTCAGCAATTCCTTAGAAAAACAGACTTAACATGGGGAAATTAGTTTAATCAAATCAGAGTACGGTAATCAGGAAGAAAACAAAAAAATCTTAAAAATTAAACCTTCCCCTGAACCCTCCCTTCCTGGGGAAGGACAACTTCATGAAGACTTTTCTCTACCTCCTCCCCTCCCAGCAGCACAAGGAGGTGGTAAATGTGGGTTGCAGACAGTTCTTCACAGGTTATCTCTACTGCTCCTTCCTCCTCAGGGAAGGACTCCTCACCCTCTGCTCCAGTGTGGGGTCCTTCTCACAGGAGAAGGTCCTCCATTAAGTCCTCCAATGTGAATTATTCCCATAAGCTGCAGTTCTTCACAAACTGCTTCAGCATGGATTCCTTCCATGGGGTGCATCCTTCAGGAATAGACTGCTCCAGCGTGGGTCCCCCATGGTGTTACAGCTCGCCTCACAAATGTGCTCCAGTGAGAGCTACTCTCTCCACGAGACCACAGATCCTGCCAGAAGCCTGATCCAGAGCGGGTGCCCAAGGGGTCACAGCCTCCTTTGGCCACTTCCCTGCTCTGGCATGGGGTCCTCCATGGGCCGCAGGTGAATATCTGCTCCACCATGGACCTCCACGGGCAGCAGGGGGATATCCTGGTTCACCATGGGCTGCAACATGTGCTGCACCCCTCTGTCGTGGTTTCAGCCCAGGCCATAAATTAGAACCATGCAGTCTACTTCCCCCCCCCCAACCCTTTCTTCCCCCCGCTCCTGGAGGGACATCGAGGAGAATCGAAAGAATGCAACTCCCATGGGTTGAGATAAGAACAGTTTAGTAACTAAAATATAACACAAACCACTACTGCTGCCACCAATAATAATAATGATAAAGGAAATAACAAGGGAAGAGAATACAACACCTCACCACCTGCCGACTGATGCCGATACCGATACCTCGCCCCCCACCCAGCAGTGTGCTAGCCCTTCCGGGTAACTCTCAGTTACCTCCTTGGCATGACGTGCTGTGGTATGGAATATCCCTTTGGCTAGTTTGGGTCAGGTGTCCTGTCCCTGCTTCCTCCCGGCTTCCCCTCCTCCCTGGCAGAGGATGAGACTCACAAAATCCTTGGTCAGACTAAACATTCTGACCAGCAAGTGAAAACATAGGTTTTATCAGTACTGTCCCCAGGCCGAAAAATCAAAACCACAGCGCTGCACCAGCTACTAAGAAGGAGAAAAAGTGACTGCTACTGCTGAACCGAGGACACCCTCCTTCATCACTGACCTTGGTGTTTGCAGAGTGTTTCTCGCATACTCTCACTACACGTTCGGGTTGCTGTTTGTTGCTAAACCACAGGCTTTTTTGTCCTTCTTAAATGTTGTCACGGAGGCTCTACCACTGTTGCTACATGTGTTAAATAATTCAGATGACCCTGTGTCGTGGTTTAAGCCAGTTGGCAAGTCAGCCACGCAGTTTTTACTCTCACCCTCCCCCACCCCCCCCAGAGGGATGGGGAGGAGAATCGAAAGAATGTAACTCCCACGGGTTGAGATGAAAACAGTCCAGTAACTAAGGTATAACACAAATCACTACTGCTGCCAATAATAATGATAAGAGAAATAACAAGGGAAGAGAATATGATACCACCCGCTGAAAACGAGCACGACAGAGGAGAGAGCGTGCCCTTCCAGGTAACTCCCAGTTACATCCCCGGGCGTGACATGCTGTGGTATGGAATACCTCTTTGGCTAGTTTGGGTCAGGTGTCCTGTCCCTGCTTCCTCCCGGCTTCTCCTCCTCCCTGGCAGAGCATGAGACTCACAAAGTCCTTGGTCAGGGTAAACATTCTGACCAGCAACTGAAAACATCGGCTTTATCAGTATTATTCCCAGGCCGAAAAATCAAAGCCACAGCGCTGCACCAGCTACTAAGGAGAAAAAGTGACTGCGGCTGCTGAACCCAGGACACCCTGCATATAAACAAATGAATCCTAGGTTTCATGTAACAGTATTTTCTGGATGAGAAAGCTGTTAATAAGAAAAAAAATAAACAGAATTTAAACATAAAAGTGCAATATTTTCATTGCCAAAATATGATTTAATTTCTCACATTCAATGAAAGTCAAATATATAAAAGTTACAAGGCGTAATCAAATCCATTCTATATCTTAAAGAATGACAAACTGTTCAACCTGAAGTCCATATATAACCACTCTATTTCTTTATTTTAAGGAAGATTGTATTTTTTCTTCTTCTGAGATTCAAAAGAGATAAATACATCAAATAAATATAGAGTAGGATAAAATATACATAGGCTACACTACACCTGAGGAATGTTTGAGTAATGAGGTGAGGAAAACCAAAGTTGGCTATCTGGGCTAGTCCAGCAAGGAAAGACTAGAGTTTAGAGGATCTGAGAAGGGAGTATAAAATATTCTTCTAGCATTTTCCTGCCCAAGAATAGTCCCAGATTAAAGTTTGTTTGGAAGACATTAAAGCCTGCAGAAGGGCTTATTTCTATCATAATTACACTACAGTATTTTTGTTTCCTTTATGGAAATCCTTACAATTCAGTCTCCCCTTTGAATCTCAATGAGTAAAGTCTTGTTCCTATTTCTCTGTTAATTGGTCAAAACACATGGGAATAGTGCGTAGAAGGAAATTACAGAGAATCAGAAATCAAAGGATACTTTCCAAAATCATTTGTTCTCATTTCTGCTGGCCATCCAGCTACCATCCTTCACATGAATAGGAAAGAAGTGATAAGTTGTTATACTATTACAGCAACAATTATAGTCTAAACTTTTTTTGTGGATAAGGTAATCATTGTGCACTTGGCTCTAGAACTACATCTTTATATACGAAAATAAGTCTTTTTTTTAAAAAAAAAAGGTAAAAAGTGGGACAATATTAGCAGATGAGAAAAGGTAACATCACCTCCTTACATGGCACTGACAAGAGCAATATTTGAAAGGTGGATCTATGATTCTATGATTCTATATAGCTAGACATTCAAAAACGTAACAGATTACCAAGGTCACTGAGTCCAGAATTTTGCAATTCAGAACCCTGTGTAATTGAAATTTAGTTGTGAAGAGAAGAGGGAGTATCACAGTTTACATACATTCACACAGTATAAAATATAAAACATTCCTCTGCCCTCTATCAGAATATTAAAAGCTTTTCTGCTTGAAACACAAACACTGTAAAGCACTAAAAGGGGAAGCAGGAGAAATCAAAGAAAACATCACAAAAGGGATTACAAAAGAAAACCTTTAAAAAATACCAGATAACATTTTCTAGAGCATTTATTTTTGCAGCCCAGAAAGCCAGCTGTATCCTGGGCTGTGTTAAAAGGAGTGTGACCAGCAGGTCAAAAGATGTGATCCTGCCCCTCTACTCTGCTCTCTTGATACCCCACTTGGACTATTGTGTACAGTTCTGGTGTCCTGAACATAAAAAGGACATGGAACTGTTGGAGCAAAACCAGAGGAGGGCCACAAGGATGATCAGGGGGCTGGAGCACCTCCCGTATGAAGCAGACTGGGATAGTTGGGGCTGCCGAGCCTGGAGAAGAGAAGTCTGCATGATAGATATAAGGAAGAAATTCTTTACTGTGAGGGTGTTGAGCCACTGGACCAGATTGCCCAAGAAAATGGTAAATGCTCCATCCCTGGCAGTGTTCAAGGCCAGGTTGGACAGAGCCTTGGGTGACATGGTCTAGGGTGAGGTGTTCCTGCCTATGGCAGGGGGGTTGGAACTAGATGATCTTAAGGTCCTTTCCAACCCTGATCATTCTATGATTCTATGATTCTTTGATTCTATGATTTGTGGTCTGATTAATACACTTCCTAATAAGAAATATGAAGAGATCATTATATAGTTTGTTGCAAATAAGATTAAGAAGCAACTTGCTCACAATCTCATAAGATCTTATTTTATAATTGATTTATTTAAGTTAGCAAATGAAAGCATAACAAGATCCAGTTACTAGGAATCAGAAAATTCTCACTCAAAATAAGCTTCAGATTTTTAATATTGTATTAATCATTAATAGCTAAAACCAAAAGTCTCCAAAAAAAGAAAAAAAACCCAAACATCCCAGAACCTTAGTATAATCCACACTTTGATTCATGGTTGAGTTTACAGACAAAGATATTCAGCAGAATTAACAGCTAAGTAGGAAGACCAGTATAATTCTTCTGGCATTAGAATGCCCAAGGTAACCACAGTGATATTATGCTTGTGTACAGTGTGTAATTGCCTAATCACTAATGGCTAATCAGTTCTCTCCAAATTTACCACTGTCACTACTAGACCTCCGACTCATTTCATATGCTGATTTGCAAGTATAATTCTCTCAATCTGAAATTGTAATTTTAACAGGTCTGCCAGATGTTGGGTTAATTCAAGAGATTAAATTACATAACTAAGGACCTTCACAAGTCTAGCATCAAGAAATAAAAAGATCAACAGCTTGATCTGAAGTTCAACAAATTGATCTTTACCCAGCAGGTCAAATAACACTGAATCCCTTTCCTGGGTATGTATATAAACAACATTTTTCGCCAAAAATAGGCAATGAAATAATAAGAACTTTAAAGAACAGAGGACATTCACATCTCTGTAAGTGTTCAAAAACCATGTGTATGAGACCTTTATTAACATGGTTTAGTACTGGACTTCGCAGTCTTGGGGTAAAGGTTGGACTTGATGATTTTAAAGGCCTTTTCCAACTTAGTTGTTTCTATGATTCACATTTAACCTCTAAGGAAAGTGCAGCACACATTACTCAAGTTCTTTTCATATCAACACAAAGCATATTTGGTGTGGTATCTCAGGATGATTCTAGGATGAAAACATACATACAGTACTGTCTGCCAGATTCCTAAATATAGCGAGATTTATTAACTTTCTAAATTATTGTATACAAAGGTAGCTATTTTAGAATATTTTAACAGCTTAACAGTAAAAACTAAGATAAAATGTAAGATAAAAATATACAACTAACTAGCCCATGAACTGCCTGGCTGATAAGGCTGATTTATCTAAAGCACTCACAGACATAACTATTTGGTCATGCATCTCACCTGACCTCAGCCTGGTTGAGATCTGAAGTTGCCAAAATATGAACTAGCAGTGATCCAAATGCCATATAGCCTTACCAGCATGACTTTTTGTCTAGGTTAACATTCCCTTTTCAGAACCCCATTCTACGTGCCCATAAACTGTGATGAGAATAACTGACCTGACAACTGAACAACTGTTTAAACAATACATTACCCGGAGCCTATTCAAAATATGCCAGATATTTGAGTGATGTTTTTAAAATGAAAAGTAGAACTTAACCCCTGTAGCTCAGTTCAGCCTTTATGAAGATATACGCAAAGTCTTACAAAACTGTTGTCCTGATGACTGTTTTTAAATGAGAAAAAATTCTAAGGACTGAAAAAATTCACAGGAAGTGAAAAAAAAAAGAAACGCAACCCACAACACAGACCCATAAACAAAACCAAAGACCTCTTGGAAGATGCATGTAGTTTTAATATGAGCATATTTCCATGATGTGCTGTAAATATGTTTGGATATGCACTTCAATGGCAGACTAGCAGAGTTCATGCTGTAATCCCAGCTCACTATTGGATGATGAGTGGAACTTTTATTCATGCCGAGTCAAAAGGAAATGAACTATGAACATGACAGCTCAGCAGACCAGCTCAAGATAAAAGGCAGGGATGACAACGATAATAGAGGAATAAAATGAAATAATTTGTAGTAGAGGAATAAAGCAGTATAGCGATTAAAAACAGAATGGAGACACACTGTGTCTTTGTTGTGAATAGTGAGGGAGGAGAGCGATTACCAGAGGGCAGAACAGAAAGTATGGGATGGCAAAATATCTTTTATATTTTGAATAGAGCTGTTGGCAAGGTAGAAGAATAACAATGGATTCCCACTGAGTGTGGATGAAGTTATCCAGATGATATGTGGATGATATGTGGATAATGAACAGTAGGAATGGGGATAGCCATCAACCCGTCAAAAATAATATTCAAGTGAAAATGACCTTAAGTTTCAACCAGTAGAAAGCTGTGTAAGACTTCAAAAATTAATGTCTTGAAGGAAGTTAAAACAAGGGATTCGAAAGAAAGACCATGATGTTGGTTTGTAAAATTCAAAATATTTCAGGTGTCTTCCTAAAATACATCAGCAGCCTGTGGTTTAGTACTTGAGGAACTCAATATAGTTTTGTATCTGCAAAAAAACAATTCCTAATTAAGTAAGTTTATCCAGAAGAAATAAATCACAAGTTTCTAAGAATGTGAAATTTATCCACTCTATCACATTTCTCAGAATGTGAAATTTATCCACTCGGTGGATAAAGAACTGGCTGGATGGCCGCACGCAAAGAGTTGGGGTCAATGGCTCAATGTCCAGCTGGAGACCAGGAAAGAGTGGTGTCCCTCAGGGATCGGTGTTGGGACCTGTCTTGTTCAACATCTTTGTCGGTGACATGGACAGTGGGATTGAGTGCACCCTCAGCAAGTTTGCCGATGACACCAAGCTGTGTGGTTCGGTTGACACGCTGGAGGAAAGGAATGCCATCCAGAGGGACCTTGACACGCTTGTGAGGTGGGCAGATGCCAACCTTATGAGGTTTAACCATGCCAAGTGCAAGGTCCTCCAGCTGGGTCGGAGCAATCCCAGGCACGGCACAGTTTCAGATTGGGCAGAGAAGAGATTCAGAGCAGTCCTGCTGAGAAGGACTTAGGGGTGCTGGTCGATGAGAAAATGAACAGCAGGAGGGCCACAAGTATGATCAGGGGACTGGAGCACCTCCCATATGAAGAGAGGCTGAGAAAGTTTTAGATTGGATATAAGGAAAACATTCTTTACTGTTAGGGTGATGAGGCACTGGAATGGATTGCCCAGGAAGGCTGTGAATGCTCCATTCCTGGCGGCATTCAAGGCCAGGTTGGATGAAGCCTTGGGTGGCATGGTTTAGTGTGAGGTGTTCCTGCCCATGGCAGGGGGATTGGAACTAGATGATCTTAAGGTCCTTTCCAACCCTAACTATTCTATGATTCTATGATTCTAAGTTGGGGCTGTTCAGCCTGGAGAAGAGAAGGCTGCATGGAGGCCTCATAACAGCCCTCCAGTATCTGAAGGAGGGCTATAGGGATGCTTGGGAGGGACCCTTCATTTGAGACTATAGTGTTAGGACAAGGGGTAATGAGTTGAAACTTAAACAGGGGAAGTTTAGATTGGATATAAGGAAGAAGTTCTTTACTGTAAGGCTGGCAAGGCACTGGAATGGGTTTCTCAGGGAAGCTGAGAATGATTCATCCCTGGCAGCGTTCAAGGCCAGGTTGGACAGAGCCTTGGGTGACATGGTTTAGCCTGAGGTGTCCTTGCCCATGGCAGGGGAGTTGGAACTAGATGATCTTAAGGTCCTTTCCAACCATAACTACTCTGTGATTCTATGTTTTTTTCTTTCTTTTCTCTTTCTTTTCATTTGTCCTTTACCTCACAAAAGCTGGTACTGAATTGAACAAATTACTGTTAGGAGATTCATGAAAAGCAAAAATATTTTAAATGAGGTTTGAAGTGATTTTATGCCACATTATTGATGTGCAATGCTCATCTCTCTTTTCATTGTTCCTCTTTTACATGACATGTAAATGCTAAGAAAAGAAGCTAATTTTAGCCATACATTTCTGTAGCTAAAAAAATAGTTAATTAGATGGCATATCCTGGCCACTTCAGTCACCCTAGAAGTGTTTATAAATGGCCCTTACAGAAATAACTAATTTGTTACAGTTTAAATATTCATAGGTTCTCATATGCACATTATGCAATGTCTGGGTACTCTGTGTTGGTCTGTTTGTACTGCTGAACTAAAGAGGTGAATGATGTAATAATTAGGACTTGGAGTAAAAAAACAAATATTCCTCTTTATGTGACAACTCAGAACACCTAATAATATGCCTAACATTAAGCAAGTATTCCATTTTCATCAAAGTCAATTGGACTTATGCATATGTTACAATTAGATGAATAAATATGGATCTATAGAGTGATTCAGACCATTTGAGTTCAAGCATTATCATTCCAGGTGACACTAAACAGATGCATCATATTAATGACATCCTGAAAAAAATAAATAAAAAATTGCACATTTAGTGAAAATGTTACATATTTTATTTCAGAAAAATAAGACAATAATATATTTCTTTGAGAGGTAAAATAAAGAAAAAACAGTAACCTAGCTAGTTAGGGTAGCTGATATCTAAACCTGGTTTTCATAGAGGAATAGTTCTAAAGTGAGCTATCTAATTCTTCACTATGTTAATGCAATTTTTTTTTTATAAAGAACATAACTTTTTTTCTCATCTGTATTTTCTCGAATTCTTTCTCTCCAACAAATAACCTGCTTACATTTTTTCACTTTCAACATGCATTAGAAATATTTTAAAAATATTTACTAAATTCATTAGTTATACCTTTTTTTACAGTTTTGAAAATATAACCTATTTTTACCCTGACATCTTAGAAACCAAAAGATAAAACAAACCAGCAAACAACAAAACCCTCCCATGCTTTAAGAATAATTAAAAGCTGGTTTATGTCTAGTTATGTTCAAATCTCAAGGTTTTGATGAGCAGAGTAGATTAATTCATTATTTTTAGCCCCTCAGAATGCTTTGCTTTTTTAAAAATTAGTGTTATTACTATAAAATTACTGTAAGATTACTGTTTAATACATTAATTTAGTACAGAAGATTTAGAAAAATTTTTTGCTAGCATTGAGGGAAAAATTAGCACTAAATACAGCTGAAAATTGCACATTTATAAAGCATGAGTTCTGTATTTTAATGGTAAAATTTCATAATTTAGCAATTAAATCTACCTTTCAGATTGTATCAGTAAATAAGAGACACTATAAAAAAAAATGAATTGCAGAAATATGATTAGAAATTAATTCTGTTGTTTGCTGTTTCAGCATCTTGCAGAACCATAGGACCATAAGGCCTTTCTTAAGGCCAAATATCTATACTGTTTCTGTTGTAATCTGTTCAGTCACTCTTGAGTGATTCTGTTGGCACCAGAAGGGGAGTTTGGCTCTAAGGTTTTAATAAGTTTCTAATTCACTTTAGGTCAAAGAACATATGCCTTTCATAAAAGTAATTTCATAAAAAAACCCAACAAACACCCAAATCTGAAGTACTGATATGCACATTATGTTAAGTCAGGGTACACAGTGATGGTCTGTTTGTACTGCTGAAGTACTCATTTTAATAGAAGATCATTCTTGGCAGTTTGTTATTTTGTCAGTCAGAATGGAGATTAGCACCAGATGGTGTTTTGCTACTCCTATCAAGCTGAGGAAAAAAAAAAACCAAACAAAAACGAAAAACCAAGACCAAAACAAAAACCCCAAACCACTGTGTATTTGTGGGAAGGTGTGAATATATGTGCTTTCCCATTTGAAAGTTAGAGCAGACAATGATACTGACATTACATGCCAATGACATAACAGAGATATGAGTATATGAAAATTGTGAGAGACACCTGAAACCTCTGGGTAGTCAAAGGAAATGTGCTGCAGATTCACTCATGCACCGGTATGACCTCCTCTTCCAAATAATTCACTTACACATTAAACTCTTCTCATCAGGTTGACTCTGAAGATGACATATCCTCAAGGATCCTTAAATGCAGACCTTCAGCTTTGAAACATTGTTGTAATAAAAAACTGCAGTCATTAATATATTATGTATACACAAAGGTAGACAATAAGTTCTATAGCATTAGAATAGATGGAAACCAATATTGCTATAAAAGTTTTCTGAAGTAGCTAAGATAAACTCTGCCAACAGTAAAGTACAAAATTCCATAATACAGTATGTCCGACACTTTAAGCAAATGAAATCAGCCTATGGAGCTAACAGAGATGCTTTGATATGATCTGTTTAAAAGATTATTACATATTTTATTACTTTATTTTGCCTACAGGTAGATTCTATATAGTTTAGTAAGGCTAGAACATCATATTATTTCATTTCTTGTAGATAGAAAAAAAAAAAAAGTCTTTTATATTTGTCTAGATTATCTCTGGTTTATTTCATAGAATTGTGTCATAATTTATATGTAATTCATATCAGCATAATTATAATTTTTTAAAATTGGCATTTTAAAGATGCATTTCCAAAGCTTTAGCAGTTCAGTGAGAGCCATTAACCAGCTTTAGAAATTGTGCATAATTCATGTAATTGTTCTCCACAACACTATCAATAAAGAAAAAATAAAAAGAAAATAAAAGCCCTTTGAAGAGGTGAACAGAGAGATGCTTGAAGACAAAAAGCTGAACTTAAGCTATCACAGTATGTGAAGACTAAATAGAAGTAGAAGAAATTTGGCTTTATCCCATAAGAAATCCACACTATTTTTCAAAAATGTCTCATTTTACCGCTCAAATGACATGAAATAAGAGATGCTGAGTTTCATATCAAAAAAGAAGAATGTAGGCCCTTTCTCCTGCAGTCTGTGTAATGACTCTATTTTCATCTTCTATCTTCATTTACCTCACAAATGCACTCCATCTGAACAGATATTCACTAAGACTAGGTACAGTTGCATGTCAACTGTACGGTAAAATCTTTGTCAGAGTAACATCTTTGGAAAGTTCAGGCCTAGCCAATCAACCTACTAAGGCTATTTCTATACTATTAAATTAAATAGTGCCAGAACACACCCTATGGAACTATTCAATTTACAGATATAATCTTATCCTAAATTTTGCCCCAGGTGTCAGAGTACTTTACTCAACTAACTGTTGCATGTGATTTTCTCAGAAATATTTGAGTCTTCAAAACTAGTTATCATAAACATTATAGACAACCAGCAATGACCTTTTCACTCAGACATGGCAAAAACTTCTGCATACATGAGCACTAAAACTGCTGGTTGGACGGTTTTTACATTTCCCTATCCATTCAGTCATGGAAAGATGTTCACTCTAAAATTAAAACAGAGTTTTAAGCCTGATCCTAGAAACATTTAGTGTTTTCAGGAGCTTCATGGTACAAGAACCCAAAGAACAGATGTTCAAATTTATACACAAGTACCAAAAATGACATGCATAATAGCAATATCATGCATGTGTATGTATAAAAAATGCTTAGATGCCAATATAGTTGACCTACAAAAGCATTTAATTTATAAATGTGATTAATTCTAAACAACATTAAATGATCCCTTAACACGAAGTTATGGAAAAATTATGAGTGCAATAGAGACTTCAGGGCCTTGGGACAACTCTATCCTTCCAATTACAGGAAATTATGAGGGAAGAAACCAGAATACCTAGCTGATCAAAACCTGGCTCCATGAATCATGTCATTGGCAAAATTTTGTTTTTTTTCATCATGGCTCAGTCTACACAATACCAGGTCTGTGGGCAACAGACAGGGTATGGCATTCCTGAAGTGAGAAAAGGATTTTTGCCCATAAGTTGGTAGGGCTCACTGGAAAAGCTTCAAACTGTATTTGAAGGGGGAAAGGAGGAAGGTTATTCTGGGAGTTACTGAGAAACACTCGACAGACAATGCAGTCATTAGTTACAACCAGCACAGATTCATGAGGGGAATGTCACACTAAACTAACCTGATTTCCTTTTATGACAGGCTCAACGATATATCTGACCAAAGAAAGCCACTAGATATGGGTTTTTTCCAGATTTTAGCAAAGCTTTTGACACCCTCTCTCATAGTACCCTTCAGGACGAAATCTCCAACATACAGATAGACAAGTCTATATCCGTATGGGTGAACAATTGCCTGGCAGGTCAGTCTCAAAGAGTTATGTTAAATGGGATTAGATCAGGCTTATGGCCAGTCACCAGTGGGCTTCCCCAGGGCTCAATTTTAGGGACAGTTCTCTTTAATAGACACCAGATGTTATTGTACATGAAGTAAGTTTGCTGATGATACTAACCTACAAGCAGCTAGTTTGTGTCATATGGACACAAAGCGATTGTGAAGAAGGGCACTCTGACTGAATGACCACCAAATTCAAACAGGTACAATTTAGTAACAACAGCTCACTGATAACAAAAAACCCCCGGATTTCCTCGTACTTTGTGAATAGGACATTGTGTTAGAACACAGATAGTTCTAAAAGTTTTATGTTTCCACAGAATAATCTGTAGTCTGACTTCAAAAATGCGTATTTGATGACTAGAACTAGAGTTTTTCCAGAGAAGATAGATTACTTATTTGGTCTATGTGGAAGGAAATTTTAACAGGAACTATGTGATGTTGTAACAGCAAATGGCATTTATAGAGGCTTGGGGAACAGAAAAGTTCTGAAAATTGCTTAGGAACTGCAAGATGTTAATGAAATGCCTTCCAGGAAAGAACTATCTCTTCCAGTTTTTGTGGGTTTTGTTTTGTTTCATTTTGTTTATAAAATATAAATCTTTCATGACTTTGCTGAAAACCAAAGAAGGAGTAGTATATCTACTTTCAGTTGATTCCAAGACCCTAAATAACACAAGAAGTGATAAATGGGAAAATATGCATTCATTGTGGGCATCAGGCTGACATGCAGAATGGATTATTACACCTTTTAGAGATGGTTTCTGTGTGCTAACAATATTTCAGTTTCTTTGATGCAAAATAGACTCTCTTTAAGTTTTACTCCAGACCCTGTATGTCTCTTGAGACCCATTTTACATTTCAAAATTTGCCATAGATATGTGAAAAAAGAGGAAAAGTTTCAAGCTTGGTACATTATTTTGGGATTTCCTACTCTGGAGCTATTCTTGACACAAATATGCATGTGTATTTTCCAAAACTATTTAGTGTTCATTGCTTTCGGAGAGCGCAGATTTCTACTTGGAGTTATGACATAATCACATATTTTCTACCACACAGACATAAGGTGATTTTGTTATCCTAAATACCTATTTTACCACTGAACTATTCTTAGGAAAGGAACAGGCAAGACCAACAGTTTTCAACTGATTACTAAGCATAGAAAATTGCTATGCAAAAAAATTACACTAATTCTTGTGGTACCCAGCTAGAGTCCTACTCTAGTTACTGATTCCTGAAAGTCCCATACTGTGTATTCTACAGGTGCAGAAGCTGCTCACAGTCACCAGGGACTTATTGCCCTATTTTCAGCTCTTTCATATTACATAATTTTAATATCACTGCCCTTAAGATGCTTTAGTATCTTGGTAGTAGGAACATATGGAATTGGGACAATGTAGATATGGAAGAGTTGGACTTGCTTTTCCCACTGCCACTATAGGATAGGCAGAGGGAGAAACATGATTAAAGTCACCTTTCCATGACATCAGTGACATCAGCATGATGGGGAATTTTTATTTTACCCCTTGAGGTGAATTAAACATGTTTGTGCTTATATAGAGAGATATCTATATATAAAAAGCATCCATGCATTGAATAGACTCCTACTGCCATAAGCAGTTTTAGAAAGAATCTGTAAAGGTGCATCATGAGCTGATTCTTTATATACACTTGCACCAGCACCAATTCTGTGAACATTGACATGGAGCACCTCAGCCCAGCTTGAGTCCAAACCCCAGCCCATCTCTGCTGCCCAAATGTGGCTCCTGAGTGCTCACATTCCAGAGTGGCTGCAAGACAGGTTAATGCTGTGCTGGCTGTTTCTTGTTTTACCACCACAGGAAACTTGACACTTTTCTGTGAAGGAAGTCCCTCTGTCTCTGGTATTCCTGCTTCCAACCAGTTTAACCCCTTCTCAGTGTGGGTCTTGCCCTCCATGCCAAATCCTTCCAAATCATGCCAACCAGCGTGGTTTAGAAATTTCATAAATCAGCAGATTTGTTGTCCTAGGGTGTCCTATTGCCGATTCAGTGTCTGCCTAGAAACAAAATTGTCAGCCAGACAAAGGAAAAGTTTGCCAGGTTTAAAACCTTCAACTGCTGTTTCTGACATCTTAATTTGAAAAAACTCACTCTGTTAGGCTACCACTTTCAGGCTTAGATGATGACAGGAGGTCAGAAAATTAACAATGCACAATGCATATGCCACATCTGAGGAAATATAGAGGGTTAAGTGATTTCCTGATTCCAGAATTCGGGCATGGAACAGAAAGGGAGAAGTAATAAACTGCCTTACAGTAAGGACATCACTGAGCAAGAAGAAAACACAGAAATATTCATCCTGAGGCTCCTGGAACTACAGCTCTGAGGCAGTTTTTGCATTGTTCTGATCCTTGTAAGACAAATTTTAAGTCCAGATCTCACTGCCATTGCCATTTAGGAAGTTTATGACAAAAAGAAAATAAATAAAATATAAGAATTATGTCAGCAAAATATTTTTTCTCAGAAAAATGGAAGAGGCAGTACAAGCTCGTGCCCTGAGGTTTAGCCCTGACAAAGAGATACCTTTAGTCTTGACTTTGACTTGATATTCCCACAGCTTTTTATATTTGTTGCCTGTTCTTTCTGGCTGTTCTCTATTCAGGCTGATACACACTATGACATTTCTAACTGCTACCCTCTTTTCTGAGGTCATTGAGATCTCTAATATTATTCCTGCCCTCTAGCCTTATGTCTCATTCCTTGGCAACTCACCCAAATTGCAGGTCATCAAAATTAAAAGTGATTTCTGGTGAAAATAGCAAAGGAACTGTCACATTAAGCACCACATCATCACGTCACTGTCAGTACATAATAATGCAACTTATAAATGGTGCGCATATAAAATTTCAGTAATATTTTAATATTAATTTCTGGTAAAAGAAGGTTATTTATTTACACTGACAATTAATAATTTATCTTTGTAGCATTGACAAGTATATTTTCTGAATTTTCAGGAGCTTGTTCCATTCCTCTAGGAACAAGTTCCTAAATTCTACATTGTAATTTTTTGCTCAGTTTCCCATCATACTTATCATCATATGATGGAGTTTCTTCTAAAATTTAATGCAAACAAAAATGTTACATTATAGAAACTTTTGTCAGATTATTTTAGTGAATTGAATCCAAAGATAAAAATATCCAAAGATATTTATATTTGGATATAAATATACAAAGATATAAATATATCATCAATATAAAATATATATGAAGTTTCAGGCTCTAAGTTTTCCTTCATCTGTTAACTAGGCATGTCTGAGTTTCACAACTGTCTGTCAAGAATGCTAAGTATATTAAGGATTGCATCTTGAAGATGCTGAATTCACCAAAAACATTTTGGAAAATTATGTAAAATAGTCAATGGAAAATATATATAAATCTGGTGAATGTAGAAAGACTCTATGAAATTAGGATTCCAGTCCAGATCCCAGGGAACTTTATATTTTTTCATAGTTAATTTCTATATATCACACGGAACTGTCCTGGGTTCAGCAGTAGCAGTCAGTTTTTCTCCTTCTTAGTAGCTGTTGCAGCGCTGTGTTTTTGACTTTCGGCCTGGGAACAGAGCTGATAACAGCAATGTTTAGTCTGACCAAGGACTTTGTGAGTCTCATGCTCTGCCAGGGAGGAGGGGAAGCCGGGAAGAAGCAGGGACAGGACACCTGACCCAAACTAGCCAAAGAGGTATTCCATACCACAGCACGTCATGCCCAGGATGTAGAATGGAGAGGGCCCGGAAGGGCTGGATCACTGCAGGGTGGGGGTGAGGTACCGGTTGGTGAGCGGTTGTATTCTCTTCCTTGTTATTTCCTTTATCATTACTATTAGTGGTAGCAGTAGTGATTTGTGTTATACCTTAGTTATTAAACTGTTCTTATCTCAACCTGTGGGAGCTGCATTCTTTTGATTCTCCTCCCCGTCCCTCCAAAAGCGGAGGGAAAAAAGGCTGGGGGGGAAGTAGACTGCGTGGTTCTGATTTACGGCCTGGGCTTAAACCATGACAGGAACTTACTGCCAAAAGAAAACAGCTGCTGTACGCTGTGGTGGAAGAAAAAAACAGAACAGTTTTTTCTGGTGAAAATTTACTGGATCATAAGTTAATAATAACAAATAAAGACCTAACTGACATTTTGTATTTCTCCAAATGTCTGGAGCATCACACATGCTGTATAAGTTTATCCGTATTCACAGATCAGAAAATCCAAAATGTAATAGCACCATTCAGTTTAGTAAACTCAGCTCATCCATATCTGAAGTACTACAGAATCATATGTATAAAAATGTTAGCTCTTTCTCATGTAAGGAGGAGCTGATCCTAGAAGGCTTTGCTGTGTGGTATGTCAAACCACGATTATATAACCTATGTGTAAAAAAATTCCAGAATTATGCTTGTGTGCAAATGTCAGCACATTTCTACATAAAATCATAGAATCATAGAATCATAGAACGGTTTGGGTTGCAAAGGACCTTGAGATCACCAAGTTCCACCCCCCGTGCCATGGGCAAGGACACCTCACCCTAGATCATGTCATCCGAGGCTCTGTCCAACCTGGCTTTGAACACTGCCAGGAATGGAACATTTACCAGTTCTTTGGGCAACCTGTTCCAATGCCTCTCCACCCTAGCAGTAAAGAATTTTCTCCTTACATGTAGCTATTCAAATTGTGCTTGCAGGTTCAATGACTGACAACTTGATCTTTAGATTGTTAAATGATGTCGGAAATCCACTACCAAAAGCAAAAGGTCTACAGGATGCTGAAAGACTACATCCTAAACATACACTAATATGCTAAATTCAGTTGTGATAGTCATCCTTTTCATGAGACTAAATTTTCTATGATGTCATTTGTGTAGGAAATCCAAGGGTAGAAGAAAGAAGCATGCCAACAGTTCTGTTCTCCTTTGGAAGATTTTTAAGAAGCATCAAATATCTTTCCCTGAATTCTAGAAAGTGCGAAGGACAGTTCTTGCTTACTTTCTCAGTCTTTGGTAAGGGAAATTCAATCCAGTCAGCCATCTAGGAAGACGCACACAAGGGCATCATAAGGGCATATCTCTCATCTGAAGGAAGATAGTGTCTGGTCACACAATTCTTATAGAAGGACACCCTGGGGTCAACGCACCACCACAAAGTGTGCATGCCAGGTAATAACAGGGCCTGTCAGAAAGCAAAATCCCATGAATAAATATAATCTCAGCAGCAGCACAGTATTTCTAGCATATGATCACACACTCCAATTACTGAAGCAGAATTAAAAAAATGCAAATGCAGGCATGACCAGGGCACAGGAAATGGGGACTGAAGACTGATCAAGTCCATAAAGCACTACAATCTGAAGCGTACCAGAAATCAAACTAAAGCTTAATATTGTTTCCTCAGGGACTTTTGGCAAATTTTTTATCTTTCCTTAAGCTTAAAATTCCACACTTAGAGTCTCAAAATGCATGCAATTTATTATTTACTATGTTATCATACTCATATCTCTTCACACAGAGAGTAATTTAGATATTGTGTTTTATTTCAAGGTCACGCTAACCAGTAATGAAGTCAAATGTAATCTAAAATGATGCACACGTGTAGTAAAATATAAATTGCTTTTCCAGGAATGTGGAAACATGAAAAAACAAGCAAATAATCAATCAAACAAACAAACAAAACCCTAATGGAAAGTCTGAGAACATAATGCAGCTCACTGTGAGCTTGATTACTGTATCTGCCATCACTGTGGCTGGTGTTTTTGCCTTGCATTGTGTAATACTTCTCTGCCTTTCATTCTGTGTAGGTTTTGGATTGGGTTCATCATGATGGTATGTGTCGCATCATTTCCACGATGTGTGACCTGCAAGTATTATGGAAGCCTATAGCCAAACTAGTGAGAGTAAGTCAATACATTATGATTCTCCTTGCAGCTTCTGTCTGTCAGGCTTTGCCTTCACATTACTCCAACCTTGACCATGCAACTATAGCAGAATACAACCAGCTTGCACCAAGCCAAATTACTGAAACAAAGTCTGAGATATCAGAAGCTTCCATCCCAAGCTTTTAAGGAAGCTAACAAACAGGAAAGTCACATAGACATTGTTCTTGAAAGCATCACTGAAGTAATGAAAGAAATACCTGAGCCCACCTGGAGAACTGCATCCATCTTTGGAGTCCCAGAAAAAGAAAGACATGGACCTTTTATAGTGTGTCCAGAGGATGATCACAAAGTGGTCCTAGGGCTGAAACAGCTCCCTTATGAAGAAAGACTGAGGGAATTGAGGTTTCTCAACCCGAAGGCTCCTGTGGGAACTTATTTCAGCACTTCAACATATAAAGAGAGCTTATATGGAAGATGGAGAGAGATTTTTTTAACAAGGCCTGTAGTGACAGGACAAAAGGCAATGGTTTTAAATTGAAAGAGGGTAGATTTTGTTTGGACATAAGAAATAAATTTTTTTATGAGGATAGTGAGACACTGGAATATGTTTCCCAGAGAAGTTGTGGGTATCCCATTCCTGGAAGTTTTCAAAACCAGGCTGTGTGGGGCTTAGAGCAATTTGATCTACTAAATATGCCCCTGCCAATGGCAGAGGGGTTGGACCAGATGATCCTTATAGACCTCTTCCAACCCAAAGACTTTGATGATTAAGGGATACACATACAGGTTATTTGGATGTAAATTGGAGCTGCAGACCACAGAATGCTTAAAAGTAAGGTGTAAAAACATGCTAGCAAACATAAAAATTACCTCAAATGGATCCTAGGATGTAGAAGAGGAAATTATCAGCATCATATTGCTCCTGGAAGAATTCATGATACTGATGATTCACCATAATACCACCAGTACTAGCTTGAACCTTAGGACCCAGAGAAGCTATGAAAAGGTGTCTATAAGGAACAGAAAAATTGAATTGTATGCATATCAGTTTTACCTGCATCATCGCTATTGTTGAGACTTTAAATATATATCACTATTCATTTTTTTCTTTCCTTTTATTTTTCTTTTTTTTTAATTTAGACCTGGACTAATACTGATTCTAATATTCAGCTAATAAGATTTTAATTACAGGAACAATGAATTCCTGGCTTTATGTATAAGGTGTTTCCTTTTTTTTTTTTTCTCATTGCAAGATTTTGAGTGTAACAAAACTGCTTTTTGACAGTGGATAGTGGCCAAACGGTGCCTGGGAAATTGCTGCTGACAAAGCTAAGGATGACGATTGTTTTCTCCTCAAAAGCTGTCATTACACAGTTTTTGGATTCCTATCTGTCATATCTTTGACAGAACAGAACCAAAACTATACCCCTGAATACCCACTATCCTTCCAAAAGGATATGAAAGACCAAGATTCAAAACTGGTTTGTAAGAAATATGAACAATTTCTTTCATCCCTAAATTCCCTTGGTCCTTTGATTATAGAGCAGAACATGTGTGCAAGAGGCATACACTGAGCTATCTCAAAAGAGACAGATGACTGATAGTCACCCTGGACATCTGTGTTCAGCTTGCTCAGACCTGCATATTTTTAGTTATTTCCTCAGATAGCTGAAGCATGCACTAGATAGCTGCAGATGAAAGGGTCTCTTCTGAGTCTAGCACCTGGGGAATCACTTATCTTGAGATTTTTTTTCTCCAGAAAGGTCTCAGCTGAAACTTCTATCATCTTGTTACCTTAAGGAACTTAGTTCACATGCAACAAACAGGCAGGTATCTATTGAGTTAGTGATAACTAACATATATTTTCAAAGATGTTGCAGGTGGCAAACTAGTGGATTTAGGCACCTAATGAAGCAGGAAGACTAATTATCTTGCATGATCTGGGATGAAGGGACAAGGTTAATGCTGTCTGTCTTAAATATCAGCCAGCTGAATACAGTACAGCATTTAATAACACAAATCACTTAGCACTAAGTCACTTTCTTTACATTTGCAAGCCTGGGGTGACAGGATTAAGTAAATGCAATATATTTTCTAGGACATTTTTTCTCATATAAATGATTACATTATTGTAATGTTTATTCATGCTCTGGGGCTATTCTGCTTACTTGCCTATAAACATCTCCCTTGCACTTTTTTTTTCTTTCCTTTTTTTTTTTTTCCTATGGGGTAGCAAACACCCCCAACTTAGATAGCCACTTAATCAGACTGTATGGAATCTATTGGGTCACTATTGATCATAATTAAATGATCAATAGAAAAATCTTGCTGAAGTAATTTTCCATAACTTTGCAAGTGGCAGACAACCTGAATTAGGAATCAAACAATAAAATAATAATATCACTAATTTTCTAGTAAATTCAATTTAAATCTGAACATTTATATCTGACGTGGCTCAACATCTCTGCTTTGAAAAATCTGTAAAGCTTAAGTCAATAAAATTCATTAAAAAACTTCAGTTTAATAAATATTAGCTTGGAATAAATAGGCTTTCTGGTTGCACTTTTACCCTTCGAATTCTTTCCTGCATCCCACCATGAGGGAGTGAGTCAGTGGCTCCATGGTGCTTAGTTGCCTACTTGTGTTAAATCAATAGAGTAGTTTTGGTTTTTAAAATTTCTACTGGTCTTATAAGTCTAAGATGTCATTGGTTTATATATCACAATGAACTACTTTTCAGAATAATTGTTATTTACTAGGAAATGCTTTAAAAAATATATTAATAGTCTTAATTCTTTTGTTTCCTTTGCAGATGATCAGCTAAGTTTTACTTAGAGCTACAGACACTCGAACACTGGCTTTAAAACCATCTATGGGTATAAATTAGTCATGGACAATGGCCTGACACACCTGTTTGTTACAAAATGTTAGTACACTGAATGCATTATCACAACTGATTTTGCTCTGTAAGCATATAGTCCTGTCAGTGTTTGTTTCCAGTGGCTGAGTCTGAAAATATATATGAATTTTTGCGTGGTAGATAATGAAAGAATCAAAGACCAAAAAGTTCCTGAAAACAGACTCTCAAGCTAATTTTCTGTTCTCCATCTCATCAACACCTTATCCTTGATGCCATCTTAAAGCATGTCAAGGATAAGAGGGTTATGAGGGGCAGTCAACATGGCTTTACCAAGGGGAAGTCATGCTTGACCAACCTCATAGCCTTTTATGAGGAAATAACACAATGGATGGATGATGGCAGAGCAGTGGATGTGGTCTACCTTGACTTCAGCAAAGCATTTGACACAGTCTCCCACGGCATCCTCATAGCTAAATTGAGGAAGTGTGGTCTGGATGATCAGGTGGTGAGGTGGACCGCAAACTGGCTGAAGGAGAGAAGCCAGAGAGTTGTAGTCTGTGGGGTGGAGTCTAGTTGGAGGCCTGTATCTAGTGGAGTGCCTCAAGGGTCAGTATTGGGACCAGTATTATTTAATATATTCATCAATGATTTAGATGAGGGAATTGAGTGTACTATCAGCAAGTTTGGTGATGACACTAAGCTGGGAGGAGTGGCTGACACGCCAGAAGGCTGTGCTGCCATCCAGCGGGACCTGGACAGGCTGGAGAGTTGGGCAGGGAGTAACTTGATGAAATTCAACAAGGGAAAGTGTAGAGTCCTGCATCTGGGCAGGAACAACCCTAGGTTCCAGTATAGGTTGGGGAATGACCTGTTAGAGAGTAGTGTAGGGGAGAGGGACCTGGGGGTCCTAGTGGACGGCAGGATGACCATGAGCCAACACTGTGCCCTTGTGGCCAAGAAGGCCAATGGCATCCTAGGGTGTATTAGAAGGGGGGTGGTTAGTAGGTCGAGAGAGGTCCTCCTCCCCCTCTACTCGGCCCTGGTGAGACCGCATCTGGAATATTGTGTCCAGTTCTGGGCCCCTCAGTTCAAGAAGGACAGGGACCTGCTGGAGAGAGTCCAGCGCAGGGCAACTAAGATGATTAAGGGAGTGGAGCATCTCCCTTATGAGGAAAGGCTGAGGGAGCTGGGTCTCTATAGTTTGGAGAAGAGGAGACTGAGGGGTGACCTTATTAGTGTATATAAATATATAAAGGGGGAGTGTCACGAGGATGGAGCCTGGCTCTTCTCAATGGCAAACAATGATAGGACAAGGGGTAATGGGTATAAACTGGAACACAAGAGGTTCCACTTAAACTTGAGAAGAAACTTCTTCTCAGTGAGGTTAACGGAACACTGGAACAGGCTGCCCAGGAAGGTTGTGGAGTCTCCTTCTCTGGAGACACTCAAAACCCGCCTGGACACATTCCTGTGTAACCTTATCTAGGTGTTCCTGCTCTGGCAGGGGGATTGGACTAGATGATCTTTTGAGGTCCCTTCCAATCTCTAACATACTGTGATACTGTGATACTGTGATACTGTGATACTGTGAACACAGTAGTTGAAAATGTGCTTTGAGCTTTCTCATTTAATAGGGCATATGACAAAGTACAGCTGGGGAGACAGAAAAATCACAACTAGCTAATAGCTAATAGCACAAAACAAAAAATGACAGTTTTTACCAGTGACTCTAGTCACTGGCTTGATAAACGATTTGCTTTTCTGTTGCATTGCTTTCTTGGCCAAAGAGAGAAGTCAGCAGTTCAGCTTCTACTTGTCATTGCCTGCCACAGCATTTCCCCTTGCTTGTGAGACAGAAAGGTGGCCACAAGCCTCCATCCATTGCTTGGTTCAGACTTTATTTATTTATACAGTGAAGCTCCATTCTTATTGGCATCACACCATAATAAATAAATAAATAAATAAGGTCATATTCTTACAAATCTGCCTCAAGTGCCCTGAACAAATGAATATAATTTCGGGATTATATGGCATTTCGGCCATATAATTATATGGCCATTTCGGCATTATGGCAGCAGCAAGGAGTATCCCTCATGTAGTACAAGGTGATGAATGCTCTGCAAATAACATGCAATGATGGGATTGAGAAAATTTTTTGAAGATTCAGAATAAGTGGAAGAAAGATACATTAAGCAAAATGATAATGAGGTTGTGCACTGGAAAAAAATATTGGGTTTAGTGACAAATTATGTCTTCTTAGCTGTAGCAGCCATTGCTGGAATGCATGTTTGTGGGAATTTTAAGCTCTTGTACCTTGTATTTTCAGAAAGCAAATTTGGAGTGATATATTTTGATTATGATAATCAGGTTTCCCACTGAGTTCATTAGTTGCAAAGTCAGCTCATCAGAGAACAGAAAAAATACATAGAAACACACACAGCATGCATTTCAAAGTTTGAATAACAATAACTTTTCTGTGACTTAATCATGTATGGTAAGTATTTCAGAAATAAGCCCCCCAATTTCTGAAAATTTTACCACCATCTATTAAACAAAACATGGTTACAATTGATAAATAATTTTCTTATTTTCATATATTTTCTCAAGCATTTAATAAATAAAGTTGAAAAGGTAAACCTAAATTTAATTCTGCCCTATTAAAATCTCTGTGGGGTTCATTTCCAGATTTGTTTTTCCCTTAAAAAACCCAACATGTCAATATATTACTTAGTTTAACTTTTCAGTTATTCTCTGTGGAACTGGAAGAGGCAGTTGTGCCTATTGCAGAACAGCCTCCATACAAATTGATAATGTACTATTCATTCAAACATTTATTTACTTGCATCTGTTTGGCATCCCCACCATCTTCCAATTTTGTGAACTAATTAATTCATATGACTTTAATTTTCTCTGATTATACATTTCCATTTCATGCAAACAAGGACATTTATCAATATTACCTTTAATGAATGTGATTTATATTTCATTTAGAATAATGTAAACATTAATCTGATTTTTGTTGTTGTTGTTGTTTCTAAGGAGAATATTTAAATTTTTTAGAGGAAAGTCAGGGTGTTATTGATGGAAACTAGTGGGAAGACAGTGAATTATATTTCTGGAAATACTCCATGGACAGTTGGTTATTATTCTTAAATAATTTGCAAGTTAAATTGCTTCTGACCTCCCATTATTCCAAGCAGCCTATTTTCAAAATCTCTAGTGTGTTTTTTGTTAACACACTAGAGCAGTAGAATGTTTGAATGGGACGGATCCACACAGAGATGTGCACCTTTTTATATTTTTTTTAGTATAAAATCCTTGTCAGTTAGGAAGTTCTCAGTGAACCCATGTTTTATCACGAAGCATATATATCTGATAAATTCATTTTCAAGTAACTGTATTCAAAAACCAGTCATCTAAAGTGTACCACTGCTTTCATCACATGGGAAAAACACAAGTTCCATAAAATTAGTTTAGTTTTATTGAATTATGACAGATGGATAAAATGAAATTAACCTATTTTATCTTTGAAATTTCCTAGTGCCTGTGGTCAGAGTTATGCTATGTAGCCTATAAAGTAAATAGCCATTTAATTTATTGGAAAATGTCACAATCCAGGCATTGTCAATATTTGTGACTTTTGAAAAATGCAATTTATTGTTTTCATATTACAATCTAGACGTATTAATTTCCAAAATGCAAACAGAATTCTTGCTTATGAAAATCTGATGTTTTGCAAGAATGATGACATACAGTAGAACACTGAAATAACTTATTTTTTCATTTAGAAATTAAGATAATTGGTGGAATGGATAGCCCCTAAAATGTTTTATCCCTGGTGACTTTAAAGAGCAGATCCAGACCCAGATGTAACTGTCAGATGGAGATCGGACTGGGTATACAGGTTAATAGGGCTACTAAAAACCTATTATAGAATGGTACATTTCCAGTTGCTTCAATGGATTTGGGCTAATCTGCTGTATCTGGTCATCATTTGGAGAAGATAAGAGCAATGACTGCAAGTTGCATGGGGAGAAGTTTCATCTTAATAAAAGAAAGAAATTTTTTAGATTGAGAATAATCAATCACTGAAAAAACATTCCCAGGGATGTGGGCTACTTCACCATTGAAGGTTTTCAAAATGTTACCAGACAGGGTGCTAGATAATCTCATGTAGGCTCTCTTTCCTGTGAAAGGTTGGAACAGATGATCTTTCAAGGGCTATTGTATAAATCGATGATTCTGTGATCTAGTACCAGGGTAATTACACTTCGAACCTACTATATATTTCTCTGGAAGGTAGATTTTTTATTACACCTAGTATTAGGCATATAATCTATGAATGTAAACATAGATCTGATTTGCTTAATCTCTTGAATAGTACAGTTGTTTTCAAAATGGAAAGAAAATATTGTGTGACATTTGCCTTAGTGAATTTAGATTTTGCTTTTTATGCTGTGGGTTTGCTTTTCTGCTGCAGCCATTTTTCAAGTGAAGGAAATCCCGAAAGCCACTGGAAGATTGTCTAAATAATGGGTGGTCTCATTGCAGATATTGCCATGTCCTGGCTCTCAGGCTGTCTCCTGCAATCTTCTCTATTTCTATATGTAACATAATTGGGCTGGCTGAGAGAAGCACCATTAAGCCAAGATATTGGCAATGCCCATTGATTAAATTGCTTATTTCAATTCCAGACTGTCTGTTGTTAAACAGAATGCTCTAGCTTTGCTAGTACTCCGCAGAAAATCAGTACTGGGAAAATGTAAAAGTATCACTCACTCTAAAACAAACATTCAAACATAGACACACATAGGTGATGTTCCTTAACTAAAGACATGAGGCATTCTTTCAAACAAACAAAACCCAGAAGAAACCTATGGTCAATTCTGTGCTATGCATTTCTTAAAATTTCTTGGCTGTTCTTGTGAGAACAGTGGCCTTTTTTTTTTTTTTTTTTTTTTTTTTTTTTATTAAATTGGCTGTATACTATGCATTCATGTGTCACACTTAATTCAGCAGGAAAACCATCTATTTCATACTGTTACCTTTTTCACTTGTAATTTACCACTGGATCTCTTTACAGTGAAAGACCACAGTATGTCAACTTAAATTTATCTGAACCAAGATTAAAAAAGAAATTATTCTCATAGCATTTTGATATATCATTAAGCCAGACTTTTAGCTTTTTTAAATTCTTGGTCCCTTGTCCATGAAGATTCTGTTGAAGTCTGAAGAATTCCAGACCTGTCATATTATCAGAAGTGGAGCATCACCTGGATCATTGGGAAATCAGTTTTGAGGGTCTTTTAGGGGGAGAAAAGATGGTCTGATTCTTTCATGCATATTGTAAGAAGGAGCTTGGGATGTTTTGCCTGTATTTATAGATATATTTATATATCTGTATAGATATATATGGTCTATCCATCTATCTATATATAAAAATAAAACCTGTGAAGTATCCATTTAGAATTTTCAACAAGGAAAAAAATCTGAATCTCAGTGTCATTGACAGTTTAGCTTCATCTTTGTTCAGTCTCAAGGCAGAAAATATTAATTATTATTCTTATAAAGTCTGAAAAAGCATGTATTGAAACACACAGTTCTTTCCGTGGAAAAAAAAAAAATAGAAAACATTTTCTATCTGTGTCACCATTTATCTGTTAAAGGATCTTATACTTTTCTCTTGATTACTTAGATGAGGTACTTCTGTCAAAAGTGAAATATGAAAAGTGAAATCCACATAAAGAATAGATTTCCAAGGATACTTAATAAAGATGACTGTACAGTGATGGAATAGTGCTATTTACCCCACCACATTATAATCATTAGTCATTTTCTCTTTCAGACAACAAACACTACCCAGGTGCCAGCTGATAAAGATTTTTTTCCCTACAGCAGCATCTGGTTCATTGGCAGACTCTTCAGGCATTTGCAATGACATCTACACTCACTGTCTGTAGGTCTGTCATATTGTTATGTTGACCATTTGTCTGGGCTAGTGTGCCCTTCTGTTTAAAACATTCTTTTTGTCTGTTTTGTTCTAAACAATTTTTTCAGTATATTAATTTATTAATTAGCTAATTGTTGTACACAAGATGCCATGTTTGGAATCACTCATGGTAAAAATTAGTCAGTACACATTTCTGTAGGCTTTCCAGTTTGCTTTTTGTGTGAATCAGCACTGGAACTACTTAAGCCCCTATAAATCCTTCAAGCTTTTCTGTTGTGTATTAAAAAGACCCAAAAAAACAAAAAAACAAACCCTAAAATCTGCAACCCCAAATTTGATCATTAATACAAATTCATTGCTATTATACAGCAATGCTTTTTCATCTTAAAAAATAATTAAAATGTAACAATGTCATGGAAAAGCTATCTCCTTAAACATTACACTTTAAGGAAAACATTACACAGAAAATATTAGACCAAAATCATAATGATCACCAAAGGTAATTGTGATTAAAGCACTGAATTAATGCATTACTGCGAGTAACCAGGAAGTGAAAATAAATAAAACCAAAAAAAAGTAGTGTGAAGCAGAAATAAGTAAGAATATCAGAACAAACTTAGAGTTATATCAAACATCCACCCAGTTTTGTGTTCTGTCTGATGTCAGGTGGCCACAGAGCTGCTCTATCAGTCTACTCCTCAGCAGGATAGGGCAGGAGAAAATAAGATTGTAAAAAACCCTCATGGGTAAAGAGAAAAGCAGTATAATAAAGCAAAAGCGAAGGTTGAGGGCTTCAGTATGCATAGCAGTTGCTCTGGAGGACAAATGTAGCAAGTAACAAATGCCCTCCCATTCCTCCTCCTTTCTGTTAGCTTTTATTGCTTAACAGATATCATATGGTATGAAATATCACTTTGGTCACCTTGTGTCAGCTGCCCTGGCTATGTACTCTCCTAAGATCTTGCTTACCCACAGCCTGCTGGTGAGGAGAAAATGTTGGAAAGACAGCCTTAGTGTTGTGTGACCACTGCTCAGCTGTAGCCAAAACACTGGTGTGTTGTCAACATCTTTTTAGCAACCAATACAAAACACAACACTGTGAGGGCTGCTATGGGGAAAATTAACTCCATCTCAGCCACACCCAATGTATGCATCATCTTTAAATTCCCAAGAAGTGCTTTCTGTCCCATCATCTAGAAGTTGATAAGGATGTTAGAACTGCTTCCAATATAAACGTCTTAAAAATACCACTCAGAACCACTAACCAGTTCCACTTTGCACCAGTGCCCTGTTACCCAATAGTTCAATTAGATTTTCACTTTCCATGCAGTACACCTACCTACTCCCTATCTCTCCAACTTGACTACCAGGATTGCGTAAGAGACTGTTTTCCAGTTTTATTAAGTGGTGAGCCCACAATAGTCTAGAGAAAATTAATTTCATAATTTACTCTAGATACAGTAAGTCCATAAATTTCTTCCTGAAGATATTCAGAATCTGAAGCAACATCACCAGTCCATGCATACCCTGTCTATATGGATCGAATATAATGTTGTATGTATATTTAGTTTCTTTTTCTAGCAATGCCTCTCATTCACTCTGCAATTATGGGGAAATAGCATAATTTATTGGTAATAAAATATAGTGAGCAAAAATACAGATATTTTGTACATGGGTTCTACATTAATTGAGGTATTAGTAACCAATGGTGGTGGGAGAAATACAGTAAAATTTATTTTCAAGGATTTTTTTTTTGCAATTTACCAAACTAGTTATATGTATAAATGCCATATGTCATTTGTCTTTTAGTATTTTTATAAAATCTGTGTCACTGCAATTACCTGTTTGTTTCTTCCTGCTATGCATCTGTGTATTTGGAGATATTTGTAAGAATGTATGCAAAAGGATCTAAATGGTGAGCTGCAAAACCACAGGACATTCAAGAACAAAATCCATAACAGGCGGCCAAAGAAACAGTTGGTCCTTTTCTGTTTGACCACACTGCCTGGTGTGGATAGGCAACAAATGGAAAGTGAACATCTTTATTCCATAACATTGTGTGCATTATGGTCTTGACTGTATAAGAAGGCAAAATTATCTGTCCATCTGTCCATATTAATGTTATCTAATAAATTTTCAGTGCAGAAACCTTCAAAACCACAGATGGCATATTTCATCCACTCATATTGGATAAAGAATAAAACAAAGCACATAAATACTAGAGGCTGTCATATGAAGCTATATGAGTTGATTAATTTCCTGGAACACTTATCTGGAAATGAAACTTTATAATGGGTTTCTCTTTAACTTAGAAAGCTTAACTGTCAGAAGGAAAAAAAAAAGGGGGATGGGAGGAAAAGAGAGTATAAAAAAAATAAGTAGAGGAAAAAAATATTAAGTGAGAAAACAAACAAATATAGAATATGCTATTCAGTTATATTTGTTCTCTTCCATGTCATTTTGACTTTTCCATAAAGTACTCACTACAGACAAATCCTTAATTTTGAACAAATTTGACCAAGGAGAGTTAGCAATTTCTATTAGTCTATTACCTGTTACTTAGTAAAACATGATGATGGAATGTGTTGGACAGTATGTCCAACTAATAACAGAGAGTCTTGACATATTTTCAGAAGTCTGAGACCTGTTGTCTAGAGGAAAGTTATTTCAGTATTTTCTGATTGCCAGCATTAAATAACAAAACTTGGATGTTTACTGGAGTAGTCTGGCATATTCTTGAATCTCAGCTGGAGAATATCCACTCTTCATAACTATTTTTATGAAAGCACATGGAGCAAAAACCAAAGAACATAAAGTCTTCTCAAATATCTGGGCATTTGTGAAGTTAGAGATGTAATGAAAATAACTTACAATATAACTGTAGTAATCCATTTACACAACTATACAACTACACAACTACAAAGATCATCATCAAAGGTCAAAAAGCACCATTAACTTAGTTTAATACTTGTATTTTATTCCTATCTCAAGAAAAATAATTCAAAGTTGTATAAAATCATAATTGGAAGACATGATCAATGCAAATATTTAGCTTCAAGAAATAATAAAAAGACATTGTCGTGGTTTAAGCCAGTTGGCAAGTCAGCCACACAGTTTCTACTCCCCCCCTTCCTCCCCAGAGGGATGGGGAGGAGAATTGAAAGAATGTAACTCCCATGGATTGAGATAAAAACAGTCCAGTAACTAAGGTATAACACAAATCACTACTGCTGCCACCAATAATAATAATGATAAGAGAAATAACAAGGGAAGAGAATGCGATACCACCCGCCGGAAATGAGCCCGACAGACAAGAGGAGGTGCCATTCCCGGAAACTCTCAGTTACATCCCCGGACATGACGTGTTGTGGTATGGAATACCTCTTTGGCTAGTTTGGGTCAGGTGTCCTGTCCCTGCTTCCTCCCGGCTTCTCCTCCTCCCTGGCAGACCATGAGACGCACAAAGTCCTTGGTCAGACTAAACATTCTGACCAGCAACTGAAAACATCGGCTTTATCAGTATTATTCCCAGGCCGAAAGTCAAAACCACAGCGCTGCACTAGCTACTAAGAAGGAGAAAAACTGACTGCTGCTGCTGAACCCAGGACAGATATCTAAACTAATACCTATCTATCTTTCAACTTTTTTGTCAAAAACCTTAGTGTGATTGTTGTAACAGTCATATAATTATCTCTTGAAAAGAAAGTCTCCTTTTAGCTTTTTTTAAATTAAATAATAATAATAAACACATTTTAAAGTACTTTCGCTTATTATTTTGTTCATGGTCTATATATATAATGCTAAAGAAATTATTTTGCTTTGAGGGCCACCTCTCTTTTGCTTGTGAACTACATATATTTTGAGGTCAGAAATCAAAGGTTTATGACTTGATGTTGTGTAATATGTAGTATTATAGAACACAATGTATTAAATTAATTTTCCACAGTAGAAATTGGTGCATATGTGCAAAAAGAAACAGCTCATTAAACTTATTTCAAATTATGTTGATTATAATACTAGGACTCAAAATAATTCAACCAACTAGATAAGTGAATTTAGCAAAGGTTGTTCCCAGAAAAATCATAGCAATTTCTCTTGTTCTCTCTCATTATTTGTTGCTGTCCAATTGGTTCTTTCTTCACAAGCTTCCCTTAATCATCAACCTAACAGCTGCTTCTTTGTCAGTCCTACCATCTTTCTCATACCTTTAATTTCTATGGTTTCTTTATAAATTGTTCCAAACCAGACTAAAACTTATCTTGTATATAATTTAAGTTATAATTTCCTACTTCTGCGTGTTGTAAACTATAACTTACTAATAATATTCTAAAATCTGTTTTTTCTACTATTTCTAAATATATTCTTCTTGGTTTTAATAAATTTAGAAAGCAGCACATGAACTTGTGCTAAGGATGGTTTCCCATAAAATGTGATAGGTTTTATGAACAACTAAAATTTTCAAGACTGGACCCACAATGTACATAAGCACCATTCACTGTAACATATTACCACTTTTCCTCATTATTTTCACTGGTACTGGTACTGATTCCTTATTAGAGATAATATATCAAACTCTTCCTTTATCTGCACTCAGTTCAATGCCCTGTGGTTAATATGGAAAATATCACAGAGACTGATGTCTGGATTCTAGTAGCACTAGCACTGTATTGCTGAATTGGTGTGTTTTAGAGGCAATTACAGGAACTTTAGAAATAGCTACTTTTTCAGAAAATGGTACAGCAGACACACATATAGTCTGTGACTGAATTTTAGGAAGAACATTGCTCTCAGTTTTTAAATTGAGACTAATATTTCCTACTGATAAAAGAGAATAAATTGGAAGATTTCTATTTAAAGGTAAACTTTTTTTGTTTGTTTTACTAGAACTTCTTCTATGCTATTTATTCACTTGTTTGTGTTGCCTTCTTCTGGAGTACTTTTTACCAAATGTAAATTTCTCCACTTATATGAACTTTATCTATATACTGCATTCTTTACTCCTCTACTATTACTACCATCTATCCTTATTCCTTTGCCTGAGTACATATCAGCTAATATTTTTCCCAAAGAGTTCTTTAAACTGCTGTTAACTTTCTACTGGTTGTTCATGTATCTCTTTTCTAAGTCTCTTTGCCAAACAGTTGTTCAAAGATATTCTAACAGAACAAAATCTGGAATCAAATTAACTGTGAGGTTTAGGTGCACTCTTACATCTAGTGTTCTTTCAGATAACAGAGGAAGAAGAAGACCTTTCATAACCTACCTACTGTGAACCCCGTCTTACAAAGTGATACTCTGTCTTTTGTTTCTGCTAATGTTATAGAAGGACAATAGTATTTAAGCTGTCCTCCCTAGCAATTGCAGGAAGGGTTCTTTATTAAGAAATGGCGCATCGTATTGATTAAGTAAACACATGATGGGGAAGGATATTGAAAATATGAGATAAAATTATCAGCATGTTTTCCTTGTTTTGCTTTATTTCAATTTTCTCAAGTGTTTTAAGTATACTGTGCAGCAGCAAGCTACATTTTTTTACTATATTTGTGTGGTGAGGTGTTGATAATGGAGTAAATAAACAGTTTAATACAGTAGGCTGTATTTATCATTGTAGAATGATTACAGTGGAAAAAAGGAATTAAGGGCATGGAGTTACTATGTTTATAGCTTTGATGTATTGTTCTCAAAGTTATAAAAAACTAACACACAAAAATACTCTATCCTTCTATGACCTTTTTTATTTAAGAATTTATACTAAATTGCACATTTTCCCAGCTTTGTCAGCACATTGAAATCATAAGGTTTTCTTATCAGTATTTTTTTTTCTTTCAGAAAGAAGTGTTACGAAAAAATAATAATTGATCTTTGTTTCTTTTCTCCAGAGAAATCATATTAATAGAGCACCAAATGTACCTCAAGTAGCACTGAATTCAATTTACCACTTCTAACTATGGATATATATTGTCATTTTTTTTAACTAGATAACCTAATGTTTTTCTAAAGAAAGAAATAATGGAGAGAGGCAATATTGCAAATATATTAATTTCACATTATTATTAGTGAAAAAAATTGGTGGTGGAGTATAGTTTTCCTAAGGTATATGGCACCATAAGCCTAACAGAAGAATTAACCTACGGCAGTTACTGGCAGCATTTCCATTGATATCCACAGAATTATCATAGAGCTATTAATGTGGGTGATTTTTCACAAAAAATCAAGTGTTCCTTGATTTGCATTGGTTCATAGTAATTCATTCCTAATGCTAAGCTGCTTCACATGGGACTCCCTATGTAAGCACAGACCTAGGCTTTTAGTTTCAGCCTGAGTTCACCTGTTGGTGAAACGCACAGATTCATTACATATTGTGTTTTAACATGTATTCCTATGGGCTGTGGAACAGTCAAATGCAATTTCAAATTCTCTTTAGTGATTGCTACCTTCTTCAGTGGATATGAAGATCTCACTTCAAATTCCGAGTAGCTTCGTAAGTAGTGCAGAACAGAGATAAAGTATAGCTTAATTCAAATATGTATTATATGGATAGGTACCTCCAGTTTTCCAGAGGTTGTGAGAAGGTCTGCAACATTGTGATTGGACTATTTACCTGGAGAGTTTCACAGGGGCCAATGAGATTGAATGTTGTGTGTATGTGCAGTTTGGGAAAGTACTGAACAAGGGGATAAAAAGGGCTTGGTGGTAATAAACAAGGATTTGAGTCTCTGCATTAACTTGAGTCCGTGTCATGAAATGCCACACTTGAAAAGTTAAAACTCGTCTCCAGCTAAACCATAAGAGTCAAAGCCTAAAATAAATCACATAGGAAATAAGCTGCTGTTAACATGAGGCAGAGGTGCTGTGTAATATTGTAACTGTACAGCTTTTTTCTAAGGTGGATGAGACATTAAACAATATCTTAACATAGACTGTTGACCTGATTGCCCAGAAAAGGAATGCTGCTGTCAGATAAAGATTTATTGCCAGTAAAAAATAAACTGTAGCTAAAGAAAAAAAAAAAAAAACAAAACCAAAAAAGCAAAAAACCACAAAACCATAAAAGCACCACCACCCCCACAAAAACAAAACAAACAAAAAAACAACCAGAATCAAAAAACCAACAACCAACAACAACAAAAGAGGCTATACTATTAGGAACACAGAATAAAAGGTAAAAATATGCTGTATAGATCAATGAAATTCGTTGAGTTAGGAAAAATGAGATATACATGATGTTAGGAATTAAGGTGCTTCTGTGTGCTTCCATGGGAAAGCAGAAGAAGAGTCTTGTGCTCTTTCTTTGGTATATTCAGCATGCATTATTATTTTTTTTTTGTATATTTTTTCAGTATATCATTTTCAGCTGTTAGGAGTTGCTGAATCCAGTATCTGAATAGAGGTGAGGCTGTTGCAGCTGTGTGGAAAATTCCAAAACATATACCTTTATGATACACCTTTAAGTGTGTTTTTCAGAAAAAATTCCAGCTACAATGTTACATTGTACCAGAATCCTTGATGTTAATGTTTGAAAGTTGCTTGCAAACTCTACAGAATCTGGCCAATTGAAGATGTTCAACAGCATCAACATTTTGTCCAAGTAAGTTATTTTTCAAGGGCTATTTGAAAAATTACTCAGTGAAATAAGTGCTTTTATTTTCCACTAGGAAAAGGATGTGAAGTTTGAAATTTCCAGTAGGAAGTTAGTACTTAACTCTTCTGAAATATATAATTGTGATTTGACAGACCATGACAGACCATCAAATTGCACCTAGTAAAATTATAAAAAGTTACAGAATGCTTTCCAATGAGAAAGTTAAAACCATTATTAGTTTAATGCAGCAGATGTTCTAACAGATCTGTATTTTTGAAATGGCTGCTCATTGCTAACATATGTATATGTTAACATATGTATAGTGTGTATATCAAATGCCAATATATACAGTGACAAGTCAGGTCACCTTTCCTTGCCCATGGCTCTTCTTTTATATCACTGCACATTCAATCATATGCATAGTAGAGCAACATTTTGCAGGCCAGGGTAATATGCTCAACATAGTACCATTTTGTTGTTCCCTATTTTATTATAAAAATCAATTAACTCTTGAAAACTTACAGGACATACCAAAAACATGAATAACATACTATTACAGAACTGAAAACAGAAAAAGTAATTTTTGCTTTAGTGACTCAAGTAGAAAAACATTTTTAATGTTTTTGCTCACTGCCTTGACTTCATCCTGCCATAATCTCCTCAGATATTTAATGTTCTCCATTTTATTTTCTCCAGCTGATTCTACTGATAAAACTTGGCAGGTATATTGCCTTTTTGCTTTCACACCCCACCCCACAGTGACCTGTACTAAATTCCCTGCAATGGAAGAAAGCTTGAAACAGAAGCTAAGGCACTTGATAACAGATGTGAACAACATTTAGCTGGTCCAGGCTAAATGTAGTTATATAGTATAACTAGGACTAGGATACCATGGGATGAGAGCCAGAATTTTATGCAGTATTTTGAGGTTACAGTTTAAAAAACACTGCAGGTTCACAGCCACTACTAATGTGTGTATACAGGTTTGGTTTCTCTGAAAGGTATCTTTTCCCTTCCTAAAGATTTTCATGCTTCCCTTCCACCAAAAATTATTTGGCGTATAACTGCATAATTATGATCTATAGTTTGATATAGAACATCCATACAGGATTCAAGCATCCAATCTACCTACTGCCTTCTGGACTGCTTCAGAGAAAATATGCTATAACAAAGATAGTTATTAGTTTTTGAAATAAGTGAGAGTCTCACTATTTATTTCAAAAAATTTTAAATCTGGAGCTATAAGAGAGTTATGAAAAAATGCAATAAAAGCATAGATCCTCAGAGGTGATAAACTTTTTTTCTTTTTTTGGTGTATGTAGATGATTTTTACAGTTTGCTTTAAGGTCTGGTATTTCTGAGATAATTAAGAAGTAATAAATACCGATTTTAACAGACTTGTGCTCCATGGAGAAAAAATCAATCATTTTACCAGAGAATTATCTTATTTTAAGAGATAGCATAGAAGAAAAAATATTGAGGGTTTTATACATCAGTTTGTTTCATATATATTTGAAGAGGTATACTGAGTTGAGTTACACAATGAAAAGGATGGAGAATGTAAAAGTAACCTAAATTATTTAGTTTACAGTTTACTTGTTTGAAAAATCCTTTCTTCCAGTGTTTTACATCTGAGTTAAATATTTTTCAGACTTGGCTATATTGGGAATGACTTAAGAAATGTTCATCCTACAAAAAAAAGTATTCTTAAGACTCTTGCAAACCATAATCTTTATTTCTTAAAGACTTAAACTTATTGACTTGTGTTACTCTTACACAAAATTTGGTTTTTTTTTCCCTAGAATCAATCCCTTAGAATCAACCTCAAAGATTTTTTTGTTCTCTTTTATAGATTTCAAATCTTTGTTGAAGATCTGGGCATCAGAACTGGATGCACTATTCCAGCAGTAGTCAGACTAATTGTGTAGAAAATACCTACTGTTTCTGCTTTACAGTAATCTGCTAAAAATCTACACATTATGTTACTTCATAGAGCCACATCACTACAATAGAAAGGACCTCATGTTCATTTGGTTTTAAACAGCAAGACCTGAACTTATTCTAAGAACTACAATCTGTAGCTTCCCATCACTGCAGAATATTTACTCTAAAATGGACAATATATTTGGCAATATAAAAATAAATGTAGTACCCATAATTCCAGGTTATTATCAATGTCTTCTAGAGTATTTGCCATTTCTCTAATGTATATGTATTGGCTAGATTATACTAGCACTGAGTCTACATTTTCTTCTGGATAATTGGTAAGATTTATTGAACATCATTGGCTGCAAGAGATCAGTACTGGATCACATTAAAAATTTCTTGTATTGTCTGACAGAGGCCTCATAGAATAGCTCCAGATGTGAAGGTATAAATTAATAATTTGTAATCCGTCTGGCAAAAGTGACATTGGTTCTGTGTCATAGCTTTTTGGGGGAGGAAATTATATTCCTATTCTTATTTTTGTTCTCCATCTTAGTCTTATCATCACCATCATTGTCACTGTTGTTGTTAGTGTTGTTATGCAATTTTCTCACTTGTTAACTTATGTTCTGTGATGGCTTACTCAGCACACAGTTACCAATTCGTTCTGTCAACTCCTTTTGAATATCATCTCCTTCATTTTTTAGTCTCTGGTACTTTCCCTGAATTCTATAATTTCTTAAAAAATCACTTCAAATTACTAAAAAATATTTCCAGAAAGTTCTTACAATCCTACATACAGCTTTTCCAACTCTTCAGATTTCTTCTGTATTCATGAAACATATACTTTGCTCATTGAAACAAGAAAAGTCTCTCTGAGCCACATAAACATTTTCCTGCTTTGCTCTGAATATAGGAGTGAAATAATTATTGAGTATTTCTGTCTTGCAGCAATACATCCGAGCGCTATTTTCACACTTGGCTAGAATCGACCACTCTGGAAGTTGGTAGCTTGTTCATAACCTCATCTTTTTCCATCATGATAGTCTCACATAGTACTGTGAAATGGCCACAATTCTAAATTATCCTTAAATAAATTATCCCTCAGCACTGATACAGCTTAAAATTCCCTCTAAAGACAGACATTTTCAAACGACAGCTTCCATCAGGAAGCCCAGGAAGGGCTGACTGAGGTCACATAAATCAGAAATTCTTTGTGAAGATAAAAGCTAGACAGGTCTCTCCTGAGACTTCCACTGAGCAATAATCATTAAAATAACCATTAAAAAAAAAAAAAAAAAAAACAAAAAAAAAAACAAAAAAAACCAACCAAAAAAAACAACGCCGGGGTGTGTGGGAGGAAGGGATTTACCACTGGGTTATTTGAACACAAATAATACATAGCCGCAATTCTACTTTGGAAAATGAGAAAAAATAATTCAAGCTACAATATCAGGGTCAAAATCTGAGACATACAGCACATAACAAGTGACAGTGATAATACTGATAGTAAATATTGCTCTCATTCTTAGAGCTTTAATGTTAAATGTCAGAGAGGGCAGAAAATTAATTCTTTAGTTCCTAAATGCAATAGTATACTTACGTTAACCACTATTAATACTTTGCACTTGATCAAAAGTTTTTAATGATCAAGTCATCCGGTGACGGCTAATATAAAATGAACTAACTATATTTCCAGATAAAACTTTCCTCTTGTAGTGCTACAGTAAATTTGAACTTGGTCATGCACCATCCACCTTGTTCTTCAAAAAGCCCCAAGAAATAAAATTCAACATTGAATCTGTGTACTTTATTAAAAATTTATTTATTAATGTAAAATCCATCTCAGTTCTGAACAGATTCCCCCACCCAGATTCCCAGTCTTTGAGAATATTTCCATTAACATCATGAGGAAATGAATGTTGCCCCAAAATTGTAAAGGTAATTACCTTAAAAAGCCTTTGACCCCAGGACTCTAGTCATGAGCAAGTAGTTTGCATTCCCTCTTCTTTCTTCATTCCACACATTTTCTCTACAGAGAGCAATCTATTTACATAGAAGTTGCCAAAATGACCTCTTATGAATGTAGCACTTACTGTGTGTTTTATTTGTACCATTCTCCCTCTCAGGTCTTGTGAAGGATGAACATTACAATAATGCATACATATTCATAAAGCAATATTGTAGGCTAATTCTCACAAGGCTCTTATTATTCTAAATGAAGCATTAATAGACACATTTCTAAATATCATCATATAATAGGCTTTGTTGGTCAAATTAAGTCATTTAACTGCAGTACAATGACTAAAGAATATGAACAATTTAATATCAAGTGCACTTTCTTTTAACATAGGATTGAAAAAAGGATTATAACATCAGCCAAAATACATATTTGAACCATCTAAAAATATTTTATGTGTTAACTTTTGTCCATAAACTTGAATCTTACTACCACATTATGATAGATATGCATATTGCTGCAGAGCAGTCACGGATTAAGCTGAACAAATCCAGATATGAGGCTTAAAACTCCTATAATGTGCCACTGTTAGTGTTCATTAAGACCTCAGTAAAAAAGATATTTGGAGTCTGTATCCATTTTAACAACATTTGTTGGAGCAAACTATAAAGAAAAAGCTATAATAATAGAATCATAGAATGGTTTGGGTTGAAAGAGACCTTGAAGATCATGTAGTTATAAAACTTTCTGCATTCTCTTTCATTAGGTAGATTTCTTAAAGCTCCATTTAATCTGGCCTTGAACACTTTCAGGGGTGGGGTAGCCATAACTTCTCTGGGCAACCTGTGCCCGTGCCTCACCACCCTCACAGTAAAGATTTTCTTCCAAATATCTAATCTAAGTCTACCCCCTTTCAGTTTAAGACCATTCCCCCTTGTCCAGTCACTACAGGCCCTTCTAAAAAGTCGCCTTCCAGTATCCTTGTACATCTCCTTTATTTAATGGAAGGTTGCTTTATGGTCTGTCCAAGAGCCTTCTCTTCTCCAGGCTGAAAAAGCCCAACTCTCTCAGCCTGCCTTTATATGAGAGATACTCCAGCCCTCTGATCATTCCCTGTGGCCCTCATCTGGACTCATTCCAATAGGTCCATGCCCTTCTTTTGTTGGCGGCCCCAGAGCTGAGAGCAGTACTCCAGGTAGGTTCTCACGACAGTGGAGTAGAGGAGCAGAATCACCTCCCTCAAAATGCTGACTGTGCTCCTTTTTAAGCAGCCCATCATACAGCTGGTTTTCTGGGCTGCAAGTGCATGTTCCTGGGTCATGATGAGCTTCTTGTCAACCAACACCCCAAAGTCCTTCTCTTCAGGGCTGCTCTGAATCCCTTCATCCCTGAGCCTTGTATTTGTGCAAGGGATTGCTCCGAACCACATGCAGGAATTTTCATGTGGCCTGTTAAACCTCATAACGTTTGTGCTGTCCCCCCTCTCAAGCCTGACAAGGTCCCTCTGGATGGCATGCCTTCCTTCTAGCATATTGACCACACCACACAGCTTGGTGTCACTGGCAAACTTGCTGACGGTGCAGTCAATCCCACTGTTCATGTTGCTCACAGATACTAAACAATATAGAATCATAGAATCATAGAATAGTTAGGGTTGGAAAGGACCTTAAGATCATATAGTTCCAACACCCCTGCCATGGGCAGGGACACACCACACTAAACCATGCCACCCAAGGCCTCATCCAACCTGGTCTTGAACACCGCCAGGGATGGAGCACTCACAGCATCCCTGGGCATCCCATTCCAGTGCCTCATCACCCTAACAGTAAAGAATTTCTTCCTTTTATCGAATCTAAACTTCCCCTGTTTAAGTTTGAACCCGTTACCCCTTGTCCTGTCACTACAGTCCCTGATGAATAGTCCCTCCCCAGCATCCTTGTAGGCCCCGTTCAGGTGTTGGAAGGCTGCTAGGAGGTCTCAACGCAGCCTTCTCTTCTCCAGGCTGAACAGCCCCAACTTTCTCAGCCTGTCTCCATACGGGAGGTGCTCCAGTCCCCTGATCATCCTCATGGCCCTCCTCTGGACTTGTTCCAACAGTTCCATGTCCTTTTTATGTTGAGGACACCAGAACTACAGAAAATACTCCAAGTGAGGTCTCACGAGAGCAGAGTAGAGGGGCAGGATCACCTCCTTCAACATGCTGGTCATGCTCCTTTTGATGCAGCCCAGGATATGGTTGGCTTTCTGGGCTGCGAGCGCACACTGCTGGCTCATGTTCATTTTCTCATCGACCAACACCCCCAAGTCCTTCTCCACAGGGCTGCTCTGAATCTCTTCTCTGCCCAACCTGTAGCCGTGCCTGGGATTGCTCCCACCCAGCTGGAGGACCTTGCACTTGGCATGGTTAAACTTCATAAGGTTGGCATCAGCCCACCTCACAAGCAAGTCGAGGTCCCTCTGGATGGCGTCCCTTCCCTCCGGCGTATCAACCGAACCACACAGCTTGGTGTCATCGGCAAAGTTGCTGAGGGCGCACTCAATCCCACTGTCCATGTCACTGACAAAGATATTGAACAAGACCAGTCCCAACACCGATCCCTGAGGGACACCACTCATTACCGGTCTCCAGCCAGACATCGAGCCATTGACCACAACTCTTTGCGTGCGGCCATCCAGCCAGTTCTTTATCCACCGAGTGGTCCACCCATCAAATTGATGTCTCTCCAATTTAGAGACAAGGATGTCATGTGGGACAGTGTCAAAGGCTTTGCACAAGTCCAGGTAGATGATGGAAACTGCTCTGCCCCTGTCCATCAGTTTCGTAGCCCCATCATAGAAGGCCACCAAATTGGTCAGGCAGGATTTCCCCTTAGTGAAGCCATGCTGGCTGTCACCAACCACCTCCTTGTTTTTCATGTGCCTTAGCATGCCTTCCAGGAGAGTCTGCTCCAAGAGTTTGCCAGGCACAGAGGTGAGACTGACTGGTCTGTAATGCACTGGGTCATCCATTTTCCCCTTCTTGAAAATGGGGGTTATATTTCCCTTTTTCCAGTCGTCGGGAACTTCACCTGACTGCCATGATTTTTCAAATATGATGGCCAGTGGCTTAGCAACTTCATTCGCCAGCTCCTTCAGGATGCGCGGATGGATTTCGTCAGGTCCCATGGACTTGTGTACATTTAGATGTTTAAGATGGTCTCGAACCAGATCCTCTCCTACAGTGGGCCTAGGGTCTTCATTCTCACAGTGCCTGCGTTTGCCTTCCAAGACTTGGACAGTGCGGTCAGAGACTTTGCCAGTGAACACCGAGGCAAAGAAGTGATTAAGAACCTCAGCCTTCTCCAAATCCTGGGTAGCCAGTTCTCCCGATATCTTCCGAAGGGGGCCTACATTGTCCCTAGTCTGTCTTTTACTCGCTACATACCTATAGAATCCCTTCCTATTATCCTTAACATCCCTAGCCAAGTTCAATTCTAACTGGGCCTTAGCTTTCCTAACCTGGTCCCTAGCTTCCTGGACAGCATCCCTGTATTCTTCCCAGGCCACCTGTCCCTGCTTCCACCTTCTATAAGCCTCTTTTTTCCTTTGAATTTTCCTGAGCAGCTCCTTATCCATCCAAAGACGTCTCCTGGCCCTCTTGCTGCACTTCCTTCTAGTTGGAATTCAACACTCCTGAGCTTGGAGCAGGTGATCCTTGAATACCAGCCAACAGTCTTGGGCCCCTCTGCCTTCTAGGGTTGTATGCAATGGAACCTTACTGAGCAGGTTCCTGAAGAGGCCAAAGTCTGCTCTCTTGAAGTCCAGGGCAATGAGCTTGCTGCATGCTCTTCTCACTGTCCTGAGGATCTTGAATTCAACCATCTCATGGTCGCTCCAACCAAGGCTGCCCTGGAGCGTCACATTTCCAACCAGCCCTTCCCTGTTGGTAAGCAGGAGGTCAAGCATGGCACCTGTCCTTGTCGGCTCCTCTATTACTTGCAGAAGGAAGTTGTCTTCCACACAATTGAGGAACCTCCTGGATTGCTTGTGCTGGGCTGTACCTTCACTCCAACAGCTGTCAGGGTGGTTGAAGTCTCCCATGAGAACAAGGGCCTGTGAGCATGAGGCTGTTCCTATCTGCCTATAGAGCACTTCATCCACAGATTCCTCTTGATCAGGCGGTCTGTAACAGATCCCCACAGTAATGTCCCCCATCGCTGCTCTCCCTTTAACCTTGACCCACAAAATCTCTGTTGACTGCTCACCCGTTCCCAGACAGAGTTCCATACTCTCCAGCCTATCCCTAACATAAATAGCAACTCCCCCTCCCCGCCTGCCAGGCCTGTCTTTTCTAAAGAGCCTGTAACCTTCCATTCCAACACTCCAGTCATAGGAGCCATCCCACCATGTTTCTGTGATGCCTACTATATCATACTCCCATAGTCGTGCACACATCTCTAATTCCTCTTGTTTGTTTCCCATTCTACGGGCGTTTGTATAGAGGCACCTGAGCCGAGCTCCAAATGAAGCCGGCTCATTGGCTGGAGCGGCTGGAATCTCTCTGCATCGCTCCGAGCATTTATTGTAGGTGCTGGCAACTGACTGGGTGTGTTGGGATGGAACGATGCCCCCCTCCCCCAACACATCTAGTTTAAAGAAACCTTGACCAGCCTGGCAAGCCTCCTACCAAAACCTCTCTTCCTCTTCTTTGTTGGATCAGCTCTACCAGCCCCCAGTAGACCTGGCCTACTAACATGGGTCCCGTATTCAAAACACCCAAACCCCTGACTATGGCACCATCCTTTTAACCATTTATTAACTTGGCCAATCCTCCTAGCTTTTTGAAGGTCTCACCCTGAGCTCCCCTCTGAGGACCCTGAGGTCCCCTCTGAGCTCCAGAGCCCCTAACCACCTCTCCCAGGGCTCTGTAGTCCTTCTTTATGTTCTCCAGGCTACTGCTATCAACATCACTAGCACCCACATGAATCACCAGAAGTGGGTAATAGTCTGTGGGACTCACTAGAGCAGGCAGCCTCTCTGTAACATCCCTGATCCGTGCTCCAGGTAGGCAACACACCTCCCTCGAGACCGGGTCAGGCCGACAGATGAGTGCCTCTGTCCCTTTCAAAGTAGAGTCCCCTACCACTACAACCCGTCTCTTTTTCCTGGCAGCACCAGTAGTGATCTTTACAGGCGCACTAGCCAGTTGTTTCTGATGCAAGTGCCCTTCCTTCTTAGCCCCCTGCAGGACAGCAAAGCGGTTCTGGGTGGGGACAACAGCTTTAGGAGGAAGCCCCTTGTTTTTAATTGTCCTCTTCCTCTTTTTTTTGTTTTTTTTTGTTGTTACTATTTCCCAGCTTCCTGAGTTGACAGCCTCCTCCACTTCCCCATGAGTTTCAGGGGACGCCTGAGGCCCCTGCACAGTTTGGGCCTGGAGGAGGCAGTCCTGCTTCCTCTCAGCTTCCCTGACATCTTGCAGCCTATTAACAGCATCCCGCAGCTCAGCCACCTGCTGCAGGAGGACCTTCACCAGGGAGCATGGAGTACAGCCCTGCCCATTTGGCACTGCTCCCTCAGGAGACCAGTGCAGACACTCACTACACTCTGAGCATTGCACTGCAGCCTCCCCTCTCATCGGCTCTGTCTGGGTGCCTACGCTGGCCACTGCCGGGGCAGCCAGAGCAGAGCTCCCAGACCGGGCCCCGGTCATACGGCGAGTACTCACCATCCCGCTCGCCTGCCCATGCGAACTGCCTCGACCCGTCCTGTTCACTGCGCTCCTGGTCACTCGCGCTCCCAGGGGCAGGTTTTTAACCAGAGAGAGCTGGTGCCGCTCCTCGTGGCTCCGCCCCCTGTGAGTCAGCTTCTCGCATCAGCTGAGCTGCCAGCTCCTGGGCAAGTCCTGTCAAGGACCTGAGGCTCCCTCGGTGGCTCTGGCTGCTCTCAGTAGAGGCTCCTGGATGCTGATCTCCTCCCTGCTCTGGTGTTGAAGGCGTCCTCTCTCGAGCTACTCACCTCAGCATCAGAACCTCTGAGGCATGCTACTCATCTCTGCTGTTCACTTGATGTTGAACCATTGACCACAACTGAGTGCAGCCATCCAGCTAATTCCTTATCAACTGAGTGGTCCATCTGTCAAATCCATGCTCCCCAGTTTAGATACAGTTCCTTTTCCCTTATCCACCAGTGTTGTAATCCTATCATAGAAAGCCACTAAGTTTGTCAGGCATGATTTGCCCTTAGTGAATCCATGTTGACTGTCACCAACCAGCTCCTTGTTTTCTATTCGCCTTAGTACAGTTTCTAGGAAGATCTGATCCCTGACCTTCCTGGGTCTTCTTTTTTTAACTTTTTTTAAAAATGGGGGTTATATTTCCCTTTTCAAGTCAGAAGGAACTTCACCAGGCTGCCATGACTTCTCAAATATAATGGAAAATGATTTGGCAGCTACATCTGCCAGTTCCCTCAGGATCCACAGATGCATCTTATCAGGTCCCATGTACTTGTGCACCTTTAGGTTCCTTAGGTAATTTCATGTAGGGATTGGTGCATGGACAGGAGGTTGCCAGGAGGGACAGGAACCAGCTGACCCTGGGGAGGTGCTTAGGCGGCAGATAGAAGGAATTCTAACTGCGCAATAAATCGTTGATGACCCGCATTCCGTGAATGCTCTATGTCTCAGCCCTAGTTCGGAAGGAACTAGTGCTTCCGTCCCTCACCACACGAGTAGCGAGAAACTACAAGTGGTGACCCCGTCGTGATAGAGATGGATGTGAGCCACGTGGTACAGGTACTGGAGGCCCTCGTGCAGCAAGCTGGGTTGCCGAAGGCGATATACTCGGGGCCAGCGGGCCACTGCATCCAATGGTTGCGAGGTCGGGGGGCGGTGGAGGCCCCCGTGAATGTATTAGATACCTCCCGATGGGGACAGATCCACCAAGAGCTTTTGGGAGCGGTCTTGGCTGGGGAAAAGAAAGCAGGAGATCTAGGGGAGACATGGGGTGCCATCGAGAAAGTTGTCTCCAGAAGAGGAGGCGCTGCAAGTGGAGGAGCCGCAGGTGCAGACCTTTGCGTGGGAGCTGTGGAGGAAGGTGCCCCGGGAGGCGCGGCCGGATCCCCCGGGCCGCGCAGCCGAGCGGGCAGCGCCGGAGCTGCAGCGTGACTGCCAGAAACCGCGGCAACAGCAACAACGGCAGCAGCAAGGAAAACGGGAAGTGGAGTGTTGTGAGCCCTGGCAACACTCTCCTTTGTGCGACAGGGCAGGGGACAGGGGGGTTCCCCACAACGAGCGACAACAACCCTCAAAGCCTACCCTGGGGGCATCCTCCCTACTAACGACATTGTCTTTATCCTTGGCTACCAGGCAGGAGTGTTCAGTTTGTTTTTGATTTTCTAGGGAAAAAAAAAAAAAAAGGTACAAAAGGTATCCTTATAGCCTTTTGAACACGGTGTGTGAGTGCCGTGGTGGGCTGTGGACTTGAAACCCCATATACAACTCATTTGATAGTCTCTCTGTGATCCACATGTACTAGAAGTTGGCAAAAATATATCCATGTATATCCATGTTTCTATTAGCCCTTGGAGATTTTTTATGGATATTGCTGACCACTTCTTCCCATGTAGGCTGGCCACCTGCATCGGAATGAGTGTGCATTTTGGTCAGTGTAAAAGCCCATGGCTCATGCGATGTGGGGGAGGCAGAGCCTCTGCAGGGACGCCCGCTAAAGTTGAGCCTGCCACCTTACACTGCAGTGATGCTGCTTGGAGCTGATTTTTGATTGTCTTCACAGGGTCCTTATGCCACGTTCTGTATGAGGGACTGTATAGTAGGAGTAATGATTGTCTGGGTTTTGTGTTTCAAATATTGTAATTGTATGGAGTGTGCTTGTGGGATCCCGTGTGTGTGTGTGTGTGTTGAGGACAGACAGTGTTCTGTGTATTTTTTGTTGTTGGGTTTGTGTAAAAGTTTTAATGGATAACAGATTAACATTTTGGACAAGAAAGGGTTAATGCAAAGTGCCGTTGCTGGCAGGTATTTATGGCTGCTGATAAGCAGGCAGGCAGCTGTAGCTTCACATTCCTTTTCCATCAGAATGCCTTTGAATCACTCTAACCCAGCTCCTTCTCAGGAGCTGATAGCGTGGGAGAGGGGGTATGTTTGTGTCCTCCTACCTACAGGTCCATGGCAGCTGCCTGCAAAGTTTGCAAGGCCTTGCCATGAGCTGGACAGACAAGTGGAGGAACCCGATGCCTCAGCTACAGGAGCTGACAGTGAATACCCTGAGCAGAATGAGATAGAGGAGGAGAAAAAAAAATGATTACAGGACATCACTTGGGGGCAACTGAAAAGTAGCAACATGAATATGTGTGCTTGTAACGTAGATATTATTAGAGGCTGTGATTTGGTGTATAAAACCACTTGTATTTACTAGCCAGTTGCTAATGAGAAACTATACCTTGTATTGTGTGGACTTGTTACTTGTAAAAGATGTTAGAGCATGCAAATTTGCAGCAGCTGCTAGAAAATGCTAAGAAAAAAAGCTAGAAAGATTCTAATATGATGGTAGTGTTATAAAGCAGGTAATGGAACAAATTAAGAGGGTAGGAGAACTCCACTGGTAAGAAAGTTCTTTGGCTGGTTTCTTGCTGCCATCAGCATTTTCAACATGCTGTTGTAACCTGTAATAGTTACTCTGGTAATGTAAATCTGTGTGTGCTTTGCCACAGTAGCAACTTGTTACTGGATGAAGCAGGTGAAACTCTGCATTGACAACGAGGTACAAGAACTGAGGTTGACCAAATGCCTGCTACCACAGTCAAGGGCAAGACTGGGTTGGCCTCTGTGTTTGCCACCAAGAAGAACCTTTAGCTCTGCTGCTGGCTGCAACCCAGCAGGCGTGGAGCGATGGGGACACATGCCATGCCAGACCCTGATGTGAGGGGATGGCCTCTCCTGTTATCAGAGAGACATCCAGGAGAAAAAGGGCAGACTCAGCAACCTGTGATTGACCTATGTTGAAGAAATACGGAAACATGCTAAGATCTTACACATGGTGTATGAGGATGGGCAAGCCTTTTGGCTGAACAATTTGTTAGGTGAATGGGGACTGACAGGTTGGCTGGTTGCTCTAGTAAAAGGTGGACTAATGGTGTTTATTGTCATTTTAACGATTTTGATTTTGTTGCTGTGTATCTTTAATGTATCCAAAGAATGATTATGAGTGCTACAAAGCATGTTTGGCTTGTATAGAAAGAAAAAGGCGGAGATGTGAATGACTTTCTGGCAAAGAACGGTCATGTACCCAGATCAGCAAGTGCCTACGTGGAGTTGGACATGAACCAAGGGACAACAAAAGCTGAAGGAATCCCAGCAAGATAAGAAGGAACTGACAAATGCTACTATGCTTGCACTGAGTGGGCTCTTGATTGATGTTGATAGTGTTTGTCATGCCACCTTACAAATAGGGCAGCAATCGACTTTTATTGTTGGCACAGGGGCATGGTTGTGCTGAATTTGAGGGAATGCGCTGCATGAATTTGTCAGATCATTTGGAATCAATTTAAAAGAGTATACAACAATTGAAAGAGGGGGTTAAATGGCTAACGAAAGATGATGGATGGAGTAACTATATTATGTGTGTTAGTTTTATTTGTATTAGTAGCAAGTTATATGTTGTGGTGTGTGATATCTATGGTTAAGAAAAATGTAACATCCGTCTGGTTTGCTCAAAAACAAAAAGAGGGAATTGTGGAGTGGCTGAGGGACGGTGGACGTTTCGTGACCAACCCAGACGTCTTAGCCTTAGGAGATGGTGGTTATGAAGAATACAGCTGAACAATGGACATGTGAGCAATCCCAGCTGTTTGGTCTTAGCCAAACTCTGAGTTAAGTTGCAAGGCCTGAATTCAAGTTACCCAGGCTGCAAGGCCTAGCCTTAGGTTACTAAAGGACAGTTACGTGCAGTAGAATAAGGAACTTGGCATTTGCTCAAGGCTAACAAGATGTGGGAGCGGGATGGTGAAACTGCAAGTTATGTGACAAAGGTAGCGAATGGATAATTTTAGCTAGCTTGTTATCTGCTTCAAAAATGTGTGGACTGCACTTCTGAGCCAATCAGAATCTATATTGGTTACATCTAGTCAATAGCAGTTCGATTTCTGGAAGCATATACTGTAGCTACCGTGCTACGACAGTGATCTGCGGACCCCATTAACCATTGAGACTATGACTGAGTGTGCGCAAGTCCTTTTTCAGGCTTTGTCTGAGTGAGCTGCTGAAATTTGCCCAAATCACTGTAATAGTCCTTCGCACATCCCTGGACTCCTAACTGAAGGTAACAATAGGGCAGACCGTGTTGCACAAGGTCTGCCAGTCCCTGACTGTTGCGCTCCAGTTTTTATGCGCTATTTACATGTCACAGTTGATACCTGTAGCAGTGTCATCTTGGCTACGGCACAACGCAAGCAAGACGCTAAGGTGGCCATTTTGCATTGGTGCGATGTCATGGCGATTTTGGGAGTCCCTAGCCAGATCAAGACTGACAATGGTCCAGCATATTCAAGTCAACTGGTGGCTTCGTTTTTACGACAGTGGGGCATTGAACAAAAGACTGGTTGTCCTCATAACAGCACTGGCCAAGCTATGGTCGAACATGCGCACCGGACTTTGAAAGCTCGCCTCAGGTGTCTTGAGGCGGGGGAGTCTGTACCCAGAGGAGCTCCTGAAGTCCGTGTGCGCCAACTTTTACTTTCTGCTCTGACTAGTTCAATCAATTCTCGCGTGGATCAAGTGAACAATCCCCTATGAGCTCGCACTTTGCCTCACCTGTAGACAAACCCCCATATCCGCAGGTATGGGTGAAAGATCTTGAAAAAGGGTAAGATAGGTCCATTTGCCCTATGTGCTCACGGGCAAGGCTATGCCTGTGTGGAGGGGGAGACTGGGCTACGCTGGGCACTGGCAAAATGGTTATTACCGTATTTGTAGTTGTGTCTGTAAGTTTGTATTTGAGCTATATTTCACAGGTGGTGATTGACGCTCGGCTATATCTTGGGAGAGAGTGAGGGAAAGAGGTGTGAAATGACATCTCTGGCCCTTGTGTGTCCAGATGACTTCACTCACGGATCCAGTCACAATGTGCCTTATGAACTTTGTGGCCGGCCGTTGAATATGACATCACCCAGGCCGGAAACACCTGCGTCTAGGTCCCTTTAGGCTGACGCTTTGTGTTTATTAGTATTAGGATGTTTGTTTCCTTCTTGTTTGATTATGTAATATGCACCATGTTTGAATACTTAATGGCACAAACCTTTCTTACTTGGTTAATTAGAGTTATGTAATATGCACTGTGTGTGAATACTTAGTGGCACAAACCTTTCTTACTTAGTTAATAAGAGTTATAAGTTGTTATCTGGAATAGCTGTTAAAACCCTGAGTTTTCTAGTCTTGAGGCGGGGGAGATGTAGGGATTGGTGCATGGACGGGAGGTTGCCAGGAGGGACAGGAACCAGCTGACCCTGGGGAGGTGCTTAGGCGGCAGATATAAGGAATTCTAACTGCGCAATAAATCGTTGATGACCCGCATTCCGTGAATGCTCTATGTCTCAGCCCTAGTTCGGAAGGAACTAGTGCTTCCGTCCCTCACCACACGAGTAGCGAGAAACTACAATTTCATACCTGATCTTCTCCTGCAGTGGGTAGGTTTTCATTGCCCCACTCCCTGTGCCTTCTGCGACTTGGATGGTGTGGCTGGAGCACTTGCTGGTGAAGACTGAAGCAAAAATGTCATTGAGTATCTCAGCCTGCTCCATGTCACAGGTAATCAGAGATAACCAGAATCTTACACGTGTTCAGTGCTAGGAATCCTGAGACGTGCCACACTGAATAGACCTTCAGCCATTTCATGGTGTGTTGGAGACCATGGAAAGGTTCACCATCATTATAGTCTTAAGTACTCTTATAGGATTCTCTTAGATGTAAACAATTCTATTCATAATTTCTATTGTCAGGCAAAAGGATTTGCATAAGATCATGCTTCAATTGTTAATAGGGAAAAGGTCTCATCAATGAAGCAATCACTGGTGCCAAAGGGGCATTGTCTATGTGCTGCAGCATTACAGTTAGCCAGATATGTTTATTATGTGGCCAAGATAAGACCACTACAGATGTTAACCTGGAGTTCCTTAGAGCATAGAAGAGAGATTTTTACAGAGTGATTAATTTTTATTATGAAGTAGAAGTCTAAAATAATTAATTTCTTATTAATTATAAAGGAAGCCTGGAAGAAAAAAATCAGTGTAGATATTTACACTCTAAATCTCTTAAGCTGCTGAGGTAGTTAAAAAAATTAATAGTTTATGTACTCATTACACATTACTAGAGATGAGCTTCTATAGCATATCTCATTGTTTTTACTTTCCTTTGTTTCAAAATCTGAGCAGAGTTCGTGATTTTTTTAGAATCTACTCAGCTTCCATTTCTTATTTAAAAAATAGTTTCTAGATCTCATGATTAAATAATTGAAAATAAAAGCAAAACATGAACAAACAAATGGAAATAATCTAGTTATTATATGCATTATAATTTTGAATAGGTGGGATTAAGTTCATTTTTAAAGCTACACCTGTAAGAGGTACCTATGTGACCTACTCTTGAGTTAAACTCTTGCAACACAAAACAAGGCAATCTTTTCCATAATAGATTTTGGAGATTTCTGACCAGTTTGTCCTCTAAACAAGTCCTGAAATTTAAGAGTGCTAGCTAACCTGGAATGAAACTGAACCAACAAGAGATCAATCAAAGGAATAAGCTTGATGGCACGTTTGCTTCTTGATTCCATTAAACTTTAGAATTCAGACACAGCCTTGAATCCTTGTCATTACTGCTGTGTCAAACAGTGGGAGAAGAGTACATGTGCTAAAAAAGGTAATATTGACTTAATTATTTTAAAGTATGATAAATTAATTCTAAACAGTATTTTTGAGCATGTTTGTTTACATTTATTGATTTTATTTATGAGTATTTCAATAAGATATCATGCTCTCTGGAAGCTCATAAGTAAAATGGCACATCTGTGCTCCTGGTGGAAGCTTTTTTAATGAATGAAATGTATAATTATAGCCTACACATTTTCTATCATTTAAGAATTAAAAATACACTAGAAACACAGAGCTAAAAGTGCCTAGAAATAGTGCAGAATTCCACTTCTCTGTCTCATTTGTACATACCAATCATAAACATACATACTTTTTCTTGAATTCATAGTCAAATCTTTATCAGTACTTTTAATTGCCCTAGAAAACTTTAAGCAGTATGTAACATAACAAGCTGGGGTTTCAGTAGACTCTCAAGAGAGCCAGAAGCAAATTGTAAGATTTCCACTCTGTATGTGTTCTTCCCATGGTTTAAATAGAGTCAAACAAAAGGCTTCTCAGACGATGAAGGGACTGGAGCATCTTTCATAAGGTGAAAGGGTGAGAGAGCTGGAGGGAACTGTTTAGCCTGGAGAAGAGAAGGCTGATAGAGACCTCATATCTGAAGAGTACCTACAAGGATGCTGGAGAGGAACTCTTCATCAGAGACTGTAGCGATAAGACAAGGGGTAATGGGTTTAAACTTAAACAGGGGTTAGGGTTAGATATAAGGAAGAAGTTCTTTACTGTGAGAGTGGTGAGACACTGAAACAGGTTGCCCAAAGAAGTGGTAAATGAGTTGGAACTAGATGATCTTAAGGTCCTTTCTGACCCTAACCATTCTATGATCTACATTTGGGCAAATATTAACATCAAAAAATGGGTAATATCTCTAAAGTGCTGAGAGACTGTGGGTAGGGAACAGGAAGGCAGACAAAGGACAGGTGAAAACCCCCTGTATTCTCAAAGAAAAGATCTAGTGTCATTGTCATGTTGAAATACATTCCAACTTCATTGAATCCAATAGGAAATGTTAAAAATCCTAAAGGAGAAAACGGAGAGCGGAAATTAGAAAAACATGCTTGAAATTTGAAGCACAAATATGCTAACAGAAGAAATGCATCATGGGACACTCAATTCAAGAATTAGGATAATTTGGTGAAGATTTGTTTACCCTTGTGAATCAATGCAATGAAATACATTCCTGACCAGCACTCCCTGAGAATAGCCATATATGGATAAGTTATAACACTGATTAAGAATAAGAATATTGAAAAGAAACTATTTATACAAGGGCACAATCTATCTTTTTAAGGGATTATCAACAACTGAAGCATAAAAAAAAAGGAAGAGGCTGAAATCCTCTTCCTTTAATAAATAGTAATTTATGAAAATTAAATGTGTCAAAAGAAATCATACAAGCATAAGGGCTGGACATATGAGATGGCTAAAGCAGTACCCATAAACTCTCATGATATTTTTATTGTAAAGAACAGGAAAGATATAGTATTTGGAACTATATAAAAGGAGGAAGACTAAAGAAAGTGATTTTAACTGCACCTCTGCAATATATTTATAATTATAGCTCCTAAGTGGAATTGATGTTAGAAATATTTATCACCAATTTACACATGAAAATGCTTAGTAAAATCTGAGAAGATAATGAAGAACTTTTTGTGGAGTTTAATAAACTTTCTGACATGGTGAGTTGTGGATGATTTTCTGGCAAAGAACGGCCATGTACCCAGATCAGCAAGTGCCTGTGTGGAGCTCGACGTGGGTTCAGGGTCATCCAAGAGCGAAGGAGGACACGAATAAGGAAGTGAGAAAGCAAGATAAGAAGGAGCTGGAAGTTACTGAGTTGCTAAATTGTGGACTGTTGGCAAGCTTTGAAGGTCAAGTTCTCATACCTGTGCTTAACCAATTATATGCTAGTTGTTAAGGGCCTTAAAGATATGTATCCAACCACAATGTACCACATTACTGTAAACAGTTTTGAGCTACAGTATATAAGGAGCTGATACTTTGTATTAAATAGCTTTTGTCTGATCGCATTGATCTCTGAGTCCATTCCGCAACAGTGAGTACAGTGGTACATAAAGTTGCCTGTTGAAAATGGCAAGACCATTCATAAACTGTGCTAGAACAAAACTCTGTGAAAAAAAAAAAAAAGCAGTGTCTGAACAAAATTTGCTTTCTATATTCTAATAACTAGCTGATAGGGGTTTTTTTGTTTGTTTGCCTCTTTGCTTTTCGTTTGCTTTGTGGGTGTTTTTTGTTTGGCTTTTTTTTTCAGTTTTGGGGGGGGGGAGTTTGTTGGGTTTTTATTTGTTTTGTTTTGGTTTCTTTTTTTGTTTGTTTGTTTGTTTGTTTGTTTGTTTTTTTGGTGTTTTTTTTTTTTTTTTTTTTTTTTTAATAAAGATATTACTGAGCAATTATTCCAGGGGAAAAAAATCCATTGCCTAGAAATGGAATGGAGATTAAAAAAGGCCACACTGAGTTAGTGGTAATGTCAATGACTACAGCTTTAGGGGTTTTTATTTCTACCCTATTCGGAAAATATATGGTGCTGGATACTGTTAAGTAAAGGAGGCCTAACCAGGTATACCATTGGTCTGAATCACAGGAAGTATCCATTCTTATATTTATATGGTAGTCTTTTCCATACCTTGCCAATGTTCTGCCTCCCTAATTATACTTCATTATCTCCTGTTCATTTCTTCATTGCCAGACTATTAATTTGTGAAAGGGAATATAATCAATAAATACATTTAAAAAATATGATTACATAACTCATCTTTTTATTAGTGCTCTTGACATTCCTAATTATTGCAGCTGATATATTAATTCATGGAATAAACCAAAACCAAATACAAGCACTTCCTTCTACCAGCTTTACAGGATAGTTGCAGTATGCATCTGTGAAGCCATATGGATTTTCTTTTTTCATTAGTTATATGCTATGAATTCAAAAACCTGTAAATGTGTCTGAAAAAATGTTTATATAATATACACAGATAAATCAGTGGGTTTTATCCAAGACATAGCTAATCACTGCAAAACTACACAATATATGAGAATGGCACTCACTACAGGTAGATGACTTATGCTGAAAGCAAAACTATGAAATACTACAGTGAAAAGTAAAGGAAAATATTTTACTAATTTAAGTTCACTTAACAGGTCAGGTTGCTTCCTAGGCAGAAACAGATTGCAGTAATAGAGTGAACAAAAGTACTGTTGCTAACCTTGTCACAGCCATTTATCATTTTCAACCATCTGCAAACCATTTAGCCATCTGCCTCTTCAGGTTTATGGATTTAAAAAATGAAACACAGTAATATAATATTTAATGAATTTAAATATCTTGAGGAAAAATATGTATTACATGTAGATGTCATTGGGTTTAGTTTGGTTTTGTTTGGGTTTTTTAAGAAAATTTCCAGAAGACATATGGTACAACTCCTGGAAAATTTATGTTAGACCTAACCCTGCTACAACAGAGGCAGTGCCTCAGGCTTAGCCTAAACTTAGAGTTAGGCTTTGGAATGAGAGAAAAACAGAGCTGCATGAGCTGTAGTGCTGGAAAGGTACCATGAAAGGGAACAACAGGCTGCAAAGGCCCCTGGCCTGTGTGAGGTTCTTCCCTTGCACCATGACTGAGAAGCTTTTTTGTGGGCTTTTTTCTGAATAGAAGGTAGGAAACGCTATTGCACAATATAAAATCATAAGCCCATGTCCAAGAGATGCATGCATACACACGTGCAGAGGACAGTAACAGACTACCACAGAAAAGATAGATGGTCTTGAACACAATCTCCTACTGTGGGCAGGTCTTCATTCTGCCAGTCCTTACCCTTCCCCCGATGATGCTGTCTCATTGGCTGGAGTGGCTGGAAGTCCTTTTTGCTGCTCTTCAGGTGCTCTCTTGCTGTGATCCACTACTAGGTTCTGGGCATCTCCTATTGGCAGCATTATCAAACTGGTAGGAGTGAGATGGATTGAAGTTCCCCTCCCCCAGAAATTTAAGTTTAAAATCCTCTTGATGAGCTTGGAAAGCCTATGACTGAAGACATTCTTCCTTTTCCTTGAGAGGTGGACCTCATCAGCCCCCAGCAAGCCAGGTTTCTCAAAGTGAGTCCCATGCTCCACTTAGTCGAACCCCTGCCTGTGACACCAGTCCTAGAATCATTTGTTGATTCACCAGATTCGACTGGTCCTTTTACATGCCTTGCCTTTGACCAGGAGGACTGATGAGAAAACTACCTGCGCTCCAGAGTCCTTGACTGCTACTCCCAGGGTTCTGTAATCCTTTTTGATAGTCTGTGCAAACTGTTAATATCTCAACCACACAACAGGAAGTCTGTATTAAAATATCATCTTGTAATTTTTTTTCATGTTGACAGAAATACAGGGTATACTGATTTGCAATACTCATGACAAGTTCTGTTTTCTTGTTTCTTTTTCTTTTGTAAGATTGAAATGATACTGTACTTACTTTCTTAAAGACCTTCATAGATACTAACATAATATGCTTGTGGAATTTTGCAGTGATATATTCTCATTACAAAAATATTTTATTGCATTTACATTCAGACCTTTGAGTACTGTCTGCATCTTAGACAATATTGGCTTAACATGAGGATCTGAAGGCTTTTATTGCTTATCATAATGGACAGTGTTTTAGCTATTCCTTCTGTAATTAGAAACTTACAGGAGTTCTCTAAAATGAAACAAAGCAGTAAATCAAAGACCATTATAATGTTCTTAATGGAAACTTTTAACGTTCTGCATGTATCAACGACTCAATTTATCTTACTACTTTTAGGGGCAAGGTCACCTCTTCCTCACAGCAGAATAGATTCCCACTGAAATAACTGAAGCCGAGACAATTACACCTATTTTAATCAAGAGGTATTTATCATCAGAATTAGGTTCTCCTGCATATAAAATGAAGATTAAATAATGGAAAGAAATTTTGGCTTCATGTAGGAAAAGAGTGACACCCTAAGAAATTTATCAAAAAGTTATCAGAAATTTATCAGGACCTTTGGACGTCTGAATGACAAAATCTAGCACAGAGTGAAAAATCTTAGTTCTGCAAATACAGTAAAGAACATTTCATCAAAATGTAATCTGGGTTATACATATATACGAATAAATGAAAAGAATTTTCAGAGGTTTTTGAATGCAAGGTTTGAACTCAGCTGCATTACAATTCTTGTGGTTGCTATAATTGACTATAATCTATACAGTCTTTATGTTAATTCCTCATTAACTGTCTCTAAAACTGGGTGAGAATCTTGTGCTTAAGAAAGCTCTATTTCATTTTACGTGTGTAACAGTGTAAGTATGTTCCTATTTCTTAGAAAAACAAGTGGGCATTTAGCTTTAATTGTAATAATTGGATACAATTTACCTAAATGTTTTCTGAGGTTTACATCCGAGGTTTTTTTTATTGTTGGCTTTCCTCATTTTACTTATTTAGATCAGGTTGGATGAGGCCTTGGGTGATGTGGTTTAGTGTGGGGTGTCCCTGCCCATGGCAGGGGGGTTGGAACTAGATGATCTCAAGGTCCTTTCCAACCCTAACTATTCTATGATTCTATCATGACGTTATAATTGGCTATTTAATTAAATGGTAAATTCTTTTAGAAGTTGTTTGCTTTATTTTGTTGCTAATGTAATGTTTTGCTTACAAATGTGTCTTCAAGTTAAGTCTTTAGTAAGTAATAGAGCTATTATTAGTTGATTCATTTATTATATGTAAATAGGGATCCCTAAGTTTCTAAGATCATTGCACATTAATATATAAAGTGTGACAAGGATAATTATTGACCTTTTTGCTGTGAGTTAAATTCTTTCATTTTAGTTTATTTTTTAAAACACTCAAGGTGTGTTTTCTAATAAAATATGCACTAGTTAATATACCTAAAAGAAGCATATTAATGCTTTCAAAAAAAGGCAGAATCATACAATCATAAAATCATAGAATGGTTTGGGAGGGAAGTGATCTTAAATATCATCTAGTTCCTAGCATCCAACCTGGCCTTGAACACTTCCAGGGATGGGGCAGCCACACCTTCTGTGGGCAGCCTGTTCCAGTGCCTTTCCACCCTCACAGTTAAGAATTTCTTCCTTATACCTAAATCTACCGTCTTTCAGTTTAAAGCCATTCCCTCATTCCTCCTTGTCCCGTCACCACATGCCCTTGTAAAAAGTCCCTTGTTTAGCAATCTGAAACTTCTTTGAAAAACTTTTCTGATGTACAGTTTTGATGCCTTTAGTCATACAGATCAATTCATTCACTGAAGAGCTCATACTGAAAGTATTTATGGAGAACAATACTATCTAAAAGAGTGTATGCCTTTGTCATATGTTGAAGGTTTTGTGAGCTTTGAGGCTTTTGCACTCATTAAGTCTTTTCTTTAAACAAGACAGTATCTTTGAGGACATCACATAATAATTTTTTCTTTTCAGTCTTAAGTTACCAGGAAACTGCATGCTACTGCTTACTGTTTTCTACAAGGATTCCAACTCACCACTGTGCATAATAAGACTTTTCACTCTCTAAAGAAGATCTAAGGGATTTTTTTTATACAAGCCAGTTATTCTCAAACTATTTAAAAACTCACTTTGTTCTTTTGGCAGATTTGTAATGAGATTCATATCACTGTATTAGCAACCTGTTCACAGTATTTAGTACCAAAACAATCTGTGTGATATCTGCCGCCTTTACTGGATATTTAATATATTTTTTTAATTAACAAATTATAGAATCATAGAATAGTTAGGGTTGCAAAGGACCTTAAGATCATCTAGTTCCAACCCCTCTGCCATGGGCAGGGACACCTCACGCTAAACCATGTCACTCAAGGTTCTGTCTAACCTGGCCTTAAGCACTGCCAGGGATGGTGCATTCACAACTTCCCTAGGCAACCCATTCCAGTGCCTCACCACCCTTACTGTAAGGAACTTCTTCCTTATATCCAATCTAGACTTCCCCTGTTTAAGCTTTAACCCATTACCCTTTGTCTTATCACTACAGTCGCTAATGAAGAGTCCCTCCCCAGCATCGTTATAGGCCCCCTTCAAATACTAATGGTCCTTCAGATACTAATTGGTCCTTAATTGTTTACTTTCCCAGACTATTTCAGTAAAAGGCAGAATCGTGTGTATAAATCCTAAAAATGGCAGTGAGATCATTAATTCTCCCTAATATTCAGAGATTCTGTACGAAGAAAGATGAGTGAACTTACATCAAATTATTATCTACATTGCATAACATAAAATTGTTACTTCAGATTATTAACAGCTGAGGTCCCTTTTCTTCCTATTTCACTGTTAAAGAGTAGAACTAACAGAAATTAGCTCAAAGAACTATGTATTTTAGACTGATAATTGATTTCATAGGTTGCTTAAGTGAGGCCAAGAAAAAAAGAGAAATTATGATAAAGAGGTAACTATAAAAATTATAATACAAATAAGCAAAAGCTAATCTTTCAAGAAATAATTTTTCTTGATATATAAGTAATGTCTATATAGCCAGTAGATACCATAGTATTGCCATGATACTTTTCTTTTTAACAGTCACAATAAGAAGAGATTTTCTGATGTCTTAAATTCTAAAATTGTTTAAAGAGCTCTCTGCAGAGGGGTCAGACCATTTGATGAGTAAAACATCCAGCTGCTTGTAAGTAATTTTTTTTTCCCTGATACATCTCCAGAACAATGTGGAACTGTCTGCTTTAAATGTATATATTTGTTGAAATGAAAGTTATTGATATTTTGGAGTACAAATAAATGCTTTACATGATGCTTTATTCATTATTTCGTAAAGCAAATGTTTTGATAGGAGGACATGAATTAACTATAGAAATTCCATGTTGCAGGAATAGAAACAAGTTGTATCTGTAGCCTTGCCAGGGCAGGTCTTGTTCTTATGGTAGTTTTCACTATAATTATTTCAAAAAGTTGAAAAGAATAACGTTTCCCCATCATTAAATGAATTTCACTCTTGAACAGAATTTAGTGAATGTACAATTTGCACCAGTTTGAAATCTTATAACTTAGAGATATAACATTTTTATCACACTAATTATCCCTCTATTTTAAACCAGAAACACTTGCAACAACTATACCTTTGTCATCCCTTAACCTCTTATTTTTCTACCTCAAGTACCTTCCCTCTCTACTTCATTGTTTCTTTGCTTTTCCCTGTCTTTTCATCTTGCTGGTGTTTCAGTTGCAAGCCAGAAACAAACGTGGAGTGTGCCAAATCAACATGAGCAATTACAGTTCTGTTAACCAGGGTGGGATATTTGTTCATGCAAGCAGAATTTTTTTCCTCATAATTTTCTGTTACAGACGTTTAATTGTTTGGTTTATCTTCTTTATTTGCACAGCTGAAAAAATGCATCTGTCTGTGCTCTCCAAAATTTATAGTTTTTGTTCTGAATTTGTACTGTGTGGTCAACACCATTCTTCAGTTCCCACTAAGAAAGAAGCCAAGAGGAGCTGAAACACTGTAATGGAAGTTCAGAGCCTGGAGGGTCACATCTACTTGAAGCAAAACAAAAGATCTGTCTTTCCAGGAAAGGCTACTTGGTGAGGGAAGGTTGAAAATACAAAAAAAAAACCAAGCCCCCGAAAAAGCACAAACCGTCCATAGCCAAACTTCCTCTGCCATGTTTTTTTGGACTTCTGACTCAGAAGCAAAAGGTATGGCAATATTTTACCATGGATCTTTTAATCTTTCCTATGCAAAAGCAGTTCAGACTGTCATTTTTTTTTTCTTTTCAGAAAGTGGAGTTTGTATTCTCCCTGTGTTAAATAAAAAATTTAAGATAGAACACTGGACAAAAGACCAGGTATTCTTTGACCTGTAGTTTGTATAATCATTTCACTAGTTAGAGATCACAAGCAAAAGCAATGCAGAATGCACGCTTCCAGAATTCTGCATATCAGATCAGCCTTTGCTGCACATATACAGGGCCTTTCCAAGAAAACCTTTGTCACCATGCCATCTGCACAATGGGCCATGGAATTTGACTGCAAGGACTGATAGATGTGTTCCATCCACACTGCAAGTAAGGTATGTGTGGGTTTTCCCCACTGAGGGATATCAGGGACTCATGGTTTCCACCTGCTGACTCTTCAGCTGTTCTTCAGTGGTGAGATCTGCCAAAAGGTACATTTAGCATGGAGTACAAAAAGCCATCTAAACCCAGCTAGTATGTTTCCTATAGGCTGCTAGTCAAAGAGCAGTTAGTGAAATTAGTCAGCTTTTGGTCAGGAACACAAGGAACTTAACTGCAAGATAATCCAAACAGCTAACAGGAAAAAGCAACATCTCTAGGCAATAATATGTGCTTTTTCGCTCTTGTAGACCTATAAATGAGTACCTTGTGAGACAACTACATATACTTTGCTTCCAATATTATTTGGTGTAATTACTTCTGGTAAAATTCATACAATTTATAAATATTTCACCAACACTCTTTCCTAAGAGTGCTCAAATATGTGGTAAAGTAAAAACTTAGAAAAAAAAATCCAAAAAACCAAACAACATTTATTAAATTCTTTAATAAAAGTTGCTTTATTACTCTTGTGACAGGTTTGTGTTCCTGATGACAACAGCAAGTAAATCTCTGTTCAGCTTTCATTGGCATAAAAGATGGACAGTGCTGTGTTGCCCTACATATAATGAGTATCAAAGTAAAATCAGAAAAGAGCATCTTTAACTATTTGATTTTCCTATATCAGATTAGCCCTAATGCTTCCTGTCTTAGAGAATTTGGAAGTTTTTTATAAACTACTCACAATGACTCACATTATTGAGATTTAAAACCTCCTTCACCTAGACATTAGAGAGGGCACAGAATTAATAATATTATGTAAACAGAAAATTAATCCAATTCTCATTACTTTTGGAGGCAAACCCTCCTTTTTAAGGATTTCAGGTTCATCCAACATAATTGACACATTTTTTATGTCTGTTGACACTAGAAAAAGAAGCCTTAATAGCAATTTAAAAGCTTAAAGAATCAGGAAAAAAACATCTCTTCACCCATCTTTTCACCACAATCTTTGTACAAGACTCACTAGAGGTGGGTTTTTTCCTGCCTTTTTACTGTAAAGCAGGATTTATTCATATATTGGTCTAATAGATTACAAATTAGTGATAGAAATGCATTATCTTATCTGAATAGTTCATCACATTTTGGACATTTGAGGAAGAACTTCAAAAAAAGTGATAGAAACTCTGGCTAGTGAATTTGGATCCCTATTCTGCCATATTTGTTTAATAACTTTGTTGCTTATCTAACAATTTGTTTAATGAACTCTAAAGGATTTCAAGTTCCTTTTTTTCCTAAAAGCAAATGCACTTAATTATTTCTTAAAACATTTCATATATAGTGCATGGAAACCTCTCTCTAGGACTATGTCTAATTCATGTTCTTGTTTTCATGTAATATTGTAAAGCTTTCACATGCTACCAGTTCAAAAGCAGGATAAAAACGTGGGTGATGGGAATAGACACAGTTACACTACAGTCACAATTGTGAAATGGTAGGGGAAAAAAATGTCAGTAGACCATGGTTTGTGTGTGGGTGCTTTTTTGTCTTGGTTTTCTTTTTTACCTGTGCTGTTTCTGTAGTGTTTCTCTCTTGCCTACTTCTGTATAGATTCTTCTAAAGCTTAAATGTTCCATGCCTTAAACAAACAGACAAGTATGCTGCCTAGATGGCATAAGAGTGAAGGTTATTATTTTACCAGGCTGAAAAAATTGCTCACATTGTTTTTTATTTCCAAGTATATTTACTTGTGACAGCTTGGAATAACAAGGTGGGAAAGTAGGAGGAAGGAAGTGCTGCTAAAGTTCAGATGTAGGAGTCTGAGGAAGAGGAGGGCAGGAGGATGCCCAAAGGAGGCTGTGACCCTATGGGAAGCCTCTGCTGGAGCAGGCTCCTGGCAGGACCTGTGGCCCTGTGGCCCCGTGACCCTGTGGCCCCTTGGAGATAGGAGCTCTGCTGGACCAGGTTTGTGGCAGGAGCTGTGACCCCATGGTGGACTCATGCTGGAGCAGCCTGTTCCTGAAGGGCTGCACCCATGGAAAGGACCCACGCTGGAGCAGTTTATGAAGAACTGCAGCCCATGGGAAGGACTCCATGCTAGAGCAGGGGATTGCCTTTTATAATGAAATTTACCATATTTGTAGATGAAGGGACAGCAGTAATGTCATTTGACTAAGCTTCAAGTCTTCGACAGTCTCCCAGAATATTCCTGTGTCTAAGTTAGGACATTATGGTCTGAATGGGTGGATAAAAAATTGTTTGGGAGATCATGATCAAAGGGCTGGTGGTGTTCCTCAGGGGCCCATTCGGGAACACGTCCTGTTTAATATTCTGATCAATGACTTAGAGGAGATGACAGAGTTAGTCAGAAAGTCTGCAAATGAGAAAGTGTGAGTAAGGGAATGGCCAACACTGGTGAGGGCACAGCTGCCATCCAAAATGATCCATGCAGGATTACAGGAACATTACGAAGTCCATCGTGAACAAACAGGAGATCTTGCACTTGACAAAGACATTCTACTGGCTGCAATTTGGTTGAGGGACCTGGGTTTATTTAACCTGGAGAAAAGATGACTTTGCTTGAGGACTTAACGCAATTCTTCTCATACCTGTGAGGATGGTCTCAAAAAGACAAAGAAAAATCTCTGCAGCAATACATGACAGGAAGGCAAGAAACAACACATAAAATTCACAAGGGGGGGCTCCAACTTAACATGGAGAGAAACATTTTCCCCAGGATAACAGTCAGACAGTGAAAGAGATTACCAAGGAAGGTTGTGCAGTATCCATTCCTGGAGGTTTTTAAGATCCAATTGGATAAAGCCCTAAGCAACCTGGCGGACCTCACAGCTGACCCTACTTTGAGCAAGAGGCTGGAATAGAGAGCTCCTGTACAGTCTGAATTTCTCTATGATCATATAATACTATAATTCTGTGAGAACAAATTCTGCTTGAAATTTTTTCCTACCCCTTGCCATATTCCTGGCTATCATAACTGTAGTTTTCTGTTATTGCAGATCAGTCCACAAGAATCTGAGCCTGAAGTTGAAAAATGGATTAGAAAGAAATACTGAGAGTTTTATATATATATATATACACAGATACATATTCTACTTCTGAGAACTTATAATTTTGTTTCTATGTCTGAGTTATATAGCCTTGCCTCCTTCAGAACATTTTCACAAACCCCACAGAATTTGTGGCTCTATCAAAACAGAAATATTTCATAAACACAGTTTAAATGTCAGCACAATACTGCCAGAAACGTTTAGCTGCATATAGTACTTAGATAGTCTCAGCTACCAGAGTCAAGAAGTCAAGGGCTTGGAGGTATCTGTGAACTGCAAGTGTTTTCAGAAGAGTAGCATGCAGAATGTGATTCTGGATGGACACATCTTTCCTTGTAAACAGTAAACAAGAATCTGAACTTTCAAAACCCTCCACAGAATGGAATTAAGTGACTGTTTTCTTAGTGATTTTCATAGACTTTTCTATGACTAAGAATCGTAACTGACAATCTGTTCTCCTGTGAGATCCATATTACTGTGATATTACTTATCACTTATAAATGCTATCTTTTCATGTTACACAACAGCATAGAATTATAGAATCATTTATGTTGGAAAAGATCCTTAAGATTATCAACAGTAGATGTATTATATTTTTATTCTTTAACTATCTCAGCTAGGGAAGAATGTGGTTGATGTTACTTTTTTTTATCATTTTTCTTTCAATTTTGTTTTTCTTTTTTTTTTTTTTTTGCTAAAAAAGCTGCAGTTAAAAGCAGTTTAAAGAGCCTTTGTCATATGTCCTGGGTTCAGCAGTAGCAGTCACTTTTTCTCCTTCTTAGTAGCTGGTGCAGTGCTCTGTTTTTGACTTTCAGCCTGGGAACAAAACTGATTAACACCGATGTTTTTAGTTGTTGCTAAGTAACGTTTAGTCTGACCAAGGACTTTCTGAGTCTCATGCTCTGTCAGGGAGGAGGGGAAGCCAGGAGGAAGCAGAGACAGGACACCTGACCCAAACTAGCCAAAGAGGTATTCCATACCACAATATGTCATGCCCAGTATATAGAATAGTGGGGTTACCTGGAAGGGCTAGATTGCTGCTCGGGTCAGGCTGGGTATCAGTCGGCAGGTGGTGAGCGGTTGTATTCTCTTCCCTTGTTATTTCCCTTATCATTATTATTATTGGTGGCAGCAGTAGTGATTTGTGTTATACCTTTAGTTACCGGACTGTTTTTATTTCAACCTGTGGGAGCCGGGGGGAGGAAGAGTTGGGGTGGGGAGTGAGCGAGTGGCTGCGTGGTTCTGAATTACTGACTGGGCTTAAACCACGACATCATTAAGCACTATATTCTGCCAGTTTTCCACATGTTTTCTGATAACCTAGTCCTGGAATGCTGAAGGATGGAAAGGAATAGATAAAAGAAGATCGATTTTAAGAAGACATTTTAAGATTTGAGACTAATAATGCCTAAGTTCACTGTAGGTGTCTATGAAGGTTGTTACAGCATTTGACACTGTACCTTTTTCCATTGTTCATAAGGTATTTTTGAAATTTCACATGAAAAACATCGCATGAAATCATAGTTTTAGTTTTCAGTCTGTAACATTGATGAATTGTACCTCAAAAAGCTTCAAGTGTTATTTAACTTCTATTGATCCATAGTTCTGCAACATAATGGAGCAGTTACTACTGTATTTTTTAATTCTGCTTAAAAAAAATCTTGCCGTATTTTCATGAAGACCTTTATAATACAGAAAAGTGAAAGGTCCTACACATTGACTGGGGCAAATCCAGACACATCAGCAGGTTGGGTGGAAAAGAGATTCAGAGCAGCCCTGCAGAGAACTTGGGGGTGTTTGTCAATGAGAAACTGAACATCAGCCGGCTTCAGTGTGTGCTCACAGCCCACAAACCAACCGTATCCTGGGCTGCATCAAAAGAAGTGCTACCAGCAGGTAGAAGGAGGTGATCCTGCCTCTCTGCTCTCATGAGACTTCACTTAGAGTACTGTGTGCATTTCTGGTGTCCTCAACATAAGAAGGACATGGAACTGTTGGAACAAGTTCAGAGGGGGCCATGAGGATGATCAGGGGACTGGAGCACCTCCCATATGAAGACAGGCTGAGAAAGTTCGGGCTGTTCAGCCTGGAGAAGAGAAGGCTGCGTGGAGACCTCATATCAGCCTTCCAATACCTCAAGGGATACAAGGATGCTGCAGAGGGACTCTTCATTAGGGACTGTAGTGATAGGACAAGGGGTAATGGGTTTAAACTTAAACAGGGAACTTCAGGTTAGATGTAAGGAAGAAGTTCTTTACTGTGAGGGTGGTGAGGTACTGAACAGGTTGCTCAAAGTGGTAAATGCTCCATCCCTGGCAATGTCAAAAGCCAGGTTGGATGGAGTCTTGGGTGACATGGTTTAGTGTGAGGTTTCTCTGCCCATGGCAGGGTGTTAAGAACTAGATGTTCTTAAGTCCTTTCCAACCTTAACTGTTCTATAATTCTGTGATTCTATAATCTCTGTATTTCTAAATTGGTGTAATAAAATCAACTTTCAGACAACTACGCCTCATCTTCCATGAACATAAAGGCATTTACAGGTTGTAATTCACACCTGTAATCTTTTAACACTAAATATAACATCTTACTAAAGATAGTAGATACCTTATTACCATAAGCATTTACATTTTGCAGTGATCTATAGACAAGGTCTTTTTGCAGATATGGCTCAGTATGTGGTAAATATATTGCAATTTGAAGCAATAAATATTTTATGAGGATTCATTACTTGTAAAATCAACCTAACATTAATATGAGTATATACATTTATTAAAATATATAAAGTATAATACACTAAATATTATATACATACACTATGTTATATATAGTATATATACATAATTTAGAGTATATATTTTATACATTTTGATTTTCTTTAAAAGAAAATAGGGAAAACTTCATCATCATACTTTTATTTTACATTATATGTTTGCATGGAGATATATATATAAAATTATGTTTTATATAGTGTATATATATGCCATATATATGTGTATAAATATATCTATACACAGATTATGTATACATAGTACATATATAGTCCTCACTATTTTCTGGACATGCTTAGGAACGATACAGGCATCTGCCTTAACTGGTTCTTCAGCTATTAGCTCCTTAGCTTCCTTAATTGCTTTTGTCACTTTGCATAAATCTCTGGAGTCCATGGCTGTGGTGAGGACAGTTGCCTGTTCTGAATTTTTCTTGTGCTATATAATCTCTTTCTCAAAATTGACAATTGACAGTTCATCTAAGCTCATTAACATGTGCTAAGTATTAATTTCTTCACTTACAGGAAAAAGCTCCTTACTCCAGGCCAAGCATTATTTTTGCTTTTCACTAGTAACAAAGTCCATCATCATCATATTTTAGAATCACAGGAACTGATTTTGTGCACTTGGTCTTTTTTTAGATTTGGTTAGAGATAATCTGTATCATGTTGACATAGTTTCAGCATCTGGAGAAGGTAATAAAAGGGGTAAAGAACAGTTACTTTATTGGAAATACATTTTAATTAATGAGTCTTACATAAGTCCTGCTTTGTCGTTAGTAATCTTAGGCGTTCTTATAGGCAACATAAAAAAAGCCATAATAAGTACAGTGAGAGCTTTTCATTAATTTTCTCTTTGTCTGTAACTTTAGAAATACATATTTTATTCTACATAACACTGACAGTGGCAGAATCTCATGACTATGTATGCAATTTAAAATACATTTACAAATAACATGAGAAGTATAAATTTACAAGTCTCAAAATATTTTTGCAATTTGTTGTTGGTTGAAGAGGTAGAATATATTAATTTTACTTTAATAAAATATAAAGCCCCAAAATGCTATCAAAAAGCATGTAAATCATAGTTTTTAGCAGATCACTAAAATAAGATGGACCCTGTTAGAATCATAGAATAGTTAGGGTTGGAAAGGGCCTTAAGATCATCTATTTCTAACCCCCTGCCATGGGCAGGAACACCACGCACTAAACTATGTCTCCCAAGGCTCTGTTCAACCTGTCTTTGAACACTGCCAGGAATGGAGCATTCACAACTTCCTTGGGCAACCCAGTGCCTCACCACTCTCACAGTAAAGAAAGACTTTCTAATTTCTTGTCCCCCTGCAAAATTTTTTTGGATCAAACACCTTTTCAAACCAGGTAAGAAATAATTCACTAGGTACGAGGTGGAGTAACAAAAACTGTTGTCAAGATATAAGTGGAAAGAACAGGTTAAGCTGATCTGAGGGCGTGGATGATAAAGTCACATCGGCTTCACATTACTCATCTGGTTTAAGAATCACTGATCAAATATAACAACATTTAGCATGCTAACATAAAACATTAATCTGTTTATTCCTTTACGCTTTCCCAGACTTGTGTGTTGGGTTTTTTTTTTTTCGTTTGATCTTTAGGGTCTTCTGACCACTTTTCTAGCATCTATCTATTTCCAAATGCATGAGTGAAAATAAAAGAAATAATCTTAGGGACTCATTACTCAAATTATGCTACTGGTCATTCTCTTGGTGGGCTAACGATAAATGTGATGATTACCCATGGATTCTCAAATACTGCTATTGATATACAGGAGCAGAATCCTTCTGTATTCTGCTTGTCTTATAGAAGAATCTATTCACAATTTGAAGAGGCTGGTATTATTTTTTTAATTTCCAAATTCTGATTCTAGCACTTAACTGGCAAAAGTCTGATCATTGCAGAACATGATAAAGCAGCAAGCAGAATGTCTCACAAGAGTCACCACAGGATACTTAGAGTGTTCAGATATAATCTCCTGTCATTTAAGTATTGGAAAAGAGGATAAATATCTAAATAATTTTCCCATACACAGCCTATTTTATTTTAGGAATATAAATTATTTTATCAGTACTAGGTTATTCAGACCAAAGTTCCCTCTGACAAACATTATGTAAATCAATATTAAAAGGAGCGTGACCAACAGGTCCAAGGAGGTGATCCTGCCCCTCTACTCTGCTCTCGTGAGACCTCACTTGGAGTATTTTCTGTAGTTCTGGTGTCCTCAACATAAAAAGGATATGGAACTGTTAGAACAAGTCCAGAGGAGGGCCATGAGGATGATCAGGGGACTGGAGCACCTCCCGTATGGAGACAGGCTGAGAAAGTTCGGGCTGTTCAGCCTGGAGAAGAGAAGGCTGCGTGGAGACCTCATAGCAGCCTTCCAGTATCTGAAGGGGGCCTACAAGGATGCTGGGGATGGACCCTTCATTAGGGACTGTAGTGACAGGACAAGGGGTAACGGGTTCAAACTTAAACAGGGGAAGTCTAGATTGGATATAAGGAAGAAATTCTTTACTGAGAGGGTGGTGAGGCACTGGAATTGGTTGCCCAGGGATGTTGTGAATGCTCCATCCTTGGCGGTGTTCAAGACCAGGCTGGATGAGGCCTTGGGTGACATGGTTTAGTGTGGGGTGTCCCTGCCCATGGCAGGGGGGTTGGAACTAGATGATCTCAAGGTCCTTTCCAACCCTAACTATTCTATGATTCTATGATTCTATGTATATTCTTGGAAATGTGGACATGCAGCTAGAGCATAAAATTTTGAACACTAATTCATGTTGGTTTAAGGTTAAAATTTATGTGCAGCCCCTTTTATAGAAGTTATTTTCTCTTTAGTCTCTTTGGGAGCTAGGGCACTTTCTACAAGTGTGTTCTCAGTATACTTCAGACAAAAAAGTACTTTGACCTAATCAGCTTAATATGTCTGATTTGGCATGATTTGTATGCAGCAAATATGGCGCACTGACAACATATTCACTGAATACTTGACTAATTGCTAGAGAATTATATATGTTTTCAAAATTAATAATTTTTCACAAAAGTATGAGACCTACTTTTCAGAACTACTCCTACTCTTACTCCTGGTTGAGCAAGTCAGGATATTAAGTTGCCATAGGTTCAGCATCTAGAAAATAATGAATGGGGAACACAGCTACTCCAGTGATTTTTTTTCATATAATCAAATGTTTTAGTATTGGTCCTGCTTAACTGTGTAAATTTACACTTCTGATTTTATTTGTAGTGTGTTTGCTTCAATAATCATAGCATCATTGAATTATAGAATGGTTTGGGTTGGAAATGACATTAAAGATCATCTAGTTCAACCCCCCTGACGTGGGCCAGGACACCTTGCCATAGACCAGGTTGCTCAAAGTCCCATCCAACCTGGCCTTGAACAGTTCCAGGAATGAGGCATCCACAACTTCTTGTGGCATCCTGTTCAAGTGTCTCACCACGCTCACAGGGGAGAGTCTAATTAATTTCAGCTACCTTCCTGAGAATAACAAGAAACAGTGAGTAGACTGTGTTAATGAACTCCAGTCAAGAACTGAAATATGAAATTCCATATGCCTCAATGAAAATTAACCACTCCGCTACTAGAAAGCTAAACAGTTCACACATAAACGATTTATGAGTCACACAGCTCAGGAACTACAGTAAAAAACAAACAACAAAGCAACAAACACCCCTAACCCAAAACAAAATAAAAAACCAAATCCAACTCAACAACAGAAATTCAACAAACTTATGAATAGTTAATTCTCTATTACAATGAAGTCAGCATAAATCTTGAAAAACGCAAAATGGATACTAGCTTGAGCATTAATAGAATTGTTGAACAAGTTCTATGTAAGTTTCATTTACTTTTATATGTTAAACATATAATGCATAAACCGAAAAAAGGAAACTTCAGATTCTGGGTTGCATATGAAAGTTTGGCCACTGTGAAATAGTGTTTTCCTTTTGCTTTTGAGAATTAACCAATTTGCTCTAGAACCCCTGCAAAAAAACATTAGCGCATATTCCTCATAGTATCATATTTACAGTGACTCCTTGCTCCTCTTTCCAAAGTATTTAACAACACAGCCTTCAGTGATTTCAGCATGGGCCAAAATGGGCCTTTTCAGTTTATATAGAGCACAAAATTGACAATAGAATTTCTTTTTCCACCAGTTATCCTATAAATATCATTTCCGATCAGGATTTGTCATCCACTTTCCATGCTTGCAAGCAAAAGGGATAGTTAAAAGATAGTTTTAATATTATAGTAAAATAATTAAGATCCTATGCTCCAGTTCAATGTCATTAAAAAAACCCACTGCTTTCTTATAATGACAGAACACACTGTATGCGTTGGTACTGTTTGTTAATATGCACATCCTCTACACTCCTGCAGAAAAAGGTAGCAAAATTCATGTGCAAAGTAGGCTGTCTACAACTTTGAAGAACGCTTGATTTTTCTTTTTCTTTTTTTACTCCTTTTAAAATAAAAATGAAGATTTTCTGTGCTTTTGATTGGATTGACAAGTATAGGTCTCTTTTTTTTTTTTTTTCAATGTAACACATTGTGCTCATTGTTATTTGTGAAAGAACTCTGAGTCTTGCTACTTCACCTAAAATTCTTGCCACTTCACCTAAAATTCACAGGAAGGTTCAGGAAAAAATAACTTGATTTTAAGACCCACAAAAATACCATATTTGAATTATTATTTGGTTATTCTCTTGGCTTCACAACTGAAATGAATTTAAAGCTCATCTTCCAAAGAAGAAACGTGGTTAAAAAAAGCAATTGTTCATTTTTATTTTGTTTACATTGCACTGAAAATTTACATCATACTCTTACAAATCCTTTTTCATAAAAATATACTTCTTTACAAAAGTGTATGCATTAATATAAGAGGAGTAGCCAGTTGCTGAAGAAACATTTTAAACGATCTCAAATGTATTAACTGTAACATTAATGAATGAATCATAGTTATTGCAGTCATTTGAATAAACAAGAATAAATAACAACCAATGGTATAAAATATAAAACAGCATCCTTTTAGTAGAATACAGTTTGACAGGTTGTATGAATATTCAAAACAAAGTGTTGTAAAATGGTTTATAAGAAATTCATCAAACATTATAGAAATCCAAGCAGCAATCCTGGGTACAATGATTTTTGGTAGGCACTCTCTATTATGGTAATAAAAAGTTTAGATTTTCATAGAATTATTAATGTCTGAAAGGGACAGTAACAGGTAATTCACACTGGCTAACACACAGCATTTGTGAGTCATGCTATGAATGGAAGACAATGACCTACATCAAATAAACTACTGAGTTGCCACTGAATAATTCTGACATGAAATAACTGTTCAACTGAAAATTCAGTTTCCTTAGAAGTGATTCTGGAATATCTAAAACTTCTATCTGAGGGTTGTGGAATCTGAATTGTCCCTAAAATGAATGTGTTGTCCTTAATAAAATCATGGCTTTTTTTTTTTTTTTTTTCATTGCACTACGGTAATATATTAAATTTTAAATCATTAGCTGTATGGATTTGTTTCCATAAAGTATGGAATACATAGATAAAAAGATGTAAAAATGGTATTTCCAAATTATAGCTTCCTCTTACCTTATAGGCCTGATCTCAAGTTCAATGAAGTCTGCTAAAATCCATCAACTTCAACGGGATTTCTCCATGCTTTGTGCATGTGTTTTAACAAAATGCCGAAGGAATAAAATGATGTGATACAATCTAGATTTAACTAGCATGGATTGAAAAATGGACTCTTAAATTTTTGATCTATGGATATCATTGCTAATGTTACTGTAAACTGCACTTTTTAATTGGAAATATCATTATGTTTTCACCTCTGAAAAAATTTAGGATGGTCACTCTTTTGAGTGGTCTTCAACATTAAGGAATATAGCCACATGACAAAGCTCAAATCATACTAGCTTCTTGATTGAAGAATTTGTCTAGTTGTATGACTGACAAAAGAAATGTAGACCATTTGTTTGTACTGTTAATGGAAACAGAAAAGAAGCTTGACTTGGAACATAAAAAGAAGGAAGATGTGAAGCAGGGAAGGAAATTCATTAAAGAAGAATGTGATATTTTAATTTTTCTTCTGTCACATGAAAATAGTTGTATTTGCTGAGTTCTAAATAGTACATCCTGGACTTGTAAAACTTAACTGTTCTGAGAAAAACAGAATACTAAACGGGCTCAATAAATGAAAAAAAGGTACAAACTCATAAAAAAGATGTAGCATATGACTGTTAAAGAGAAGTCAGTGACCTACTGTCTCCTGTAAGTATAGCTCTTATTTTCTACCTATAATGTTTTTTTAACCCAATCCCTCTATTATAGTTTTTATAAAGCACAGAAATACAGATAGTGGATGCTCCTCCAATATATGCAAATATGTTTTATGTTTTTAGAATGACCTCCTTTTTAAAAAAGCAAATAAAATGTGAGTAGCACTCATGGAGTGCAGCAATTTTTTTTTTAAACTCTCCATGTTACACATGAAGAAGAATTTTGATCCAGTTTATGAAAAACAAAATCAAAACAAAATAACCACAACCCATTCTTGTCTATCATTGTCAGGAAAAGGTGACCCACTATATCCTGAAAAGTGTGCTTTAATTTTTTTTTATTTTTATTTTTATTTTTTAATCAGTGAACTGTGTGTGCACTGTGTTGTGTCAATTTCCAGACTTTGAAGACATATCATTACCACATTATACCATTGTGCAGACGGTGTTCAAATTGGGGTCAAATCGTACTGCTTTCCCTTCCACAGACTTTGCATTTGTGTCATACATGGGGTTTTCAAAAGCAGCTTGTCCATTATTATTTTCATGTACAGAGCATCCAGTGTACTGTGTTTTAGGTGCAGTCCTGTAGAGGAAAGACAAAGAATGTTTGTAACTGCAGTTTTCCTTGCTGACTTCATGTGCTTTAAGAATTTGAACAAGGAGCTAAATCTAACATCTTGGGGTTTTTTTACAGTATGTGTGCTCAAAGTTAGTATTCTCTCAAAGTTTAAAGAATTTATGATTCATTTAAAATGATGATCACTTAAAAAACATAGTTAACCTGAGAAGTGGTACACATTTCCTTTTGGATGATCAGATGATAAATAGTTGAGTACAACAAAATCTTGCAAAAAATGCAGTAATTCCCCAGCCAGATGACTGAGATTTCCTTTTTCTATTTGGAGACTCGACAAATATATCAAGAATGATTTTATAGTTGAAACATTTTCTTATTCACTAAATAACTCAAAATATAAAAATTAAATCCCTTAAGGACATTTAATCTATGTCATTATGCAAAATGCATACTGCATTGTAAATGAGCAGTATAAAATGTAAAGACAAGTGCCTATCGCACACAGTTACAGCATGTACTAAAATGTTACATGAGCATTTTTTCATATTCTGAAGCTCTTCAAAACAAGTGGTACCATTTAGAAATGATGGAATGTGTTTCAAAGTAATGTTATCCAGCACAGTTTATTACAATTATTGTGGCTATGTAACATAATTACACATGGCAGTGTTCAAGGCCAGGTTGGATGAGGCCTTGGGTGGCATGGTTTAGTGTGAGGTGTCCCTGCCCATGGCAGGGGGGTTGGAACTAGATGATCTTAAGGTCCTTTCCAACCCTAACTATTCTATGATTCTATTAACTAATAATTTCATATGCAGAAACAGTTCCATAATGAAACCTCTCAGTGGCATAATAATTTCATGCACTTGCAAGGCAATAAACAGAGCAGTCGTTAAAATAAATTACTGAAGATATGACTCATAATTCTGTCACATATGAAAAAAAATACAGGCAATCAGCTGTAAATACACACAAAGTCTATTCATTATATTATTCTCTATATGCCAATAATTTATTACATCCATTTTGTTATGAAAAGAGAAATTTATAACATTTTAAATAGGTAGGAATGAAAGTACAGAACAGTACAACAAACTGATCTTTCAGTCATTATGCCAGACCTAATGGAGGAAGGTTTGCATACCTTGCAAACACTTTATGGTTTTACAGAAAAAATTATTTACACTAAAAAAGATTGAAGGCACTAAAACCACCAAGTCATACAGGAATTCTATATACTTCATTTGTACTCACCTTTGTTTGTAAAGATAAAAGCCAAACCCAGCAAATATAAGGGCAAAGAAAGGCACAAGGATAGCAATGGCCACTGAACTACTATTTGTACCATGTGGTTGATTGGAAGAATTTGAACCCTCAGACATGTTAAGACCTAAAAAAGAATAATAAGGGGAAAAAAAAAGAAAAAGTAATGTATTCTACATGTGTCTGTTACTGCCAGCACATAATACTCCATAAATTTCAGAATTCAATAATACCTTGAGATTGGGTCATTATAATTTGTTCACCTGTATACATACAATTCTATGCTGAGACCACCTGGAAAGTAAATGTAGTGTGGCATGCCACATTTCGATTAATAAGTGGATGCAAATTGTTGGGACAACAATAAATATATTTTGTTGCAGTAAATATCTTACTGCATTAATTCTGTATGGGATTCAAGTTTTGGATGTTATTAATACACATTAATGTGCCCAGGGAGGTTGTGAGTGCTCCATCCTTGGCGGTGTTCAAGGCCAGGCTGGATGAGGCCTTGGGTGGCATGGTTCAGTGTGAGGTATCCCTGCCCATGGCAGGGGGGTTGGAACTAGGTGATCTTAAGGTCCTTTCCAACCCTAACTATTCTATGATTCTATGATTCTGTGATTCTCTGTTACCAAAAGTCGATTATATAATAACGCACATGTTTGATTATATTACTGATGAATTTGTGTATTACTGATTAATTTGAAATTAATAAATACTGCATGTATGAAAAGCAAACATCATTTCAAGGAAAGGGTAAATTATCTGAAGAGGCAACCTGAAAATTCATCATGTTGATTTCATTTGGTGCTGCTATTCATGAATGAAAGAGGTAGGAACAACTGACTAGAGCTAAAGCCAGGTAGTGATGAAAAAATAAGAATATGATCTGCTGCATGGTTGAGGAATACATTACCTAGATTATTTACTCAGACAAGATATATAACTTTTTAATGTGAGGAAGTGAGTAACAATGCAGCTTCAAAGGTATTTTTTAAGCTCTAAAGGGGACTTTTAAAAATTGTGTAGGTCCTAATATTTTCTGACTTTCTTTATCTTACAAGGCAATATATAGAAATTAAAAAAAAACCAACCCAACCAACCAACCAACCAAAAAAAAAAAAAAAAAACAAAAAAACCCCCACCCAAACAAGTAATCAATATACTAAAACATAGAAAAGCAAAAAAAAAAAAATGGAAAAAAAAAAAAAGGAAAATTTTATGGGAACAGAAATAAAACTATTTTGTTCCAGATAAACCATTTCTGTGTTTGTGTGAATGAAATAATGGTAACAGATAACAAAATGTGTTCAATGTAAATTTCTCCCTAACTGTATTAATGTTTGTATTAACTACAATTAAATCTTGTACAGAATTTAAACCTTAGTGAACCACTTTGTTCCTAGAAGATATAAACGAATAAAAAGTACCTTCTCTATATTACAGGAAAAGAATCTTACAGCTACAAAAATGAAAAAATTAAAAAAACCCAACAAAATCAAATTAAGAATACAATTTTCAGAAAACTTTACCAAAACACATTGCCAAGGATGTCTTACATTTTATTTTTTATTAGGTGACTTTCAAATATTTTGAAGAAGTTATTAAAGGGAAATAAATTTTAATATTAATTTAAATATTTAAATTGCTGAATATTTAAATTTTGAATTGCTGAGGTGAGTAGCTCAAGAGAGGACGCCTTCAACACCGGAGCAGGGAGGAGATCAGCATCCAGGAGCCTCTACTGAGAGCAGCCAGAGCCACCGAGGGAGCCTCAGGTCCTTGACAGGACTTGCCCAGGAACCAGCAGCTCAGCTGACGCGAGCAGCTGACTCACAGGGGGCGGAGCCACGAGGAGCAGCACCAGCTCTCACTGGTCAAAAACCTGCCCCTGGGAGCGCAGCGAACAGAGTGGGCAAACAGGACGGGTCGAGGCAGTTTGCGCGGCAGTTCGCTTGGGCACGCGAGCGGGATGGTGAGTACTCGCTGTATGACCGGGGCCCGGTCTGGGAGCTCTGCTCTGGCTGCCCCGGCAGTGGCCAGCGTATGCACCCATACAGAGCCGATGAGAGGGGAGGCTGCAGTGCAATGCTCAGAGTGTAGAGAGTAGCTGCACTGGTCTCCTGAGGGAGCAGTGCCAAATGGGCAGGGCTGTACTCAGTGCTCCCTGGTGCAGGTCCTCCTGCAGCAGGTGGCTGAGCTGCGGGATGCTGTTAATAGGCTGCAAGATGTCAGGGAAGCTGAGAGGAAGCAGGACTGCCTCCTCCAGGCCCAAACTGTGCAGGGGCCTCAGGCGTCCCCTGAAGCTCATGGGGAAGTGGAGGAGGCTGTCAACCCAGGAAGCTGGGAAATAGTAACAACAAAAAAAAACAAAAAAAGAGGAAGAGGACAATTAAAAACAAGGGGCTTCCTCCTAAAGCTGTTGTCCCCACCCAGAACCGCTTTGCTGTCCTGCAGGGGGCTAAGAAGGAAGGGCACTTGCATCAGAAACAACTGGCTGGTGTGCTGGAAAAGAAGATCACTACTGGTGCTGCCAGGAAAAAGAGACGGGTCATAGGGGTAGGGGACTCTACTTTGAAAGGGACAGAGGCACTCATCTGTCGGCCTGACTCGGTCTCGAGGGAGGTGTGTTGCCTACCTGGGGCATGGATCAGGGATGCTGCAGAGAGGCTGCCTGCTCTAGTGAGACCCACGAACTATTACCCACTTCTGGTGATCCATGTGGGTGCTGGTGATGTTGATAGCAGTAGCCTGGAGAACATAAAGAAGGACTACAGAGCCCTGGGAGAGGTGGTTAGGGGCTCTGGAGCTCAGAGGGGACCTCAGGGTCCTCAGAGGGGAGCTCAGGGTGAGACCTTCAAAAAGCTAGGAGGATTGGCCAAGTTAATAAATGGTTAAAAGGATGGTGCCATAGTCAGGGGTTTGGGTGTTTTGAATACGGGACCCATGTTAGTAGGCCAGGTCTACTGGGGGCTGGTAGAGCTGATCCAACAAAGAAGAGGAAGAGAGGTTTTGGTAGGAGGCTTGCCAGGCTGGTCAAGGTTTCTTTAAACTAGATGTGTTGGGGGAGGGGGGCATCGTTCCATCCCAACACACCCAGTCAGTTGCCAGCACCTACAATAAATGCTCGGAGCGATGCAGAGAGATTCCAGCCGCTCCAGCCAATGAGCCGGCTTCATTTGGAGCTCGGCTCAGGTGCCTCTATACAAACGCCCGTAGAATGGGAAACAAACAAGAGGAATTAGAGATGTGTGCACGACTATGGGAGTATGATATAGTAGGCATCACAGAAACATGGTGGGATGGCTCCTATGACTGGAGTGTTGGAATGGAAGGTTACAGGCTCTTTAGAAAAGACAGGCCTGGCAGGCGGGGAGGGGGAGTTGCTATTTATGTTAGGGATAGGCTGGAGAGTATGGAACTCTGTCTGGGAACGGGTGAGCAGTCAACAGAGATTTTGTGGGTCAAGGTTAAAGGGAGAGCAGCGATGGGGGACATTACTGTGGGGATCTGTTACAGACCGCCTGATCAAGAGGAATCTGTGGATGAAGTGCTCTATAGGCAGATAGGAACAGCCTCATGCTCACAGGCCCTTGTTCTCATGGGAGACTTCAACCACCCTGACAGCTGTTGGAGTGAAGGTACAGCCCAGCACAAGCAATCCAGGAGGTTCCTCGATTGTGTGGAAGACAACAATCCTGCCTGACCAACTTGGTGGCCTTCTATGATGGGGCTACGAAACTGATGGACAGGGGCAGAGCCGTTGACGTCATCTACCTGGACTTGTGCAAGGCCTTTGACACTGTCCCACATGACATCCTTGTCTCTAAATTGGAGAGACATCAATTTGATGGGTGGACCACTCGGTGGATAAAGAACTGGTTGGATGGCCGCACGCAAAGATTTATGGTCAATGGTTCAATGTACAGCTGGAGACCAGTAACGAGTGGTGTCCCTCAGGGATCGGTGTTGGGACCAGTCTTGTTCAACATCTTTGTCGGTGACATGGACAGTGGGATTGAGTGCGCCCTCAGCAAGTTTGCCAATGACACCAAACTGTGTGGTTCGGTTGATATGCTGGAGGGAAGGGATGCCATCCAGAGGGACCTCGACACGCTTGTGAGGTGGGCTGATGCCAACCTTATGAAGTTTAACCATGCCAAGTGCAAGGTCCTACACATGGGTCGGAGCAATCCCAGGCACGGCTACAGGTTGGGCAGAGAAGAGATTCAGAGCAGCTCTGTGGAGAAGGACTTGGGTGTGTTGGTCGATGAGAAAATGAACATGAGCCGGCAGTGTGCTCTCGCAGCCCAGAAAGCCAACTGTATCCTGGGCTGCATCCAAAGGAGCGTGACCAGCAGGCCTCTCTACTCTACTCTTGTGAGACTTCACTTAGAGTATTGTGTGTAGTTCTGGTGTCCTCAACATAAAAAGGACATGGAACTGTTGGAACAAGTCCAGAGGAGGGCCATGAGGATGATCAGGGGACTGGAGCACCTCCCCTATTAAGACAGGCCGAGAAAGTTGGGGCTGTTCAGCCTGGAGAAGAGAAGGCTGCGTGGAGACCTCATAGCAGCCTTCCAGTATCTGAAGGGGGCCTACAAGGATGCTGGGGAGGGACTATTCATCAGGGACTGTAGTGACAGGACAAGGGGTAACGGGTTCAAACTTAAAAAGGGGAAGTTTAGATTCGATAAAAGGAAGAAATTCTTTACTGAGAGGGTGGTGAGGCACTGGAATGGGTTGCCCAGGGAGGTTGTGAATGCTCCATCCTTGGCGGTGTTCAAGGCCAGGTTGGATGAGGCCTTGGGTGGCATGATTTAGTGTGGTGTGTCCCTGCCCATGGCAGGGGGGTTGGAACTAGGTTCTCAAGGTCCTTTCCAACCCTAACTATTCTATGATTCTATGATTCTAAAGGAAATATTTATTGATAAAGATATTTCTAAAAATTCTTTTCAAAGAAATTGCCTATGCAAATACAGGGAAAAACAAGACCTCCCCCCCAAGTATTTTACTGTGATTTATAACAGTGAAAAACAGAAAAAAAATGGCTTTACTTAATACATCCATTAATAAACCCTTCCAGCACACTCAAAAATTAAAGAATTTCCTGGTTTTACTGAAAAAAAAAAAAAAAGAGTGGACAATACTTTGCAGCTGAAAGAAACTAGTTGCATTCACATGTAGGAATTTTATGTGAAGATATGCACTCTAAGGACCCACTTCATTAGTGAGAAGTAATTCCTCTTCTAAAGTTTTCTCGATAGTATTTTATCATTCAAGATTTCAGTATTAATAAATACAAATTCTTGTGGTAGGAGAAATATCACAGTTCTTGAGACAGTATCAAACAAGTAAATGATTTTTTTTTGCTTATAAAGCACAACAGTATGCTGTTACTAGAGCTTTGTTATCAAAGCTGTTTTCTCCAAGAAAGGATAAATAAAAACTATTAGTTAGACTAGAAAGGATAAATAAAGACTATTAGAACTGAATGTATAGAACTAGGAAGTCAATTTTTAGGGCAAAAATAGTGCTTATCATGTAAGATTTGGGGGTTTTAAGAGTAACATAAAAAAATTACTTGCAAATATTTTTCAGTTGCACTCTTCTATGTTTAGATGAAATGTTTTTTCAGCACCATTAGCAAGAAATCAGATTAGGAAAGCATTCTGTAACATGGGTTTTCTAAAGAGTTAGTGAGAAGTGAAACTTCTCATTTTATAAAATTTTTAAAATACATTTTTGAAATGCATTTTTAAAATACATTTTACATGTATTCATAGAAAAAACATTGCTCAAAACATCACAAATGATAGCTATACGAAGCAGTACATTTCAAGGTATACATAACTCCTTACAACTTCTGAGAAAACACTTAAAATGAGATTTTAAAGGTATGACTAGCTCAATTTTCTATAAAATTTCAATTCTGTTAACATCCTGTGGATACCCTTATACTACTGGACATGACAAAAGAGAATATTGAACAATGAAGTGGAAAAAAAAAGTGGTAATTGCTGAATACCTAATCGTTGAAGTCCAAATTGTCCATAATCTTTACCCTGGATGAATCCTTGAAAAACATACGTTGCTCCATCAGGTTCAGCAGAAACCTGTAAAAAAAAAAAGTACTCTGAATTAAACGGGGGGAACTTCGTTACAAGCTATCTATTTGTTATAGAGATACCCTAATATGCTTTACTGGTAGTTGTTACTCCCCATTAAAAACGCTCTCCTTTTTTCTAGGAAATCTATGAAGTTCAAAGGAAATGACAACTGTTGAAGGAACAACTTAGACATGTTGGCTTATGGTCACATACAATACCTTATACTACCTTTAACTGTATTATTTTTAAAAAACAACAAAACAAAGTTTCTAGCAATTAATGATGTCAGTATTTTTAAGCATTTTACATACTTCATAATTATCTGATTTATTTAGGTAGTAGATGGTCAAGTTATACTGTAGATCATCCTGTTGTGAGAGGGAGGAAAGGGTTGTGATCCTATGAATATCTCCTTTGTTAGGGTAAGTACATGCTAAACTAACACTGTATTCAAATTTACAGATACTTGCTTTCCAGGATAGTTTTTAGGTTTAAATTCAGTTGTCCTGAGACAGGTTCCTTGAGAAAGGGAAGTTTAAAGGAACCTTAAGTATGTCTTCATCAATGACCTGAAGCTGTGTTTTCACTGAAGAACGTGAATTTCTTACTTTGGGTTAAAATAACCTGTTTGGGCTATTCCCAGATTGAAAACAAAAAGAAACTGGTAAAATAGGAGCAGTATGTATACAGCATGGAATTTAGCGACTGTACTGTTACCTTTGTACATTTTGAAGTCTGAAAGAAAATTTCTTGCTTTTACTTTTTTTTTTTTTTTTTTCACCTCAGGAGCATGTTCATGAAGCCTAAAGTTTTTACAAGCCAGGGATTTAAGCCCTTTTACCAGTATACTTATTAAGCTCTTTTAAGTTTGTTTTTTTTTTTTTTTCTTTGGTTTCACACCTTTTTAAAATTATTATTGAAGCAGTGCCACAAGTTGTATACATTTATTCATGCACTTCAATGTTGACCTCTTCTGTTGGCGTGTGTACTTACATTGGTGTATCTGCAGTACTTTACTAGTAGGTGAAACGTAAGAAAACAGACAAATTCCATAACAAATGAGATGGTGTAAAAGGGATGTATGTGTTCATAATCAGCCAATTTAGGCCCTTTGTTTTCTGAAAAATCTATTTCCTTCTCTGGCAAATAAAGTGTCTCAAGCCTTCATCACACTCAAGCTTTTTCCAGCCTTATCATTATCTTGGGCAATGTTTGCCCTTCCTGTCTGTTCTCTGAAAGGATTTTCTTTTCATGGTTTAGACAAGCCCTAGTCACCTGGGCTGTTATACTTCATTTTATCCCTTTCCATCACTTCTCCTTTTCCCAGTCATGCATTCTCTTCTCCCTTTTAAAGTATAACCTCATATATAACCCCATAAAAAGTATATTTTTAAAACATAACCTCAGTCCCAGAACATCAAAGGGGCTTAATGTTTAATTGGAACAATCTATTTTGTTTTCTCCATACACATAACAATTCAGCTTTTTCATCGTATTTCTCAAAACATCACCAAAAAATAAAACATGACTGCTAGCCTAATGATAAAAAATTGCTATTATATTAATATTATATATTAAAATACTACTACAAATTCATATATTGTCATGATGATGAAATTCCTCAATATATTGGAATTAGATTCAATGAGAAGTACGAGAAAGGTTTCTCTGTTAACATGCATTATAATTGTGCCTACACAATAGGACTGTTCCCATATTTTTCCTCAGACTGGTTTCCTATATCTTACAATAAAATTTCCATTTCATGTAATAAATCAGTATTGCTAACAAGACTCCAATTGATATTTCTCAGGATTTTTTCAATGTAGAAATAATCATTATTAAAAAAAAAAAAGTCTTTCCTTCTCTTTTGTAGCAGAAATATACTCACAAAACCATCCATAGCCCATTTTTCATCTTTCAGCTTGCTCACAGATGTATGGGAAGGTGCTTTAATGAGATATATGTGGAGCATTAGCCGAGCTTCCTGGCTTTTATACACTCCTGTAGAATATAGTTTTTAAAATTTATATTTGTGTTGAGAAGAGAAATACTTTCATCTTCAAGAATAAGCATTTAATCTGCTGCCTTAAAAGGGTAAAGCAAGAAGAATGTGTAGCATTTTAACAAACATTTTTGTTAAGCAAGCTGCATTCTTTTGTGAAATTATTTCAATTATCCCAAGATTTCAATGGAAACTGCTTAGCCTGCAGAGATGACAGAAGGGAAACCCTATACACACAATTGTTATTTAACAGTTATTTTAACAAGCATTAGACAGACAAACATTGACAGTAATCTGATTTTAGATGGAAAATACAGTTCTGAATCAGGCAGAATGCATTTGAACTTTGCACTCCTACTTTCAGTATTGCTAATTTAGTCATCAGGTAAAGAAGGTGATACTAGAAACATCCACATCTAAATTATTTTCCAATAGCTAGTGCTAAATTAAAAATTTCTGTATTTGTAAATATCTCAAAAATTTGAATTGTTCTTCATCAGTCAGTATTATGACACATTTTTTTCCAGACATTCCTCACTCACTAAGGTTAACAGCTCCAGTGCAGGTGTGTTCCACAACAAAACAGGGGCTTTGAAACAGGAATCACATAGTACTGGGCAGGTTTTCTGAAACAGGAAACCCCGGAAGAGCACCAAGACCTGCCAGGAGCTGGCAGCTTGCATGAGAGCAGTTGACAAGGTGCAGGCAGGGCCAGGAGTAACACCAGCTAATCCCTACTCCCATGGAGTGCAGCTCTAGGGAGCACAAGTGACCAGGAGTGATGTGAACAGAGTAGGCAAACATGGTGCAGCAGCACATCAGTCAGGGCATTGCATGGCAGTTTGCGCAGAAGGGAATGCAGGAAAGGCACCTCTTTGAGGGAAGGGCATTCCAATGGTCAAGTGGAGAGACCTGAAGGCCTCACAGCCCAGCAAATGGGCAGTGTCTGCACAGGCCAAGTACGCTCATCTTACCTGATGCTCAAGGCAGATTGGTGGGCACTAGCCTGACAGCAAAAGCTGTAGCTCCAGCTGGGAGGTCTGCAACGCCTACCCTGGTGTTGGCCAATGCCTCCACCCAGATGGAGCTGCTGAAGGAGTCTGCAGTGCAGACCTCAGACTGCAGGAAGTGCCCAGACCTCTCTCCTAGGGCAGGGACAGGCAGCAGACCTGCCTGCTGACGGTGTGCCCATGTGGAGGACCACATGGCTTGAGCTGCAGGAGGTGGTGAGGAGGCTGTGTAACATCAGGGAGGCTTAAAAGGAGTTGGACACCTCATTCCAAGAGCAGTCTGCAGTAGACCTACAGCCCACGGCCAAACAGTCAAGAAGTATACTGGAATACACAGAAAAAAGGGGTGCCAGTAATGCAGAAGAATGGAAGCTGGCAATGGCAAGGACCTGCAGGAGGAAGAGACTTCCCCTGGAGCCTGAGGTGGCCTTGGAGAACCACTTCACTGCTCTGCAGACTCAAGAGGAAAGATCTGTTGCATCAGGAGAGACACTGGAGCTCAGTACATCAGCATTATCTGTTTCCTGTGTAACAACCAGCACAACTAAGAAAAGGTGATGGATGATAGTAGTAGGTGACTCTCTTCTGAGACATGTGGAGGCATCTATGCTGCCCTGACACTCTCCAGAGAGGTTTGCTGCCAACCGGGGGCTCCTATCAGGGATATCACCGAGAGACTACCAAGCCTCATAGAGTCCACTGACTGTTATCCACTGCTGTTGTTCCACATAGGCACCAGTGGTGCAGCAAGGAACAGTCTGAGGAATATTAAGATGGATGACAGAGCACTGGGAGTGGTGGTAAGGGACTCGAGCACAGGCAGTTTTTCCATCAATCCTTGTAGTCAAAGAGAAGGAGTTTGAAAGGGCCAGTTGAGTATGGTGAATCAACGGATGTTATGGGACTGGTGCCACTGCCAGAGATTTAGCTACTTAGACCATGGGACTCAGTTTGAGAAACCTGATCAACTGGGGACTGATGGGGTCCATCAGCCAGAGAAGGGGAAGAACATCTTTGGTCATAAGTTTGCCAAGGTGGTGAAGAGTGCTTTAAACCAAAGTTGCCAGGAGAGGGAAACCTCAATCCATTCCATTCCTACCACGTTTGATGCCAGTATCAGTGAGAGATGCCCAGAGGGATTGGAGCTCAGCAGGACGGCACCTGAAGAGCAGCACAAAGGAAATCCAGCCACTCCACCCAGTAAGTTGGCTTCACTAGGAGTTAAGCTTAAATGCCTGTATGCAAACCCATGTAGCATAGGGAATAAACAGGAGGAGTCAGAAGCATGTGCACGCCTGTAGGGTTATGACATCATTGGCACAACAAAGATGTGGTGGAATGGTTCCTATGACTGGAGTGTTGGACTGGAAGGATACAGGCTGCCCTGGTTTCATCTGGGATAGAGTTAATTTTTTTTCCTAGTAGTTGATGCAATGCTGTGGTTTGGCTTTAGTCTGAGAATAATGCTGATAACACACCGGTGTTTTATTCTTTGCTAAGTAGCACTTACTCTGGTCAAGGACTTTTCAATCTCTCATGCTCTGTCACTGATGAAGGGCACAGGAAGCCAGGAGAAGCATGAGAATCAGGATGATTCTTTCACTTCTCCTTGACTATTAATTCCAAATATAATAAACCCCTCCAAAATTAAAAAGTGGGAGAGAACGTAAAGGTTGAAAAATCCCCACCTTTGAAAAGGAAGCAAACTAGAATGCAAATTTCTTTGATAAGCTAAAGAAGTTTGCAAAAGATGTTAAAAGTTTTAGTTTTATGCATAAAGTTATAGGGAACCAATTTATATACGGCAGAAAAAAAAAAAAAGAAAATAAAGGGGGTTTTATCCCATACCTGATAGCAGCAATTCCATGTTGCTGTTTGTAAGTGTTGCATTTACTCTTCCTGAAGTTGCATTGAAACTTGTGACTGTCAAAGTCATGGGCTGTTTCTTGCTTTTGTAATTATACGAGCCTTTCCATATATAATTTTGGGCAAATACATCATCTGGAACTATACAGATATCAAACATTTCCAAAACATTTTGAAATATTTAATACTTATGAAGTCAAGCATCCAGCAAAATGTATGCTAAATATCAGTATTTTCTCTACTTTATACTGTCTCGTTTTAAGTCTATTAAGCATAATAAAAATACCCCAACACTTAGATGTTGGATCTACAAACTGCAAGCAAGGAAACTGCATGGTGCAGAGTCTGATGCTGTTGATTTGCTATCTGACTGAAATTTATTTCTCTACTTTCAGGAAAACTGATCCTTATACAATTTATTTGCAATTAATTGGGATTGTACAAAAGTTTCTGAATGAAAGGAAATATGACTAATATGCAGTACATCATTGACAAACAGTTTTGAAGTAGTATATTTGTTAAAGAAAAGGAAAAAGAAACTGACAAAAATCCATAAAGCTCCACAAAACCCCCAAAAAACTCCTATGCAAAGGAATTACTTTTAAATCTTTATTAATTATCAATAAACATTTAATAGTGTTAGAGTTAAAAGCTAGTTTAAGTTAAGAAGACTGCTGTCTTGAAAAACACAGAATAGATTCTCTTGGATCTAGTCAGGACATCCAAAGATAGTCTTCTTTAGCAAACCAGTTAAAACTGGAGTTGACATTAGCCAGAGTTAGCTAAACTACTTTCTCTAGCCTAAAAATTAACTCTTTTGAAGGCTAAGTTGAAGGCTAATACTGAAGTATTTAGGTAAAGCAATTCAAATTAGCACTACATAAAAGAAGCGCAAGACTTAAAAATTGTGAAAAATCACATCTTTATTTCTGGGTGAGCAATATAGTATCTTATACAGAACACAGTGATTTCCATAAAACTAATAAAACGCTCCTCATGTAACAGCTAGAAACTGTAAATGGATACAAATAATAACATGCAGTATAGATGGACATAAACAATGGGGAATAATTTAATGAATACGGGTTTATTCTGTTAATGTAATGCCCAATCTAGTACCCTTTATTCATTCTAAGCCATTCATTGCAGTTTCACTAAATCAATTCTTGTTGTCCTTCCTACAGAAATTGTTTACAACTATATATTCCTCAAAGTACTCACCACTTAGTTTGGGACTTGGTGTTCCCAAAGCTGGTCTGGGATCCTTCACTAATATTTTGGAACCAGCTGTTAGAAAGAATAAATGACAAAACCAAAAATCAGTAGCAAATATATTACTCAGAAACTAGGAAAAAAATTTCCATAATGGAGTTTATTTGCTATAAAGAATGTAATATGTTTCAAACTTGATCAGTATCAAGGCTAAATATCACAGAAACACTGGTTTCTTCCATTGCCACATTTTCTCCCAAGTCAGTCACCTGGATGCGACAAACACATTTGCGACAAACACATTTGCAACAGTGTGGGCTTTCATTTCAGAATCCACAGTTCAGAATTCACAGTCCTGGACTACACACTTAATATGTTAGATGTTGTCTGGTTATGTCATCTAGGGCAAATTATGCCATTTAAATTGAGATTGACACAAAACAGCAGTGTCAATAGTGCTTTGACTAGAAGCAATTTAACACCAAACAATGAAGACATACGTAACAAGGGCATTTTAAATTCTGCTTGTCTTCAGAATTTAATTGTCTTTTACAGTAGTGAGCTAGATATCACTTAGGTTGCACAGAGAGATGGTAGATGTGCCATCCCTGAAGACATTCAAGGCCAAGGCTGGATGTGGTTTTGAACAACCTGATCTAGTTGAAGATATCTCTGCTCGTTGAAGGGACACTGGACTAGATGACCGTTGAGGGTCCCTTCCAACCCAAACTATTTTGTGATTCTGTGTTTAAGACTCTGAAAACCTAAAGATGCATGCTTAATGTCCTGCTAATGGAGGAGGTAGCTGTTTCTTTAAAGAATAGCAACAGAAAGAAACAAATAAGGCTGTCCCCAGCATCTTCAACTGCTCAGATGATTTGAGCATTGGAATTTGGGGAATTTATTTAATTTCTTCTGTGCTTAGAGCAAGAACTCTCCCACCACTGTAGACAATCAGCTAAATGCAATGGGACAGTGTAATTTCCTGCACCTGAAGCTATTTTATTTTGCAGAAACTAATTGGGATTCATTTGGCTATAAAGATGACACATAATTCTGTCTCCTAATGTAGCATAGTCTCATGCAATGCTAGGCTCCATTCCTTGCTTCAACAGTTATTTCAATATTTTGTATTTTGGATCTTGGCTTTGAACACAAGCCTTTTCTCTCTGATTGATACTTCAAAACCAACAGACAAGAAAAGGAACAACCTTCTCCCCAAGCATTTTTCTGCACAAAAAGGAAACTTTAGCAAGAAGCCCTGAGAATGTTTTGAGAATAACTTCTAGCTTATTACAGAAAGTTTGTTCTTGGTATATAGCTTAAAACTGACAAGAAACTCGGGCAGGGGTAGGAATTCAGCTTAAAGTTCTCATGACCAGTTACTATTGATGAATTAATCTCTATTTCCTCCTCATTTTGAACAGAATTTACTGAACTTCAGCAAATACGGCTGACCTGAAGGGTGTGCTTCAATAGCATATGCTTTTTGACTACATCAAGCTCAGGCTAGAAATATCTGGATCATACTTTCCAAACAGGTTTAGTATAAAACGCTGCCAAGTCAATCAGCCCTGTCAAGGTGAATACACTTCTAGTCAAGGTTAGGACTGACATTGTAAATAGAAAATTATATTTAAATACAAATTTTAAATACAAACTGAAAACTAAACCAAGTTATATATGAAGTTTAAGTTTCTAGGTCCAGATATTTGTTGAGTAGGATTTTCAAGATTTGTATTTAAAGGACTAAATTCTGATTTAGTTTCCCTACAGATCTTTTTAGAGCTTTCAACTTCAAATGTTTTATTCTTTTTCATCTACTTCCAATTGAAGTGAGCAACTTCACCTGGTGCTTTTCTCCCTTCCATAGGAGAGAGATGTTTCCCCCTCTGTAATAGGTAACATTGAAAATATTTAAGAGATGTTTTCCTTCATCTACATAGAGTCCATACTTTACAATATGTTGCTGATTCTTAACTTTCTCCCCTGCTAAAAAGGAAGAAGCAAAGCCTCTGATCTTAAGTTTTTCATTTCTGTGACAATTTTTCAGGACATTGGGAAACTAAGTTATATGACAAGGTAGATACACTCATAGTTACAACTTAATAATTTTTTAAAAAATGTCATATAGGTTCCTTACTATCAGATAGGACAGCTAATAGTACTTGTTTCAATATCATCAGCAGAAAATTCTTGGATCAAAATACAGTGCATGAATCACGTTTGGCCTTCTGTAACACTTCCTGAGTACAGAACAAGTCATAAACTTCCTGGCAGCTTGCTTTCCAACACTTTCCCAAAGCTCTACTCTGTTTTCCTGCAGTGCTTGCCTCGCATGTAATATAAGGACACCTGTTTTTTAGTAATACAAAATATTCATTTCGTATTTGTCTCCCAAGTAGCAGTGTTTGGCTATATCTTTTTAATGCCTCTGAAAGAACCCTGGGGATAACCATATCCGAAACATTAAGTACCAGTAATCTGGAAGGTGCTTTAACTAGTCAGGAAATAGAATTCCAAACAGTTGCTATACTTGATGATGTTTCTTATCTTACATGAAAAGCACCATTCTCACCATGATTTTGCTATGAGGCTTTTCATGCCCAGCCATGTATTAAAAAAATACAAATAAAATAAAACGTTGGAATATTAAGAGCAAGGTTTGATTGCATTTTGTTTGCAAGTACTATATTGTTGCTTATATACAAATATAAAATAATATTAAACCCTATGGAATCAATCCACGCAGTAATTCAGACACCCACATGGGACTTTACACATCCATCTTCAACATCAGAATAGAGTAATAGTATCACAGAATCATTTAAGTTGGAAAAGTTGATGACTTATAAGTTCATCAAGTCCAATTGTTAACCTTACACTGCCAAGTCCACCACTAAACCCTATTCCTAAGCGCTACATCTACATATCTTTTAAATACCTCCACCCTCCACTTCCCTGGGCAGCCTATTCCAATGTTTAATAACCCACTCTGTGAAGAATTTTTTTTCCTAAAATGCAATATAAACCTCCCCTAGAACAGCTTGAGGCTGTTTCCTCTTTTCCTAATGCTTGTTACTTGGGACATCCATTTCACCACAACCTCCTTCTACGTAGTTGTGGAGAGTGATGAGGGCTCCCATCAGCCTCCATTTCTCCAGCTTAAACAACCCCAGTGTCCTCAGCCACTCCTCATAAAACTTGTACTCTAGACCCTTCACCGGCTTTGACACCTGTCTCTGGATGCAATCCAGCATTCTCAATATCTTTCTTGAAGTGAGGGTAGAAAAAGTGAACATGCTATTCAAGATGTGGCCTCACCAGTACAGAGTACAGGGGGATGATCACCTCCCTAGTCCTGCTGGACACACTATTTTTGACACAAGCCAGGATGCTGTTGGCCTTCTTGGGCACACTGCTGGCTCATATTCAGCTCCTGTCAACAACACTCCCAGGTCCTTTTCCTCTGGGCAGCTTCCCAGCCACTCTTCCCCAAGCATGTAGTGTAGCATGGGATGTGATCGAAGTGCAGGACGTGGCACTTCACCCTGTTGAACCTTATACAGTTGTCCTTGGCCCATCAATCCAGCCTGTCCAGATTCCTCTGTAAAGCCTTCCTATCCTCCAGCAGATCAGCATTCCTACTCGGCTTGGTGCTATCTGCAAACTTACTGAGGGTGTTTCGGTAGTCCAAGGTAGCAGTCCTGCTGACCCTTTTCCTTACTTCTCCAAGAATCAAAAACTCTTATAATTTCAAAATATGGCCAAGACAGCCTCCAACCATTACATCACCCACAGGTCCTTCTGTTTTCAAACAACAGGTCCAGCAGGGCTCCTTCCCTAGTAGGCTCACTTACAAGCTGTGTCAGGAAGTTATCTTTCACTCCAGAAACTTTCTAGACTGTTTCTTCTCCACTGTATTGTTTTTCCAGCAGACATCTGAGAAGTCGAAGTCCCTCATGAGAACAAGGGCTAGCAATTGTAAGATTTCTCCCAGCCATCTATATATATCATATATCTCTTTGTCCTGGTTAGGTCCGGAAGAGACTCCCACCATGGTATTTCAGTCTTGTCCTTCCCCCTGGTTCTTACCCATAAACACTCAACCCCATTGTCACCATCATCAAGGCTCCAGAAAGTCAAAACACTCCTTAACATACAGGGCTTGCCACTACCTCTCCTTTATTGCCTATAACTTTTCATGAGTTCATAGCCATCTATTGCAGCACCCGAGTTGTGCAAGTCATCCCACCATGTGTCCGTGATGCAGCTATATCATAGTAGTGCTGGAACTGCAATAGCTGTCTTGCGGCTGACAATCTCTGTAAATAGAATTATCCTAATCCATATTTAGTAGGTATGTGCAAAACCCACTGAGATTCTTATTCTGCTGAGCTTACAAAAATGGAATCTACATCTGACTCAGTCAGAAGTCTGAAAGTAGGTGTTACCCAAATATTTGGCTTCCAGAATAGCAACTAGAACTGACACATCTGAACATGCAAATGAACGACAAGTACATTACACACAACAGGGAAAGGATTACAGTTATGCTTTCAGATGTTCTCCCTCCTAGTTTTCACTATTCTGCCTTATCTTATTGGACTGCAAGTAGAGAAAATCACTGAAATATGAGAGATGAGAGATGCAATGGGAACAGAACAGCTTACCTTCACAAACTGGAACCTTCCCAGTCCATGTACCATCAGACCTACAGGCTCTATGCTCTGATCCTCCTGCCAGGAAGAAGCCTGGCTGACAAGTGTAAATCAAAGTATAACCAAGTGAGGGAAGATCCATTCCTACAACATTAGCATGAGCTGGTGTTTCTGGTTGTTTACAGCTGTGAGCTACAAAGAAAAGATAAAATATCCTTCAGTTAAAATGTCGAAAATATTTCTGAAAAGATAATCTATACCCATTCTAACAGGTAACTAATAAAAAAAAAATCACTAAACATAAAATATTAATAAATTTTAAATTCACATTAAAAATTACTATACAAACTATAAATTACTGTCCTGAGCCTGTAAATACATCTAGAAAATGGACCTTTCAATTTCAAGGGATCAAGAACCAACTTAAAGGTACTTGCATAACCAAAGATAATTGGCTGCATATGCAAACATATACAGCACACATCTTACCACAGTTAAAAGCAATCATAGATTGTTAGTTACATGACTTATGATATCTGTGTAGCATTGAATAACAGTAAATAAATGGGTCATTTGGAAAACACTATGAAAGATTGTAGATGAGGCAAGTTTTAAATATCAGGTAGAAAAATAAATTACTATTCCTAATCTCATGACAGTGTCTTATGTCTTTAACAACCATAAGAATCTGAAAGTCTTGTGTTATCTCAAAAACAGCACACCTCCAAGATCAGACCTCATCTTTGAACACACTGAGCTACTGATTTGCTGTTTGCTTAGGGAGACTGCCAGCACCAACTGAAATGTTAATGCTGTTTTCTTCTGTGGATAAGCTCTCCATACACTGAAGTGATTCTGTAAGGTCAGACCTTATAAGGTGAGACTATTTTCAGAAAAATATAGCTGGCCAGCTGATTAACTATGATGTTATAACTTCAGTAAATTAGCACTGTTTACCAAAGCATAAAAGATCTAAAAAATTAAATGTCACTTCCTGTACTGAAGTAAGCATGTTCTCTCCATTGCAGATTCAAAACTTCTGAGTTACAACCCTCTTTTCCCCCTTCTTAAGATACGCTGATTCCTTAGTTGGGAAACAACTCAAAGTTTTTACTAGAACTGCTAGGAATTGTATGCTCTGGTAGAAGTTAGGGTTCTGCAGGGCTTTACCTACATGATCCTGTTCTCACCATCTCCTCTTTTCCTTGGAAGGGTTGCACCCTTTTACTTATTTTCAGGATATCTTTGGATGAAGAGCTGCCTGTTATTCTGTCTGTTATTATTTTGTGTTGTGCTTTTCTTTTAATTCTATAGGCTATTGCAGAAAAATTCACTCCAAAACCACATATCTAGCTTCTGTAAGATAGTAATGTAAATTTTTATTAACTTTAAGCTACTAAAGCTATATGAATTAACTTTATAACAGTGTTATGGTAACTAAATACCCTAGATAAAATGATTGATCAAAAATCTATCATTTACTTACGTATACATTCTGGCTGGATTCCACTCCATGTAAGATCAGGAAGGCAAGTTCGTGTTGTTGAGCCATGGAGAAGGTGTCCTTTTTTACATTGAAATTGAACAATATTTCCCACCTGTTGGAAAGTAGAAAATACAGTGATATTGTTGTTAGGAAATGTCACCTGGTTTATTTCTTCCAAATTCAATAGTAAACCCCTCCACATAATACAGCCTCAATAAGCTGTGATGCTCCTGCTGTAGAAAGTAGTTTCACAGAGCATTTTGATAGGAAATAAAAATTTATTTCATTCTTATTAAAATTCTCTCCCAACAACTGAAATCCTTTATGGAAGAGAATCGAAATTTCATCTCCTGCAGTATCTCTGGTGTGTCGCTTTTGGCCCAGAATAGCTGAGGCACTGTGAATCTGGAAACCAAGCTTAATGTGGCTTTGTAGCTCTCAACCAAGGATGAACCAGTTAGGCAATCTTGCAGAAAACCAGAGAAGTGGCAGAGATAAAATGGACAATAGATTCTGTTGGACATTTGCTGAACTAAACCCTCTTTGTGAAATGCTGCATGAATTCACAAATTATAATCAGAAATATTTCATCAGAACATGTAAAGTCTGGTAAACAAAACTATCTCATGCATCAGGGATTATAATACTCCTATAACGATTCAAATTTTTTGATTCTAAGAGGTAAAAAAATAATTGGTTTTTTATACCATACGGATAATAGAAACCAGAATGCAAGTACATTACAATTTACAACAGCAATTCATCTGAGATGAGTTTTTAATTATTATTATTGTGTGCATATGTTGCATGAAAAGGAAAATAGAATTCTTTAGTGAATAACAGTTTCTGCACAAACTTCTTCAGTATGTCCAGTTATGGTGACATTGATGAAAATGCAAATAATTCTCAGTTTCACTCAAGAGCAGGGAAATTCTCTTACAACCATATAATTCAAGAAGTAGTTTATTACATGCTCTGTGTGGTTAACTCAAATATTAAGGTGCAAAGATCACATCTAGTTTTCTACAGTGACATGTACTAATATATTTATCAACTCATGTTTAAACAAGAATTTGAAAATTTTGAACTCTGTCACAGCACATTTATGGTTCTGTGTGGTTTTTTGGGTTTGTTTTTTTTTTTTTTTTGTGTTGGATGATGATGATTATTATTATTTTGTTTAAATGTATAACACAATTCAAATTGATGCTCAAAGGTAAAATCTGGACTTGGCCACACCTAAAGCAAACCTCAGTTTAACTATTAAACATAGTTTCTTAAAAAACATAGGACTTTAATGTTCTTTCCACTTTATTATTTCAAAGCTGACTCTGATCTCCTTGAATATAAAACATCAAAGAAAAAATATAATTGTTTTGTGATGTGGAGTGGCTGTACATCATGGAAGCCAATGAGGTCAAGAGGTTAGTTGGCTACTTATACTCAGCTACCTAATTATAAACTGTAACTAAGTTAATTAGAGATTTAAACTCTAACAATCAATAGCAACTCCAGAAAAAGCTACTGTAGGGCTTTAACTCCTTAGTTATGCTACTTCACCTATTTTCAATTAACACCTTATGTGCTGCATTCTTTTAAAAAAAGAAACAACAACTGCATCTTCTCTTCAGAGTTCAGCAGTTCTTACAACATGATTATCTTTCATATATTAGCTCCACACCATGTAAATATGGGCAGTAGTGAATTAATCAGAAAACTGCAATCTTGAAATTTTCATCTACTTTTTTGGAGTATATTACCTAAAATAAATCTGTCATCATGTAGAATCTCTTTAGAGGAATAAAAAATCAATAGATCAGAAAAATGAATTCAGTATACACAGTAAAAATCAGTGTATTGTAATTCTACTCATCAGAAAATTCATACTTTGTGAGTTGAAAGAACTGGAGAATCATGTCCATAATAGTCTTAGACCTACAGGACTCAATGGGTAACAGCGGAAAAAAGGAAGGAAGTTTATTTTTTTAATTTTCTGTAACTTCTCACTCTTCTGTAGCTGCCTATTCATCACTTTGGATTAGTCCTTTATGAATGGAGTCTTCTGCTGGACAAATATATTGAAGGAAAACTGTTCACCTGAAGAGCAGAACCAAGAAATGCACAGATTTTTTTGTTTTCCACTGTCTACCCATCTTCACTGCAGCTCAGCCTACCTTATGGCTTTACTGCAGTTTGGTTGCCTAAACACCAAATGACTTCTTTAGTCTTCAGTAGCAGAAATATACCACTGAGATAAAAAAATGTATCAAGTTGCCAAGTAAGTGGCAAGGCCTACAGCCAAGTAATGAAGATGCTTTCAGAAGTGCTGCCATGTTAGTCAAAAAAAAAAAAAAAAAAACAAACAACAAAAAAACAAGCAGCTCCCTGCTCCTAAAAATTTTAACTTACTTTTTTGGGAAGTCTGTTTTACAATATTATTGTGCCAGAGGCACCAGGTGGCGCTACAATACAGCAATCCCTGGTCTTAAATAAATTCCCAGTCCAACATGTTCTGAGTTGTTCAATTTTTCTTTTTATACAGTTTGAATAGAAGCACTAGTGGGGAGAGCTGGGGAAACAGCTGAAATATCTTTGCTCACTGTACTCTCCTGTTTTAGGGAAGTGCACCAAACCAGCACAACACAACAGTGTTTGCATGCAATCCTGAAAGAAAATAGGGCTTTCCTTGTATACTGCTTTTCCATAGTGTCTGCTATGGTTTAAATATTTCCAAAATCAACATCACTAACTTTGCCTTTTGCTAAGAACCAAAAACCATGTATTTGCTGTTCTGTAACAGGAGAAATAGCAGCCCGAGAAGAAAATGCGTGAATATACTTGTGCATCCATCTATAAAGAACAGGATAGTACTCTATTTAAAAAAATAAATAAGTAAAAAATTACACTATAGTAATATATAATATTTATAAAAATAATAATAAATTATTACCCTTATTATTTCTTATGCTCCTTAAAAGAACATAAGATATTTCTAGCTTTCATGAGTTACTCTAGATTCAATTTTTCCTTAGACTTCAGTTTACCAAAGAACATGAGGGAACCCTAATAAGCTTCTCCATCCCCAGCAATTCCTGCCAAAGGATCGACAGGCTAAGGGAATGTCAGTTATTCTTCACTAACTTTTAGAATCACATTTTAAGTGAATGAAAACACAACTCATTAAGTCTTTGCTGTATCTGTAGTTTAGTAGCCCAGCAATACCCTATTGCCACTATTAGTAACAGGCTATTGAGATTGCAAGTCCTCTGGGCAGAGTTTGCCAGGACTCCTTTGTCTGAAAGTGTCCTGAGCTGCCTGGAGTTTTGTTTAGGTTTTTTGTTTGGTTTGTTTGTTTGTGGGGGTTGGGGGTGTGTGGTGGTGGTGTTTTTGTGGGATTTGGTTGGTTGGGGTTTTTTTTGTTTGTTTGTTTTATTTGATTTAGCTGTAACATCAGATTTTCTTGTGATCTGGTGTTTATGAATTATTTTTATGCCTTCATTTACCTTTTTGTGATAAACCACATTTTTATATCCATAGTAGTAACAAGAAGCAGTATGAGCTATTTATCCTTAGTGTGATGCAGTATAGCGTTACAGGCCTAAAACTGGAATGATAGCAAAGGCCTGGAGACTTCATTGCTGTGAAAACTCACCATGGTCGTTTAAAGAAATGCAGACTCAGACAGAATCAGGTTTCAGTGGTTAAAAGGAGCAAGTATCACAGAGGTGAAATGTGCCTTATAGAGTAGACTCAAATATAATGTGAAGCTGCATGGTGAGCGGTATAAAACTGTGTTGGAAAAACCGCAAATAACCCCAGGTGAACCAAGAATAACAGTGACCAAAAAAAAAAAAAAAGAAAAAAAAAAGAAAGGTCAGGAAGTCAAAATCACATTCCTGCCAGTGACATACTCCAGATTCTGATACCAACACACCCCACTGACACCAGGCTGAAGCCAGAGACCTCAGGATCCCAAGAAGTAGAAGAAACCAGGAAAACTGCATGGTGTCTGATGAGCCGCAAATTTCATTTTCATTGATGCAGTGATGATGTGAACTGTGTTAAGGGAGATGACTACATTAGCTGGGCTACTGGTAGCACAGCATTTCTCTTAGAATCTCATCCTACATTTCAATCAACTCTGAAGTTTTTATAAGCATTACATTCAGAAAGAGAGAGTATTTGCAGGGTTGCTCCATATCTACAGATCAAGTTTCATATGTCATTTCATAAAACAGAACCCAAGAGCTTACACAGAACTATCACTACTGTAATGAGGTTATTTTCTTTTCTAAATTTGGACTGCTGTTTGGCTCTCTTCAAGATTTAATGTAAGGGGAAATAGCTGAATTTCTACAAAAACATATGCTGGAAAAGTATGAGAAGTAATAAATCTTACATATACGACCGGTTGGTCTAAGCAGTTCTAAACTGTTCCTTCAATTCAGTAGTATGTTGTATTACAACAGCTTAAGATGAAAGTGCTATAAGCATTTTTCTACATTACTAGCAATATATCTGAAAAAGTATTTCAAAACCACAGTTTCTTTCCAAGGAGCAATTTATTTTCCAGATTACAGATGAAGCCAGCATTCACTAAGTTCTAAAGATAGCTCGTCTTCATTGCAACACACTGTTAAGGTAGATCTGTCAAATCAAAAATACTCAGATGAAAGGTAAACATCCTAGAAGTACATACTGATAACAGTTAAAACAGGTGATGCTACTCATTTACATGCCATGCCTGATATCCAAGTAGCACTCAACTGGTATTTTGATGTTATTTGAGCACTTGATGTTCTTGAACATTAAGAACACTTCATATTACTTGAACCTGATCTGCTTCTGCCTGCTGAATTCAACACTGAACAGTAAAAGCCATGCAAAATTCTGTTACCTCTGTGTAACAAAACTCCTATTTAACCACTGAAACACCACCTAAATGTGTCAGGTTTTGATATGCCTTTCAGTCAAACCTGGAATTATGTTATATATGCCTGAACTTTCAATGAAGTCAATGAGACAAGACTAGGAGAAACAACTAGATAAAACCCCCAGAGCTGTGGAAGTTCACAATGTGAAATCAGTATTGTAAAAAGCAAGTGACAGTTAGTGATATAATCAGGTAAAAGAGGAGGTATTGTCAATTGTTGAAAAGCACTTAAAACAGAACTCCACATAGGAAAACTTGAATTCTACTGTAAGGCTACAGCTGGAAATTTTTATGAGACAGGGGCATAAATTCAAAACTTAAGTTACTTAAGTCACTCATATTAGTTTAAAAAGTGAAATATTTAAGAGAGTTAAACCAAAACAAAACCATATAAACAAAAAGAAACCACCAAACCCCCAAATGAGAAAAAAAAAACCCAAAACAACATTCTAAGAGTCAGAAAACGGTCTTGCATATTCAACAGTAACAACTTCTTGTTATGCATTTGCCAACTGCAAAACATTTGGCTGAATTTTGCATATGCTTTTTTGTTCTGTTGTTTAAAATGGTAGACAATAGATCCATCAGACAAAAGAAAATCACAGCTATCTCATCTTCAGTATTTTGGTATAATTCGGAATTATTCTTTACCTTTCTGCTACGAATGGAGGCAAAAGTAATTAATACAGCAAGTTAATTATAGCACAAGTCAATTAATGTATAGTATATTTGTGGTTTAAATTACTCATAACATTATTGAATATACGGTGATGTAATATTTCTTTCCAGGATCTACAGACAATAACTTGTCTAGCACCAATCATTTTCACGGTTGTTTCCTCCCGATAAAGAGCTAAACTCAGCTTCAGCTGTATGAACGATGAATGATATTCCTACCCTTTCTGTATTAAGTAAGCAATCACATTTAGAGTACCCAGAAATTGCATGCAGACATTTAGTTACTGTATAAAACCAAATTCACTACACAAGCATGAGGATAAGCTGCTGTATAGGTAAGGAGACTATAGTTCATACAGTTTAAATCTGCTAGGCACTAAACTTAAAACTGTGGGATCAAGGTTGTAAAGTCTGCCAGCAAAAACACTGCTTTTAGAAAATATTTATCAGTTGACATTTAGCCTGGTATTTTGACAGTTCCATGTTAGCTGTGAGTGATGCTTTCATTCACAACTACAACTACAGAACAAATAAGAAAGTTGCATTAGCTTCTTCATTGATAGAAAGCTTGTTAATATGTCAGAGCAACTGTGACAATAAAACTGTAGAAAATGGTCATTGTAATGATTCACTTCTTACACAGTTGAATTGAGTTGCCCTCTAGCATAATGTTGTATTATACCTAATGAAAGTTAGCTGAAGGACTGCCCCTGCATATTCTCTATCTTGGCAGAAAACAGTGTTCTATTTCCTGAAGAAAACTGAGACTATTTTTTACCACTTGCATATGATTGTGATCTAGAAGAAACTGAAAACCCAAAGACAACTAAAACAATCACTAAGCATGAGGAGTGTTGCATAAAGGCCACAAAAAGTCAAATCAAATAAATTTTTGGCCACAGAACATTGGAAATCTTTAGCAACAACCTTTGTTTTCAAAACTAATTTCATTTTGTAAATTTGTTCAAATTTTAATCAGCTCTTTCTTGCATTTTTTGCAATCTGCAGTTATTGTTTCACTCCTGCTACTAGACAGGCACTACATACAACCGGGGAGCTGATAGCTTACTCTTCTTTCTAGTCCTCTTCACATGCCTGCAGTTTCAGCCTCGACACCAAACACAGTTGTTTAGACTTTCTCTTAATTTGTTTGCAGCTGCATTATCAGACTCCTAGCAAATTATAGGGCTCATTTTTGCATCTCTACACCATTCACCCATAAACCTCTCACTGATGTCACTGTTTGGTGTGATTCAGAAAATCAGAAATTCAGAAGCATTTTCAACACAACACAACCTCGTAGAAAAGGCAGCCAATAGCCTCCTGGGATGCACCAGGCAGAGCACTGCCAGTATGTCAAGGGAGGTGATTCTTTCCCTCTGCTTAGCATTGATGAGACACAAGTGGGTGCTCCGTCTAGTGCTGGGCTCACCAGCGCAAGAGAGGCAGGGACATACTGCAGTGATAGGCCAAAAAGATGATTAAGGGACAAGAGCATCTGGGATACAAGGGGTGGCTGAAAGAGCTGGAATTGTCCAGCCTGCAGAAGGAAAGGCTCAAGGGGAATCTTATCCGTGTGCATTAAAAGTTACTGGGGGCATGAAAAGTGACAGACTTTTTTTCAGTGGTGCCCAGTGATGAGACAAGAGGAAATAGGCACAAGTTGAAACTTACAAAGTTCTGTTTAAAAATAAGAAAAAACATTTTCACTGTAAAGGTGATTAACTTGGAACAGGTAACCCAGAGAAGCTGTGGAGTCTCCATCCCCACAAATATTCAAAACCATCTGGGCAGAGCCCTGATCAGCCTGCCCTAGCTGACCTTGCTTTGAGAAGGTGGGTTTAACTAGAAGCTCTTCAGAGGCACCTGCCAGCCTCTATGACTCTGTGATTCATTTGCAGTCACATCATTTCCAAATGTAAAAAAAGAATTACTTTCTAAAAAAACAAACAAAAAACAAAAACAAAAAAACCCCAAAAAACCAACAAACACAAACAAAACAAATACTGCTTTTTTAGAGTATGTTTACACTAGAAGTTTGGCATACAGTATACACATTCTTAAGGAAAAAAGCCTACTTGATAAACAGTAGGGAACACTTCTATATAGGCAGGGAGATGCTGAACTCCTTCAAGCTGAAACCAAGCAGGGTTTTACACAGTGTACTGCTAATAGGGACACAAGGTCAATGTAATCCAACAGGTAGAAATAACAAAACAGAACAACTTCAGCAACCAGCTCTTAAAAGGTGTAAACAGTTTCTGGAACTCTAATCAGAAGTTTATAGCCTTTGAGGTAGTATAAAAACATTTTAATATGCAAGTTAAAAAAAAGAGTATACTTTACCTGATAGCCAAATGTGTTGTTTTGCGATCCATGCCTTGGAACTCCTGGATTTTCACATGCAGTGCGAGTAGGTTCTTTAAAAAAAAAAATTGACAATAAAGACAAAATTAATTACAGTATTTTAATGATACATGCATTACAAAATTGAGCTTGTTCAACAACTTGCATTACACTTATGAGAGAAACAAAAATAAAGTTTCTTGATTCTTAGTGGGCATAGAATAACAACAGGATAATAGCTGAAAACTCCTAGATTGACTCATCAGGAAAATAAATACTAAGCATTTCAAGAAATCTCAATAATATGGTTGTAACTTTACCTATACATCGAGGGAAAGATCCACTCCACATGCCATCTGCTTGGCAAATCCTGGTATTGGAGCCAACCAAAATAAAAGGAGGATTGCAGCTGAAAGAGACTTCTGATTGATAGATGAAGCTTTTGCCTTCTCTTTTCCCTTGAGCAGGTACTCCAGGGTCACCACAGAACTTTGCTATGAGAAAAGACATGGTGGAAATGGAAAGTGTCATTTATAAAAATACACAAAAAATAACACTTACCTGAACTTGGTGACGCAGTTACTCCAAATTTTATATTTATTTTATTAAACACAGGTGTCCTGGGTTCAGCAGTAGCAGTCATTTTTCTCCTTCTTTTTAGCTGGTGCAGTGCTCTGTTTTTGACTTTCAGCCTGGGAACAGTGCTGATAACACCAATGTTTTTAGTTGTTGCTAAGTAATGTTTAGTCTGACCAAGGACTTTGTGAGTCTCATGCTCTGTCAGGGAGGAGGGGAAGCCGTGAGGAAGCAGAGACAGGACACCTGACCCAAACTAGCCAAAGAGGTATTCCATACCACAACATGTCATGCCCAGTATATAAACTGGGGGCAGTTACCTGGAAGGGCTAGATCACTGCTCAGTCAGGCTGGGTATCTGTCAGCGGAAGGTGAGAGGTTGTATTTGCTTCCCTTGTTATTTCCCTTATCATTATTATTATTGGTGGCAGCAGCAGTGATTTGTGTTATACCTTAGTTACTGGACTGTTCTTATCTCAACCCGTGGAAGTTACATTCTTTCAATTTTTCTCCCCATGCCTCCGGGAGCGGGGGGGAAGTAAGGGGGGTGGGGGGGTGGGAAGTGAGTGAGCTAATGGCTACGTAGTTTCTGAGTGACAAGCTGGGCCTCAACCCCAACAACAGGTTAAATAAAGAAACATTTAATAGGAATTCAGAGGGAAACTAGATAGCCAGTCTAGTATGCTTCAGTTTGCAGTAGTTTTCCTAGCTGTTCAAAATGCCTACATAGCAGGCTTGGTCAGTAGCTTAAAGTTGGCACTCAGAGTTACACAACTTCTTTTATTAAGGCACAAATAACCACAATTTACCTCTGCCCCAAGCCACATCAATACGCAAATCCTCCTATAGAGAGCAATCAGAGAGCGTATCAAAACTTTATGTCAATTTCCCAGCCTCTTCTGCTTTCTTTCTTCTGCCACCTAACATTTTTCAACATTTTTGTGTCATTAAATACTTGTCAGAAAGATTTGAGGAATTGCAAATTTTTACTTCCTCATCCTTCACTGAAGCATACGATTTGCTATGTATGGAAGTAAAACACTTAAAATTTGGTACAGCTAGCAAAAAAACCCTCAAACAACATAATAAATTTCAATAGCAATCTAGAAGTCAAACACTAATAAGCTGTTATTAGCCAGGATAAACTTGACTGATGAGAACATATTCTTAAATTGGTCTTTTTAATTTATACCTATCACCTAGAGATTCGTTATGTCTAATAGCACAGCATAACTAAGTGAATGCACTGCTGGCAAATATACTGTCTTCTGCAGCATAAAGTACTGATTATTGTAAGAAGCTGGATTTTTAATAGATTGTGGAAATGCAATCAGCTATGGCAAACCCTGTGTCATCAGACTATATTTTTCCCTGACACTCTATGAAAATGCTGTAATACACACACAAAAATAAAACACTAACCTGGATGTGAACAATGACATATTTCTAAAAAGACAATACTGTACATAGAGTGGAATTTTCTGTTCCACCTTTCACTTCTACAAATAAAATTTAAATTACATCTCTTAAACAATCACCTTCAAAATACATTTCTAATATCTCTTTGTCATTTATGCCTTAAGCTTTCCAAAGGACGTGCTCACATGAAATGCTCCTGCCCTCTACTTCTGTAGACACTGACTGTATGGGAAATCCATGCACACAAACTTCGTTGAAGAAAAAAGGCTTAATCTGTAACATACAAAAAATGTATTCAATTTCATCATTTTAAATTGAATGGGACTGCATGCAGTACTATAGGCCAACTTATGAAAAGATCTATGAATTGGGGATAGTGTCCCACAGAGAACCTCATTGTGTGATTGACAGATCATGACTGTAATTTATGTTTTCATTAAAAAATTCGGAGGAAGTCTTAATTTGAAAATACATTAAACACTAATTTTTAACACAGAGGTTTGAACTTATCTCCTGAATAGCTCCTTTCACCCACAAATTATCAACCACTCTCAGGAAAAAAAATAAAATCCTCACACTGAAAAATGTTATTTTTGGTAAGGATATTACTTTTCTATAAAACTAAGTAAACTCCACCACATAATTGTCAGTCAACTTTACTCAGTCATTGAAGAGCTATTGGATATCTGTATTCTATAAAAGTAACCATGGAAACCAGGCACCATCATAAAACATGGCAGTTTTCCTCTGATATTGGAACAGAGGATTACAGAACAAACTAATGTTGCAGCAAACTGGAAGCTCTGTGAGTGCTTCCACTGCCAGCGGAAGTATTTTCCAAAGGACTCTGAGAGCCACTAACAGAAACAGGGTCATGGAGCTTTGACACTGAAGCTGTGAAGCTAGTCTCTCTCTTCAAAGGCATTTAATTGGTTAAGAGCAAATTATATCTCTAGATGGGAGTTTTCAGGCATAGGCCTATGTATATTTTTTGCTACTGCCAAGCTTATAAAAACAGCAGTCCTTTATTCAAAGTACTATATGAATAATTAAACAGACAAATTTTCTAGATCATAGATGATGAATACTCACCCAAAGACATGACCATATTCCATTCTGAATAATTATTCCATGTTATAACTATACCATGCATATCTTCAGCTACAGGCTCTATGGAACCAAGCTGGGAACTAGGTTTCTGATGTCAAGAAATGCTTAAAGATTGCTCATTGAGAATGACTTTCATCATCTCCCTCTCATTTCTGCCAGATGGCAGCTAGTTTGAGCTCTTTGACAAGCACTGGCTGCCAATTGATTTTTCTTGCAAGCCAACAGGTAACCACTGCACATTAACAACATTCAGTTAATGTAATCTCTGCATGAAACAGACTTTGATTACCAGGCAACTGTTCTCTGTACTAACCATATCTTTTATAAAAATTAAAGGTGGAGCCCGTTTTTCAGAACATATTGCAGTATTGAGTATTCCAAACTCAAAGATGACAAACAGCTTGTGGTATCTGAAAATCATGTAAAGACACAATATTTGAACAAAAAGCAAGTTATGAAAATAATTTTTCATGGTCTTTGATGTTCACAATATAGTTGACCCTAGAAGAGCTCTATTTAGAAAACTTGAACAACAAATGGTGATTTTTCTTTTTCTTCCAGAACCAATGCCTTTCAACATGTTCCAGCTCTGACACACACAGTTGCACGATCATTAGGCAGCTGTTATTGATGGTATGAGACTATCATCAGGAAAAAAAAAAAAAATCTATATTGTGTGCATTCATAGTAGTAGGATATACCCAATTTTAAAAGGAAGAATGAAAAAAAAATAGTAAAAGAACGGAGAACTGCATTTTGCAATGTTTAGCAAGCTACCTGGCAAGCTCAGCTACTTGGCAAGCTTGAATTAAACTTCAAAAACTATAAAGCCACAAACAGTTTGATTCCTTGCTCAAGACCATCATAGAATTTCAGCAGAATAGCTATTCTGCAAATAACAGAACCTCCTTCTTTAGTGCAATCAATCAAATGTCTCTCAGAAGCCTCACAAGCACTTCTTTAAAAAGATTTTTTAAATAATGAGTCGAATGATGGCAACCTAACAAAAAAAAAAAAAAAAAAAAAACAACAAAAAAGCCACATCTGCTATTACAATGACATTTGTAGCAATATAAAAATCCATCAGTGTTGTAACTTTCAGGTTAACGAAGTTTACAGCATAAAACATGTAACTTAATTTAGTGTAGGGGGAAATACAGACAATTGTCCAGGAATCACTCTGGAGCCTAGCCAACATCACCAGCAGAAGAAACCCCTCTGTGACATCAGAGAAAGTTCAGGATAAGTAATGAGCAAAGAATAGAGATTATAATGAAATTACCCCTATTCTATATGTAGCCGTGCCTGAAAATAAGACAGCATCTCTTAATCTTGTTTTGCCTTGGATCATCTGGTACACATTGCCTGTAATATTTCTTTTGTGTTTGTGTTTAAGGCTTCCTATAAGCTCACAAAGGATTTACAGACATTCCTACTTCTTCCACAATCTATAAATTACGTTATAATTTTGAAAAATACAAAGGTTTGAAATTAACTTAGCCACTGCTGGGTGAGAAAAAGAAAAATTAAGAAAAAAGTCAAAAACTTTAGAGGAAAAAAAGCACTATGGTTGAATAAAGAAATAGAGGACTATAAAGTAAATACATACGCAAGCACTGAGGTACTTCACCACTCCATGTTCCATTCCCAACACAGGTCAAAACAGCAGGAAAAGAGAGTTCATATCCTGGAGAGCATACATAACTAATGCTAAATCCCCAGTCCAAATTTGTTCCTTCCAACCTTCCATTAGAGATCTGTGGCGGAGTTGGGCAGGTAACAGCTGCAATAATATTCAAAATAATTAGGCCCAGCTGCTGTAATATCCCCAGTGTACACAATTACTAGAAGAACCATATGTGCTAATTTCACCTTTTTTAGAGAACATTACAGTCAGGACATGCTATCTTCCACCCTGTATTTTTGCCTCATTTCCTGAAGTTAGTACTTCTGGTTTCCTTTGTTTAGGAGAAAGTGGCTGATTGATGGAGTGTCTTAAATAAAACTGGATGCTGCATCAAACTGAATAGGAAGACTACTTAAAAATCAGTATGGAGACTATGAAGTGTACAACATTTAAGAGAGGTCTAGTCTATTACAAAATTATTTTGTTTGTCTGTTTAGACCATATGGAGTACAATTATCTTCAGTTACCTTGGTAACAGTCAAATACTTTCTTCCTATTAAACCTATTAAACCAGTTTAGGTTTCGACAGATATTAATGCCCAGGGATGAAATTTCAGGACACTTGACTTGAAAGCCTGCTTCTAAGTAGCATAATCTGGTCAGTATTTACTTAATGAAGAGCCCTTCACCAAAAAGCATCTAGCTTCTAGCTAGAGTGAGAAAATGTAAAGATTTGCAACCTCTTGAAATGAGAAGGCCAACAATAAGTATTTCAGTGTAGTCAACCATATACTGGGCTGCATCAAAACAATCATGACCAGCAGTTTGAAGGTGATCCTGCCCCTCTACTCCGCTCTTGTGAGACCTCACATGGAGTACTGTGTGCAGTTCTGGTGTGCTCAACATAAAAAGGACATGGAGTTGTTGCAGCAAGTCCAGAGGAGGGCCACAAGAACGATAAGGGGGCTGGAGCACCTCCCATATGAAGACAGGCTGAGAAAGTTAGGGCTGTTCAGCCTGGAGAAGAGAAGCTGCACGGACACTTCATAGCAGCCTTCCAGTATCTGAAGAGGACCTACAAGGATGCCAGAGAGGGACATTTCATCAGGGACTGTAGTGATAGGACAAGGGGTAATGGGTTTAAACTTACACAGGAGAAGTTCAGGTTAGATTTAAGGAAGAAGTTCCTTACTGTGAGGGTGGTGAGGCACTGGAATGGGTTGCCCAGAGAAGTTCTTGATGTGCCATCCATCCCTGGCACAGTTCAAGGCCAGGTTGGATGGATCGTTTTGTGACATGGTCTAGGGTGAGGCATCCCTGCCCACGGCAGGGGAGTTGGAACAATATGATCTTAAGGTCGTTTCCAACCCAAACCATTCTATGATTCTATAGTTTCTCATTTCCAAGCTTCCCAGGAAAAAAAATAGAAGCATCTACTCAGTTGTAGAAAAGAGGGCTGAAAAATATCACAGGACAGTAGAAACAAACAGACATGACTAGTGACAAAGATAAAAGTGTTGTTCAGTGGTTAATGGTGTACTAACAGAAAAGTGCTACTTGAAAAGTGCAGGAAAAGGGGTGTAAAAGAAGTTAAATGAAAAAAAGGAGAATAAAAAGAGAAAAAGAAGAAATTTAGGTCAAAATTACTAGAATAAACAAGAGAGAGAAAAGGAGTAAAAAAGAGAAACTGCTAGCAAAAGAGAAAGAAAGGAAATGAAACTAGTATGATTTAATTTAGTGGAGACAGTTGGGGCAAATGAGAAAAGGTGGCGACCAAAAATAAAGCAGAGAACACAGGCCACAAGAATGGAGGAAAATAAACGCTGCACTCATAATCTTTAAACTTATGTTTAGACATCTGTCATCTTGCAGTCTCAGAATAAGTCAGAGGTGCTAGATTGGGAGTACTGCATATTTGAATATGACCTGCAGAAGGTTTATTGTGTGCCACTTCTCCATTCTTATACTCCTCATTGAGAGAATCTTAACTAATTACACCACAAAGATTCTCTGGAGCATCATGCATGGCTCTTTGAGAATGCTGGATGTAGTAATATTATCAAATAATCCTCTGCCAACCAGTAAACCAGATCTAAATCTTAAGGCCCTTTTTATTTATACTTTCTGTTTCTCTTGTTCACAGTCAAAAACCAAACCATCAACCAACCAACCAGAACCCAGAAATGGACATGATAGCTTTTGCCACACTTTCATGGTGTTTTAATAAAAGCAAGTCACAATAAGTACTCCAAGCAGCAGAAATTTGTGGGCATTCTCTAAGAACTTCATGACTAGTCCTTTTAAAAAGATCTGTATTTTTTAACCTTCAAGCTGAATAATATAGGAAGAAATACAGGTCTATAATTAGGAAATTAGACAGAAGTAGCATGAAAGTATATTAATATCAGAATTTTGAGGTGGAAAATGCAAAACAACACCCAGCAACAAGGCAGAATGCCTCTCTAAATATTTTGGTCAGAGATTTAACCATAAATATGTACATCCGTTTAAGACCTATAGGTATATTAAAAATGCAAGTCTGCAAAAAAGACAATGCTTGAATAGTTGAATATTTAGTTGCAGATGAAAATGCATCCTTTTCCAACTAGGCAAAGCCAGAGAATGATTTGTAACTTCTATTTCAGTGGCATGGCGAAAATTACGTATCCATTTTCTGCCTAGTTCATTTTCCAGTTATCTTAACTAAATGGTACCAGAAGACCCTGACACTTCCTCTTGACACTAAGAACTAGTTGTTATATATTTCAAACGTACTACTGCATATTATATTTTGCCTTTAACTACGCAAGTCAAATAAATGGGGTTTATTAACTTACCTACTGCACTCCCACAGACCTGTGTGAAGTACAGTAAGATTCTGAGAACATTAGAGATTCTGTATATGATTATTATTTACTGTTTATACAAGCCATACATACAAGCCAAAATCAGAAAGACTTAAAACTCAAAGCCAAAATTGACCTTACTTTGTATGGCTCCATTTGAATCAAATCAAAGTTAGATTTTCTGCTCCCGGTTATATGCCCAGTAGTCCTTCAGGATTTGAGGCTGTGAAACTCTCATAAATACTTGTTCTATCTTATGATCTTCTAGCTATTTACTTACAGCACTCTTGCAGACAGACAGACTCTAGAGCAATAGGACCAGTATGGTCATTCTTCTGTTCTTAAAATCAGTTTTGTAATTGAAGCTGAGGCTCACTCAGAGCACAATACAAATAGAAAAAAAAAAAAAAAAATTAAAGAGGATCTCAAAGTCTGACATTCTCAAGAATGCGTTTGGAAAATAACTTTTAAAAAATTATATTATATTGTCAGAGGTGAACCAGAATTAAACTGGACTTGGTAAGATATTAGGAGAACTGTACTCAGTGAGGAAAGTAACTGCAAACGGGGTGGAGATTTAAAATTTATTTTGTCTGTTTTGATGAATGAATTCAAGATTGGAAAATGAGAACTGCTGAGCAGGTATGTATCTGTGCTTTGTTAAAACAACATAGAAGGAAGATGGATGAAACAAAGGAAGTACAAACTTAGCCAACTAAATTTTAAAAGAAGAGAAATCAGACATACTTAGTGTGAACCCAGGAAGAAAATGCCAAAATGGTAATGCTGTGGTATCAGGAAGAGTGAGAAAAATTACTCTAGAGAGATGTTTTAGGATTTATCAAGCGAGTTTCTCAGAGAAAACTGTTTTGATGACACAGATAAGGTGGTCTTTCTGTAACATTCAGATTTGTCACTGTTTAAATTTCAATGGAGAGCAATAAAAATTTCCAATAAAACAGAAAAATGAGGAATGCAGTCTTTTTCTAAAGCCAGGGACATATGCAAGGTCATTTTTGGTATGACATGCTAACCTTAACAAGCAAAAAGAAAAGCTAAATTATCATTTCATATTGTCTAATTCAGCTTAGCAGCAAGCGGTAATAAAATGTTTTATAAAGCTACAAAGAACTGTTCAACATACTATGCTGGCATGAAGAAATAAAAGGGAAAAGAAGCAAAGGATGAAGTCACCATTCCTGCAGCCAAAAAAAATAAATTTGGTGTGCTCGTACTAACAGTAAGTTTTCATTTCTGTGGAAGTATTTGGCTGACTCATTACAATAAACAGTGGATGTAAATGTCACAGAAGAAATAATTGACAAGAAAAATAAACGTTGTACCTTTGCATGTTGGGATTACTCCACTCCATGTGCCATTGCTAGTACAAGTGCGAATTAAGGAGCTATTTGATTCCATCATATAACCAGGTTGGCACATATAAGTAACATTTTGTCCAACAACATAATCATCACCATATCTCATGCCATTGGCTGGGACTCCTGGATCTCCACAACTGATAACTGCAAGTAAATAGTTGAGGAACAGATTTTAGAACCTAAATGTGATTTATTTATATGAGAGAGTAAAAACATAGGGCAAAACTAGAAATTTACTGGGGAAAAAAGGAGAAGGTAAAATTATCATAAATCTCATCTCCATCAAGAGCAGATAAACATGTCATCTGAATTAGCTGCCAAACACAACATGTGGAGCTGTGTAACAGTTACATTTGGAGAATATCAATACATATATTCAACAGTAGGAACAATGGACTGTACAATTTGGATCAGTAAAATTTCAAAATTGTAAAATGAAAAAAAAACCAAAAAAGGCACGAAATAATCTGTATGTCATTACCACTCTTTGATACCCTCAAATTTTCCTAGCATTATGAAGGAAGCAGGTATCTATTATTACTTTTCCTTGGGTACATCCTGAAAGGAAATGGAGTCTGGAGAATTTCAGTTATACATCTGTAAAAATCTCATACTTTATAAATGCTTACATGCACATGGTCACTATGCACATAAACAGATGAGAATGTTCAGGCAACCCCAAACATGGGCCATGGTTTATGCCAAAATGGATCTAGACTACTTTAATGAGTGGTAGTGGTTGTAAAGCTTCTTGTGACTTCTAGTGTCAAGAGATAAATTCAATCTCCTAATGAGATTGTATATTCATAAGGAGCTAACAAAGAGTTATATAATTATAATCTGAGAATAGGTAAGTTTCTCTCAGATCTGGTGAACTGGGTCTATCAATTTCTGGAACAGTTTTCAAAGCAAGATATCTTGAAAACCCCAGTGGCAATGATAAAAAGCCATTGTTCTCAAAATAAAACAAAAACAAGAACACCAGGAAAAAGCCTCGCACATGGAAAAACAGCATCCATGTGTTTTACAGTTTATCTTATAGTAAACTTGACAATCCCCCTACAGCGTTGTTATTAATTCTGGAAAATTGTAGGAGGCAGTTTCCAGGGTAGAAAGCACATAGTGGCCACTTCCAACTCAAAGCCAAAGCATGACTGATGGGAATGACACCCTCTTTGTACTGTGGTTTCCAAAATGAGAAAACCCAAGGCTTCATGTCTGTAGTGTATTCTGACCAGGTCCCTTGATATAAATAATTGGGGAATTTAGAATCCAAGGTATATAGTATGCCTGCTCTACAATTCATCACAGTCTGAGTGAGCAAATAATAATTAAACTACATGTATCAAATTAAAGCCCAACACAGTCACTGGCTATGGATACAGAAGAGACTATAATATATACTACAGGGCTATATGGGTTAGCCTAAAGGTAGCTAGTGCAGTAGTAAAGAAAACTGGAGTTCAGCCTTTTTTATTTTGCCTAGTAACACAATTTATTAAAAAAAAAAACAAACCAACTTTAAAAGTCATAGCTTCTTTGTTTGCAGTTCTTAAAAAAATATAGACTGGCGAAAGACAGCTATTTTTCTTAGAAACACAAGTAAATTCAAATACTTCACATGTTCTGCCTTTCTTTATTTGGCATATTCCATTTACTATCCTTAATGTTGCAAGCTCAACTGAGATAATCCTTGATATTTTAGCAGGTATACTATTATTTTGACTCTATTACAACATAAAGCTTATGTCTTTATCCTTTTTTCTCTAATCCTTGTTTTACCTCTTTAGATTTTTCTGTATAAAGAATATTTCAAATCGTCTCCCAAATTTAAAAACACGCAAATACCTTGGCTTTAAGCAGATCTCTAGATTGTTCTACCTTCTCAAAATTCCTACCTTCTTATCATTAATTTTCCAAGTTATATTACAAAGAAAATAAACAAAAAAAAAAAAAAAAAACAACAAAAAACCCAAAAAAAAACCAAACAAGAAAAAGAAAACACAACCAAAACTCAGACCTGATTTTTTTTTTCTTATATTTTTGACCTTTTGTATTCACTAATCTTTATCTTACTACTGGAAAAAGAGTTGCATGAAGAAAAAGATTAAGATGGGGGAAAAGAGTCATTCTTCATATTACTGTGTTGTAATATTAGAACTGTTCATAGAGGTGAGTTAGGAGTAATATGGGAAAAGATCTGCTTGCTCTTGTGCCTTATGCTGCAATGTTTGACTTTCAAAATAAGCAAAAGAATATGTAAGGAGGTGACCTAGATTTTTACTGAGACACTGTGTTTTGTCATAAACATAAGAATGAAGCTTTAACTAAAAGCAACATGTAGTAGCTACTTAGCTGGCTCAGTGGTAGCTCACAGATGCAGACAATCAAAAGAATTACAGAATGGTGAGGTTGGAAGGGACCTCTGGAGGTCATCTCATCCAATACCCTGCCAAGCAGTCCATCCAATGACCCAAAGTTGGAACACCTCCATTTAAGTCACTGTAGTAGGCAAAAAGGAGCTTAAATTGTTGTAGTGATGCTGAGCAGAAGACCACTGTACATCGAGGAGTCAGCGAGACACAATACAGTTAGCTTGAGGAGCCTGAGACCTGTACCACATTTTGCTGCACATGCAGCATGGCTTTCAGACCTGTGCTGCACAGATCCTTTGGCCTGGGCACAACTTCAGCAAGCACATTGCAACACAGGAGCTTTTGGGAGCTCCCGCTCAGTATCAGCAACTACACCAGCTGCACATCCTTGCTTTTTATCTAGCAGCGTAGAAACAAGTTCTCATGAGAACATTGTTTCTCTTTGACTGTAGAAATTATTTGCTTCATCGTAAGAAAATCCTTTCATAGCTTGAATATAACAGCTTGATAACATTTTTATGGTATCATTACAGTTATGAGAATTAAAGTAGGTAGATCATGTAACCATACAACTCCCTTATTACACTGTCTTTAAAAAAACATATTCATCTTTTTAAGTATTTCATGTACACAAAATTATGTATGAACTAGTACAAGAAAAAGCTGAAGACTTAATTCATTTGCATCAAACTTTGATATTTTACTTTATTGTCTTTCAGATGAGAGAAAAACAAACACTATTCATTAGAGATGTCTTACTTGTGCAGTTTGGCAAGGATCCAGACCATGTTCCATTGGCAGTGCATTGTCTTACAGATGATCCGGAGAGTATGTATCCTTCCATGCATGAATAAATTACTGAATTAGAGAATGTAGTTCCATCAATACGAAATACTTTTCCATTAGCGGTTGTTCCTGGATTACCACATTGCACAGCTATAATGCAAAATGTTAAATATGTTTAAAATGTAGTAAAGATGATTTTTGACAGTCCTGCTGCCAGCAGTGTTATGTGGTAGAAATACGTGCTGCTGTTCTGAAAAATGTAAGTTTTGACCACCTACTGACAGGGCATGTTGTACAGTACATATCTGTTTCCATTAATTACTTGTTTTTACCCTTTTGCATTAGGGAAGCACAGCCTCCAAATTTAAGTTAAAAATATGAAATAAAGGAAAAATAGCTTACCTCTGAAAACAAACTCCCAATTACAAAACAGACAGATATACAGTTGTAGATTCAATTTGAATCCATAGTATGTATGCATTTATAGCATCACCAAAGTACATTTTCTACCTAATTCAAAGCACAGAATAGAGTCAAACTATTATTTCATAGGCATGTATAAGCCTGATGTTTCCCAGTTCTTTGATGATTAACTTTGTAATTGAAATGTGTCTTTCATATGTGATTACATATATACACATACATACATCTAATTGATATGTCCTAAACTATAACATACATACATGTGCATCACACACACACGTATATATATCTATATACCTATACACCTATATACCGTCTATGAACCAGATTCATAATTCAAGATTATATTTTTTTTGAGACAAAAATGACACCAAAACTATCTTAAAATGTAAAAGGGGTACTTCATTTCTGTAATAGATAAGATCAAAGAAGCACAGCAGACAGTTCAGCTGGGTTAAGCATACCCCTTTAGGTACCAGCATACAAACACATACACGTATTTATGTTAGGTCAGGATGGCAATCATTCAGCAGAAAGGGTATCAGAAAACCAGCATGTTGAATAAGGTTTTAAAATTAGATTATTTAAAACATATAATGCCGTCAACAGTGATAAAGTGGCAAGTAAGAGTACAGCTTCTCAAATGACTTTCTGCTTTTCAGGAAGCTTTTCTTTCAAAAGGAATCTCTTGGGAATTATTTCCTATTTTTGAATTAAGATAACTAAGGTAATAAATTATTGTCCAGAACTATTCCATTAGAACTTTCTTTAATGATAATACATCTGGCTTGAAATTTCTAGAATTATTTTTTCCAAATAAACTTGTTTCAGCATTTCATTTTTTATTGAAAAATGTCAACAGAATTAGTAAATAAAAATTTTAAGCCAACTGTTTATGACACAGATGAATCTAATGAAATCCTAACATTGACATTTTCCTAAAACTCAGTTCTTTTCTCTGATATCCAAATGTATGTATGTAATGGTTGCAATAAAAGATCAGGTGATGGTGTGATTTTTTTTTTTTTTTTAAGCAAAAATTGAGTTCTAGAGGCCTTACCTATTTCCTTTTCTGTTTGGTTTTTTTTTTTGTTTGAACTGGGTGACACAAATAGTTGATGCTAACACAAGATTAAGAAGAAATAAACAGTCCAGTACACCTTTTTTTTCTCAAAACTTTGAAAACATGCAGTTTTCCCATGGGTGCTGGGAGCTGATTTCAAATTTGTCACCTGACGCCAAGCTATTGTTTTGGTGTAGTAACTTACGAGAAAAAATTGTCAGTTCAAAATCAACTGTATACCAAAAATGGCAATATAAAATTGGTCTTCTGATCACTATTTTTAACAAGACAGTTTAAAAATACAGTGGATCCTCTGTGATTTACCTTTGCACTCTGGTTGTCTTCCTGTCCAACTTCCATTTGCCAGACATGTCCTTTCTTCTGAGCCATGGAGGATATAGCCAATATCACAGCTGAAATGGACTGTACTTTTAATTTTAAAATTGTTTTCTTCTCTAGAGCCATGACCTGGGATACCTGGATCACCGCAAGAACCAGCTGTGTCACCTAGAATTTAGAGTGCGAAGATCAGAATAAATACGAAACATTATTATGACACTGCATTTAAAATAATGTTTCTATATATTTATAAATATATTTGTATTTATGGAAAAAAGAAATCCATATATCTGAGTAGGTGTGAGTTCCTGTAATTACAAAATTACTGGATTCTCAAATAATTTCTTTGTACTTCTTTTATGTGAGTACAGAACAGAAATTGTAATTATCTCAAGATTCCCCTTAGATCATGCTAAAGTTTTGGTAACAGAATCATCAAACAAGAAAAGGGAAACAAAAAACAAGCCAAACAAAATACCCTTGACCATTTTTCATTTGAAATAAAGAATTCTGAGCAAAACCACAGTCCTGATCATAATTTTCTTGTTTACCTATACAGAATGTTCATATAATACTTCCTGTTTTTATTGTATCATTAGAGTTGTAGCAGTTTTATCAGTGAATGAAAGTTGTAGTCAACAATTTTACGTATATTTGACATGAAGAACTTCTCTGATTTATAGAGATGTTGAAAGTTCACTTCAAAGGCTGCCTAACAGCTAAATCTCCCTCAGCTAGAAATGCTTAGCAAATTCTAAGATAGAGTTACTGTTTTCTACTGTTTTATAGCAATGTCAAAATAATCAACATAGTAATAATATTAATAATAATATCTAAGACTATACATCTAAATCATTTATTGTGGGAGCTTTTAGGAAGCTCTAGGTAACACTGTATTTGCACAACAGATAAGTTATTCAAATCTTTTAGTATATACTTAGGATCTGCTGTTTCATCTGTTTAAAGGTCTTTAAGCTAGACTTCTATCTAATAAGAGATTAAGGTATATTGTGTTACTGAGAACACAGAAGAGTTGAATTCTAGAATCCTTGGAGCTGCTCTGTTCGGGTTTTCACCCATAGCATAGAGTTTTCTGTGAAACTTGCAAATAAACTGAACAGTCTTCTATACAAAAAATGTTTCAAATGTCAGAATATTTTTCAGAACGTTTTTTGTAGTTAGTTACACTAATGTAAGTAAAGAAGAAATATTTTAGGCAGCTAGAAGGCTTTAATTCAGATACTGAAGAACATCATATTACACATATATTCACATTTGTGACAATTATTAAAAGAGTTATACAAATTATGCAAAGAATGCCATATTTTTCTGGTATTAATTTAACTTTAAATAGCAGTAACAAGGGACGTTCTTACACAGAAATAGATAAAGTGGACTGCTCCAAGTACCAGAAGACCAAAAGTTGCAAACTCTGTATCATAGGGTTCTATGGGAAGTTAGGACTCCGGAGTTGTAAATGCAGAGAAAAACAGAGCTTCCCTTGTTTTGCTTGACACTGTATGTCTGTAAACTATACTGCTGGAGTGACTGGATGGACACATCTCTTTACTGACAAAAGCATGCACAGAACAGCTTTCTTTGCTTTGAGAATTACAGTGTCTGAGAAAATACTTTGTTTAGTCAAATGCATTTTTGTCACTTATAAAAGTAGTTCATATGGCTGCCTGCAGTTTTGTAGGTCATGCTTACTATTTTTTATTTCCTTTCATATAGGCCATGTTTCCTTCTTTCCCCACAAAGTCATTGAAAACCAGCATAACTCTAAGCACCTCACAGGAGCTGATCTGCACCATTACTTATAGGCTTATGGAAAGGAAAATGCAGTTATGGAGCCTCAGTCTGAAGGTGTATCTGGAGAGTCAAAGAAAAGGCAGAACTTTGCTTGAAAATGCAAAAAAGAACAAACCTGGCAGTTCATACTTATTCAACTCCTTTCTGAATCAGCTGACAAAGTAGGCTAATTGTGAACCACTCTCACTACTTTAGGAAACAATTTTATAGTTGCTTAAGTTAAACAAGCTTCAACCAACACTTTTCACTTGAGAATACACAAACTAATGTATCCATGCCTATTACACTGTGAACTGTTAGAGCATCTATGTGCAAAAAGTACATGGCCCTATGTATTCTAGCACCTTCAGAAAAAACAAATTAACTCAAGTAAGTATAAGAGCTAGCTGACTGGTTCAAAATCACAGACTCAAAAGTTTAGGCTCTTCTCTGTTTATGCACTTCATTATGTGAAACACATTAGTAAAGCAGCCTCCCAGGCCTGTTTAAAAAGAAACTGTAAATAGTTCCAAATTATTGTAAGCAAAAGACTTTTATAAGCTTGCAAAATACTTCATGTCCAAGTTACTCAGGTGACTTAACATCCCTCTAGTTTAAAATAGTCTGCTACATATTTTTACAATAATTTTAAAATGTCCTAGATCAAGATTTTTTTTTTGGTTTTGGGGAATCTGTATCTTACATTTTCCAATATGATTTATTTAGACTATGAAGGATTTGGAACCAGGCCTATTCATTATGCTATACTTGTAAAAACTCTACAATAACAGCTCATTTTTCAGCAAGTTATTTGGCATTATGCCTGAAAAAATTTTCAGATAAAAAAATGAAAATAGGTTTTTTACTATGCCAACTATAAATTACATATTCCTCGTGTAAATGAAATCTTGTGTTCCTTCCTAATGCCTAATTATTACTGTGAAACATTATTCTTGTAATCATAGAGAGGTCAACCACCAGCTCTTTTGATTGAAGGTTACAGAAATAATTTTTCTAAATGACTAATCACATCAGGAAGTTACAGAGATATAATCAATGACGTCACAACGGAACAATTTCTTATTACCTTATGCAGAGATTCAACTAAGAGATTTTCAAACTCAGTTATGAGCCATCCTTTACCCACATGTGTAACAAATTCTCAGTTGGCATTTAATCTTAATGCAAAGGAGGACATTTAAACCACCTAAGTAAGTGCATAACCATCTCTGCACTTAGAAGGAATTATAAGTTGGTGCAAATTTGTGACTCAGTGATGACCAGAAACTGTCCTTCTTAATGCTAACAGGCATCCATGAGATATGAAAATTCCTTCTTACTCTAGGAAGTGAAACATAAAGTACCATGTGACAAATGGAAACTGTCTTAGGGATGATGTGACAAAATCTGGTTACCTTGTATTTGCAGGCTTAGCATTTTCTCTTTGAATTCTTCCCCATATATTAAAAACACAAGCATGCTGTATTTTTTATCAGTTGAACATCCTATATTATGTATTATTAATATTATCCAAGAAAAAAAATACAATTTTTGAGGCTTTAATATGCATTAAAAATGAAGAAGTCAAGTTATTAAGGCTAATAATAAAATCCAATGATGTCACATATTTCTAGATACAAAATATGGAAATTCTGTATGGTAAACTGCAAATTACTTTAATATGAGAAAGCACTGGAGATAGATACACTCTTCGAAAACAATGTATGATACACTTTGAAAAACAAAATCTCAAAGTTGTCCAAAGCCAGAACTATAGTCAGGTACAGTTTAGCTACAGAAAAATAACAGTTTGTATCCTGTCACAATTTGATTTGCTATGATTAACATTTAAATCTATGTCAAAGAAATGTTTCTACATGTATTAAGAAAAATTCATCAGCTCTGATTAAAATTTCATATATGTAGCTAAAAAATTGTCATTAGAAAAAAAAAAAAAAGGATTTTCATATACCTCACTTACGAATGCTTATCCCAAGATATTTGAACATTTAATTTAATAGCAGGATGATTATAGAATTATTATTAACTTGTTTTCCAGTAAGTTCCTTTGATGTTTTCATATACATTTTTCAGGGCTCCTATTTCTTGTCTTGATATTTTTGTCTATTTTTTTTTTAATTCATAAATTAGATATTTTTTTTACGAAGACTCTAAACAGATTTTATCTAAAGAGGATCTTTTTCCCCAAACAAATATCTATGCACACTAGCTATAAAAAAAAAAAAAAAAATTTGAATTTGCAATTGATATAAATGTCTCATAATTTATTAAGTAATATTTAATATTAAATTTGATTTCTGGTGCGTAGCTCTAAACATCACAGGTTATAAGATCCTAATCTTTGTTTCCATTGTGGTATAATTTCCTCCGATTTTATTGATGGAATGTTAAGAAATCAAATTAGGTGTTCACATTTTCTAGTTTCAGTCACATTTTAGGTTGTAAAAGAAGATTATTGAAAGAAGACGGACTCACAGAGCAAGATAACATTTATATTTTCCTTGCCTGCAACCACTTCCTAGAAATTTGCAGTGGAAGCTTCAAATACTGAAAACTTCTTCCAACGATTTGGAATTTAGTGCAAGAAGCATCATTTAATTTTTTTTTTTTTTTTTTTTTTTTTTAATATTTCTGTGCCATGGGCTGTAAAAAAAACCAAAAACAAACCAAAACACCATATTCTGAAACTGTAGCTGACATAACTGGTTTATACCTGAATACACTAGAGAGATGAAGGCAGAAGTTAAAAAAAAATTTTGGAATATATGAGTATGTGAGACCCCACCTGGAGTACTGTGTCCATTTCTGGGGTCCACAGTTCAAGAAGGAGATACACCTGTTAGAGCAGGTTCGGAGGAAGATCACAAAAATTTAGCATAGGGCTGGAATACCTCTCCATGATAAAAGGCTGAGAAAGTTTGGGCTGTTTCATCTGGAAAAAGGAAGTCTCCAGGGAGACGTTACAGCAGCCTTTCAAGATGCATAAAAATATTAGGAAGATGGTGACTTTTTATCAAGGCCTTTAGTGACAGGACAAGGGGCAATGTTTTAAAACCGAAATAAGGTAGGCTTAGGTTAGAAATAAGGACATTTTTTGTAGGATGTTTGTGGTGGATATTGGAACGGGTTGCTGAGAGAAGTTGTGGATGCCCCACCCCTTGAAGTGTTCAAGGCCAGGTTGGATGGGGCTTTGAGCAACCTGGTCTAGTGGAAGGTGTCCCTATTCATTGCTAGGGGATTGGAGATGACCTTTGGAGGTTCCTTCCAACTCAAACTATTCTATGATTCTAGTGGAAGATGTCCCTGACCATGTCTGGGGGCTTGAACTAAATGATTTTAAAGACCTCTTCTGACCCAAACTGTTCTACGGTTTCATGATTTACTAATGCTGTAAAGAATCTCGTTTTTTTAGTGTGAAGCTAGTAGAGCAGTATTGTCAGATTTGCATATCAGTTATTTTTCATCTCTTGATTTGGCATTGTTGTAACCCAAGAAAAACATGTGACACTTTTCTTCCTATCTATCTTCTGCCTTGAAGGATATCTAAATACACTGAATTACATAGGTCTGAGTAAGGTCCAAAACCCCACTGATTTCTTTAAACTATATAATGGAAACATGACTATGACAAGAAAGAACCTCCCACAGTATTTACTGAGAATTGAAACTCTTAATATGATTAAACCGTGCTACAATCTGTGTTTACATACTCTACGATAAGAAACGGGATTTATCAAAATCCAAAATTGGATTTGTTTTTTCACTTGATCACTGATTTTAAAGTGAATCAAACAAATTGTGAAACAGAGCATTTCTAAGCATCAGGTTGTTGAGAAAAACATAACTAAATTTTCATGAGGGCTAATGTATTATAAGCATTAAAAATGCGTATAAAAAACCAATCACCCTATTTTGAAATTATGTGGAGCCCACTTGGCCTCATAAAGATGGATGTATCATGCAATTAAGACATACTTGTGGTGTCATTAAGTCAGTAGATATTTTGCTAGTTAAAAAAATACTCAACAAACCTACCATCTTGAAAAGATAAAGATGAAATGTTTCCCCATTGAAATTAGTACTTTCCAGAACTCACACAGGAAACATTTTCAAAATAAACTGGTTCCTTTAACATTGTACTGAATATACAATTTCTTTTTTGTATGTCACTGAGAATGAGACATATATGTATGCCATTGAGAAAGTCTACTTCTTCCAAACTATTTTCTTGTTAGTAGTTTATACCTTTTTTCACTTCTATTGAGATAATACGTCAGTTTTATGTATGACTTTCTAGGTTTTAAAATGACCTTTTGATAAAAATCAAAACACATTCAAAACAACTTCAGGACACATTCGTTAATTCAAAAATATTACCTGAGCAATGAGGAAGAGATCCACTCCAGTGCCCATTTAACTGACACGTGCGAGATGCTTGCCCTAACAGTGATCGTCTACCTGTGCAGGTATAATGAATGGTAGACCCAAACGTGTACTTATCTCCAGACAGGACTGCGTTAGGAGGAACGCCAGGATGGCCACAGTCAATCACTACAATGCATAATTATTGGAGATAAAAGAAGGTTATTATAACTGATCGAAAAGTTTGTAGTTATGATTTTCATCACTCTATACATCTATTTTGTGAAGAGACTGATATTTTTAGGGTTTGGGGGTGTGGGGCATATTATCTGATTGAAAATGCAAAATATATTACAGACCAAAAAATGTGAAACAAATATTTGGAGATGTCAAAAAGGTATTTAATTTATAAACATTCATGTCAAATTACATTAAATCACCAGGATGATCTTTATGGCATGAGCACACACACACACAAGCATACACTCATGTATATACTCTTCAGAGAAAAAATACACGAAGACAGTATCTGCCAAAGTCACTGCCAAGGTAGAGAATATGCAGACCTTCATCTTTCATTGACAGGTCCCAAATCATTGGTCATGACTTCTATTAGATCTATAAACAAAATCATTTTGCTAAATTTCACTATGAACCTTAATGCTAATATACTAATCTGAACTAATATACTAGTCTGGATCTACCTTCTTCTAGTTCAAAACCATTTCCCCTTGTCCTATCACTACAGGCACTACTAAAATGTCTGTCCCAACCTTTATTATTAGCCCTCTTTAAGTGTTGAAAGGTCATAATAAGGTCTCCCTGGAGCCTTCTCAGACAAAACTACCCTAACTCTCTCAGTCTTTCTTCACAGGAGTGGTGCTCCAGCCCTCTGCTCATTTTTGTGGCCCTCTTCTAGACCTGCTCCAACAGGTCCGTGTCTTTCATGTGCCAAGAACTCCAGAGCTGGATGCAGTACTGCAGGTGGAATCTCACAAGAGCAGAGCAGAGGGGGAGAATCATCTCCCTTGACCTGCTGGTCACACTTCTCTTGATGCAGTCCAGGATACAGTCAGCTTTCTGGGCTGTGAATGCACAGCTCACGTCCAGCTTTTCATCCACCAGTTTCCCCAAATTCTTCTCCACAGGGCTGCTCTCAATCCCTTCATCACACAGCCTGTATTGATACTGGGGGTTGCCCTGACCTCCAGCTGCAGAACCTTACACTTGGCCTTGCTGAAACTCATGAGGTTTGCATAGGCCCACTTCTCAAGCTTGTCCTCTGGATTCCATCCAGTCCCTTAGGCTGGTTAACTGCATCACTCAGCCTGGTGGTGTCTGCGAAGTTGCTGAGGGTGCATTCAGTCCCTCTATGTCATTGATGAAGATATTAAACATTACTGGTCCCAGTACAGACCTCTGAGGGACACCACTCATCACTGATATTCATCTGCACATTGAGTCACTGTTTGCTACCCTCTGTATGCAACCATTCAACCAATTCCTCATCCACTGACCAGTCCACCCATCAAATCCATCTTTCCAATTTAGAAGGATGTTGTGAGTGACTGTGTCAAAGGCCTTGCAGAAGTCCAGATAGACGACGTTCATAGCTCTTCTCTTGTCCACTGATGTAGTCATTCCATCATAGAAGGCCACTAAATTGGTCCAGGCATGACTTGCTCTTTGTGAAGCCATGCTGGCTGTCTTGAATCACAGGAGGATGTGTTGCATGATTTTCACAGGCACAGAGGTGAAGCCGTCAAGTCAGTAGTTCCCAGGGTTCTCCTTTCTACCCTTTCTAAAAATGTGTGCAACTTTCCCTCTGTATAGTCACCAGGGACTTGACCTGACTGCCATGACTTGGAGAGTGGACTCATGGACAGTGACTTGGCAACTACACCAGCCAGTTCCCTCAGGAGTTTTGGATGCATCTCGCCAGGTCCCATAGAGTTAGGTCTATTCAGGTTCCTCAGGTAGTCATGAACCTGATTTCTCTTACAGTGTGTGGCGCTTTTCTCTGCCAAGCCCTGTCTTGCAGTCCATCCACTCAATAGGTTTGCAAAGAGAGGTTGCTAGTGAAGACTAAGGTAAAAAAAAACCCAAAACAGTGGTTGCATACCTCAGCCTTTTCCTCATCCATGGTTACCACTTTGCCAGTTGTCTTCATCAGGGGCAGGGGTACGCTTCCTTTGACCTTCCTTTTCTGGCTGACATACCCATTTAAGCCCTTATTTTTCAGTCATGCCTCGGCCTTCCTGACCCCATCCCTACATAACCAGGCAGCATTCCTGGTACAGGTACTCTTCCCAGAATACCTCTCCCAGCTTCCACTACTTTTGAATTTCCTTCTTGGCCTTTCGTTTGACCAGCAGGTCTCATCTCACCCACACTGGTATCTTGCCATCCTTTCCTGATTTCTTATGCTTGGGGATTAAGAATTCTCACTTTCTACAGAAAATGTCCTTAAATATCTGCCAGCTGATCTCATCCTGTTCCATCACATACCTGCACAGTAACTTTTTATAGGTGTGTAAATTTAATCTTACATTAAGCTTTGATTCAGATTTAAAGGACAAAGAAGAAAAATAAAAGAGAATAATATTATTAATCTTCAGAGTATGTAAAATATCAGGTCAAATGTTATTTTTTCAGTATTATGGACAATTACCCATCAATCTCTGTCTCCCCCAGAACCTCTCTTTCCTAAAATAAATAAATAAATAAATAAATAAATAAATAAATAAATCCGAAAGATATGCAAATTTTTTTTTTTGCCAATGTGCCATTTCAATGGCTATTTCTTTTCCCCTGAAACCCATAACCCTTAAAACCCCAAACCAAAATACACAGTCAATACTGATAATGGGTGAGGTATATAACATTTTGGAAAAACAGAAAGAAGCGTAAATTCACATCTGCTTCTGGTCAACTATGATGACATACCAGTAAAATTACAGCATTATTAGTTTAAAGCCTGATTAAATTTACAAATGTTCAATTAAATGAAATGTTATACCCTAATTCTTGGGTATTGAATTAAAAAGTAGGCTCAAGGGTTTTTTAATCTGTATAGTTGTCAAAAACTTTTATCATTCTACCTGACAGCTATGAATGTCTGTATATGTCATATTGTGAGGGAGGAAATGTCAGAACAAGGTGCTGCAATAGATTTATCAAGAGGATGGCACACACACTAGCAAAAAACTAGCCTGTATTAATTGGAGATTTCAAGCTTGGAAGGTGTGGATTGTGTGCACTCACATCTCAGCAGCTTAAGAATAACAAATCAGAGCATGTCTATCAGAACTAAATCAAGAATACTTTGCCATACAAAATCCCTCTGATATAGGCACTGGAATTCTTTGACATATGTTGTCCAAACATGTCTTCATTTTTAGTACTTTTCAAATCTATTTTACTGGCCACATGTAATCAAATAGTGTAGGTCCCTGGAAGTCTTTAATTAAAAGACAGAGTTGAAATGGCATTGTGATCCAGGCCAATGCTGAATTCTGCTTCTTACAGGATTTACAGAAACTAGCAATCTAGCTATAACACATTTCAAAGGAATTGAGCCCCTTTACAAGTGAACAACTTCTTTTCTCCTGTTACCATGTCTCTTCTTCATGACTCTAGTGATATTTCAAAAAAAATCTCTGTACCTTTAGTTTTAGGTTTTCTTTCTCTTTGGGGACACATTAGTATTAAGTAACATTTATCTTTCTGAAACTGGAATGTTACCTTAAAGTTTAATGTGAAACTGTTAAACTCATTTTTATAAGCTTATCTGTGACTTGCAATCAAGCTATTTATCCTATCTAAGAATGGGACAACCTCCAGAACCACGGATATGAACGACAATAACAAAGTTTCAGGGGGGTTTATTTATTTGTTTATTTATTTATTTAAAGAGAGAGAGGAAAAACAGAAATGGAGAACCTTCAGTTAGGAACTAATACTGCAAATATCAGTCCATGAATCCTACATAAGGAACCCTTAGCCTGTTTTCCCCTTCAATCTCCAGAAAATAAAGATTTCAGCCTTTCTCAGAGAAAAAAACTGATCTTCAAGCAGAACGTTTTTCACAGACTTACAGAAAACTGGGTAAACCAGCTGTCCCATACAATTAAAAATATATGAAACATTTATGGGTGTATCTACATCACAGTTGCAAAGTTGTCCATGAAAAGCCAGAACAAAAACTACCTGCTCTTGCTGATCCCCTTCCTTAGTGGATCATATTACTATGATGTTCAGATACATAATTCACAGATATTTGTTTCATTTCCCAAAATTTCTCCAAGAATATAACTGCACTACTTCAGCTGCTACTAAGACCTTCCATCATTATTGCACACACACAAATGTATATGATTATTCTAGTTGCTGTCATGAGACTGATGGAAATGTTATGTAAGTTAATACCTAGTCCAGTCCACATTCTTTGTAGAAACATACACATTATCTACTTACTAATGCAGTCAGGCAGAGGTTTGTCCCAGTGACCATTTGGTTGACAAATTAAAACTGAAGAGCCAAATAAAAAATATCCAGGATTACAGTCATAAAATACCACTGTCCCATATGTGAAATTTCCATGTTCAATTTTACTTTCTCTTATGGAATTTGCAGGAATTCCAGGATCAGAACAATTGACCACTAAAAAGAAAAAGAGCACAGACTTGAGAGTCATACAATCTACTAAAATGGCCTTTAAATGGTCTCTTTTTATTTCTATGACAAACTTTCAATATGTTGATACCCTGATTTTATATTTAATGATACTGAATTAGGAAGATAATATGAAACCAGGAGATGCTAAACTCAGAGCAAATGAAAGGAGATGTTTCTTCACAGAACGTGATGATGCTGTAAAAGTATTAGCCACGAACAGTGACTGGACATAGCAACATATTGAATTTATACCCTTTTATAAACGACTGCGCACAGCTGGAAGGCTAGACATGCCTCTGGTCTAACCCAAACAGCCATGCAAATGTACTTATGTTCCTATACTAACATTTTGATAATGAAGCACCTTTGAAGCAGATGCTTTCAGCTAAAGGGCACACGATCAGTTAGGTAAGACTGTGGTGCTCCTACCAGAACAGGGAAATATCCCAGCAAATGGGTATGTGCTTTTTTAAAAAAAGGGTATTTGATGGTTAAGAATACTGATGGACTTTTTTTTGAGTCTACAATTTAAGATTCAGATGTTTGAAAAAATCAGTGAAGATTTTTATTTGATTGATTGGTTGGGTTGTTTTTTTTTTCCTTTTTTGATACATACAGCTAGTGAGGGGACTATAATACTTATTCTGGGGGTCATGAAGATTTTTTTAGAAGTTTCCATGCAATAGACTCCTCTGGTCAAGTAAACACATCATCACCTACTCAAAAAACTACTTACTCCAGAAAACTACAGTTCATGTAAAAATTACTATCCCTATAAACTTAGAATCAGTTTCATGTTTATATGCATAGATGTGTATGTATCTGTGTGCACGTATATATATTTCTGCATGTGCATGAATGTTTGTACATAAAAGTATCAGAATATGCTGAAAATCTTTGTAATCTAAAAAGAAATAAAGCTATTTGTCAGATGCAATTTAAAATCCTTTTTCTTACCTACATCACTCAATACAGTTATTTTACAGCTCACCTATTTCTCTCTAGTCATTACCCTAAATGTTGGAGTCTGCTTGTGTAGGACTCCTGGGAGTTCTCAATTATTGGTACCACAAGACTAGAATAGATATATTTTTCAAGGACAGAAATAACTTTCTAGCAACTGGACTGAAAATGAGGTTTACTGGGTACCCTTAATACATGGTATGTGTTTAGTATGGCAAATTAAAAAAAAAACAACAAAACTTCTCATCAAAAAAGGTCCTTGGAAGTTTAAGTTCTGTAAACTATTTGGCAATACCACTTAAGGCAAAGTGATCAAAGGAAAGTGGAGAACACCTACTGGAAGGAAAGTACAGTAAGTAAAATTACTATAAATACATAATGTGACCGAGTCTGTGTACAGGTAAAAGTCCATAGAAACTGCTGGGAAGATGTTGAGAATCAATCAGCACAATTTCTGCATTTGTGCAATCAGGTTACAGGAAAAAAACACATTTTTCTAAATTAGAACAATTAAAATATTTAAAAAGCACATAAGAACAGACTTTAAATGGATAATGGTGTTAAAACCTTTCTAGAATTGCTTATGAAAACTCAAACAGAAATAACTTCACATATTTTTATTTTCAGTGGAATAATTTTAAATATAATATCTGGAAGTGTTGATAACCAACCTTAACGGATTATGTTAACAAATTAGAATAAAAATTTAAAAATTTAAGATAAGCAGTCAGCTCACTGGAAATGAAAAAGAAAAAACATGTTTTCTTATGCAACTATTAGAACTATGTTGGCTAAAAACACAGGGAACATTATTCTGGGACTTAAGCTCTTCATTATCTCTGCATAATTTTGCTTAAGGGACTTGTATAAAACAATTAAAAAAAAAAGAATACCAACTAAAGAAACCTAAGAAAGTTTCTCTGCAACAGTTATCCTGGCAATGTGAATGTAGAACAAACCTAACTGAAAAATAATAGAATCATGAAACATCTCTAATAATTTGATGCCTGTTAATAAGGGAGTTTCCAGTTTTTTCTTGATAGAGTCCCTTTACCTTCAGTTTATTTTCACATTAATTTTCTAACTAAGTTTGAAATCTGTAAATACATTCTTACCTTTGCATATTGGAGGTGGGTGGCTCCACTGCCTATTAGCCTGACACTGTGCTTTCATTGGTCCTTGCATAACATATCCAGTATTACATGAGAATGTCACAACGTCATTGAAGTTGAAGCCATTTCCACTTGTTCTTCCATAAATAGGACTACCAGGGTGACCACAGCTAATGGCTAGCATAGCACAAAACAAAGAAACAAAAAACAGTGCATGTTGCTATCACTTTTCATGCTTTAAGATATCATTAAGATAATCATTATAATCACTAGATAATACTATTTTAAAGTTTGATATTCTAAGATTCTGAGTACTTTCCATGAAAGATTCACATTCTCTGAACTGAATAAGAACTAAGACATACATTAGAAAATGTTGGAGCACTTATCTAAATATGTAAATAAACTGAATAGAATTTGCCATGCAGAATGAAGAAAGCTTTTCTGAAGAATCAGAAGAAAAGCAAGCACTTGATTTTCACTACATATAGCCTGAAATCAAAAGGAAGTATTTCAGTGCATTAGTTCCTCAGGTATTATTTCTTTACAAATACGTCCTAGTATCAACTCACTCTGTTTTATCTTTCCAGCTTAAGTACTTAGTGAAGTTATAAATTTATGACTAGATATATGACTAGATGTCGTGGTTTAAACCCTGTCATCAAGTTAGCCATGCAGTCCACTTCCCTTCCCCCTGCCCTTTCTTCCCCCCCTCCCCTTCTCCCGGAGAGACGGGGAGGAGAATCGAAAGAATGCAACTCCCACGGGTTGAGATAAGAACAGTCCAGTAACTAAGGTATAACACAAACCACTACTGCTGCCACCAATAATAATAATGATAAAGGAAATAACAAGGGAAGAGAATACAATACCACCTGCCGAAAACCAGCCCGACTGAGCAGTGAGCCAGCCCTTCCGGGTAACTCCCAGTTACATCCCGGGCATGACGTGCTGTGGTATGGAATACCTCTTTGGCTAGTTTGGGTCAGGTGTCCTGTCTCTGCTTCCTCACGGCTTCCCCTCCTCCCTGGCAGAGCATGAGACTCAGAAAGTCCTTGGTCAGACTAAACATTTGAGCAGTAACTAAAAACATCGGTGTTATCAGCGCTGTTCCCAGGCCGAAAGTCAAAAACACAGCGCTGTACCACCTACTAAGAAGGAGAAAAATGACTGCTACTGCTGAACCCAGGATGCTAGACAAGTATCACAATGACTATGGGCACTTGTATTTATACAAGAAGGTAAAATTTCTTTTCTGTGCCCACAAAGACCAGATGCAAAAATTGTAAGGAAAAGAAAACATAATTTTATAAAATTAATTAAAAAAATGTGTAAATATTTTCTTCCATGTTCCAACAAACCAGTTGTTGATAAATAACATGTTCATAAATAATTTTAAATTAAAAAACCCAACCCAGAATAAATTATTTAAATCAATTTTTGATCACTTTAAAAACCATATTTTTTTCTAAATTAATTTTTTTAGGTCTAACAATGTATGTTCTTTTTCTCTGTGTACAACAGACTCATCATGATAACTCTAAAAGAAACCCACTAATATAAACTAAATAACTTTTTTAGCAACAATACAAAACTGAAAATGGTCCTTCAGAATGAGTATAGCATGCAGACCAGTCACAGAATAATTTATGAAGTCAAATTGAATTCTGCATGTTTTACTAATATCATCATTTTTTTTAATTAAATATATTACCTTTATGTTACTGGTAACAGAAATTTTTATATAAGGAATTGCATTTTTTTCCCCCAAGAGAGTAACTGGAATCACACACTGAACTGCTAACATTTGCAATACTGTCAGGCAAAGATATGCACTCAGCCTACAGAGATTTTGGGGCTTTTTTTTAAAGAAAATATAATAACAATAAAAATTATTCTTTTAAAAACAGAAGTATGAAAGTGCATAAAATTTTCATTAATACACATGCATATTCAGTAGCAATACACAACAATAGCAATATGTCTGCCCACTGTATGAGCAAGAAGAATGATGAATCCAAAAGTGAAAAGGTCAGAATTTTTAATTTTAAACACATCTCAAAAATGCAATTAAGTAATCTAAAGTGAAATAAAAAAATGCAAGAGTATTTTTCTACACATCATTTGAACCTTTGATCTGAAGTGGAGCTGCTCCTGATTAATAAAGATAAATGCAGCTGTTGTTTATAGCAGCCTTTTTGCACATATAAGGTCTTTCCTAAACCTTGTGTCCTTTTCTGAAGTGATATATTGTACAGTCTCCTGTATTCACAGAAGCAGCATCCATTTGATTAGAGAATACATTCATCTTTCTCTGCTGTTAGCACATCGAAAATGCACTTTTTTTTCACTAATTCAGTTCTAAAATTAATGTTAATATTTTAATTTAGAATTATTAACAGTGTCTAATTTTATTGCCTTAAAAGTTAACTATAAAGAAGTGTGCTGATCTGAAATGTAATATAAAGAAGTAATGATCTATTACTATTTCATAAAGTGAAAACAAAATTAAGAAATACAATTATTTTAGTGGTTTTATGTACATCTAGTTCTCTGTAAAACAAAGTAAAGAGTGAGTGGTAAGGGTAATGAACTGACATTGTGGATTATGATTCATCATTCAGCTAGTTTCTGATACAAAAATGTAGGTGTAAAAACAGAATATTTGGAGGTCGACTAATACATTTTCAATAGACTGATATTAATGAACCTGAACTAATGAAACATAATTGTAGTTTCCTTGAGAATCCTTCAAGAACTCTCCAATTCTCTTAACTGGAACATAGCATTTTTATTTATTTTTTTTGTTACTCCTTAATGTGATATGTTGAAATACTTATCACACAAAAGGATCCTCATTACCAAAATGCAAAATTCATGCTAAAAAAGCCAAAACCAGAAAACAAAGTAACAGTATCTCTGTGAGGAGAAAAAAACAAAACAAAACAAAACAAATAAAACCAGTGTATGCTTGTTGCAACAAATATTTTAATCATCAATGCTGACAGTGTAATTCAAGAGTATCTACTTATCTAACGACAGCAATGAAAGTCAATGTACATTATTTCCAAAAGCCACTAAGGAACATGAAGCCATTTTCAAATTTGAGTAAGACCTAAGTCCCATCACTTTTTGAATAAACTCTATATTCATATAAAAATCACAGGTATTTAGTAGCCAAAAGAAGCAATGGAAATTTTAAGTGACAACACAGAACTTCAACTTATAGATGAATCACAGATTTGAGGTGGCCACATAATTTTTGAAGATCTGTTTTAAATATTCTGGGGGGTGGATGATAGGGGTGGAGGGTGCAGACAAGAGTTTGCTTGGGTTTTTTTCAAATGAATACTAAGTTGCAAAGTAAGTCCTCATCTTGCCTGACACAGACATTTCTGTAATATGGATCACTATGTGCTGCCATGCTTACTTACGCACACAGGATGGAAGCTGTCCAGACCAGTGATGATCCTGTTGACATATACGTACAGAAGAACCAATCAACCGAAACCCAGGACTGCACTGATATACAACTGTGTCTCTATATCCGTAATTTTCTCCAATTACTTGACCATTGACTATAAGATCTGGAATACCACAGTGACCAGCTATGTTTTTTTCAAAGTAAAAAAAAACACAAAGAAAAATTAGTAAATATGCCAGAGAAATTTTTAGCTATAATTACTTAATTAAAACAAAGAAATGCTGAACAGCTTTAACATTTTTTTTTTAATTTATTTCATTTTTCATTACTTCATTCTTCATAGAGTTTATTTTCATTAATTTGGGGAAACCTGATAGAACGCAATTGTCTAAGCAGAAATGTACACATATAAAAAATTATAAAAAGACACTGTATTAAAAACATTAAATGTCATATATGTAATCAAATTTATTTTCAAAAATGTAAATCCTATTTATTAAAACTTTTATAATTCTATATTATTTCCCTTAGTTTTCTCTTAAGATTAAACTCAACAAAGTTAGCATTACACCACTCCATATTTAAATGAAAATTAAAAATACATATAAGTACAAATAAAAATAATATAAATATTATAAATATCAATCCACATGAATTTCTTCTTACAATGGAAACAAATTAATTTGAACAATACATTGCTGGAATCTGACTCTGGATTGACTTCCATTTTTATTTTCTTATTGATCCCAGAGGAATCCCCAAAAAGATTAACACATCTGGGTTACAGACAGTCAGTGCAGCTACATCCAAATGTCCTGCAAACAAAAACCATTGTATATCTCGTCATAATCTTCTACCCTTATTCTCAAAATACAAGAATTTTTTTATTTATGCCACCAAAGTCACAGACAGTTAATCCAGACAGAGTCTGGGAAAAAAATGGACCATGTGTCATTTGTTATTATTTTCCTTAATAAACTCTGGAAAATGGGCACTATTATTCAGCAAATAATGTGGTAATGCAAAATGCTCTGAGAGTGGTTGACCTCATGAAGACTGTGTCATATGGCAGAGAAGTCACTGCAGAAACAATTATGGCAAGCAAGAAAAACAACCAGTGTTTCATCTAGTACTTTAGTGAAAAAGAAATATTACCAGCCACTCAAATTTCTCTGTTCTCCTTTTCTCCACTACTTCCCTTCTTCCCTCCCAAACAAATCTCCAAAACATGGGTCTGACAATAAGAAAGGACATTTAGCAGCAGTATAGTTTGGATTGTTTTTTTCCTTTGAACTTTCAAGTGTTTATAATACTCTGGTGTAATTTTCGGCATTTTGCCTCATTCTTTCAGGGCTAGAAACTTCCTATATAAAAAAATAAAAGAATAAAAAAACCAAAACAAAACAAAACACCCCCCCCCCAAAAAAAAAAAAAGTTTTTCTTATAACTTACATCTGGCAGCTTAAGCTTCGTATAGTATTTCATCACATGAATCATGATAATGTCTGAATCTACAGTAGAGGTAGAACATGAAAATATACACTTATTAAATTGATGAGTACAATTTGACTTCGTCATTAAGAATGGGAGTCCAAATCTGGTACTGTTCAAGGGTATATTCCACCCTTGTTTGCTCCTTCCCTATTTCCCTCATTGTTAAATAAGGACCAGACATACTTGAAATTTGTTTGATGTTTTCTGAGATAAGATGGCATATTAAATGTTCATATAATTTTTGTCAAAGTACTTCGTGATTCTCCAGGGAAGTCATAATCTGTTTAGTCAGCTGATCGGACCTAGCACAGCTAGAGCCGGAGCCGACACGCTTCAGAGACCACGAGATTCAGAAGAGATTAGGAAAATCAGAGGGGATAGCGCAGAGACATCGCAATTCCCGACATCGCGATTCCCGACATCTCCTGATCCCCGAAGCCCCAGCAGCCCTTGCGAGAGAGCGGCTGATGTGACAGGGGGCGTTTCCACGGTAACGGCGACCGCACCCCTGCCCCTTGCCTTGAAAGAGCCTCTGAGAGGGCAGCGACGTCTCTGCCCACCGGGCGCAGGGAGGAACAAGCAGGTCGTGTTGCGAACCGTGTTGCTGGTGTCCCAGACTGCTGACCAATATGGTCGCCTCCAGAAGGAGAGCTTGCAGTAAGGAGACTGTAGCAACTCAGACAAAGACCCCGTCCCAAACCGTGGCTGTTCAGGTCTCTGGCTGCAGGGAGTGCCAGAGCCTGCTGCTGCCGAGGGAGGGAGGCCAGCATTCCACCTGCGTGAGGTGTGAGCAGGTAGAAGATCTGCTTAGATTGGTGGCAGAACTTAAGGAGGAGGTCGAGACACTGAGGACCATCAGGGAGTGTGAAAGGGAGATCAACTGGTGGAGTAACTCCCTGGCGTGCCAGTCGGAACGGTTCCAGGGAGATACCCCCCAAAAGGGGATGGACCCCCTGCCCTCTCAGACAGAGGGGGATGGCCCGAGACAGCTCCTGCCCTGTAGCTGTCGCACAGAGGTAAGGGACCAAAAAGATGATGAGGGCTGGAAGCGAGTTCCAGTTCAGAGTCGTGGGCAACCCTCCTCCCTTCCTGCCCTGCTTCCCCAGGTGCCCCTCCGTAATAGGTTTGAGGCCCTGGATCTTGATGGAGAGGTAGGTGAGGATGTGATGCAAGGCCAGACTACAAGGTCACATAGGAAAAGGCGGTCGACTTCGCACCTCAAGACTGTCTCTGATAAGAAAGAAAGAAAGGTCATTGTCATAGACGATTCGCTTCTGAGAGGAACAGAGGGCCCGATATGCAGAGTTGACCCTCATCACAGGGAAGTGTGTAGTCTGCCTGGAGCCCGGATCAGGGATATCACCAGGGCGCTCCCCAGCCTGGTGCACCCGACAGACTACTACCCGCTGCTGGTCTTCCAGACAGGTGGGGGGGAAGCTGCTTCCCGCAGTCTGAGGGGGATGAAGAAAGACTACAGGGCCTTGGGGCGGATGGTGAAAGAGTCTGGGGCTCAAGTGATCTTCTCCTCACTTCTTCCATCTTCCGGTGATGATGTGGGACTGAATGGGAAAATTCAGTCCATAAACGATTGGCTACGAGACTGATGCTTCAGGCAGGGCTTTGGGTTCTTTCATAATAGCTGGTTTTATAAGGCTCCAGACCGGATAATGGCACGTGGGAAAGGTTTATCTCACCGAGGCAAATGGATGCTGGGGCATGAATTAGCAGGGCTCATTTGGAGAGCTTTAAACTAGATTCGAAGGGGGATGGGGTTGTAACTGGGCTTGCCCCAGTGGGGCAGCACTCTAGGATTGATGAAGACTGGGAGGCCTCCTATAATCCTAGGGTGAAATCGGTGAGCTCAGCTCCCTCCTTGAAATGCCTATACACCAATGCGTGCAGCATGGGAAATAAGCAGGAGGAGTTGGAGACCTGTGTTAAGTCAGGAGATTATGATCTGGTGGCAATTACAGAGACATGGTGGGACAGCTCGCATGACTGGAATATACTCATGGAGGGCTATGTCCTTTTCAGGAAAGACAGGCCAGCCAGGCGGGGTGGTGGGGTTGCTCTTTATGTGCGAGAGCAGCTGCAATGTACTGAGTTCTGTCCAGGGACAGGGGACGAGCGAGTTGAGAGTCTGTGGGTGAGAATTCAGGGGCAGGCTGGCAGGGGCGATACTGTTGTGGGTGTCTGTTACAGGCCACCAGATCAGGGTGAGGAAGTTGACGAGGCCTTCTACAGGCAGCTGAGAGCGGCCTCACAGTCACAGGCCCTGGTCGTCGTGGGGGATTTTAACTTCCCTGATGTTTGCTGGAAGGACTACTCAGCAACCCAGCCACAGTCCAGGAGGTTCCTCCAGTGTATGGATGATAACTTCCTCATGCAAATGGTGGATGAGACAACCAGGAGAGGAGCGCTGCTGGATCTCATCCTCACTAACAAGGAGGGGCTGGTCGAAGCAGTAAAGGTTGAGGGCTGCCTTGGTTGCAGCGACCACGAGATGGTGGAATTCAGGATCTTGTGTGGTAGGACCAGTACAATAGCAAGTAGAATTGCAACCCTGGACTTCAGCAGGGCAAACTTTGGCCTTTTCAAGCAATTGCTAGAGGAAATCCCATGGGCAAGGCTGCTTGAAGGTAAAGGGGCCAAAGATAGTTGGTTGGCATTCAAGGATTGCTTATTCCGAGCTCAAGAGCAGAGCATCCCGACATGTATGAAGTCAAGGAAGAGGGCCAGGAGGCCTGCATGGCTAAATAAGGAACTGCTGGGTATGCTCAAGTGGAAGAGGAGAGTTTACAGGTCATGGAAGGAGGGGCTGGCCACTTGGGAGGAATATAAGGCTGCTGCTAGAGGATGTAGGAAGGCAGCTAGGATGGCTAAGGCCTGCTTAGAATTAAATCTGGCAAGAGGGGTCAAGGACAGCAGAAAGAGCTTTTTCAAATACATAGCTGATAAAACTAACACCAGAGGCAAGGTAGGCCCACTGGTGAATGGGATGGGTGCCCTGATGACAGAAGATACAGAGATGGCAGAGTTATTGGATGCCTTCTTTGTCTCTGTCTACTCTGCCGGAGGCAGTCCTGAAGAGCCCTGTACTCCTGAGACCTCAGGTGAAGTCAGGTCACTGGAGCAGTTTGCCTTAGTCAATGAGGAATGGGTTAGAGACCAGTTGAGCAATCTGGACATCCATAAATCCATGGGTCCAGATGGGATGCACCCGCGGGTGCTGAGGGAACTGGTGGAAGTCATTGCTAGACCACTCTCCATCACCTTTACCAAGTCTTGGGAAACGGGAGAGGTGCCTGAGGACTGGAGGAAAGCAAATGTCACTCCAGTCTTCAAAAAGGGCAAGAAGGAGGATCCGGGTAACTGTAGACCGGTCAGCCTCACCTCCATCCCTGGGAAAGTGATGGAGCACCTTATCCTTGATGCCATCTTAAGGCATGTCAAGGATAAGAGGGTTATGAGGGGCAGTCAACATGGCTTTACCAAGGGGAAGTCATGCTTGACCAACCTCATAGCCTTTTATGAGGAAATAACACAATGGATGGATGATGGCAGAGCGGTGGATGTGGTCTACCTTGACTTCAGCAAAGCATTTGACACAGTCTCCCACAGCATCCTCATAGCTAAATTGAGGAAGTGTGGTCTGGATGATCAGGTGGTGAGGTGGACCGCAAACTGGCTGAAGGAAAGAAGCCAGAGAGTTGTAGTCTATGGGGTGGAGTCTAGTTGGAGGCCTGTATCTAGTGGAGTGCCTCAAGGATCAGTATTGGGACCAGTATTATTTAATATATTCATCAATGATTTAGATGAGGGAATTGAGTGTACTATCAGCAAGTTTGCTGATGACACTAAGCTGGGAGGAGTGGCTGACACGCCAGAAGGCTGTGCTGCCATCCAGCGTGACCTGGACAGGCTGGAGAGTTGGGCAGGGAGTAACTTGATGAAATTCAACAAGGGAAAGTGTAGAGTCCTGCATCTGGGCAGGAACAACCCTAGGTTCCAGTATAGGTTGGGGAACGACCTGTTAGAGAGTAGTGTAGGGGAGAGGGACCTGGGGGTCCTAGTGGACGGCAGGATGACCATGAGCCAACACTGTGCCCTTGTGGCCAAGAAGGCCAATGGCATCCTAGGGTGTATTAGAAGGGGGGTGGTTAGTAGGTCGAGAGAGGTCCTCCTCCCCCTCTACTCTGCCCTGGTGAGACCGCATCTGGAATATTGTGTCCAGTTCTGGGCCCCTCAGTTCAAGAAGGACAGGGACCTGCTGGAGAGAGTCCAGCGCAGGGCAACTAAGATGATTAAGGGAGTGGAGCATCTCCCTTATGAGGAAAGGCTGAGGGAGCTGGGTCTCTATAGTTTGGAGAAGAGGAGACTGAGGGGTGACCTTATTAGTGTATATAAATATATAAAGGGAGAGTGTCACGAGGATGGAGCCAGGCTCTTCTCAGTGGCAAACAATGATAGGACAAGGGGTAATGGGTATAAACTGGAACACAAGAGGTTCCACTTAAACTTGAGAAGAACCTTCTTCTCAGTGAGGGTGACGGAACACTGGAACAGGCTGCCCAGGGAGGTTGTGGAGTCTCCTTCTCTGGAGACATTCAAAACCCGCCTGGACACATTCCTGTGTGACCTCATCTAGGTGTTCCTGCTCCGGCAGGGGGATTGGACTAGATGATCTTTTGAGGTCCCTTCCAATCTCTAACATAGTGTGTAAATACTGTGTGTAGTACGCAGCAGACTTTATTGAACATGCCATAAAGAGCCCAATTTCCCTACCGTATTACATTTGTTATGGTGAATGGGACTAACTGTATGAGGAGGAGAAACTGAAGTTCAACTAGACAGTTTGCAGTAATTCAGGCCATGTTCAAGGAAATATTTTTACATTTAATTACAATGTTTGACCTGGTTCTTAATTAAGATTTTAGTGCTGCTTTATGGCAGTGAAGGAAGCAGCATACATCACCAGAAAGGTCAAGCACTGTTTCCTGTGCAGAGGGAATAAACCCGAAGTAATTCAGCACATCAGGTGACTAATATTGCAATGTGTGCTCATCACAATATTCCAGTACTTAAAAGGCAGGTACAAAGAGGATGGAAGCTCCCTCTTCACAAGGAGAGGAAAAGGGCCAATGGGTACAAGTTGCACTGGCAGAGGTTTCAGCTTGACACAAGAAAGAATTTTTTACAGTAAGAACAAACATTCACTGGAACAACCTCCACAAGAATGTGATGCAGTCCCCATCACTGGGAGTTTTCCAGATGTGACTGGACAGGGTGCTAGATAATCCCATCTCAGCTCCCCTTCCCCAGAAAAGTTGGACCGTATGACCTCTTGAGGTTCCTTCCAACTTGGGCTGCTCTATGATTCTATTACTTCCTCTGCCTCCATTATTTTTTCCCACTCTGTACAACAATTACATATTTGGAGTGCTAACTGTACTGCATGATTAATTGCGAATTAGTCACTACTAGTAAAGAAGTGTATATATTTTAAATAGTAGAGCCTACGCCTGTCCCTGTGTAAGGTTTCTAAACTGAAAAATAAAAAAATAGAAATGCATGGAGAATATTACAAAACTGCAGTTCTGTAATAACAGAATTCTAAATCAGCTTATTGCAAGTGTTAAGGAATTAAATATTGTTTAAAACCAGGATATGCCAGACTTCTGACAGGTTTTTAATCTCAATTAAAAAATAAAACAAAACTAAATACAGTAAAACAAATAACATTTGGGATTTGCAGGATTTGTATCCAGTTTTCATTCTGCTTTTCAGGGGAGGTTTTGCCTGATTGAGAGGCATAAAAAAATTTCAAAACAAACAGCACCCCACCCACCAAAACAAAACTGTGGGTTCATCCCTATTTGTTTCATTTTAAAAATCGAACAAATCTGTCATGTAGATGCATGTGGAAAGCAATTCAGTGTGTTTGCTTCTGAAAGTGTATGTAATGCTATACATAGTTCCTGTTAAAAGAACCTGTAAGAACATTAAATTTCCACTAATTTATGCAGTTGAATAAATTCCCTAAGTTGCCATGAAGTCAGAGACTCATTCATATTTTGCAGAAGTTTTTTGTTTGTTTGCTTTATTTTGCCATGCTATTTCATACATCTAGAGAACTGGTCTCCCTCAGAGGAAGCAGATCTTTCACTAATAATACTTGCTATCACTACTAATCTAATACCAGTTAAAAAAAGAAGAGGAAGGAAAAAAAACAGCTAACCCTTAAGACAACAAAAAAACCCCCGCTACTATCCATCCATATTTTAAAAAGTAACTGTTACTTAATTACTCTTCCATTCTATTCTTGCTCTGTTGTGTTTCTTCTAAAAGCAAGGTGTTTATTTATTTTTCTCATTACTATTAGTGGAATTCTTCCCTTTTGCCATTTTCCTCTTAAGGTACCTGTGAAGAAAAGAATTCTAAAATGTTCCTTATACATTAAAGATATTCTCATATTCATTATTGCTTATCCTGGTAGTTTTCATGGTCAATTCTGCTGTTAATTGTTTTTCAGGACTTCCATTTGTGACAAATAAAGATGTTTATTTCCTGTTATTAACATTCTGAAATGAGTTTCTGAAGCCTGTGATACTTTTCTTTGTGTATTATGTGTTTACATGTAGCTGCATATATACACATATAATAGTGAGTTTGGGGTTTGAAGTCTTGGGTTTTTTTTGCTTTCAGATTACTGCTGATTCTTTGGTAGTCTGAGAAAAACAAATACTGCATGGGTATAGTTTTTTTGAAAAACTACTTTTGTTTCTGAATGAGACATCTAATTGAACCATTACAGAAGATGAGCATTTTAGTTTTGAAATTTGGCATTTTGAAACTGAAGAAAAAATTATAAAACTGTCGTAATAACTAGCCTTCATTCAATATAGCCACAAGGTGTGGCTAACTGCCTTTTGTAATGAGATAGCTAAATTATTCCTCCTAAATGCAATCAAAACTGCTCAGGAGCTAAGTTCTGCAGGTAGACTGTTTTCACTGGGGACTGAACACAAATACTGCAAAATGGGTATCATATTGAAAGAGATCTCTGTAAAGACAAACATAATCTGACAGAAAAACTACAGCAGAAAACTGAAAACAGATGAAAAACGATAAAGAAATAGAAAGCAAAGGAATGGTGTGAAAAAAACTTAAAGTACTTTTGGGAAAACAAAGGTTATAACATTGAGCAACAACATTGACTTTTTTTTTTAAAATAATTTTTCTTTTTGACAGGAAATGTATTTCACGAATAGATGAGCAAGCATTTAAGAAATACTGATTCTATTATCAATTTGCAGCCAATAAGTCATCGAATACTTACTTATAATGGATAAAAGATTTCATAATACTGTTATTATCTAATGGAATATCACTTTTTTATCTCCAAAGTAATATTCTGATTCTAAGACCAATTACAAGCAAATATAAAACTTTGTAGCCACCTTGACAGGCTATTGAAAACAAAAATATGAAAAAATAATCAAGTAAGATTTGTGGAAGATACAGGAGGAAGCATCTCAAGCAGCAAGATCAATATTGTACTTCTGATCTGCATTTATCAGAATGAGAGAAAAATAAATACACTCTTGCCTGGTATATTGCCAATAAAAACAAATAATAAGTAGAACATTTACTGCACTGCATTAAGAACTGAGTTATGGATAGAAGAAAAGCTGAAATAAAATTAGCAAATGTTAAGCAAAATCTGCATTCAATGATTTGCAACAATCAGTTTATCATAACTACTATTAACTGGGCAGGAAAAAGAATATTCTAACACTCTAGCAGTAAATAGCTGACTTCACACTAGGTTAGAGTGTTAGAATATTATACAGTAAGCTATTCTAGACTTTTCAGAATAGCCTTGTTCATTGTCAATTTATTTTAGTGCTGTACTGTAAGACTGTGTAGTTCCATCTTTTCTATGTTATGGATATAAAAGACGTATACAGCAGTTCTGAGAAAACAACTGAGACCCTCAGGTCTTAATGTAACCCATAATTTATAATACTTAATCAAAAGATGTCACTTTTGCAATGGCAATGGGTGAATGCTGCAGCAAAGTCTCAGATTGAGGAGGGAAGCACTATAACATTCTCTATTTCCAGTCTAGAAAAGCTTGAGACTAATAACTACATGAAATATTATTAAGAAACAAAATTAGTCAAAAAGAAAGAATGAAGGATATTAATAACGTGTGAGCACCAAATAAATTACCTAATTTGACATGAAATCCAGCTTTAGCAATGAATCATAGAATCATAGAATCATAGAATAGTTAGGGTTGGAAAGGACCTTAAGATCATCTAGTTCCAACCCCCCTGCCATGGGCAGGGACACCCCACACTAAACCATGTCACCCATGGCCTCAAATGAAGAATGAGCATAACAGCTTGGCGTCAGAACCTTTGAAACCTCAGCTGCAAATGAGGTTTCTTGTCTGCTGATTAAACTGAGATGCAAGAGTAGGAAAAAATGAATACAGAAACATTGCATTATATGGCAAGAACATGCCCATTTTAGCTGTAAGCAATGTCAAACATGAGCACAGAAGTGAAAGAATTCTACATATCACGATATTATTGAAAAAAAGAGAGTTAGGCTATTATTCAACAAAGTTAATTAATCTGTCAAGATGACCTCAGCTGAGGAGGAAAGAATTATTTGCAAGAAATCCTTTCTTCTCTACAGAGCTTGCATGTCTTGGAAAGAAAGGGAGTATTCATGGGAGACTGTAGTGATAGGAGAAGGGGCAACAGGGTCAAACTTAAACAGGGTAGATTTTAGGTTGCATATTAGGATGAAATTCTTTACTGTGAGAGTGTTGAGGCACTGGAACAGGCTGCCAAAGAAAATTGTGAATGCTCCATCTCCGGCAGTGTTCAAGGCCTGGTTGGACAGGGCCGTGAACAGCCTGGTCCAGTGAAAGGTGTTCCTGCCCATGGCAGGGGAGTTGGAACTAGATGATCTCAAGGTCTCTTCCTACCTAAACCATACTATGATTCTATGATTAAATGTCAACCAAAGTAATACAGGAAACATTTTAAAATCTAACAAATGACCTCAAGACAATGTATTTTAGCACATACTGATCTCCACCATATCAACTTCAACACACAGCCATATCAAAAATTGTGTTGCTTTCTGGAAATGAGTATGTATTTCCTCCTGCCAAGCCACATTAGCCAACCCCTCTCCCAAAAAACTAAAAAACCCAACCCAACAACAAAAGGTGCTGCAAAATTAATGATCTTCTGATGTGCTTCTCCTTTGAGTTAAAAAGTCTAAAATAGTGTTAATGTAAAAAGGGAAGACAATCTCAGTCTCAGAAAAACTTTTGAAAATGTCGAGAAGTTCTATTCATCATTCAGATATCAGTTTAAAAATTTGAAAGTACTATCGAGCCGTCTATGAGGTAGATCCTATTTATTTTCACTCTGGGAAATGCTCAGCTTAATAAATGGCTGATTACAGGTATTAAAATAAATAAATAACCATAAAAATTTTCTATAGTTATGAAAATATTTGTTTTAATGATCATTGTTACTCATTTGATTTAAAGCTCATCTTGTTCTAGTACTCTTTTGTATCTAATTAGGTTCAACACTAACTAATTTTAGGTTCTGTTGCTGATACCTGTATTCTCATTTATTCCAAATTTCATAAAATCCTCAAATTACATATAACTAGAATGGAAATTAAGTCGTCTAACACAATGAATAAGCAAAATTGAGTAGTACTTTTGAAAAAAATAATCTGTATTTTTTAACCAAATACGTGGATATTATTTTATCCTGTAGGATTTCATTACTGTCATGTAAGCGTACTCTTAAGGGCACCTTCCACACAGAAAATAGAAATACACTGGTAACCACTTGAGTCCAAGCATAAGTACGTAATTTTTCAGCAAGTAAAAGTGGAAAGGCTCTAAGATAAAATATAAAAAAGGTTAATGGCTGTGAGCAGAAAAGCTTTAGAAGCAGAAAGTGAAATTTAAATTTTTCTTACTATTTTTTAGTGATTGAGAACAAACCCCAGAATTTATTCATAAGTTGCACAAAAATGTATTTCTTGGATCTTTATCTGCTCCATAGATCTTCCTGCTGTATTTTATTTCCCTTCTCCCACATTCTACCATATCCTTAATTTCCTCCACCTTCCATCAACCTTTTCTTTTTCAAACTTCTTAAACAAATTTCTGACTTCAGATTTGTCATTGGCTGAACCCATCCCTCCAGCTTAATCATTTGTTGAAGAAACAAGAATTTAACTAAGTTACTCTTAGTCATTCCAGAAAGTTCAGTCCTGCACAGTGATGTAGCACAGCAGGCAGTGGTGCTACTGCAAGAGCAGTTATGGTAGCCATTACCCTCTCCCTTTTATAAATTTGCTCTGCCACTACCTTTTCCTTTTTCTCTTTTCTTTGTTTTTTCCAAGGCATACATACTTTTTATATATGCTATATATAATGAATACTACACTCTATAAGTAAAACTTTTATTCATGTTCTCTTCAACAATTTGCAATCATTAAAGCTTTGAAGATATACATTTGAATATTAACTGTAGTCCTATCAGTCTGATACAAAAGGTATCTTTTAGATTATTGTTTTCCTCTGTAGTCTTATCGTTGTTTAAACACATTTTCTTAACTGCTTATTGTTACTGGATAATATAGCATATGAACCTAATTATAATTAATATCTTCTGAGAAGAGTTGAAAGATGATGTAACCTAGTAATATAAGATTATATTAATTTTTTATTTTTAAAGACAAATGCAGGAGAAATTGAATTCATTCTGTGTAATCTTCAATTGACATAACGTTATTTTGGCAAAATTCTTAAATGCAAGTATTTTTTCAAGGTGCTATTCACAAATAGGAGACAATTTGGCTGGTTTCATAGTAACATTTCTCTCTTTTTCTCTCCAAACTTCAGTAGCTGTAACCTTTGCAGACAACCCATTAAAAGAAAACCCAGACATAACGAAAACCAGTCAGAAAATTTTGATTACACACATGTTATGGTGTCCTTAAACTTTTAGATTTAGAAGTCTGTATTACTGTTTCTGACAGCTTAGAAGAAAAAGAAACTCCAACATGAAGATTTCATTTTTTTTTCTTATCTCTCTCTGCTAAATAGTTTTCATTGTAAAACTGAAACATAAACAAAGCCTGCCTATCCCCTCATCTATATGTCAGGAAACATTTCAGCTTCGGACCTGTAGCCTAATAAGCAAACCTTTTGCTCATTCATGAGTCATCTAAATTAAGCTTAAATTAAGATTTGCACAGAAAAAATGCTGTATTACAGAAATAAAATTGTTTGGGATGTAGAGTGGCCTAAAAAGGTAAACAGCAATCTGCACAAAAAGATATCGCAACAATCCCTATATTTAATGCATAGTTCAGAATCTTACGAAAGTCTCAGGCCATGGATGTTCTTTTACATTCTCATGTCGAATAACAAAGTATAATATGACCTTCATATAGAATTCTAAAACTGGAACACTATCGTAGCTTCGATTTCTACTGAAACTAAAATGTTTATTGCATGCAGTGTTAAAATCAATGCCTCTGCAGTTAACAAAACAACCCAGATCAAGTACATATGATGATAATGAATTAAAAAGAAGCCCTGAAATACTTTTGCCAGGGATCACATGTTCATTTCATTCATAAACTCTTCAGGGACTGGTGTCTGAGTATTTTAAATAAGAGAAGATGCCTAACCATGTACAACTAAAGTGTGTCAAATTTTATATTGTCTGGATAGAGATTTTCTTTGAGAAATAAAGTTGCAGTGCTCCTGCGAAGTTTCCACGTTTTTCTTTCCTGTATCTTTTGCAAGTGTATGGATTAATTCTGTAACATAACCACTGAGTTCAGGTCTACTATGCAGGTATTTTATTTTACTGGGAATATGGATTAAAGCCGATACATCTAGAATCAATCAGTCTTACTGCTTATGTACAGGTCTACTTTAGAGGCATGCACAACAATTCAGTGACACAGGTTTTGTATGTTGGGAAGGTACTGAAAAAGGGACTCAATCTGTGGAAAGGTAACCATAGTTATAATTAGATACAGCCACACAAATTTCTAAAATGCAGAACTCTCCTCAATGTCTGTGCTAACAGGAAGAGACAAGCTGATTCATTTCACTTACTTTTGTCTGCTAGAGAGAAAGAAAATAAGGAAGCCATGACATTAATATCCATACCTAAACATCTGGTCTCAATTCCCCTCCAGAGTCCAGAAGACAGGCATTCTCTCACTGCAGAGCCAACTAGCATGTATCCGGAGTCACAAGTAAATATAGCTGTAGATCCATATGTGATTTGAGTTCCAATCTTCTTCCCATTTGGAGGTGTAGGAAGTTCTCCACAAGAAATAACTTTATGGCAAAACCAAATCAAAACAGGTATGTACAGCTGAGTATCTCAAGCACAATAATAATTATCAACTAGAAATACTTATCAGTACTTTTGCCAGTTATCAACTAGTCCACTTACCCCTATATTACAATGAACCAGACAAATACATTTCAGAGTGTTAAGTATTTTTCATTAAAAAAAAAGATACAGGTCATGATTACAGCTATTTCCTTGTCACTGAACCTAATGGACTTTATTTGTAAATAATAGCCTTCAGGATACCCAGGAATTCCAGCCAGGAAAAAATTTTCTAATTAACAGATTCCAATATTTAATTAGTTAACTTTTATTTCAGCCAAGAAAAAAAAAAAAAATACATTTTTTATCTGAAATCTGTAGAGCAGATGCACATACAACATGTACTCACTCTGGCAGTAAGGCCGTTCATTTCTCCAACTCCAAGTGCCATTAGCAAGACACTCGATAGATGCTGGTCCTAAACCATAATATCCTGGATCACAGCTGAAAACAACTTTTGTTTTATACTCATAATGTGAGCCATTCACTATTTTCCATCTTCCATGTTCCAGTGTAAAAGAATTGATGCTTGGACATGTAACAACTTCCAAAAAAATGAAAATACATAGTTAGTTGTGGCTTAATACAGGGAAATTAGGAAAATCTGTGCCCTTATTAATTCAGAAATATATTTTAAATACAGTGAAATAATATTTGAAGAGCAAGGCTGTACTTGAAATTGCCTGTGGTTAGCATGTATGAGTTGTCTTATTTAGTAAATAATGATCAATGGCCCAGATAGAGCAGTGACTGTGTATACAGAGCTATGCAACTGGTGTATACAGAATCGATACTATGATTGAATTCACTGTAAATTGATAGTCATGGAACCACTGTGATACTTTATGTCAGCCATCAGAGTCTTTACTAAAATGTTAGCTACATTTCGATTTTTCTACCCCGGTAAATTCTATGAGATCTTAAACACTCATTCAGAGAGGCTATACCTTGGTGACAGATAAAATAATATCCATATCCAAGATGGTTTTTCAGCAGCTACACAATTTTATGCTCTTCCTCCAACCCCTCCTAAAAGTTCTACAACCCTAATCTAACATATCAAAAGACAGAGAATAACATTTTTGCTGGATACTACTTTCTCTCCATTTGCACTGGTTCTTTAGATAGAGGAAAAGGCATGAGAGAATGGAATTTTCAAGAGCAATAAAAAGAAGAAAAGAAAAAAGGGGAAATCTTTGAAAATTATTCTAGGGTATGCTTTCCTTTCCAAAATTCATTGGGTGAAATAAACAAAATCTTAATGTGCAACGATACACTGACATTTCTTTATCAGTCTTACAATCACCTGGGTTTTCATACCCCATTTATAATGGATGGTATCCACTTCTTTCTTGGACCGAACATGCATTTTCTTTCAGTGACACTCCCCCAAGTTTAGATGGTGTAGGATTATAATGATAAGCGGAATATAAATAACAAGCAACTGTTTCAACAAAGTATCCCAGAGTACCAGAGCCTTTTAAATTCTGGATAGTAAGCAGGTTTTTTTAACAGTATATAAACAGTGTGAACTGTGAAACTCTTACTAAAGAGATGGCTTTTGCATAAACCTCTGCAACCATTAACATAGATTTAGCTATAAATTAATCATCAGTTTGAAAATTTTCATAATCTCTAGTGTATTTCTTTTGCTGTCACAGAATGTTTCAATATATAGCTCAGGTATATACATTTCAAATATGTATTTCACAATAATTTAATACCAACAATTATTCAAAGATTAAAATAACCAGAAGCTGAGATTTTAAGTAATGTGAAGATTTGTGCTCTGGATAAATAAACAAAATGTATGGCCAGGTTCTTACTCACTGGAGAGTTTTTACTTGTTACGTACCTACACAGCGAGGTGTTTTATTGTGATTGCTCCAGGTACCATCTGGCTGGCAAACTGCAGTAGTAAGTTCCTTGGCTGATAGTCTATATCCATCATTGCAAAAATAAGTAACACGAGTGCCAACTAAGTAATCTGTGGTTAATATCCCACCATTTAATGGAGCTTTAGGAATTCCACACGATATTGCTGAGTAAAGAGAAAGACATAGTTATTTTCTATCATCTTCTGCACTATAAACTTCCGCTTGCTCACCTCAAAGAGTTTATGCATTTTAGTTCCCTGGAAACCATGCTAAGAAAGATAAGGAGGTGATTGGTGACAGCCAACATGGCTTCACTAAGGGCAAATTATGCCTGAACTGATTTGGTGACCTTCTATGATGGGGTTACAGCGCGGCTGGATAAGCGAAGAGCAACTGAGATCATCTACCTGGACTTGTGCAAGGCATTTGACACCATCCTGTGTGACAACCTTGTTTCTAAACTGGTGGAACGAACCACTGATGGACCTCTCAGTGGATGAAGAATTGTCTGGACAGTTGTACTGTAAGACTTGCTGGCAGTGGCTTGATGTCCAAGTGAAGACCAGTAATGAGTGGTGTTTTGCAGGGGTACTCTCCTCAGTCCTCTCTCTCACACTGCTGTGCCGTGTTCTGCCCTGTGTGCTTCTCCCCCTCAACTCTGCTTTTGTGAAACCCCTCCTGCAGTACTGCATCCAGCCCTGGATTCCCCAACATAAGATGTACATGGGCTTGTTGAAGCAAGTCCAGTGAAGGGCCACAAAGATGATCAGAGAGCTGGAGCACCTCTCCAATGCACACAGGCTGAGAAAGTTGGGAGTTATTCAGCCTGGAGATGACTTAGAATTACTCTGTAGTGAAACTGTACTGCTCAGTAGTAGGGGAATGGCAAAGCTATTCTCGTCTTGTCTTGTAAATACCCTTTATGAAAGAACTTGAGAGCCATTTACTGATGATGTTCTCAAACTTTTGATACAAGTGATTGTAGCATAAACTGACTGTATCACCCATGTATGTCGGATAATTCTCTCCTCAGTAAAACAATGGAAAATTAGATGTATGGAAGCAGCTTATTCCTGAGGCATTATGCAGTAATGTCTTTAGGTTGAACCTGAAGAGTTTGCTGTTGTGAGCTGCAGTTACAAATAGTGGCCACAAATTGCTTTCTGTGCATAAGCACTTGCTGGGAGAATTGAGTAAGTTCATATCATGTGTCAAAGCTCACCTTATAATGCATAATTATAATTAACTGTTATTAATGGTTATTCCATTAATACATACATAATTTTCAATATGCTAACGTTTGGTGGCAACAGTCTTCGCATTTGATTAGACACCATGAGATTACTAAGCACTTAACACCATTTGTTCTTAAAGTATTATCTGAGTATTACAACTATTTCCATTACTGAACTCAGTATGTTGAGAATAATTATCTGCTACTTGAATTTGGTAAATTGCTTGTTTTGATTTGTTGGTTTATTTTTAATTCAACATTGTTTGCAACATATAATTAACAATCTGATCAAGTTCTAGAAATAACTGACATGAAGGCAGTCCTTAGATAACTGATGTGGGAAAAAAGCTTAAGCAATATATGTGGCAAATGCATTGCCTGTGCTTTTTTTGTGGGGGAGGGGGGCAATTTCAGGATTTAAAAATACAGGCACACTTTTTATGTATTAAGACAGATTTCTCAAAACCTTTTAAACTGAGATTATTTCACCTTTGATAAAGGTTAGGTTGCTTTCCCTTAGAAACATATAGTTCAAAGACTTTTTGCCCATTAACATGGAACATTCCTATATCATTTATCTCTGCTGGTTTTTTTAAATAAAGACATCTCCAAAGTTTCATGAAAAACATTCATTCTAATAGCTTACTGAATAGTGACATAGGTTAAGCTATCAGAACAATAGCTTTTATTTTTTCAGGAAAGGCAGAATTAGAAGACGGTTGTGATGGGTATTAAATAAGCATTTCCTTTTCATTGTTAAGTAGAAAAAGATTTGCTTTTTATAAGGCAGCAGAACTAAATAAAAAGTTAACTTGATGAATCTTTCAAATTTTAATTCAATCCACAGAAGATTAGAATGGCATCATAGGCAATGCTTTTTAATCCAGTGTCCTGTTCTGGGAAATGTAGCAAGTTTTAGGTCCTTCTATTTGCTATATAGTTTTTGGATCATAAATGAACTTTACTAAATATTCAGTCTCAAATGAACTTTTTGAGTAATTTCAAATTTAAAATTTCTTTTTTATATATATATATACACATCCCTCACAGAGATGTAGATTATTCTCAGTATCTGCCAGTCTTAAGAAATTTTGTGAAATACTATTTCTTAAAAAATACATCTTTTTTTTTTTAAGTCTTATCAGGCAGAAAAATTCTGGTAGAAAGGCACGACCATGATGTAATTACCTGCTATTCTTTTTTAACTGATGGCTTACACTAGAAAAGGAAAAAGAAAGTTTCTTACATTGTATTATTTTATAATGAAAGAATTTACCTTGACAAGCTGGGACTGGAACATCCCATGAGTAATAACCATATGGAGACTTCTTGCATACAGCAGTACTTTTCCCAATAAGCCGAAAACCTCTATCACAAGCCCAGCGAACCATGCTGTTGAGCTGTCCACCTGTCTGACTGACAATGAAACCATGCGGAGGGGACTCTGGAGTACTACAGTAAAGAGCTTTAAAAATAAATATTGAATAAATAAAAGATACATTTAGAATCCAGATGACAACTCTTGACAATTCAGTGGACATCTAATAACAAGCTGAGAAAACAGCAATAAAAGTTGTTATGTGGTTGGATTTTGTGTCTTGATCATGCAGGTATTTCATGCAATTTCACAAAGTGTAAAGGCGAAAAATAAAAGGGCTTCAGGCTTTAGCAGTCTCAAAGGAAATACCGTGGTAGTTCACTTGTATAACTGTTTTATCATCATCTTTCTTTAAACCAAATATGCTAAAGAATTTCAGTTCATGATAAAATTTATTGCAATTGTATAAATTTCAGTAGTATGCAATTTTATTTTTTTTATGATGGAAACATCAAGGGCAAACTGCACATAACTTTTTAAATAATCTTTTCCTTCTGGTCCTAAATGAATCATTAATTTCAAGTTCTGTGATACAATGAACTGAAGTGAGCTAGCAAATCCAAATAGATTTTAATTCTATTCATGAGTGTCACCATAAACCCATTGAAAAAAACATTGAATCTCGTAGGCCACTTGGGTTTAGCCTACCTTGCTGAAGGAATGGACCAGAAAGGACCTGCGACCTGATAGCAACATTAAGATAAATGTTGTTTAAGAATTTTATTTCGTCTCTGGTTTTGAGCCAAGACTGCTTAGTCAAGACAGCAATTTCCCATTTTGAAGGAAAGAAAATTAAGTTGGAAGTTTGCCTCATGCTTTGAAGATACATTGAAAAGTACTGGTACATATTTTCTCAGGCAAATACAGAAGTGCTATTTCACTTGCTTTTTAGGCCTTCTGTGTTCCATGACTTCAGGGCAATGGTTTGCTTAGACAAAGGTTTCTTCTGATCAGGACAGAATCATGTGGCTGTTTACTCTTTATTAAAACACTGTCCTATCTTTCAGATCACATGGTATGAAAATATTTTCTTCCTTACACTAAATTGCTTCTGCTTTATACTCTTGAAAGAATCAGACATATACACAACCCTACTTCTTCAGTGTATAAGAAAATATACTGTGACATTTTCTGTGTGGTACAGATCACCAGTAAATATTTCCTGTCTACCTCCTAATGGTTCTCTCACTGCCAGTAGGAAGAGAGTTTTAAGAACTTTCTCTTCTTTCTAACAAGTAATATATGCAACAAAAATAGGTACCATATAATATATTATGTCTAGCCGAAAGTGGATTTTATCTAGCTATACAACAAACATGTTACTTCTGAGAAAACTGTCCTCTCCTAAAGGGAAAGATGATGCTGATACTGATTAACAGACCTTTGTTAGCCTAATGATTTTTCTGCAATAGTGAAGTAGCCAAAAAATTAGTCAGGAGAAAAACAAAAAAAAACATAGCAGAAAGAATTTTATATTTATTCTGTACTGCCTTCTCCACTTCGTAAAGTGAAATTGTTTTATGCCAGTAACTTCTCCAATATCTACAGATACTATCCCCAGTACTTTTCATCAAGTGTAATGCCTTTTGTCATGATAAAAAAAAAAAGTTGCAATTGCTGTCAACTGCAACAGATCTACTTTAACTTAATTAATGAATAGTAGTATCCAGTAAAAATTGATATTATACAATAATTCTGTAAAAGCAATTATATAAAAATCAATCTTTGTCAAGTACCATCTTCACATCATATGCATAAATATGTTTATTTGAATTAACAGCACACACAATGTTGGCTTTTTTGGCATACTAACTGATCTTTTCTAATACTGATTGCTGCTTCTGTTGAACTTCACGAAGTTCCATCCTTCTGAGTTTCACGTTTTTTCACCTTATATCTGTTTTCGCTCCTGCATTGTTACACCTCTTCCTCTGTACCACCTGAAGTGTTAATGATCCAGTAATGAAGAACACAGAGGCACATGAATGCAAATAAATGATGGGAGGGAGAATGGGAATGCTGCTTCTTTCATCTTTAGTATTGGCCTATGCCATTTTAAAGTCCTGTGAAATATTTGCTAAAATCTCTACAGAGCATGTGTTTCATATATTCTTCTTAGGTTGTGTGTGGGTTTTTTAACTCACAAGATTAGTATCAACAGGTTCATATATAAAGCAGGTTGGATTTCCTTTTGGTCTGGGAAATTAATGTAGCAAAATTTAGCTCACATTACCATTTTCACATAAGTAAATTGTGTTACACACTGAAATTTTACACACGTTAAAGACAGTCTGACTTACATACCTACATATCTTATCCTGAAACCTTTTTTATTGGTGCCATGATCAGCTGACCACCGGAGAAATACTTCATGGCCATGGCTGGTTATATTTAGAGAAGACAAATAGTCCCCACTGAGAGAAATGAGCAATGGGCTGTGACTATTTGGTCCTTGATACAAGGAAGAAAGAAGAAATAAAACAAAAAAAAAAAAAAGGAAAAAGAGAAGAAGGGAGTTACAAAGTTTAAAATAACATACAGTGAACTATATACATACAATTAATAGACATAAAAACATCCTCCAAACAATGGTAAAACAATATGAATTAAAAAATAGAAGTTGATATTGTATGTTATACATTTAATTTACATATTTAAAGTAAATTAGTTACTTTAATAATTTACTTTAAGTACATATTTATTCAGAAAAAAAATATTTCTAAACATAATTAATCCAGTACAATTTTGAAAAAGTAATCCAACAGTTCTTTTTAGCACAACAAATCAAAATAATTTTTCATTTAAGATTTTTATATATATATACTGACAAATTATGGTCTGCATAAACAATAGTTATTATATAGATGCAGCGTAAAATACATATATAGAGAAAAAGGATCATCCAAAGTTGTGCATCCCATAGTTACCATCAAACACCTCAAGTATATCAAATTCCTTTTCTGTCTGGAAGAATTCGAAGAACATGCTTATATTATAACCCTTTTCCACAGTAATGGTCCACGCACACATCTGAAGATTTGGGTAGCTGTCAGGATATCCAGGGCTCAGTATTACTCCTGTTGAATCCAGACGCATCTCATTGGCTGGACAGAGAACTGTGAAATAGGAAGACTGGTAAAAATGCTGAAGACCAACATTTCTATTTCATGTGATTGACAAGATTTTCCAGAGTTTAAGAGATCTGCATTACTTATTTTAGTTCTGTAAATCAGAAAGATTGTCAACATTCTAGAAAATAATTTCTAAGTCAATTAGAATAAAACTCTAAATTAATGTATATCTTGAAAATAAGCCCTGCAACCCTCAGAAGTTATCAATTCATTACATTTTTCTTCTTTCATTCTCTAGAAGATAAGATATTCTTTTGGGCTCTACTTAAGTACAAAATTGTTGCATTGTTCAAAAACTGAACTGTAGAATTTTTTTCTCCCTCAGATTACTATTACTGTCAGCAATAATCCCAGGTAAAGACTTGCACTGAAAGCAAAACTTGAAGACACTGTGATTCTTCATTGTCAGATTCTAAATAAAGAGTAACTAATCCCTCCCACAACCTGTCTGTATAAAGTAGCACATTGAGTTCCTCAATCAAGCTCCAAGAAGACTGATGTACCTGCACAAAATGTAAGCACTATTCAGACATGACACCTTTGTTCTAGTAAAAAAACCCCATGCTTCAAGCTGACATTGTGTTGCTCAGAAGGACTAACTAGACAAGCAGATGACTTATGCTAATCCAGCTACCTAGTGTTTAGATTCATAGAAACATCAGGAAATGCCAGGTTATTGCCTTTACATGCAACAAAAACCTCTGTTTTTATTTTACCACACCTAATACAATTCTGTGTCTTTCCTTACCAAAAGAAGTAGCAAAGAAGAGTCCTTAAAATCAAAGCTTATGACTAGCAGTAAGTATGTTGGTGTTATAATCCTTAATGAGCTAAAGAATCTCAGGATGACTTTGGGTTCCTCCTCTTAACAAAAATGTATAACAGGACAACATTTCACCATATGACAAACACTTTCTGAGGAAATTAAGATCAAATTATGAGAAAAGAATAGGGGATTTCTGCCCCACTTAGAAGTAAAAATCCAAATATCACCCTGATACATACATATATCTATGTCTATATTTTATTTATTTATTTATTTTTATTTATAAAAATAAAATCCATATTCCTCATCAACCTTCAGTTCTTTGGTAAACATAACAGATGTAACTGCAATATATGTGATGTGCAAACAATCTACAAACTGTTTCCTTTTTATTAAATTTGTGTATGATACATTTTTAGTCACACATTCACAAATCCTGTGAACTCTCAAATCCAGACAAATGGACACTTTCCTCCTTCTAACACAGAGACAGACTCTCTCCCTGGGGAACAGATATTAAGTCACATGAAGAAGAAATTATAAAAATCAGAATTTCTTAATTGCTGACAGCCTTTTTCCCAAATTTAAGTATAGGAAATAAGAAAAGGAACATGCTTCATCCTTTTCTTGAGAACATTGCTGGGAGACTCTAACCCCCACAACATGAGAGTGTTTCCTGCAGGGATGAAAAAAGACACATGCTCATCCCTGCTGACCTCTTCTGCGGGTATTGCCAACCATACCTTCACCATAGTCTAAAAAATTACTTTTTCTTATTTTCCACATCATATTCTGAAGTTATTCACATTCCACTTACAGCTGTGCTGGAAAATACACAGCAGCTCTGGCTATTCTTAACTGTCATAGTCTCAGGAGGAACAGAGGATGCTAGCAGGAAAAATGTTACTTTGTAAATAATTTATCACAAATATTTAAAAGAGCCGCTCAAACTGAGAAAAAAAGTGTTTAAAATATGATAGGCTTGATTTTGAATTTATCTTGATTCACTAGGTCTACACAGAATAACAATCCCATTTAATAAAAACATTCGATAATACCATTTCATCTGGAAGAGAGTTAAACTTTCTCCTAGTAGCTGTTAAAATCACTCATACTCTGCCAGTGAGGAAGAGCACAAGAAGCCAGGAGGGAGGAAAAACAAGACACCTAACCCAAACTACCCAGAAATATATTTGACACCACAGCCTGTCATGCTCAGTATATAAAGTGGGGGGAGCTGGTTGGAAGTGGCTGATTGCTGCTCGGTTTGAGCTGGGTGTCAGTTAGCAGGTGGTGAGCATTTGTACTGTGCATCACTTGTTGGTCCTGGGGTTTATTTCTCTCTCCGTCTGTTTGTTGTCTCCATTTTCATTACAATTGCTATTAGTAGCAGTCATTGTTATTACATTTTATTTTATTTCAATTATTGTTCTTATTTCAACCCAAGGCTTTCACCTTTTTCTGATCATCCTTCCTATCTCACTGGGTGGGGAGTGAGTGAGAGGCTCCATATTTAGTTGCCAGCTGGGGTTAAACCATAACACCATGTTGTTGAAGCTTTTTTCCAATAGCTGGTTTTGCTTCATGATAAATGAACAACTGCCTACAGTTTATTCAGAACTGAACACTACTAAACAGGAGCCTTAAATTCTGGGTTTTTTTCTATTCACAACTAACACACAAAACTGCGTTAGTAGTCAGCTGTCACAAGTTATACAAGAAAATAACTGGATCTTAGATTTCTCCAGAACACTGAAAACAATGTTGGCTTATTAAATACAGAAATCATACTTTTCTGGGGGAAAAGTCATTGGACTATGAAGACAGATAAGAGAACACAGAAAAGAAGAGAAAGTGAGAACAATAAAGAACAATCATCTTCATAAACAAACCTTGTAAGACTCATAGAATCATAGGATGATTGTGGTTGGAAAGGACCTTTGAACATCATGTAGTCCAACCCCTGCCACAGGCAGAGAGACATGTTTTACTAGATTAGATTGCTCAAAGGGCCATCCAACCTGATCTTGAAAAAGAGAAAGCAATCTGTCCACATATTTTAAAATACTGATCTCTCACTTTCAAAACAAGCATTTGATTGCTAACTTTAGAAAGTTGATTCTCATGTCCTGTGTTTGTCTCAATGCATCAAGAAGAGATTGAATATAACACCTTCACATGAGAAAACTTATGGCTAGAATCTGGCTGCCAAACTACAGTGATGGGCTACTTGAATTCCAGACTATTCCGAGCAAATGAAAGGATTGATCTTGTCAGCTCTATACATATATATATATATATATATATAAAAACACACACACAGAGAAGTGTGGCAGGAAGGCAGGAAAAGCATCTAGTAAATAAACGACATGCTTCTTTTTTTTATTTGGCTGCAGTGGTTTATTTACAGCCAGTTTTGCTGATTCTGTACGATTCTGCTTTGCAAACTCTCCTCAATTTCAGGATCTTCAGCTAAACATCCCTCAGGAATTTTATAAAGGGCTAAAGACTTCTTTCTGCTCAATGGATTCTCTTGGGAATCGGGTAACTAGGGTACTTTTTTTTTTTTTTTTTATGAATCTAGAGCTAATGTAGCTGAGATATAGCTGAAAGTCATCACTCAAGAATTTTTTCAGGGTCCTCTGATTAAGATATAAAGTACAGTTTGAATCTTCTTACTCTGAAGCTTTCATTTTATCCTGAAAGTAGAAGATAATTTCAAGGAAAATTAAGGGCAAATTTACATGCTGCATATGGGAAATATGTTTTAACAAAAGAAGATGATAAGCGTTGGCATAAGCTTGTGGAATTTAGTGATTATTTTCTGATCTAAAGAAGGAAATGCTCAAGAATTTTAAGAAATACTTAAAAAGAAAAATAGAAAACAAAGTGGCATAGTTTTAAATAGTACTAAGTGTGGTGTAAACTAACCTGGAACAATTAAAATCACCAAATAAAATCTTAAATATGTTTTGCTTCAATATTTTCTCCTAGGGATACTTTGTTATTGCCAACTATGTCTTTATGCAATACCTTGGATTCAACATTAAATTAATTTAAATTCTGTTCAGCAGCACTTTTCAGATTTAATAAATAAATGAATGTTGAATGTGGGTATTAATTTATTTCAAATTAAAAATTGAAGCAAAATTTAACCAAAACTCACCAAAGAGTTGGTAAAGTGTCTCACATATACACAAGGTTAAGGCAACCAATGTTAACACTGTGAAGTCTAACAATAAATCTATGCTCTGCCTAATAAGAATTAATGAACTAATACAAACGTGAACCAACAGAAGAACAGAGTTCATTTCTGGGGAGTGACTCTTATGCAGAGTGTTATAGCCTGCACAATTAAAGTATGGTAGCTTATACATAAACCAGTGTAGTATATTAAAGTTACAAAAGACATAAATTTTAGGCACAGAATTTTGTTTTGGGTCTTGCAATGAATATGAATATGCCTTCAGCAACAAATGCTGAAAGAATGCCTCAGGATCAGCACATAAGTCTCTGTTCATCATGTTTTAATCTCGTTTTGACCTTAACAGCGAGGTAATGTTATATCTCTCCATTCACAGTTTCAATAAAAGGTGGGAAATATGAATGTACACAGGTGCACACACACACACACGTACAGAAAGCCTATTATTTGGAATACCCTGAATAAAAAAGTAAGCACTTAAAGTTGCACTGAAATCTGGTGTTGGAATCTTGTTCACCCAAATCCATGCTATATTAATTTAGCATTTTTTAGAATTTCCATATTATTTTTCATATTATTATGTCTCATTATATATTAAATTTAGACTCCCTCCAAAAAAAAGAACTGTGAAATTTTCACAGAGCAGAGCAGCAGTCCTTTAAACTCATCAAATTTATTAAAACATTACTAATTATTTTGCATTAATAGGTGATGCTTATTCACCATAACCAACAGTGCTAACATTGGGAATAGTATCAAAAAGACTTAAATATTTTCAGTATGCCATCTTTCGTAAAGACGTAGTGGAGAGTATTTAAGGAATCACCATTCAGTTGGTCTGGCAGGAGGAAAAGAAAAAGGGTAAAAGAACCTTGGCAAGTAGGTGGTGCTCCATCCATCTGAAGCCTTTCACCAAGTCGGCAAGTCAGAATCTCATTACCAACCAATGTAAAGCCTGGTTGACACTGGTATCTTATTATGTCTCCTATTTGGAAAAACAAAACAAGACAAAACACAAACAAACAAAAGAAACATTAAACAGCAATTAACTAGGACTTTTTACTTTAAAAAACATTATTGATTAATGAGGTTTCTTGCCATCATATATAATGGGCTAAATGACCTCTGGCATAAACAACTTCGATTCGCCTAAGAAATGTGGTAAGTTGCACACTTTGCTGCTTGCTGTTTTCCACCACATTATTTATTGGATAGTTTGATAATTTGTCTGGGTTTGACTGATGCTGTGTGAACCAGCTTTAAGCAATATAATTTATTGGATAACCATTATGAAATAAATAAACAGATAAGACTGAGTCAGTAACTCATACAATCCTGAGGGGGGTGTGGAAAATAAATAGGAACTGGATTTAGTTAATATCTAACTTTGGCATAGTGAGAATTAGAAATTGTCATTTTTAATTAAGAAATTAAAAATTCATATAGGTTTATGTACCAATCAGAGTAAAAATATTGGTTTTCTCTTTGTTAACAGTATTGGACTCTAATATTGGACTCTACTAAAAATAAATTTATTTTTCTTTGCCATAATGTGAGCAAAACCAGTTGATCTGATATTTTAAATCTGATCATATAAATCATACTTCTTTGACAGATAGGTGTTTAGGTAATATTATTAATATGTCTTAGAAGTCCAGAATGTCCTCCCCTTCTCAGATCTTTCTAATTTTTACAAATTTGACTTTATTCTTCAGGTCACAATACTTTATTTCTGCTACAGAATAAACCACTGTCTTATGTCATCTTTTGGGTTTTGTTTGTTTCTGTATAAGGCAATGTTTCCTATTAAACATTATGAAAAATATATTTTAAAATGAAGTTAATTAGAAACAAATTACTATGTTGCTTATATATATGGGATTCACGAAGTTAAAGGAAGAGGAATGACTTTGTAAAAAATTTATTTTCAAATATAAATCTAATATCTTACAAGCATGGCTTGCATTCCGAAAAGCAAGAAATTTCTGTTTTCAGGTTTGTTGGGGTTTTTTTGGTTTTGGGTTTTTTTTTTTTTTAAAGAAAGAAAAAGTTCTTTTTATTTTTCTCTTTGATTACCTATTTCAAATTCATCATCCTCAGTCAGAATTTCAGCATTTGGTATACTTGTTGGAGGCTGGCACACCCGGAGCTGGTAGGCTATAAACAGAAAGAAAGCATAGTTGACATTCCCATACTTAAGACAGTTAACTCACCCATGCAAACATAACTGATTCAATAACTGCATTAATAGCATCAAATCAAACATCTATTAATTTACTTTGAAATTTTCATGAGAGTTAACAAAGGAAATATTAATTTCAGAATTGAAGAAAAATTGGAAGTTGCACCTGCGATCTTAGTTATTTAATTTCAGTGGCAAACCCCTCTTCATAAATACCTAAAAGCTTAGAAACAGGTGTCAATTTTCTCACTTATGTGATCTCATCTGAAAAGCAAATATTTTATGTATTATGCAATCATTATTTTGTTTGATTTGGGTTTTTTACAGCACATTTTTGCTGCTGAACGCTTCCACTTTTAAAACTGTAAAAAAGACAAGTTTTAGAATCTAAAATATTCTACCTACATGAAGCATAACTGATGGACAGAACCAGTTTCAATGTGAAATTTCCCAGTAAATAAATATTGTGGAGCCCATCTCACCTGCACATATTCTCAGAGAAAAATGTTGCTTTCAAACTTCAAATCCGAAGTTTCCCATGAAAAAATTTTCTGAGTTAAAACATATGTATGCACCAGCCAAGCAAAATAATTAAGTGAAACAAATGATAAAAAAGGACAAGTAGGAAGAGCAGGCAGAAGCCATATAGCTGTATTTTATTCACAGAGAACCTGTGCAGATGGGCCTGTGTTTGGACACAGAAAAAATTCTCTTCAATCTGAATTCAATTAGGACAGAAATAGGCCACAGAAATCACACTGAAGTACATAGTCATCTACACTTTAAGGTGTACCTTCAGGTTGATAAGTGTTTCTGGTTTTCACTGAAACTACATTTTCATGTAGCATCTCTCATTAGCAGGAAACATCACCTACTTATGGCAGATGATGATTCAGCTACATTTATATACCTCTTCCTTACTTCCTGTGCTGGTATCCTTTAGTAATTAAATTGGTCAATTTTGTTTTAGTCAGTCACAAAATTTATATTGCAACCAGGTAAAATCATTTGTTTCTCCTGACTAAACATATTTTAGATCTTCCTATTCCACTCATTTTTGTTGATCATATAATGAATAGCCACTTAAATCAGTGAGTCAGAAAGCTTACATCCTGCCTTAGGATATAGTAATTTAAAATAAAACACACCATGCAAACATGGCACAGCTGTGCTATTAGTATTTTTTTTTAAATAATAATAGTAAAAGACCACCAACATAATTCAAAATTTGATTCAATAATTAATGTAATTTATCTCAAATGTCTCTCATTTAGAGGTATCATTTGTTTTAATCTCCAAATTATCTATTTTAAGTAAATTTGAATACTCTCACTACTTCACCTTTATTGTTATTAAATTGTGTGTATCTGTCTGATGTGAAGGATCATAGACTCGAGGATACTCAGAAACTTACTTTTCTTGACAACATCAATACAGTGTTTCAATTTTCTTCATGAATAATGCTTTGTACTGCTCAGTTTGCATCTTCATTACACGTTAGAGCCCATGCTCATGGAATGACAATTTCCACAATAACAAAAGAAATAACTATAAGGAGATCAAGTTCTTTAGAGGCATTTTATTCTAGGAAGTGATGAGAAGAAATAGACTCAAGTTGCACCAGGGGAGATTTATATTGCGTATTTGGAAAAATTTCTTCACTGAAAGAGTTAAAAAGTATTGAAACAGGCTGCACAGGGCTGCCTGGGGAAGTGGTTGAGTCACCATCCCTGGAGGTATTTAAAAGATGTGGTGTTTAGGCACATGATTCAGTGGTGGACTTGGCAGTGCTAGGTTAATGGGTGGACTTACTGATTTTAAAGGTTTTTTCTATCCTAAATGATTCTATGATTCTTTTAGACCATTTTTTACATCTGTTTGGTCAAATACTAATGTATTCATATATATTAATATGTATGAATTCATATATAGAATCATAAAATCATAGTTTGGAAAAGACAGTTAAAATCATGAAATCCAACTTTTACTCCAGGACTGGCAAGTCCACCACTAAACCAGGTCACTAAGGGCCCTGTCTACATGTTTTTTGAACACTTCCACGGACAATGATTCCACCACTTCTCTGGGAAACCTGTTCCAATGCCTGCTTACCCTTTCAGTGAAGAACTTTTCCTTAACCAGTCTAAACCTCTCCTGGTGCAGTGCGAGCCTGTTACCTCTTACTCTCTTTTCATTGTCAGTATTTAATTCAAGGGCAGTTTAATATTAACTATACAGTGTAATTCACTTTCATTGGCATCTCTACAACAACAGTTATTTCTTCAAAATATCCAAATATCTAAAAGAAATTTAATGTCCCCCCAAAAAAAATTATATTACAAAGGAATTTCAGAAGCATTGAAAGCAGTGAGAGGATAAGTACCTTGAACTGTACGGTCTTAATGCTACATTCTTTGCCCATGGCTCTTCACAGTGATTTTGTTTGTTTGTTTGTTTTTTCTTGATTACTAGTAAATTTACTACATGGAAGGAAAATATCTTGTTTTCATAATTCGTAATTGTCTCTCATATGTTTGCATTACTTAAGTGGTGAGCAGTCCTATTAATAATAGCAACTCTTCCCCGAAAAAAAGTAATTAAAGTAAATCTTTTTCATGACTTTTCTTTCTGCAGTAATCTCTGCAGACAGCAAAATACTACAGTTTGTCACACTTACCATGATAACTAAGTACAAAGAAGCCGCTGGTAGTAAAGTCACTATGAAACTTGATCAGAATCTGATTGGAAGTGCTATAGACTGATTCTAATGCAGTGTTGCCACTAAATTGTCCAATCTGAGGAGAAGTTTGGTCCGGTCCATCCCTAAGGAAACAGATACAAAAATGTTTTTCTTCGTTCAAACAAATATTTTAATTTTGGCTGTACTTCATCTTCCTGTCACAGACTGATCACGTTTAAGTATCTGTATTTTCAAATGTGGCTACCAGAGAATAAATAAACCGAATACTGCTCATGTCCCCCAGTCTTCTGAATTTGGTCATTTCTAAGAAAAATAAGAGATTAGCATTATTCAATTTTAAAAAGAAAATAAGCTAATATTGGCTTCATTAAAAATGTTTATACTCTAATGTCAGCATTTTTAACATAGCTTCTCCTCCCTCCCCCCCATCCCTCCCCCAAATTAAATGTTACAATGCTATCTTAAATACATGTACTGCTGGTATGATCCCTACTACCTTATGGAAGACTGAAATACTCATTTAAATAGAAAAAATAAACCAAAGTTAGTTCTAAACAACAGTGGAACTGTACAGAAAACAGAATCATAATGCAAAGGCATTTTTTTTTTCACTTGATTCCTTCCAGATCAAAACTGATCAACATTAAATAATGAAAGTTTAAATTTCGTGTTATTGGCATAACACTCTAGGTGAAATCTGAAATAAAATATACATGAACAGCATAATAGATGCTTTAATTACAGAATATTCCCCTAAAAGTGACGTTATGCTAAACAGGATATAAAACATTTTTAAATATCAGCAAAGAACATACAATGAACAAAACCTGGGTCATAGTATAGACAATTAATTTTAGCGTAAGATCTAAATTTGTAACACAGCCAGGACAACTGTAAGCACACGAAATCACTTGGTAGAAAGGAAGAGCCAAATGGAAGAAGCACTAAAGGTGGACAGTGGTGTTCTAGTATTTGTGGAATAAAATAGAGAAAAGATGTCTGTATGCACACAAAGGTGTAATTTAATTCAGGAAAGATTCTGAAGGTCAGCTTAAATTTGATACACAAAGCACATGGTGAAGAATTAAAGGAATTCAAAATTATCTCTTTTTTATCAGAGCAATAGTCTGAGTACATATTCTGATCAAATTTTGGTTAGACTTTAAGGCAAAGAGATCAAGTATCCGGGATGCCGGCCAAGACAGTTTGTAGTAAACATGATGAAAAAAACTCCAGGACCTACAGAAACGTTCACAAAAGGGTGTAGAGAACTATTTAATGTTTAGGAAAGTCGGAATGAAATCCTCAGTTAAGTGAATTTATATGAATCCAAATTAGATTTTCATGCAACAGACACATAAAATTAATAATTAATATTCCAAATTGCCTCTCATTATTTTGCACTACTCAGACTACAAGACTACTGTCTCAACCTGTGGATTTTCAACCTGCAGATTCAATTACCAGTGGATTATTGTTTTAGGCAAGCTTCCAAAAGGTCTTAACCACTGTAGAAATGTCTAGGTGACTCACTGGTAGCAGTTTCAAGATTACTATAGGAGCTGCTACACTTCCTTACATCCTTCTGCCTTTACCAGCTTTGCAACTAAGAACAATGGGGGCTTTAATTAAGACTTTAATGTCTGAAAAGATTCATGATAGACATGGAATCAAGTATATAGAAAATTTAAATAGTTTACATTTATTGTCAGCTCAGCTCTTCTTGTCATAGCCAAACATAGTCTCTCCTTTTCTGTACTCTTAACAGTTTAGAAAAAAACAACTTGCAAGAAATTAAGAAAGTGTTGCTGTAGTTTTGTCCCGGGTTCAGCAGTAGCAGTCACTTTTCTCCTTCTTAGTAGCTGGTTTTTGACTTTCAGCCTGGGGATAATAGTGATAAAACCGATGTTTTCAGTTGCTGGTCAAAATGTTTACCTGATCAAGGACTTTGTGAGTCTCATGCTCTGCCAGGGAGGAGGGGAAGCTGGGAGGAAGCAGAGACAGGACACCTGACCCAAACTAGCCAAAGAGGTATTCCATACCACAGCATGTCATGCCGGGGGATGTAACTGGGAGTTACCCGGAAGGGCTAGATCACTGCGGGGTGGGGGTGAGTCAGCAGGTGGTGAGGTGTTGTATTCTCTTCCCTTGTTATTTCCTTTATCATTATTATTATTGGTGGCAGCAGTAGTGATTTGTGTTATACCTTAGTTATTAAACTGTTCTTACCTCAACCCGTGGGAGTTACATTTTTTTGATTCTCCTCCCCACCCCTCCAGGAGGGGGGGGAGTAGAAACTGCGTGGCTGACTTGCCAACAGGCTTAAACCATGACAAGTTTCATGTATTACACACATCTGCAACTGCTTATTATCACTCAAACATTTTTTCTCTTGGTTGTTGATGAACTGTCATATTGATTCTTCTGTACACTTCATTAACAAACTGAGGCACACTAGTATCGTTTTTGAATTCTTAAGACAAGGGCTATGAAACTTCATGTCCAGTGCTATCTAGAGAGAATGGTACATTAGAAAGCAGGAATTAGTGCAAAGTTTCCCCTAGAGAGAACACCAGTTTCAAGGGAAGAATCACAAATATACTCTTTTTAATCCATACTTTGCTGCATTGTGTCACAAAAAAATAAAATAAAAAAAAAATAAAAAAAAATGCTAGAAGTGTTTTCTTACCAGACAGTTATGAAGTCATATATTGGCTCTGTTTGAAGAATTGTGAAATTGATGTAGATTCCGTTACCAGGTGGTACTCTTACAAGCCAGAAACAGTCTTGAAAGTTTGGGTATTCATCAGGGTACCCTGGAGAGTATATGGTGCCATTCATTGCAGTTATATTTCCTCCACAGAGAGCTATAAAAAGACATTTGTGTTTAAAACACATTAGTTGCTTTTTGCATTCTACTTAGACCATGTAAAAGCTCTTCTTTTAAACACATTTGGTAAACTGTAACTAGATTGTGTAAAACCATTGCTGTAATTTACTGAGTTTTTTGCAGAGTCAGAAGTCTATTTTGACATTATTGATAAAATCTAAAAGAAAAAAAATTCTGATGTCATAAATGCTACCAGAACTGGAAACTAAAGTAATATTTAGACACTGGGTTAAATTATTCCCTGTACAATTGAAAACCACTTCGTTACAGCTTTGTGTAAATGGCAGCTACAAATTAGCAGTGAATCTTATTAATTGCTTCCATTTATTTTCACAAGAAGGTAGCTCACCTAAATTACCAAGTGAGAGAAAAGATATGCTAAGTGAAGGACAGAGAAAAATTGGAAGGGAATTCAAAAATTAAAATATTGTGTGCTACAGTATGAACAGCAATTTTGCATTTCTGAAGACAAATTCTGGTAGACAAAAAGTCCTTTCTGCAATTCTTGATGAAGTGCACTAATTTTAGACATCATACAGTGTAAGATTGACAATAAGGTTTTGGACTTCCGGAACTATGCATTTTGGGAAAACTGTTAAGTTGCAATTACATGATTTTTTTCACAGAAGTTTCAGATGCATGCTGAATATATAACATCACCATGTTTTATTTTTATTATATTTTATTTTTATATATTTATATAATATAATATAATAATATAATATATATATAAAATATATATAATAATATATAATATAATAATATATTTATATTATATTTTATTATATTTATTTTTATTACAGAAAAGAAACTCTGTTATAGAAACCTAGCTCTGGAAAAGTGAGGAAAGCCTAAAATTGTATAATTTTCTTCATTTTGCATACATTCCTCCTCACTCCACCCCAAAAAAAGGGAATGGAATGACAACCCAGATTCCCTAAAATATGCTTAAGAACCTATAAATAGAGAACAGACTGTTGGAAATATAGCTTTGAAATATAGGAATTATGCATTGTTTGTTTTTAGGTAAAGCATGCGTTATGGTTTATATATAGATATACTTTGATGCTGAACTGTAGGGTAAGGAGACTTTCAGTCACACCTCATCCATTCAGACTCAACAGCTGTTATAATGCTTTTCCTCAGCTTTTACCTTCAAAGACTTAAGGGGCTTTGAGCACTGCAGACAAAATTTTTCTGCAGCAGGGTCTTAGGGGAGTGAAGATATAGGCAGATGATTGTCAGGAAATGAGATTTCTTGGAAAAGGAGAGGGAACAGCTTCCAAATGGATGAAAGTGAGGGAGATGAGTTAAGAAGGGTCAGAGAGTAGCAGATGCTGCTGAGCACAGGTTAGAGGGATTTTAGGTGCATGAGAATTGAAGAACAAAACTGTTTACACAGGAAGCATGTCCAGTGATATGACTCTAGCTGTCTGTTTCAAGAAGTCTGAGGCATTGAACAAGACTTAGTATATGCTGCCTTACAATAATGATATTAAAGCAAATATGAATTTATAATATACTGTGCATTTCTGGAACTAGGCTGAAATTTCTGGAAGAGGCTGAAACTCGATACTAGCAGTCAGTCAGCTGATCGGAGCTAGCACAGCTAGAGCCGGAGCCGACACGCTTCAGCGACCACGAGGTTCAGAAGAGATTAGGAAAATCAGAGGGGATAGCGCAGAGACATCGCGATTCCCGACATCTCCCGATCCCCGAAGCCCCAGCAGCCCTTGCGAGAGAGCGGCTGATGTGAGAGGGGGCGTTCCCGTGGTGACGGCGACCGCACCCCTGCCCCTTGCCTTGAAAGAGCCTCTGAGAGGGCAGCGACGTCTCTGCCCACCGGGCGCAGGGAGGAACAAGCAGGTCGTGTTGCGAACCGTGTTGCTGGTGTCCCAGACTGCTGACCAATATGGTCGCCTCCAGAAGGAGAGCTTGCAGTAAGGAGACTGTAGCAACTCAGACAGAGATCCCGTCCCAAACCGTGGCTGTTCAGGTCTCTGGCTGCAGGGAGTGCCAGAGCCTGCTGCTGCCGAGGGAGGGAGGCCAGCATTCCACCTGCGTGAGGTGTGGGCAGGTAGAAGATCTGCTTAGATTGGTGGCAGAACTTAAGGAGGAGGTCGAGACACTGAGGACCATCAGGGAGTATGAAAGGGAGATCAACTGGTGGAGTAACTCCCTGGCGTGCCAGTCGGAACGGTTCCAGGGAGATACCCCCCAAAAGGGGATGGACCCCCTGCCCTCTCAGACAGAGGGGGATGGCCTGAGACAGCTCCTGCCCTGTAGCTGTCACGCAGAGGTAAGGGACCAAAAAGACGATGAGGGCTGGAAGCGAGTTCCAGTTCAGAGTCGTGGGCAACCCTCCTCCCTTCCTGCCCTGCTTCCCCAGGTGCCCCTCCGTAATAGGTTTGAGGCCCTGGATCTTGATGGAGAGGTAGGTGAGGATGTGATGCAAGGCCAGACTACAAGGTCACATAGGAAAAGGCGGTCGACTTCGCACCTCAAGACTGTCTCTGATAAGAAAGAAAGAAAGGTCATTGTCATAGGCGATTCGCTTCTGAGAGGAACAGAGGGCCCGATATGCAGAGTTGACCCTCATCACAGGGAAGTGTGTAGTCTGCCTGGAGCCCGGATCAGGGATATCACCAGGGCGCTCCCCAGCCTGGTGCACCCAACAGACTACTACCCGCTGCTGGTCTTCCAGACAGGTGGGGGGGAAGCTGCTTCCCGCAGTCTGAGGGGAATGAAGAAAGACTACAGGGCCTTGGGGCGGATGGTGAAAGAGTCTGGGGCTCAAGTGATCTTCTCCTCAGTTCTTCCATCCTTCAGTGATGATGTGGGACTGAATGGGAAAATTCAGTCCGTAAACAATTGGCTACAAGACTGGTGCTTCAGGATTCTTTCATAATAGCTGGTTTTATAAGGCTCCAGACCGGATAATGGCACGTGGGAAAGGTTTATCTCACCGAGGCAAATGGATGCTGGGGCATGAATTAGCAGGGCTCATTTGGAGAGCTTTAAACTAGATTCGAAGGGGGATGGGGTTGTAACTGGGCTTGCCCCAGTGGGGCAGCACTCTAGGATTGATGAAGACTGGGAGGCCTCCTATAATCCTAGGGTGAAATCGGTGAGCTCAGCTCCCTCCTTGAAATGCCTATACACCAATGCGTGCAGCATGGGAAATAAGCAGGAGGAGTTGGAGACCTGTGTTAAGTCAGGAGATTATGATCTGGTGGCAATTACAGAGACATGGTGGGACAGCTCGCATGACTAGAATATACTCATGGAGGGCTATGTCCTTTTCAGGAAAGACAGGCCAGCCAGGCGGGGTGGTGGGGTTGCTCTTTATGTGCGAGAGCAGCTGCAATGTACTGAGTTCTGTCCAGGGACAGGGGACGAGCGAGTTGAGAGTCTGTGGGTGAGAATTCAGGGGCAGGCTGGCAGGGGCGATACTGTTGTGGGTGTCTGTTACAGGCCACCAGATCAGGGTGAGGAAGTTGACGAGGCCTTCTACAGGCAGCTGACAGCGGCCTCACAGTCACAGGCCCTGGTCGTCGTGGGGGATTTTAACTTCCCTGATGTTTGCTGGAAGGACTACACAGCAACCCAGCCACAGTCCAGGAGGTTCCTCCAGTGTATGGATGATAACTTCCTCATGCAAATGGTAGATGAGACAACCAGGAGAGGAGCGCTGCTGGATCTCATCCTCACTAACAAGGAGGGGCTGGTCGAAGCAGTAAAGGTTGAGGGCTGCCTTGGTTGCAGCGACCACGAGATGGTGGAATTCAGGATCTTGTGTGGTAGGGCCAGTACAATAGCAAGTAGAATTGCAACAATGGACTTTAGCAGGGCAAACTTTGGCCTTTTCAAGCAATTGCTAGGGGAAATCCCATGGGCAAGGCTGCTTGAAGGTAAAGGGGCCCAAGATAGTCGGTTGACATTCAAGAATTGCTTATTCCGAGCTCAAGATCAGAGCATCCCAACACGTAGGAAGTCAAGGAAGAGGGCCAGGAGGCCTGCATGGCTAAATAAGGAACTGCTGGGTATACTCAAGTGGAAGAGGAGAGTTTATAGGTCATGGAAGGAGGGGCTGGCCACTTGGGAGGAATATAAGGCTGCTGCTAGAGGATGTAGGAAGGCAGCTAGGATGGCTAAGGCCTGCTTAGAATTAAATCTGGCAAGAGGGGTCAAGGATAGCAGAAAGAGCTTTTTCAAATACATAGCTGATAAAACTAACACCAGAGGCAAGGTAGGCCCACTGGTGAATGGGATGGGTGCCCTGATGACAGAAGATACAGAGATGGCAGAGTTATTGGATGCCTTCTTTGTCTCTGTCTACTCTGCCGGAGGCAGTCCTGAAGAGCCCTGTACTCCTGAGACCTCAGGTGAAGTCAGGTCACTGGAGCAGTTTGCCTTAGTCAATGAGGAATGGGTTAGAGACCAGTTGAGCAATCTGGACATCCATAAATCCATGGGTCCAGATGGGATGCACCCGCGGGTGCTGAGGGAACTGGTGGAAGTCATTGCTAGACCACTCTCCATCACCTTTACCAAGTCTTGGGAAATGGGAGAGGTGCCTGAGGACTGGAGGAAAGCAAATGTCACTCCAGTCTTCAAAAAGGGCAAGAAGGAGGACCCGGGTAACTGTAGACCGGTCAGCCTCACCTCCATCCCTGGGAAAGTGATGGAGCACCTTATCCTTGATGCCATCTTAAGGCATGTCAAGGATAAGAGGGTTATGAGGGGCAGTCAACATGGCTTTACCAAGGGGAAGTCATGCTTGACCAACCTCATAGCCTTTTATGAGGAAATAACACGATGGATGGATGATGGCAGAGCGGTGGATGTGGTCTACCTTGACTTCAGCAAAGCATTTGACACAGTTTCCCACAGCATCCTCATAGCTAAACTGAGGAAGTGTGGCCTGGATGATCAGGTAGTGAGGGGGAGTGTCACGAGGATGGAGCCAGGCTCTTCTCAGTGGCAAACAATGATAGGACAAGGGGTAATGGGTATAAACTGGAACACAAGAGGTTCCACTTAAACTTGAGAAGAACCTTCTTCTCAGTGAGGGTGACGGAACACTGGAACAGGCTGCCCAGGGAGGTTGTGGAGTCTCCTTCTCTGGAGACATTCAAAACCCGCCTGGACACATTCCTGTGTAACCTTATCTAGGTATTCCTGCTCCGGCAGGGGGATTGGACTAGATGATCTTTTGAGGTCCCTTCCAATCTTTAGCATACTGTGATATACAAAAAAGCCTGCTTCTTTTTAATACTTTTGAACACAAGGCTTTTATCTCAAATCAAACCAAGTACAACTAGAACATAACAATTTATCTTTTTCCTTCGATAATAAAAAATAAGCAAAACTCAAAAACATCAGTAGCTTACAAAATTGTCAAAAACCCTTAACTAAAAATACCATGGCAAATATTTACATAAACCCCTTTGTAATTTAAGGAATTTCACTGGTATCTGAGTAATGTTGTCAGGCCAATCATGCAGCATAGTACATATGTTAGAATTTGATTATCAGGGTGGGGTTTTTTCTGTTCATCTTTTCACATCACATTAAGTAGAAACAAAGAACTTTCCACCCTGTTCAGGAGCTTCATCAAAATTGACACTCAGAACAGCAGCATGTTTTGGGCATTTTAGAAATTTCTAATTAAATTCTTGCTTCCAGTAAGGCAATTCAAAGGAACAGAATCACTCCATTCCATAAATTATTTTCTTGACTCTGAGGCACACAAAATATGGCTAGAACTAAGTAATAGGGAAAAGCTAATCTGTTTAGTTGCTAAGACGTGAACCATTACTATTTCCTCAGGATCCAGAAAATGGAGGTTGGAACTTAACTGTGATAAACTAAATTCTTCCCCTTTCAAAAGACAGGCAGTATAGGTGTCATCTGTCTTCTATATGGTAAGTGTTCTCCTTCTGAATTCAGTATCAGTTGGAAATGAATTTAGATACCACATCCCTCAGAAATGCCTGTGGCTCATTGACTCCGAAAGGAATTTTAAGTAAGGAGGCTTCAAATTTAAGTACCTAAATTTAGGTAAATGATTCACAATAAAATGCAAAAAATCCAGAAAGAAGGCAGCTTGTTATTTTCTGGGTTTGATTTCTCCTTTCCCCTTCTCCCCCCACCTACCCCCAGGCATTCCTCTTCAACTTACTTGCTACTGGAGATGCTACTGGAGATCCCATTCTTAAAGCTGAACTTTTACCATTTAATATAGAGGGAAGTTAGGCCTTTAACTCAGGTCCTATGCCTATGTTTAGGCATGTAGAAAACTTTACAGTCAATTACTTAATTGCTAAATGTATTTGGATCTTGTAATCCCAGGATCGTAGGATTTTGGGATGACAGCTTTCAATATGAGTATCTTCACTGTGTTTGTGCTTTTTCAGGAATCTAAGGAAGATTTTCAAATAATGAAGGGCTCACAGGTCACCCAGAACATACCTTCACATCTTGGGAGAGGATGGTTCCAGTTACGGCTGATGCCATGGAGACAAGTCAGAGCTGAATTTCCAATTAACGTGTAGCCAGGGAAACACTCAAATGAAATAGTTTGTCCCACAGTAAAGTCATTCCCAATAACAAAACCATTACGAAATGGTCGAGGGTCAGGACAGCTTTGTAGCTGATATGCTGAAATAAATAAATGGTAATAACAATGGGGGTGAAAAAGTAAAATGCAAATTTTGTTACTTCAAAAATAAAAGCTTTTCATTAGATTAAAACCACGTCTTAAGTTCCATCATGGTGATAATCAAAACCATTGGTCCTACAACAGGAGAAACAGTGAAAAATTCCCACAGCAACTCCAGAAATATGCTTAGAAATTTCCAATTCCAAACCTCACGTGGAAAACATAATACTAATCCAAAGTTTAAATGATCTTCTGTTCCTTACACTTTGATAATCTAAGTGTGTGTGTGTGTGTGTCTGTGAGTAAACAAACACCAGACACCCTACCACATAGGTTTTTGGAGCGGAGTCTGTAAAGGCAAAAATGAGACTACCCTCTTAATTCTTTTAATTTCAATAAGTACAGAAGTAGCACAGTAAAAAAGAGTATAAGGGAATTCTGACTTTGTGTTCTCTTCAAAAATGTATGACCGTCTCTTTAAAGCTTCAAATTGCTTCCACCCTTAATATTTAAAAAGCTGCAGAAGACTGTCTAAAATAGAAGTGTGGGGAAAAACCTAACAGTTACAGAAGACTGATGTGATGCCATGACAGGCAGGAGGATAACAGCCCATGCACCTCTAAAAAAAGTGCAGGAGAAAGGCAAACAGCAGAATTACAATAAATATGAAAAGCAAATCAGATAGACTAAATTGCATGATGAGTGAGTGTTGTGTGCAGTATTAAGGAACAGAACAAGCATCTAACTAAAAAGCCCCTTCACATCAACAGCCTAAAAGACGAAAGGTGGATTCTAGAATGCTTGAACCAACCAACAACCCGTATGTCAAAGGATGCAGTGTTGCCAAGGGAACACTTTTCCAAGACTGAAAGCACAGAGAGATCCAGGTGGAAGAGCATTACTGCTGTTTAGACATTATATTAAATGCTGCTACTATTAATAGCAGTAATAGTATATGCTCTTACCTTTTACTGTCCTTTTTAGCAGTAGATAAGATTAATACTAGTTACTACTAGTAAGATTACTTACTTACAAGTAGTAGTAAGTTCCCTTACTCCTACAAATTGTATCATATTCTAAATAAGAAATGAAAATCTTACCTGGCAATTTAAGTCATAAATTGACATGTTAAGAAAAAAAAAAAAAAGGCAAGCACTTTTTTACAGTGGTTCACTTCTGGAATGTTACATAGAAGTCAAGTCAATTTGGACTTGTTACTATTGAAAGAGCAATAGCAGACTGCTGTGAAGTAAAAACTGTTTAAATCATCCTTGGACATTATTCGTATCATGAAAACAGGTACAGTTTAAACTATACAGTTGACCTTTTTCTGTGAACAGTGGTGCTCTAATCCTTTTTAAATGAATCTGCAATTATATAAATAGAATAATGATCTTGCAGTCTTCTTAAGCTCAGTGTGACCTATTTGGGTACAACAGAACAAGAAACTTGGAGGGAAATTATGAACTAGGAAATAAAACAGATTTGGAGATTTCTGGGTTGGCATTATTCTGTACTAGCCTACATCAATCCAGTAATCTAAAACAATATTCAGATACTTCCCTTCCATAACCCAAGACACAAAATTGAGATTCCCATATGCCTATAAAGATTGAACAATAGAGATGCTTACTTTGTAAAGCCATGCAATGTAAATTAATATACCAAGCAAATTCAGATATAGGCAGTTATCTGTTTGCGTACATTTGAACTCCTTTTCAGATAGACTATGCAATTATTTTTGCTTTTTCATCTTGATTTTCTCAATTCTTCTGTTTGATCTCAATGCATAACACTGGTTTGAAACACACTAAATCTTTTATTTCATGTTTATCCTTTAGAAATACCAAGAAAAAACCAGCCTTCAACAGTCACCTTGTTCTCACATAAGAATGTCAAAAAAATCTCACCTTGATATACGATATGAAATCCTTGTTTGTTCTGTGAGTAATCGCTGTGAAAGTATAAGCTGGTTTCATGAGTTGTGCTGAACAGAGAGGCTGGTAGCTGAGGACCACTTAGTCTCCCGATAACAGTGCTAGTTTCTGTAGATCCACTCCTAACTTCTAAGTAATCATGTATGGTCTCCGTCGAAAAATTCACAAATTGTAAATGGACACCTGAAAAACATCATCAGTAAATAAAAAAAAAAAAAAAAAAAAAAATCAATACCAGGAGGGAAAATTATATTGGTACATTGTACACTGAAAATATCAGTAAATAAAGTAATCAGTGGAAACGCATGTGTTAGGTCCCAGATGCAGTCCATGGAATTCAGTCTGAAGCATTCTCTTCATGCATCACTAATTCTGATGGGATGGCAAGGTAAAAAAACCTAAAACTGAAATACTAACATGATCCAAGGCATTGAATGTAGGTTATTCAGTGTTCACTGGCAAATGCTCTGACCACACCACCTAAGTCTTGGAAAGCAGACGCAGGAACTGTGAGAATGAAGACTCTAGGCTCACTGTAGGAGAGGGTCTGGTTCAAGACCATCTTAAGAACCTGAATGTACACAAGTCCATGGGACCTGATGAAATCCAGCCGAGGGTCCTGAAGGAGCTGGCAAATGAAGTTGCTAAGCCACTCGTCATTACATTTGAAAAATCATGGCAGTTGGTTGAAGTTCCCGACGACTGGAAAAAGGGAAATATAACCCCCATTTTCAAGAAGGGGAAAATGGATGACCCAGGGGACTATGGACCAGTCAGTCTCACCTCTGTGCCTGGCAAAATCTTGGAGCAGAATCTCCTGGAAAGCATGCTAAGGCACATCAAAAACAAGGAGGTGCTTGGTGACAGCCAGCATAGCTTCACTAAGGGGAAATCCTGCCTGACCAATTTGGTGGCCTTCTATGATGGGTCTATGGAACTAATGGACAGGGGCAGAGCAGTTGATGTCATCTACTTGGAATTGTGCAAAGCCTTTGACAGTGTCCTGCAAAACATCCTTGTCTCTAAATTGAATAGACATCAGTTTGACAGATTGACCACTCAGTGGACAAGGAACTGGCTGGATGGCCACATGCAAAGAGTTGTGGTCAATGGCTCAATGTCCAGCTGGAGACTGCTAACAAGTGGTGTCCCTCAGAGATCGGTGTTGGGACCGGTCTTGTTCAACATCTTTGTCGGTGACATGGACAGTGGGATTGAGTGCGCCCTCAGCAAGTTTGCCGATGAGACCAAGCTGTGTGGTTCAGTTGATATGCTGGAGGGAAGGGATGCCATCCAGAGGGACCTTGACATGCTTGTGAGGTGGGCTGATGCCAACCTTATGAAGTTTAACCATGCCAAGTGCAAGGTCCTCCAGCTGGGTTGGAGCAATGCCAGGCACAGCTACAGGTTGGGCAAAGAAGAGATTCAGAGCAGCCCTGCAGAGAAGGACTTGGGGGTGTTGGTCGATGAGAAAATGAACATGAGCCGGCAGTGTGCACTCGCAGCCCAGGAAGCCAACCGTATCCTGGCCTGTTTGAAAAGGAGCGTGACTAGCAGGTCGAAGGAGGTGATCCTGCCCCTCTGCTCTGCTGTCGTGAGACCTCACTTGGAGCATTGTGTACAGTTCTGGTGTCCTCAACATATGAAGACAGGCTGAGGAAGTTGGGGCTGTTCAGCCTGGAGAAGAGAATGGTGCTTGGAGACCTCATAGCAGCCTTCCAGTATCAGAAGGGGGCCTATGAGGATGCTGGGGAGGGACTGTTCGTTAAGGACTGTAGTGATAGGACAAAGGCTAATGGGTTAAAACTTAAACAGGAGAAGTCTAGATTGCATATAAGGAAGAAATTCTTTACTGAGAGAGTGGTGAGTCACTGGAATGGGCTGCCCAAGGAAGTTGTGAATGCTCCATCCCTGGCAGTGTTCAAGGCCAGGTTGGACAGAGCCTTGGGTGACATGGTTTAGTGGGATGTGTCCCTGACCATGGCAGGGGGGTTGGAACTAAATGATCTTAAGGCCCTTTCCAACCCTATCTATTGTATGATTTTATTCTATGATTCTATTCGTCTGGTACTTTTTTTGCAAAGTTACTTCTTCGTGTATATAGGGCAAATTTCAGTTCTGAACATTGAATGCATTCAATTTAGTCAAATCTTTCCTGTTTCCAATGGCATAAAATAATCTCTATTCCTATTAAAATGAATACTGTGCATACCATACCTGGAAAAAAATAGTGAGAGAACCCTATCCCAGAGACAGTGTATCCAGAGAGCTGTGGTCCCTCACTCTCCTCAGTAGCTGACACCACACTCTGCAGGGCACTCGTATCCCTGGTTTGTCTCCAGGAGCTGCCACCAGTTTTCATACACACGCACCTGCACTGGTCTCACCAGTAACTGGCACTGAGACCCCCACACTTGCTCCAGTAGCTAGCACCATGGGTCAGGGGCACCCACACTGCTGGTCTGACTCCAGTAGCTGGCACCAAATTCCACTCACAGATTTAAGTCTCACCAGTAGCTGGCACTAAGTCCTTGCAGCACACATGCACACAGGATAGAGTGAAGCTAAACTGAGACTTAGTTAAGATTTCATAAGAAGATAAGAGATAATAGGACAGACTGGTGATAACGTGCAGGGTTGAGTCAGACAAATGTACTGACTGGCCCCTTTTTGCATGCAAAATGACCAGGTGATGTATCAACCAGGTGATGTATCACAATGATTATGTGGCAGAAGGAAAAGGCGCAGCAGCTGAGTAGTCATAGGGCTCTTTAAACATTTTCCTGCGTATGCATATTTCTATATAATTTACAACAAAATAGAATTTGTATTTTGTCTGGAGCTAGCGCAGCTATGGAATGATAATGGAATATTTTCATTAAGAAGATGCTTGAGTCCCACTGGTGTTACTGGCAAAGTCAATCAACATGATTTCATATAAAATTGAAAGGAAAAGATGTAATGTTAATTACTGAGGAGTCATGAATAATTTTGTAACTCCTAGACCGTAATAGCTAAATAGTGTTTGTCACTGTCTTTTGGAGCTTTCTCCCCAGATACCATGTAAAGTATATGAATGGTTTTCTGAAGCATGTAGCATTTTATATGCTACAGGAAAAAATGTTGGTGCATAATTAAATTACAGTTACCTTGATCATGTCTGTCTCTCTTTATTTGAAGATAGTTTATATTGATGAGAAAGCTTCTGCTCATAAGTGTCATTCTTTGACTTTGCCAGCCTACAAATATATTTCCTACACAGAGAATCCAGTTATATTCAAACTTTGCTCTTTCTATATTCATGGTATTTGTAGGCTTGGCCTTTTATATGATCCTGTGAAACAAATGCTTGTCCAAATTGTAAGCTGTCATTAATAACTGCCAACTCATGCAATTTTACTGTCAATCATTTTCTCTTTCACCCATTTTGTTCGATATAAAACCAGCTGTAATATATTTTTGCCCATCATTCTGCTCTCTGTACCCTACTGTCCTTCACTACAAGTTCTGAACCATATCAGTCTTTCAAAGTAGTCATCCTTTGCTCAGCCTGTAACACCTGCCTCTGTTTGTCTCAAACTTCTGCTTTTTAGGCTGGCTTTTAATATGGCTTTTTTTTCAGTTTGGATGCACCTTTGAATTAGCATTTAACATAAAATCTAACCACAAATCTCAAAAAAGAATAGCAACAAATCATATAAAGTAACCTTGTATATTTATTCCAAATCAACATAATGCCTGTCATTGGTTTAGATTACACCATTAGCTGCCATAAAGTAGAAAAGCTTATGATACATAACTTCTAACTCAGAAAAAAAATCTTGTTAGAAACACTTAAACTGAAAGCCTACACAAAGTTCCCATGATAGCATTTCTGAGTATGTGCCACTACTGAACTAAAACCACAGCATCACTAAAACCAGTTATAGCCATCACTTTTTCATGTCACTTTTTTCATTTTTTTCAATGAAAATTGATTTTTATTTTCAATTCAGTTTTAACCATATCTTGTCTCAAGATGGTCAAAAATGTTAAGCACATTTCAATCTGTGCAGCTTTAATTTTCTTCTAGAAAAAGGAACATTTCGTTTTCCTGTTCCTGAACTGGAGAACAGTTCATAAAACAAGTGAATAAACAGTTGGTACAAAGCAGTGCAGAACTATTAATTTTGGTGGAATTCAATTTATTTATTTCATCCAAGAATTCGTTTCCAAAATTTCAATAGCTGAATTTCCTTCCTAATGGAAGGGAAATTACATAGTACATTAATAATATAATGTTTAAATAGGAGTCTGAAGAGTCAAACTAAAATTCTTGGACATGGAGTAAGAAATGGAGACATAAGCCTGGGAGACTGCAAGCAAAGCAAATGGATTGGAGTCAGGAGTCAGTAGTAGAAAAGAGGCAAGATAGCAGTAAATTAAGGCATGAGGCAGAATCACAGAATCATAAAAAGGTTTGAGTTGGAAGGGACCTTAAAGATCACCTAGTTCCAGCCCCCCTGCCATGGGCAGGGACATGAGACCAGGTTGCTCAAAGCCCTGTCCAACTTGGCCTAGAACACTTCCAGGCATCCACAATTTCTATGGGCAACCTGTTTGAGTGTCTCACCATCCTCAGACAAGACACTTGGGATAAAAAGACAGCAGTTTTTATATGCAGTTGATCACACCATGTTATGGAATTTGAAATTTAATCTATAGTCCAGATTTTTATTATTTTTTCTTTTTTAGCAAATGTCTTTGAAAGCATCTGGCAACATATGCTGTTCCCAGCTCTGAATATCCCTTTTCCCTCTAACTTTGACCCAGGGATGATGCACTTACTACTTCTGTAATTTTCTTTGATAACTCACCTAGCAGGGATCTGCTTGGGATCTGAAGATTCTAGACAGCATTATAACTCATGATTAAACAGCTGTTACATCAAGCTGTCTAAAATTCAGGTAATAGCAGAATTAAATTTTCAATGCTATTTCTCTAGAATGCTAATACAAAAAATCAATTATTGATTTGAATCCTGTGTCTTTTGAAAAAAATGCAAACATAAAAATTGGGTTCTATATGGAAATCTCTATCCTGACATAATTTATTTTCCACAGATAAATTCTGTTAAGTAGGTACAGTGTTACTGAAAGTTTAATATTCTTCAATTTAAACAACCCATGTAGAACAACTAGCTTTCATTTAAATCATAAGTGAACTGGGCTCATAGGACATACAATTAAAAAGATCAAAGAATTGATTTCAAAAAGAGGAGATAAAGAATCTGAACAGAATACAGAAGGAAAAACTGTTTAGCATGTCACATTCACTTACTGTGTAAGACCCAAAAATTCTATATAATCAACTAAAGAATATTGCAGAAGATGACAAGTATACAAGGAACATCTGAAAAAACAGTATGTCATTCAAGTAGCATATATAGGAAAAATGAAAGTGCACGTGCTCCTGCAAAAATGCCACAAGTGTAAAAAATTATATGGGACAACTGTATTGGCTAACTTTGAATAAACATTATGCAATGATAGATATATAGGATCCACCCAAAGTTGCTCAAGAGGTTAGCCTATGTAATTGAAATTCTGATACTACCTATGCAAAAAAATGCAAAAAAAAATCATGGTGAATGAGAAGTTCTGGTGACCAAAAAAAAGTCTGTAGACATATCCACCTTTAAGACATGAATGGGTGTTGTGGTAACTGCAGGTTCACTGCAGTCTATGGAAAGATTATGGAATTTGTCTAAATGGAGACAATTTCCAAATAGATAACAGACAAAAAGGGACTCAGGAGTAATCAACACAGATTTATTAACAGAAAATTACATCTAATAAACCATTATTTCCTTCTGTGATTAAAATGACAAGGGAGGATATAACATACTTTCATCCTGCTATGGCTTTTCACTGACTTGTATCAGAGTCTCATCTGGAAGCTGAACATGTATGAGCTGGATGAATGGAGAAGAAGTAGGTTAAAAATAAATGGAGCTTTAAGGCTCCAGGGATGATAGTCAGTCATTCAATGTCCGGCTGGTAGCCAGTAAAAAGCACAATATTCTATGGGTTGATATGGGATCTTACACTATTCAATGTCTTCATTCTTCAGGAGAAACCTGTAGAATTAGAATGCATCTTCAATAACTACGTGGAGGATTGTAAACAAGGGGGCATGGATGATTTACTAAATGGCACTTCTGTCCAACTTGAGGACTGAGAAAACAAACCCTTCTTAAGGGTTTGCAGAAGAAGTGTGAAGTTCTGCATATGGACCATAAGATCCCTTTCTGTTGGTACAGGCTGGGAATTGATTAGGTGAGTAGCAGCACTCCTGAGAAGGACCTGCCAGTTGTAGTGGACTTGATCTAGTGTTACTGACAGTTTCACTTTGAGTGGGAAGCTTGACACCTTTGAGTGAGAGGCTTCTATAGGTCTCTTCCAAGACTATTTGTATGATGCTGCGACATTTACCTAGCACATTCAAAGAAACTTAATGATAAAATAAGGAATTCAAATGCAGATTTAATTTCTCCTAAAGTGACACTAACTTGGTTTAAAACACTTGTATTTATTTTTGTTGGGTTTATGACCTCACAGAGAGAAAGCAAGCCTGTTAAGTTATAAAACAGTGCTTGATTGTAATATTTGTCTTCCTTTATTAGAAAATTGTATTATATGTTAGATGAAAAAACAAGAACCTTGTAGATTTTCTATTCTGTAGTTTTCCTTCAAGGCTTTGATAACTTCCTTAAATTAATTATAGCTCCTTTTTTTTTCTCCCCAAGATATATATTCACAATATTTGAAAAACTAGGTTCAGGGGTTTGAATCTGTAAAAACCCTAACAAATTAAATCCACAAAAGAACACATACCAAAACCAACAGGCAGCTTTATTGTCCATGTGCAATCCAAACTGCTAGGATAATTGCCAGGGAACCCAGGGCTGAGGATCACTCCACTGAAGTCTGACATGGCTCCACCACATTGTGCTGCAAAAAAAAACCCAGACATTTCTTCAGAGGAGTAGAATGAGCTAAAAAATTATCCATAACATTGAAGATTCTTCCAGTATTATCAATATCATAATAAATATTTTTAAAAACATACAAACATTCCTTCACCACTATTTGTAACAAAGTAACTTACAAATAGGCACTTCAAAAATACGTATCTACTCTGAATTGACTAGGCTTTAACTTAGGGAACAATGTGCCTGAAAAGAAAACAGATGTTTACTCAGTACTCTGTCCACATAGCCATCCTTGTGAACAGGCAAGCCACACATATCAATCATCCCATAGGAACATTGACACAGCTCCACATCAGTTTGTAAAGGAGCATCTTAATAATGTAAGATAATAATGTATTTTAAACAGGTCCTGTACTCAAAAGTGTTTTAAGAGGCCTTTTAAAAACTGCATTTGTATCCTGCTTTTCCAAAAATTAGATAAAATAAACAGATTTAGAAAATTTTCATGCATACACAGAATCATAGAAATATATATATTTCTGGGAATTGAACAAAACATGTTTGTTTTTTTTTTTTTTTTTTTCCAGGCATGGCATCAGTGTATAAAGTACCTTACAATTCAATACGGGATATGAAGATGTTAATTCTGCGAAATACAATTTTGTTTATTTTTTTTCCCAAGTAACAGTTGCTACATTCTTTGAAACAGTTAAAAATCATTACTTGCAAAAAAGAAGGAAAAAAGAAAAAAAAAAACAAACCTGAAATTTCAGCACAGTCTTCAGAATTTACTACAGAGCAGTGCAGTTATCATATCAGACTTTCTAGACATATACTACTGCATAATGACGGAAACTGAAGACTAACCCCTGAGAAAAAATCTTACAAATATCTGACTCTTGTTGAATATTTATAAATTCTAAGCTGAAGGATCTCAGTACCTCATAGGAGGTTTTAACAACTCACAGGATTAAGAACAGAATTATGCGAGGCTACTCAAGAGGATACATAATCTGGTTTGAAGAAAAGCAAAGTATAAAATCTTTAATGAGGTCTGCATCATCCTGCTTTCCACACATTAAACATTACAAAGATAGGTAACTTCTGCTGTTAAGAACCTGGAAAAGGGGCATTTCTATTCAGTGAAAGAGAATGCAGATGGAAAGAGTTTACATCCCTCAAATTTATTCATCATATAAAAAGAGTACATTTGAGTGCACTTCAGATGTTTTATTTGGGCTTCTGGCAGGCTTCCACTGCTTCTTCCAATAATATTAATATGGTCATGTATATAGTTTAATTTGAAAAATAATGTATCTTCTGGAATTGAGCAGACATGCCTATGCTGAAGTTATTAGAGATGAAAATGTTTCTGGTGTAGTATTTCTGTTACAATCATCACTCTGTGGGGAAATGATTCATAAATAAATTAACAATGTTTGCAAGAGTCTCCAGAGGTCACATCACTGATAGTGAGTTGATGATATATTCTGACTAGAACATATTTCATTCTTTCTTTTTATGATTGGACATTTCAGAAAAGGCTTGCCGAAATAACTGTGCAGAATACTTAGAAAATCTTCAGCTTAACTGACCATTTTCACTTCTAATTAAATTCTTCCAGTTCCCCCTATTCTTTCTCCTACATCTACCTCATTATTTCTGAGTCCTCTGGCTTTCTCATTCTGGTATGTTTAAGAAAGTTTACATACCTAAGCATATTGGAATCGGATAATTCCATCTTCTTACTGGTCCAGGCATACAGGTGATATGTGAATGTCCCTAAAATGATGCAATATTTGATAACTCATATAATAAAAATACACACAATACAGCATTAGTATCTCAAAAATATATTTGTAATTTAAAACATCATTGAAATATATAAAACTAATAAGATACAACAATTTTATTGTACATTGTAAATTATGCCTTCAATACAGCAGATAAGACTGCAATATTAACTGTTAGCCCACTAGATAATTGTGTCTGTGTCCTTAATGTTACTTCTAACAGTGTAACAGTATCCAGATGAGTTCTATAATACCAACTTTAGTATAAACCAAGGGTCTAGAAACAAAAAGCTTAACTGAAGCAACAATTACATTTGCATCAGTTGTTGAACTTGATAAAAAAGATATGAACTATATACATTATGCAGTACTGACTTTACATCTTAAATTCCTAATACCTATTCTAAATGCAGTCATTACCCTCATTGTCGAAAGAGCTTAAGTTGCCAAATGTTGAAATATTCAAGAAAATTTTACAAGAAGTGTCCTTTTACAATAGAGGTGTTATGATTTCAAGGCAATCTGCTACAAGTGAGTTCCAAGACCCACCATAAAAATGAGTGGCAAAATCATAGTATATAAGCTACAAAGATAACATGGAGGGAAAAAAATTTACATCTGTGTTTGCACAGTTCTTTATTTCAGACACTTACTGTGGCTTGTCTGCTTACATATTTGTAATTAAGTATGAAACTAAAGAAAAAAAAAAAAAGAATTAAAAAATTGATAAGTTGTTCCCAGGAATGACCAGTTAAAATAAGGCAAGATAAAAAGTAAACTTCAATAGTCATTGTCAGAGCTGCAATCAGAGAACATTTCAGTTAATTCTTGAAATGCTAGAAGGCTGCAGACATGATTAGGAACTCTGTCTTGAAGAGGAAACTGGGAAACCTGGGAAACAGGTCTCAAATCCAAATGGCAGTTGAGAGCTGGAAGCAGACAAGTTTGTTTAGGTTCTATCACAGTTCATATACTGCAGGGTTTTTTTAAAAATATCCAGAAAAGTAATTAAATTTCTATTTTTGATGCAGTATATATGAGCCCAGTATTCAGGTCTTCACAGACTTACGGAAAATAAATGTTTGAAATGTCATATAAAATAAATGTTTGAAATATTATATAAAATAAATGTTTGAAATTATTAGCTTTTTTTAAACTTCAGTCAGTTTGACACTCATCAACGTGTTGCAGGCCAGAGAGATGTTAAGGAAGGAAGGAAGAAAGAAAGGTATGTAAGCTACTCTTTTGTTATTTTACTTGGAAGGTATCAATAATTCCATTAGCAGTTAACCATGTGCTGTCATATACAAAACATTTTCTGTCTTTAAGACTTACTAAGCATGGGTAATGTGATTGTTTTCTCTCTTTTTAGACTCTCAAACAGCTAGGTAAAGTGGAAACTGTAGGGTCTTCAGAGTCACAAATGAGAAAACATAGTTGTTGAAAACAATAAACTATCGGTTGAAACTTCAGTCCTTTCAGGGACTCAGGTGGAAACAATACACAGTTTTGGATCAGTTCGACAGTGTAGCTGTACAAATTTTTGAAAATATTCTCAAGAACTTTCCTACAGGCAGACAGATTCCAACTGGTGATTTACGATCATTGCCTTGCCCCTAGTTATACCTTTTGCCAATGCAAGAGCATAGCAAATTTTCATGGCAAAAATACACCCATACTTGAAAAGAAGCCCAAGAAAATACTTAAAGAAAATAATTGACAAATCTACTGAGAAAAACAATTATTTCCTTCCCTTTAGTTTGTTTTTATTCCCCCTCCTCTCTTCCTCTTTTCTCCTATATATGGAGAACAAAAAAATCTTTAATGGATAATTACTTAAGTGATTTAACTTGATTTTCCAGCACTTTTGCTCAGCTATGAATACCAAAGATGCCATCAGTAATAGAGAACAACCTATAATCACTAATATAGAGCCATACACTTCTTATGGAATATATAGACAGTTGCTAATTTAACATTTGGCAGAAAAGCCTACCAGCTCTGCAAGCTTATCACATGTTCAAAACTTCTGAAGAGTTCAGTGTCCATTTCATACTGACAGACTCAAACGTAACCACTTTAAAAGAACTAAAATGCACTATTTGTAATTGAAAACTTGGCTCACCTGAAGAGAATAGCCCTGATCACACTGGAAAGACACCACATCACCAACCATGTATCTGTCTCCAACTTTAATCCCATTGCTTGGGGTCTGTGGTTCAGGACAAGAGTCCAAACCGATAGCTGTGAAAAATTGAGAAGTTTGGACAATTTAAGGAACATAAAATCTGGTTTTAGATTCACACAGAACTTTTGTGTATGCTGTACATAGGCATACTGTATTGATAAGTTTTAGGAAGCTCTTGGGTACCAGCAGTTTCTCTGTGGACAAGCAACTAGTGAATTATTTTGTACCAAATGTTATGTAAGGAGAAAAACTTTCTTCCCTGAGTAAAGGAAAAGGAAAGAAGAAATTAGGGTGGCAACAAACACTTCACAATAATCTGCAGTCTCAACTCAAACTCTTCTCTAAATTTCCACTATCTCCTGGCTCAGACTCATTCATTTTCACTTCCAGTCTCACTCCTAATTATAGCCACCTAATTCAAACTGGGAGCACCCCACTCTTCTTTCTCAGCATCTGTTCCAGCGAATGCTGGCCAATACCACACTAAGCACAGAACACAGAAACACCAGGGCAAAGTGTAACTGTTCACCTGCATTCAATTCTTCACAGGCCTGACTCTACTCTTTCATTCACGTACACACATACAGAGAGTAAATATTTACATCAAGTTTCACCTAATCTGCTATTTTTAATGGAATAGCTGTAGAGTCATAACACTAATATTTCAACTTTCTGATTGCAATAGAAGCTGGTTTGCCAAAAGACTGCATGCTTTTTTAATTCAAAAGAGAAATAGATTCTTCATTACATCTACCCAGGAAGATCCAGAAGTCATGGCAGTTCTTTGATGTTCCCACTGATTCAAAAAGGGGAAATGCCCCCATTTTTAAAAAGGGAAAAAAGAAAGACCCAGGAAAATACAGGCCAGTCAGTCTTGAGGGCCTTGGTGCATGGCAAGATCATGGAGCAGACCCTCCTGGAAACTATACTAAGGCAAGTAGAAAATAAGGAGGTGACTGGTGATTATTTCCAGCTTTAGCTAGTCTGGTCCTATAGGGTGATTGTCCATGTGTGATGGCATTAGCTGAGATATTGAAGTACACTCTCCTATTTAGTTTTGCATGGCAGGAATCCAGATTGCATCCTCTGAAACCATGCTTTAGTTCTGTGGTGTGAGTCAGAGAGAGGTAAACAAACAGGGATGCCTAATATATTGCATTTTTCCACAGGTATTCTCCAAAACCATGTCATTATTTTGCAATTTGCAGTATAGAAATTTACTTACAATGAACCTCTCTTTTAACTTCAAAATAATCTTGACAACAATTTCTGGTTTATTTTTATTAAAAATTTATAGACTATTCCACAGATTTTATGGAGTTATAATGTTCACTTAATTCTATTCTGTCCTTTGAATATCATAGATTTTACTTCAATAATTCCCACATATGCACAATATGATGGTTATTTTAGAGTGTATGTTTATAAAATGTACCACACATCACAGAAAATCTTAATTAAGAAGTCACCATAGTTTACTTTCCAACTGCAATTCTTTACTTCCCATGAAATTTCTGCTCTTAAAGTTTACATTTGTTTACAGTAAAGATAATACATTTAGACATTGCAATTTCCTAACTCCATCCCAAAGTCTGTGTCCTGTTTTCATCTCAGATGGATTTAATATTCTTTCTAGTAGCTGGTACAGAGCTGTGTTTTGCATTTAGGATAAGAATATGTTCATAACACACCAATGTTTTAGTTGTTGCTAAGTAGTGTTTACACTAAGGACTTCTCAGCTTCTCATACTGCCCTGCCAGTGAGGAGGGAGTGGGATGTGAGGGGTGGGAAGAACTTGGGAAGATATAGAGCCAGGATAGCCAAAAGGATTTCCATACCATATGATGTCTATTCAGTATACAAACTAGGGGGAAAGCTGGCCAGGGACTGCTGCTCAGGACTGGCTGAGTATCGGTCAGCAGGTGGTGAGCAATTGCACTGTGCATCACTTGTTTCGTATAGTCCAATTATTATTAAGAGGGGAAGAAGGAGGAGTAGCATGTTATCTTCCTTTTCTCGCCTATTAAACTGTCTCAGTGCATGAATTTTACTTTCCATCCAAATCTTTTCCCCATCCTAATGGTGAGGGGAAGTGAGCAAGCAACTGTGTTGCCAACCAAGATTGAACCACAACAGTCTATATGATGTTTTAATCACATATCTCTATCACCTGCACATGCAAAGTTAATTATTAATTAATTTTGTAAAATAGCATATTTCACGAAGCTGGTTAATTGTGTATCTACTGAGGGACATCAGTATTATTTCCTGAATCACAAATTTTCAGCATATACTTTGGGTTCAGGCACTTACACCAAAAATGTATTACATTTGTACAGATTCACGCATATACCCCTGTATAAATCCATATATACATATACAGCTATTGTTCTTGGTATGTATCACTACTTTAAATGATACACTGTGAATTCTTTATTTAGAGGTGAAAATTGCAAACCAGCAGTATACTACACACTTCTGTTATTTGGACACATAGGAATACACAGATGCAATTTCACTTTCACTAGATTCAGTCTCATTATACTTTGTTTTCCTAACTTTCTTCAGTTTCTTCCCCTCTGAAGTTGTAAGCAGCTGAAAGAATATCTGAATTTCAATCCAGAATCATTCTAACCTATAATTAATGTTTAGTTAAAGACAAGTGATCAGGCAGCAATTTTGGAATGCCATGCTCTCCAAACGGCTAATCAGACAACGAGAGCATAGGATTTGCATACTGTAAAACTGACAAGAAGTAACTGTGACACAATTATGTAGATCAGACACCAGCACCAATATGAGCAAAGGGAACTGCACAGCTGGGAAGTAAAAAAAAAAAAAATCTGCAACAAAATACTAGTGACTGCGAGAATTCCTGTCAGTCAGCTCAGGCAGTCTCATTGAGACAGAAAGCAAGTTTATAATTATAGCTTTTTCCACTGAGGTACTCAGCAATAATAAAAGCATTTGAAATAATTCTGCTGTGCTTTCACCAACCTGTGAGCATTTGTCATTTAAGAAGCACAGCTGCTATTTTCAGTTTATTCATTCTCTCATTTTCACTGAGAGTGACTCAGTGTTGTGTCCTACACACACATATAAAATACATACTATATAGTACAAACACATTATTGTATTGGGCAGAATTTGCAGATTGGGAGTGTGGGGCTGCAGGGATGGATCTGAGAGAAGAGATGAGGGTCTATATTAGACACAGACAGTTCCAGCCTACTCCAGCTGACCTGCTGCTGGACACAGATGCATTCACCAGAGGAGCCTGTGGTGTGTCTGCACCCATCAGATCTGCCTCCATGAAAATGTGCATAAATGTCAGTCAGCACCAAGAAAGGAGCCAAAAGGCCAGAGCAACCAGAGAGAGGAGACCTCGCTGAAGTAGGACAGAGAGAACATGACTGACCATAGACTGCAGCCAAAGCAGTTGGCTGAGCAGTGGCGGGAGCCTGAGAGCCTACCCAAGTGGGCATCAAGAGCCGGGATCCTTGGAACACTGACCCAGCCTGCTGCACTGCCCCTGCCTCACCAAATGTACAATGTAATATTTGATGAGACCAAAAGCATGTGTCCAGAGGGAAACGGGTGCTTTCCATAAGGGTTTGTTTTGTTATTATATTTCTTCAGTATCAGAATCAGTAATTAATTTTTAATTGGCAAATAAGTTAAATTGAAATCCCCCAAATCAGTGTGCTGGTTTTGCCTGCAATAATTATATAAATATGGTCTATCTTGGGATCAGGATTGTCATATCCGCTTTCACTCCTGGCTGTTGTGTGTTCAGAAAAGCTTTTCAGAGAGCAAAACAAATTAAAGGCAAAAGCAAGACAAACTAAATTTTGCAGCGCTTACAGTACAGCACAGGTTTCAAGCATGATATGGTTCACTTTTAATTAAATGTGAATTTTATCAATTACTCTGAAGTAACAGTATGTAGCACATTATGTGCAATAGGACTGAATATTCCTCTTTTCTATTGTTTAGGTACACCTGATGTCTGGAATCAGCAACAGATCTTCATTAATCTAACATGTTTGAATTACCTGTATACTCAAGATGAAATCCAGCAGCTGAAACACTGATATCAGACTGAAAATTTAGGTACAGATTATTTGATGTGCTGTTGAGAAGCGGAGGAATAGTTGTTCCTGAAATGAGAAATCAAAATATTACTGAAATGCACAGAAACTGAACTAAATACGTAAGTGTGTGTGTATAAAAAGAGAGAAAGCAAAAAAGAGAAAGGGGGTAAGGGAGAGGGGGAGGTCATATCACCAATTCCACCATATTTTTCCATCATGGATGCTACCAAGTATCTGTCCCTATAAAAGTTTTATTACATTTTCAGTGCACCACAATATCAGAGACATGAACTGTAGGCATTCAGGGAAGCAAGGTCTAATATAAATTTATATTACATGCTTTCATCCAGGAAAAGAGAAATATTCATGAGGGTTTTCATAAAAGCAAGAGCAAATCCTGTATATCAAGAAGCTCTTAACATATTTTGTAGGGCTATTCTTAGAAATGTGATTGATCACCTGTTTGTATTTCAGCAAAAGACAAGACAACAATATTATTGTCTGTGATCTCATTCCATAGACATGAACAAAGCAGAAGAAAGGAAAACAAAACAAATTAAGGCAAATAGAACTGTCATGTTTACATAAAATAAGTATAAAGAATGCATAATTTATTTCTTTGCAGTTTCAAGAGGCATTTTGTTTTTAGACCCTGCTGTTAAGAGTGAGCAGAACCTGAGATTAACAGATATCTACTTTGGGAGCCTCTGAATGTTATTTCATTTCTAACATTTTCAAATATCCAGCTTTATAAAGTCTGCTAAGATATGACTGATTAAATCAGAAAGAATATTACCCATTGTTAATTACAGGAGGAACAAACACACACACAAGAACTAGAAGTACAAGTCCATGGGAGCTAGCAAGATGCATCCGCAAGTCCTGAGGGAACTGGCAGATGAAGTTGCTAAGCCACTATCCATCATATTTAAAAAAGTCATGGCAGTTTAAAGATTTACTTATTGTAAAATCTTCTTAGTCACCTGAATAACTTCCAAGCCTTGGAGCATTGTTGTCAGCACCATCATAAAAGTCTAAGGAATCCCAGTTGTGTTCGGTGGCAAAACTCACCACTTGCACCTATGAAGAAAAATGTGAGGTGAAGAACATAAACTTGTCTCCTCTGTATTCAAGCACAGAGATGATTAAACTGTGGCCTCTGTTGCTTTCACAACTTTTCAGTCATGAAAAGTTGTGAGTTTCTCACACTGTTAAAGAGAATTGGAAATCATAATTAAGTGAATAAAACAGCACTACAACAGTGTTTAATTGCTAATTATGACTTATGAATCCTGTGACCCTTAGTGATAACCACATATTACCTCTGACAAGTCACACAACTGTGAAAATCATCTGGGTATAGAATGATCCCCATGTTAGAAGGACTCTCAGGGGAAGACAAAATGGTATCGTCAACTACTGTAGTTTCTTTGTGATTCTCTCTAGTTTATCCAGAGCTAAAAACAGTTCCACAGTGATGCACACTTCTTCACCTGTCTTGCCATGTTCAATTCTGCCTCAAGGTAACAGCAACCTCCTTTGTTTGGTTAGCTTCACCACTGACTCATCTCCTGACGAGAAGCAGTCACTAGCATGCTAAAAGCAAATGCCAGAACATTCACTTAATTCCTTACAGAGGTGGTAACATCCTTTCACTCATAAGGAGATGTAAAGTTGTAAGCAGATAGACTGCAAGAGGGAGGATATATCTGTTCTCACATAGTGAAAACACTCTCCACGAAACAGAGAAATTCCTGTTCCTGTTTTAGAGGGGAAAGGTTCTGGAGGGCTTTTTTTTTAATTTTATTTAGTGAAATAACTGTTCAATGAAAAGCATTTAAAGAGTGACAGAGGCATGGATAAAACCCCAACCACTCTCAAAAAGGTCTACCTTAGCCACTAAGTTAAAGAATCATGCTTCTTTTAGTGCTCTTTTCCTTCAATTATTCTTTTATTTTTTCCAAAATAGAATAGCTTCAACAGAAGAAATAAGCACTGGTTCCAGTACAACTAGGTAATGAAGTTATTTTTCTAGGTGAAATATACAACTTGGACCTTCTTCTATGTAGAAGGAAAGTTCAGTTTGGCTACCTATTTCTTGGATGGGGGTCTTAAACACTGTACTTATTTGTAGGAATTAGTCAGATACTACAGGGAAAAGACGACTTTTATTTTTAATTTTTTTGAAGTGAAGCAATGGAAAGGCTGTTACTGTTAGCATGTTTTATTACTTGGAGGAGGCCTAGTGGATCTGGTCTCTCAGAAAACTGTAAGGCATGGCTATTTATTTTTTGGTTCACAGGGTATTTAGATGAAACTTAGGTGTTCTGTCAGAAATATTTCTGAAGACTTACAGAATTGGAAGTACAGGCACCTAGGAAACTTTCAGAACAAAATTCAAATTATCAGATATTTTGACTGTGTTTCCAGGGCCAGATTGCTGCTGACCATGCTTTTTGTATTTGTCATAAACCACCTAATTTAAAATATCTATTTTACTGCAACTGATGCTATTTGCTCTAACCTCCCCATGTAGTCAATAAATACAGACATACCTTCAGGCAGTGATTTGGAGCCAGAGTTTGTAGTAGATGTTTTGAATCATCTACTCGAGGTGTCTTTCTGCTCTAACTTCATAAGGAACTACGGTAGATTAATTGCCTTATACAAGGCATTTAAGTTAGGTGCCTGAAGGAAGATCTGGTACATGCTTCATATTTACCTAAATCTATTTTTAAATGTTTGGTTCTCAGTTTAATATAAGACAGCTCAGCATTTACATCTGATCATAGTTTCAACAAATTCAACAACATAATCATACACATCGATAGTGTTATACCTAAATAGCTTAAATTCCATCTATACATTCCATAGAGAAATATGCATTGGTGACACATTTTTTTTATCTCCTTTAAAGCTGGAAAGTGTCTTTTTTACTTTGAAAGAATAAATATTGGTCAGGAAAAATGCCCAGATTTTTTATGCATTAAAAAAAATTGCATTAAAGCAAAAAAATATGCATTAAAGCATTAGCTGCCACAGTATCTTGAATATCCACATTTGCACATATTCTCAGGTTGGACAAAATCAGTCCACATTTTCAAATGCTGCCTCAAGTAGCTGATTTTGACAGTAATAATTACATTTTTACATATGTCTACTAGTTTTTTCTTTCTTATGAAGTGAAAAAAGAATTATGACAACTATTTTTTTTGTCATTAGTAGCTATAATCATGGCAGTCAGGTGAAGTTCCCGACGACTGGAAAAAGAGAAATATAAACCCCATTTTCAAGAAGGGGAAAATGGATGACCCAGGGAATTACAGACCAGTCAGTCTCACCTCTGTGCCTGGCAAAATCTTGCAGTAGATTCTCCTGGAAGGCATGCTAAGGCACATGAAAAACAAGGAGGTGCTTGGTGACAGCCAGCATGGCTTCACTAAGGGGAAATCCTGCCTGACCAATTTGGTGGCCTCCTATGATGGGGCTATTGAACTGATGGACGGGCAGAGCAGTTGACGTCATCTACCTGGACTTGTGCAAAGCCTTTGACACTGTCCCACATGACATCATTGTCTCTAAGTTGGAGAGACATCAATTTGATGGGTGGACCAGTCGGTGGATAAAGAACTGGCTGTCTGGCCGCACGCAAAGAGTTGTGGTCAATGGCTCGATGTCCGGCTGGAGACTGATAACAAGTGGTGTCCCTCAGGGTCCTACAGCTGGGTTAGAGCAATCCCAGGCACAGCTACAGGTTGGGCAAAGAAGAGATTCAGAGCAGCCCTGCGGAGAAGGACTTGGGGGTGTTGGTTGATGAGAAAATGAACATGAGCCAGCAGTGTGCACTCGCAGCCCAGAAAGCCAACTGTACCCTGGGCTGCATCAAGAGCAGCGTGACCAGCAGGTCGAAGGAGGTGATCCTGCCCCTCTACTCTGCTCTTGTGAGACCTCACTTGGAGTATTGCTTGCAGTTCTGGTGTCCTCAACATAAAAAGGACATGGAACTGTTGAAACAAGTGCAGAGGAGGGCCATGAGGATGATCAGGGGACTGGAGCACCTCCCGTATGAAGATAGGCTGAGAAAGTTGGGGCTCTTCAGCCTGGAGAAGAGAAGGCTGCGTGGAGACCTCATAGCAGCCTTCCAGTATCTGAAGGGGGCCTACAAGGATGCTGGTGATGGACTATTCATCAGGGACTGTGGATGACTTTCTGGCAAAGAACGGCCATGTACCCAGATCAGCAAGTGCCTACGTGGAGTTCGACATGAACCAAGGAACAACAAAAGGTGAAGGAGGATGGGAGCGAGGCACTGGGAGTGAGAATCCCAGCAGGATAAGAAGGAGCTGGAATTTACTGAGTTGATAAATTGAGGACTGTTGGAAAACTTTGAAGGTCAGGTTCTCACACCTGTGCTTAACCAATTATATGTTAGTTGTTAAGGGCCTCACAGATATGTATCCAATCACAATGGGCCAAGTTAGTGCAAACAACTTTAAGAAATAGTATATAAAGAGTTAGTTTTCTATAATAAATGCCTTTGTTTGATCACATTGATCTCCGACTGAGTCCATTCCGCGACAAATGGCTCCAAACAGGCTTTTTCACATTGAAAATGAAGAAAGCAGTGCCGCAAGGAAGTCGTTCCGGCAGGACCAGGATTCATCCGGCAGGACTGGGATCCGGCAGGACCAGAACGAAATGGAGCCTTTGATCCCGGGAGGCAGAAACCTTGGAATGGAACGGAGCCTTTGAGCCCAGGAGATACTACAGTGGAATTCAGGTGAGCAGCCGAGGAAAAGGATTAAAATGGGGACTCAATTGGGTAAAGAAGCAGCAATACTTAAGCTCTTCCAGCATATCCTCTTTATGAGAGGAACAGAGTATGATGACTCTATGTTGGAAAAGTTCTTGCTCTGGAGTAAAGAGAAAAACTTAATCCAGGGGGTTGGCGAAGCCTTTGAGCTTGGGACTTGGGAAAAGATGGGGGCACGCTTGTGGGACGAAATTACCCTTGGGTCTAAAGAAGCAAAATCTCTAGCTACCCTGTGGCAGTTACTAAAAGAAACTATATCCACAATGAAGGTCGAGGAATAAGTAGTAAAGTCTGCTTTTACGGCTTTTTCTGACACCTTCACAAAACCATGGGGGACCGGCTGCTGTGGGTCCGACACATGACGCCGTAGCTAAGGGGGAACTCCCTCCCGCTTCAAGCGCAAAACATCTGGTTCGAAAGCTTGTGCGCCCTAGAGTGCGAATGTTTGCGGATCCAGCACATCTTCCCTATCCTGTGCTGACAACGCCTTCACCGGCCACAGCAATAACTAGTGACTGGGATTTTGAAAAGGATGATGTACCGCCAAAACATCCTAACTCGAATCCTTTTTGTGCCACTACCATCCCTGAGCCCAGCCCCCAAATTCCCCCGCCTGCCTCTCACGTCGACGCCGGCCCCCCCGCCCCTCACGCCACCATCACAGCTCCCCCCCCACCTTATGACCACTTTTACACCGCCGCCACTCCTCCACCACCTGATGCAGAGGAATGAGAACCTCCAGAGGAGGACAGTGAGACTCCGAATTTATACCCACCTGTACCATGTACACCATCGTTAGCGTTGCCCCAACTGGGGCCAAAAAGTGAGCAGGACTGGGGGCAGTGGACTAAGCTTTTAGATAAAAAATTACAGGAGCTACGAGACCAATTGGAGCAAGGAGAGAGGGGCACAAATCAGAGAAGTTAAACAAGGTTAATCCTTTTGCTACGCCCTTGCCACCTGCCTCGAAGCCCCCTCTGCAAGCTAACCCTAGTGCCTTGAGATGGCGGGGTCTTATTCAAGACGCAATCATAGACAGCACGGTTCTACCGATTGACATTCTCGCTGCATTTCCAGTTATTACGAATGCTCAGGGACAAACCCAATGGACTCCTATGGAGTGGAAAATCATAAAGAAACTTAAGGGAGCAATTTCTCAATATGGCTTGTCTTCTCTGTATACACAACAAAAGTTAACTGCTTTGTTTTGTAGTATGGTCTTAACTCCCAATGATTGTCTTAAGGTAGCTTCAGGCCTGTTAACTCCTTCGCAGCTATTACATTTTAAAAGTGGGTTTGAGGAGCTTGCTGAAAGAGCCACTGATGATAATTTGGGTCACAATCCTAATGATCCCTTACATGGTGTTACATACGAAATGTTAATAGGGAAGGGACAATTTCACCCTGATGCAGTACAGGCTCATATGAGAACCGAGGTGTTACAGCAAGTGCAGCAATTGGCCTCAGCTGCTTTGAAAGCTGTGCCAGAAGCAAGAAAAGCTAATCCCTCCTATATGTCAATAAAACAGGGAATTAATGAGCCATATATGCAATTTATTGATAGATTGATGGCAGCTATTGAAAAGAATATTGATTTGGCACCTAATGGTAAAGAATCTGTGCTTATGTCCTTGGCCGTGGAAAATGCTAACCCAGCTTGTAAGCATATTTTACAAGTTTTACTGAAATCTGCTGGCTTGCAGGAAATGATGGACGCTTGTTCTAAGATGCTAGCAGAAATAATCACATAGCCGGATACGTTTGGAAAACAGAAGATGATTGGAAGAAACAGAAAATACCTGGTCACTCTACAGATTCCTTACAAACGTTAGAACTAAGTGTTATTGTTGTGGTATTTCAACGATGGCCTGATATTCCGCTTAACATTGTCTGTGATTCTTTGTATGTCATAGGAATTGTTCAATGTCTAGAGAGGGCAATTTTACAGGAAGTTATTAATTGCAGGTTATGGACTTTGTTGAAAACTCTGTTACATCTTGTAGATAATCGTAACTGTAAATATTTCATTATGCATATTCACAGTCATTCGGGCCTCCCAGGGAGCCTTAGTGATGGTAATGACAAAGCAGATAAATTAGTTGCTCCAGCTTGGGCAGGACCACATCTAGATATTTTTCAACAAGCCCGAGCATCTCATGCCTTCTTTCACCAGTCAGCAAAAATGTTAGTTTGCCAGTTTGGCTTGTCCCTGACAGATGCCCGAGGCATTGTACAGTCTTGTCCTGATTGTCAGACCCAGACAATAGGCATAGGCCTTGGAGTCAATCCTCGAGGTCTCCAACCTCTCCAACTTTGGCAGATGGATGTAACCCATGTATCATCTTTTGGAAAATTGAAGTATGTCCATGTTACTATCGACACCTTTTCTCACTTTGTTTGGGCTACCCCGTGACTGGCGAAACCGCACGCCACATAATCACGCATTTGCATGGCTGTTTCACAGTTATGGAAGTACCTTTACAGCTTAAAACGGATAATGCATCTAGCTATACTTCTTCAACGCTGTCTAAATTTTTAAATAATTGGGGCATTGCTCATATCACTGGTATTCCTCATTCTCCTACAGGTCAGGCTATTATTGAACGTACACATCAGACCTTGAAACAATTGTTAGAAAAATAAAAAACAGGGGAAGAAGGGCTTACCCCAGCAGCAAGAATACAGAAAGCTGTGTATGTTATGAACTTTTTGAGATTGGTAGGAGACTCTAGTGACCCTCCTGCTGTAATACATGGTCAAGCGATAGGGTCAGGTTTTGTGAATAAGACTCAGGATATACTGGTCCAGTATAAGGATCTGGAAACTGGTACCTGGAAGGGTCCTGTGGAAGTAAAACTAACTGGAAGAGGATATATGTGTGTAATCACAGACTCTGGTCTGCGTTGGGTACCAGCTCGATGGGTGAAACCTTGGAAGGAGCCAGCGTTGCCAAAAGAAGCCAGAACACCCTCATTGCCGAAGAATGAATCGGCTGGATGACAAGGCACGAGCCAGGCTTCACGCCTAGAATTTTTGAAGGACAGTTTGAGCTGCAGAGATGGGTATTGAAGCAGAAGAAGCAGATACGCATTATTCAGTTTGAATGTTCAAAGCCCTTACTGGTGCCATACAAATGGCAGATTCCTCCTGAGCATTGGGAGGGGACTAAGCGAAGGTGTGCTAAGCGATTTGCTTAGAAGCATGAAGATAGACATAGTCATAAGTGTAAATAGAACCTTCATTCTTTCAATATTCATGTTTATGTTACAGATAGCTATACTACTTTTAAGGCTAATGCTTATGTAGATCTGTTAGAAAAGGTAGTTAATTATACGCAAGTGAAAAACTGTTGGGTGTGTGGAAATGCAGAGCAATTTAATGCACCATTATTAGGAGTCCCTTTAAGTAAATGGGCAAGTCTTAACCCTTATAGCCTTTTGAACACGTTATATGAGTACCGTGGCGGACTGTGGACTTGGGACCCCATATACAACTCATTTGATAGTCTTTCTGTGATCCACATGTACTAGAAGATGGCAAATATAAGTATATCCACGTTTCTATCAACCCTTGGAGACTTTTATGGATATTGCTGACCACTTCTTCCGATATAGGCTGGCCACCTGCATCAGAATGTGTGTGCATTTTGGTCAGTGTAAAGGCCCAAGGCTCATGTGACGGAGGCAGAGCCTCTGCAGGGATGCCCACTAAATTTGAGCCTGCCACCTTACACTGCGATGATGCTTCTTGGAGCTGGTTTCTTGATTGTCTTCACGGGGTCCTTACGCCATGTTCTGTATGAGGGACCATGTAGTGGGAGTAATGATTGTCTGGGTTTTGTGTTTCAAATATTGTAATTGTATGGAGTTTGCTTGTGGGATCCCATGCATGTGTGTGTGTGTGTGTGTGTGTTGAGAGCAGACGGTGTTCTGTGTATTTTATTGCCGTGTATTTTTCAATGTATTCAATGCATGGTTATGAATGCTACAAAGCACGTTTGGCTTGTGTAAAAAGAAAAAGGGGGAGATGTGGATGACTTTCTGGCAAAGAACGGCCATGTACCCAGATCAGCAAGTGCCTACGTGGAGTTCGACATGAACCAAGGAACAACAAAAGGTGAAGGAGGATGGGAGCGAGGCACTGGGAGTGAGAATCCCAGCAGGATAAGAAGGAGCTGGAATTTACTGAGTTGATAAATTGAGGACTGTTGGAAAACTTTGAAGGTCAGGTTCTCACACCTGTGCTTAACCAATTATATGTTAGTTGTTAAGGGCCTCACAGATATGTATCCAATCACAATGGGCCAAGTTAGTGCAAACAACTTTAAGAAATAGTATATAAAGAGTTAGTTTTCTATAATAAATGCCTTTGTTTGATCACATTGATCTCCGACTGAGTCCATTGTGCGACAAGGGACTGTAGTGAGAGGACAAGGGGTAACGGGTTCAAACTTAAACAGGGGAAGTTTAGATTGGATATAAGGAAGAAATTCTTTACTGAGAGGGTGGTGAGGCACTGGAATGGGTTGCCCAGGGAGGTTGTGAATGCTCCATCCTTGGCGGTGTTCAAGGCCAGGTTGGATGAGGCCTTGGGTGGCATGATTTAGTGGGAGGTGTCCCTGCCCATGGCAGGGGGGTTGGAACTAGATGATCTTAAGGTCCTTTCCAACCCTAACTATTCTATGATTCTATTCTATAAAGCAAAGCTTAGTTGTGAAAAATAATGCAGTAAAAATGATATGAAGACTTCTGACTTACTGATCCTGTATTCAGTTTACTATACCTGAGACTTTATCTTCCACATATAGCCCTGAAAATCAGATAGGATTCAAAGGATGAAGCATGAATACCACATTTCATGACTGTCCTGCTTTAGTTACAATATTAGACTTTCTAGAGATATAGTTAAAATAATACAGGGTATGCCCTGAAACTGCCGTGCTGTCATTACATTTATAAAAGTATAAGTGAATAACTTATTCAGTTAGTGACAATATAAAGGAAGGATGGCTTTTCACTAGCTCAGGAAAAAAAAGAATTGGGAGAACTAGAAAAAAAAAAAAACAAACCAGTAAATATCTCTTTTCATTGTAACTCTGGAGCAAAAGAATATCATGCAGATTAGACACCTAACTTAAAATAAGTTAGTAATTTAATCAGTCTGTGATGAGAGACAATACTTCCAAAAAGCAACAGTGACTGCCTAAACCAGGAAGTCAATTAATGTGCAATTTAATTCCTCTGAACTACTCTCTTAGCGTTTAACTTCCATTACTGATTGTGTAAGAAATCTTATAGCTTTAGTCAACCATTTAAATGAAGTAGTGTTCCTCAAAATCAATCTCAAAACTGATTTAAGTTATTAAATATTATTGTTAATGGACTTAGCTTAATGGATACTTTGCTGCTATGTGTTCCATGTCTTAATTTAAGTAAGTAAACAAGAATTCTGCCAGTATATTAAAGGAGGAATTCCCATCTCATGCTGAAACATACTGGAGCGTCTTTATACCACGATGAACTTCCATAACTATAGAGTAATTAAGGAGAGTTTCTAGGAAAACATTTATAACTTGTCCATTGAAACAACCCACTTAATTTCACTCTGTTAGAAGAGATTTATCCACTTTGGGGAAAAAAAAAAATCACAGGAAAGCCTCTTAATTTCCTCTGGTTTACAAGGAGTCACTGACGTATTGAAATAAATAATTTTAAAGTATTGGTGATTTTCTTTTAAGCAAAAAAATTACAAGTGTATCTTTTAAGATTTCTGTAGTTCTTACAACTTCTAACAACTGTTGGAATAAAAATGATGTGTAATAAATTCCACTGTGAGAATCATTAGTGAGATAGAAAAATGTATGAATAAACGATCTTTTCATAGTCTTGCATCAGGAAAAACAGCCTTAGATGTGATGATAACAAGCAAATTGCAAGTATACTTACTTGAATCCCAGCTCCCTCTGGTACTGTGATCTTCCACACACAATTCAGGTTGTTGTCATAAGGCTCAGGGTAACCAGGAGACAAAATGGTCCCTTTGCGCTTTGTCAAAATTCCACCACAGGGCACTGTAAGGAAACGTGTAAGTCAAGAAAAGAAGTATGAAGCTTCAGAAGTGAGAACAGTTATTATAAAAGCTTACAAAATATTCAGCATACCATGGCTGAAAACTTTTTTTAAATTTGTGCCACATTAAAAAATTTATATTTGCCTCAGGAAAATAAAATCTTGTATCTCAAAAACCTTCATTTCCTACTAGTTTTCTACCCGGCAGAATCATGCTCATAATTCCCTTACTTGTCTGACCTTTAACAAAATTAAAACCAGTCTGTTATTTCTAGGGTTTAAGAATGAAGTTTGAACAATTATGTATTGTATTAGTATTAAAGTTCAAAACATGTTGTAAAAAATGGTATGTTCTTTCTTAATATTGTTGCTATGATGCTTTCTAAATAATTAATAGCATCAGTCTCAACTGCTTGACTCTTTGTGTATATGAATTAACCCATTACAGACAACGGATCTATCACATTAGTTAGTAAATTGGTATGTGTTTGCAAGACTGCACTCACCGTATCCATGCCCATAGATAAATAGAATCATAGAATCATAGAATAGTTAGGGTTGGAAAGAACCTTAACGCCTAGTTCCAATCCCCCTGCCATGGGCAGGAGCGCCTCACCCCAGACCATGCCACCCAAGACTGTCCTGTCCAGCCTGGCCTTGGACACTGCCAGGGATGGAGCGTTTACCACTTCTTTGGGCAACCTGTTCCAGTGCCTCACCACCCTCTCAGTAAAAAACTTCTTCCTTATATCTAACCTGAACTTCCCCTGTTTAAGTTTAAATATATTACTCCTATCACTGCAGTTGCTGATGAAAAGTCCCTCTCCAGCATCCTTGTAGGCCCCCTTCAGATACTGGAAAGTGGCTATGAGGTCTCTAAGCAGCCTTCTCTTCTCTAGGCTGAACAGCCCTGACTTTCTTAGCCTGTCTTCATACAGAAGGTGCTCCAGCCCCCTAATAAAAGTGTTATGTGTGAAACAGGACAGAGGCATTCAGTATCACCAAGTTTATCTTCTAAATATTCAACTTGAATGCATCTTGTCTAGATCATTTTAATAGGGACAAAGAATATTACAGCTTAATCTAGATACGGATACTCTATATTTAAGAAGTTGAAGGAAAAGATTAATGAGATGGTTTATCAAAACCATTAGAAGCTAATGTATCACTTCCATGCAGTGCTACTAAGTTCTGAATGGATTTCATTAGATATAAATATGAAGATTTAGAAAATAGGTAGGAGAATGCAACTTACCTTAATACACAATACTGTAGCTACATTTTGTGTGGTATATAATTGATAGAATTTGTTGGGAACTACATGGCTAAACTAAAGGTCAGTGTCACTTAAAATGTTTCAATAATTACTCATAATAGGATGAACAGACAGAACAATTGATGTCTACTATTTGTAAGGAAATACTCTAGCATTCACTAGAGTTAAGACAATTTAATACGGTCATGTCTACCACTTCAATTATTAAACTGATTTAGTTCAATGTAATCTTCACCTCATATATATTTTGATTGGCACAGTAATTTTCACACATAAGGTGACCTGTAACCCTTTCTCAGTTCAGCTTGTCTAGGGACAAATAGCATTGTCTTCCACAGGCTAAATTGTATACTAAAATATCAATAATATACTGTGATCAATGGTCAAAATAATTATTTCAACACTATGTTGAGTTGTCATATCTGAAAAAAAAAAGGAATACGTTTCAAGAGGATAAATGGTACAAAATCTGTAATCACTGAGAATAAATGAAACATATACTTCATCTTCTGATTGATATATAAATTGTGGTTCTGTGTCTGTGCCTGAAACAGTCTAAATAAACATTATTTGTGTATAATAGCTGGTTAATCATATTTTATTAATATTACCTCAGGGTACGTACTCTTGCTCTCTAGCAACAGCTTAGTATTTTTGAGAAAAATCTTGTATTTTATTGAAAAGTATTCAGACTCTACCATGCTTATTAGCACAAAAGATACAAAATTAACCTGATGAAAAACAATGTTCTCTATTTCCCTTACCTCCCACTCATGTAAAACTCTTCTTATGTAATTCTTAATGCTCATAATGTCTTTTTGTAATGAGTTAGGATAATTTTTATAAAAAAACTCTTCTCTATCAGGAAAACTAAAGTAACTTTAACTCATACATGACTAGGAATGGAGTTTTTCAGATGTCTTGATCTTCAAAATGAATACTTTTTAAAGTATTCAGTTTGCATAAAATTAATGTATAATGCAGTCAGTACTGCAACAAATGTTACAAGTGGAAAAATTCGGTGGCATTGCAAGAACATTTATGCAAATGATAATCAATTTTAATTCATTTATAAACAACTGGGGGTTTCCCATATAAAAAAACCAAGCCAAGCTCTAATAAAACTTAATATGCAAATATGCCATATTTGCCCTTGACATAAACCTATGGAAAAATGTACCATTTGAATTTTATCTCTGTATTGTGCAGCTTTTTCAGCACAATCACCAGATTTCCAATTGGTGCAAATCAGCTTTATAAATGTCAATGGATGCACATTAATTTGAAATTTTAATTCTGATAATTTAATCTTTTATGACTAGAAGCAAAGTGCATTTTCTGATCTGAAATAGTACTTTTTTCTGACAAATAATGAAATTTTAGTGCAACTACTTCTAAATCTTTAAAATAGTAGTGTTCTTTATAATAGCTTGCAATATCTCATTAGAGATCTGCAAGTTGAGAGCATCTTAGATTTGCAAGCAGTCAGGAAACAAACTCATATTTTTGAGTCTTGATTAAGGGACAGACAGGCACTGTCACTGATGTTAGTAAGAGAAGCTAGCATGTAATTTATAGCAGCAGAGTTTGTTCATAAAACTTGTGAAATGTCACAGCAAGGTTGCAATAGAAAGGGGAATAAAATCTTAACCTTGAATGAAGGAGAAAGTGAATAAAAGTAAGGAAGAATAAAATATTGTGCAGATAACATAGAAGGAACACGCTCAGCTAGAGAGAATGGTTTACACTTTAGTCAGTAATTAGTTCTACTAAAGAGACTTAACAACTCACCAACACATGTAGGGAGTGAATCATTCCACTGTGCCAATGCATTTGGTACTGTATCACATCTAATTGCTGTTGACCCGTGGAGGATATAGCCTGGATTACACTCAAAAAGAACCAATGACCCAACTGCAAATTCATTTCCAATCCTTTTTCCAAACCTTGGTTCAGGCACAGAGCTACACTGTGTTGCACTTGTTCTTGGAACAGCTGCAAACATACAAACAACTATGGATTCTTCATTTTAGATTTGGTGGACAAATACAGATTTTGAACCACAAATATTCAAAATGACTGGAAGAAACACATGGTTATTTGACAGTTAAAGAGTATTTTCACAATCCCCAAATGAATCTTCACTATATGGATGGCATACTTCTTTGATGTCAGAGCTTTTATTTAGAAGTGCATAACACTGATACTCTTGCCAAGATTAAAAGCAATGCATAAAATCCACACTGAAACCTTTCTAAAATGGCTCTGAAATACAACTATGAAATATTCAGCTAATACATGGTTTAAAAATAATGTTTTCTGTGTCAGATCATAGAATCCTAGAATCATAGAATAGTTAGGGTTGGAAAGGACCTTAAGATCATCTAGTTCCAACCCCCCTGCCATGGGCAGGGACACAACACACTAAACCATGCCACCCAAGACCTCATCCAACCTGGCCTTGAACACTGCCAAGGATGGAGCATTCACAACCTCCCTGGGCAACCCATTCCAGTCCCTCACCACCCTCTCAGTAAAGAACTTCCTTCTTATATCCAATCTAAACTTCTCCTATTTAAGTTTGAAACTGTTACCCGTTGTCCTGTCACTACAGTCCCTGAAGAATAATCCATCCCCAGCATTCTTGTAGGCCCCCTTCAGATACTGGAAGGCTGCTATGAGGTCTCCACGCAGCCTTCTCTTCTCCAGGCTGAATAGCCCCAACTTTCTCAGCCTATCTTCATACGGGAGGTGCTCCAGTCCCCTGATCATCCTCATGGCCCTCCTCTGGACTTTTTCCAACAGTTCCATGTCCTTTTTATGTTGAGGACACCAGAACTGCACACAATACTCCAAGTCAGGTGTCACGAGAGCAGAGTAGAGAGGCAGGATCACCTCCTTAGACCTGCTGGTCACACTCCTTTGGATGCAGCCCAGGATACAGTTGGCTTTCTGGGCTGCGAGTGCACACTGCCGGCTCATGTTCATTTTTTCATTGACCAGCACCCCCAAGTCCTTTTCATTTAATAAATATTTGCATCTATTCCTGAGGACTTCTAAATGTGTATTCTGATTGTCAGCTCATGATTTAAATTTAAGGAAAGAATGAATTGCAGTTGCAACTATTGATGTATAAGGCCAATAATGTAAACCAAGAAAAAGTATCTTAATAACAGTAAGATCACTGATTCACTCACAGCTAGTAACACAGTTATTTATATTAAAATTGAGAGATAAACCAGTTCGAGCAAACAGATGGATCTAGCATTCATTAGTCAATTAGATCAGCAAACAGAAACAGCTGCTTCATATAACTGTATTCTTAAATTTGAAACCTCCCTTATGCTTCTTAAATATTTGATTTAAAATTTAAAATACAGATAAAAGAATGGTCCTAAACACTTTTCAAAACATGCAGAAATAGTGAAAGCTATGATATTGCTAACAGGCTATTATTTTCCTTCCCATTCTCAGTCTATTACTCTCTGATGATTTAAAATTTGTGATGAGAGAATAAACGTACACATTTTTCCAGATTTTCTCACCTTGGTAAACAAAATGAAATCCTTTAGCTGTTATCGGTCCAACTGAAGTAAATCTAACTGTGATCTGGTTACCTGAGCTCAATGGAAGGGATTCACCTACTCAAACAAAGCAAATACAAAGCTATCATAACCACTTTTTACTAAGGAAGCATTCAAAATACTTGTCAACATGTTTGCAGCTAGAAATAATCCTCCTAACCCCCTGTTCTGCTTCAGTACACTTTGCAAGATACATGCAATTTCAGTATTTTATACTGGCAGTATTACTTTGTTCTAGAAAAGGGGGACAAAACTCATCTCAGGTATTAGGAATATTTGTTGTTCATTTCCTTTACCAAAAAAAAACCCCCAAACCCGGTATGTCTTTCAACTGAGTCACATATAACCTATATGGTTTTACTTTGCTACAAACATACAGTGCTTTAAAATATATAATACCCATTCCAGATTGCTCACTATATAAAAATCATAAAGGCACAGAGTAAGAAGTCCAAAACACTCACTATAATAACTAAGTTCTAGAAGAAAAAAAAAATCTAAAAATACAGATTCAATTTTACTTCATTTTATTCAATAATGCAATGAGGGTTGAGTGTTTAGGCTTTTAGTTAAAAATTTTGATTTAATATTTTTGCCTGAATTGAATCTAATAGATTGGGTTTTTTTCCTGACTTCACTATCTTTCTAGGTTTATAAAAATAAAAACATTTTAATAAGAGTTCTATTAAAGGATACCTGAATGAGATCCTGAGAGAGAGGATAACAAAGATGACTGCAGAGTAGGGCCATCATATACTTCAACTACATCATGGAGTGATGTCTGGAAAAATACAAACTGGCCAAAAACCACTGATGAAGCAGGAAGGAGCAAAAGCAAGAGACACCAATGCCCAAAGAAAGGGTAACAGAGTAAGAAAGGACAAGGAAAACAGGGGAAAAAAAAAAAAAAAAAAAAAGAAAGAGAACAAAATGCATTAATATATTGTTTTAAATATAAGTAAATTAAAATTATATATAATGATTATCTGCTCTGGTATTTAAAGTTATCTTTCATACCATTACAGCAGTAAATGAATAATAAATGCAATTTTATATATATATATATATATATGAAAGAGACAATGAAGGCACACAAACATACATATATTCATTAAAAGATTATAGCAATTAGGAAACAAACCCATTTTTCTGCTGTTTAATATACTTGAAAATTCTCTGTTCACCACCACTCAATTCACAGCTAAATTCTCATTGCAATATCTTCCTTTATAATTCTAGGTGTCTTGCATTTTATGAATTTATTCTGTTAAGTCTCTGTATCACAGAATCACAGAATTTTTAGGGTTGGAAGGGCTCTCTGGATATCCTCTAATCCAACATCCCTGCCAAGGCAGGGCCACCTAGAGCGGGTTATAAAGGAATGCGTTCAGGTAGGTTTTGAGTGTCTCCAGAAAGGGAGACTCCAGAACCTACCTGGGCAGTCTGTTCCAGTGCTCTGCCACCCTCAATGTAAAGTTCTTCCGCACGTTGAGTTGAAACTTCTTGTGCCTTAGTTTATGGCCATTGCTCCTTGTCCTGTCACTGGGCACCACTGAAAAGAGTCTGGCACCTTGCTCCTGGCACCCACCTTTGAGATATTTATAGGCATTAATGAGATCCCCTCTCAGTCTCCTCTTTTCTGGATTAAACTGGCCCAGCTCCCACAACCTGTTCTCATGAAAAGAGATGCTCCAGGCCCTGATCATCTTTGTGGCTGTCCACTGGACACTCTGAAGTAGCTCCTTGTCTTTCTTGCACTGAGCCCAGAACTGGACACAGTACTCCAGAGTAAGTTTTACTTACCCTTTACTTACGTTGGAATATTTATTTTTTTATTAAGAACATTAACATTCAGTGCATCTTTACCTTTGTGAAATAAATGAGCAACTGATCCAAAGCAGCAAACACTTTTCAGAATACACATACTGAATCACAAGTTATTTTTTGAAGTCATACTACTAGGACAACTCAATTGAAGAATGTTATTTTTGCACTTCAGTTCAAAGGTCTGTGAAACACATTCCCATCACAGGTGTTTACACTTGCAAAAAAAGAAAAAAAATAACTGTTTGGATTAATTCTGGCCCCAGTATCTACAAAACATTTACACCCTAATTTTATCGCCATTGCTAGCAAAGGAGGGGAAAATGACTTACAGACCATAAAAATAAAAAAAAATAGAAGCAGTTATATATATGTAAGTACTAGAACAGCTATAAAGAGTAACAGAACCAGTTCTAGTTCATTATCCAGGTTAGACATTTGGGGATAAATAGTCTAATGCGTTGCTACTAGACTGTATTTATTCACCATATGTTCTATAATATCTTTATCTGGTATATTTTGTTACAAAGGATGAAGCTAGGCACTTACAATTCCTCCAATTCATACATCCTTAAAGCATTAAAAATATTCTATTAAAAATGTAATGCCTTCAAATTGCCCTTTTTTTTTGACTGACTTAAAAAAAAAAAAAGGCAGTTCCACCTGGCTAACTAAGGATCTTGTCATACTCTCTTTTCAAGAAGAAAAGAAATTACTTTTTAAAGAAAACCTTTTTATACTTACTAAAATTTCAAACAAAAGTAATTTTAAAATTGATACACTTCTGAATATTTTTTTGTCCTAATTTAGGAGGAACCATAAGATGCCAAATTACATCCAGCATTTTTTCTTCAAATTAAACATTGAATTTTTTTTTTTACTAGATCTGCTTATTTTTAATAATATTTAATTTCAATAATATTTAGCAGCAGTCAAATCTTCTCTTTGGTGTTGCTAAAGATAACTAACAAAGTTAATCCAAGTAAATTTTTTTATCACATTTGCACTTTTATTAAATTTAATTTTCATACACAATGAATCTGATTTTGCTATTCAGCCAAGTAAAGGTCCTTGGGACTTCCAATGCTATTTCCCATTTTGAATTAAGTTGCAAACTGTATACGGAAAATTCAGGCAAGTGCTGAAGTGTAACTTAACAATCACATGTAACTATTATCAAGAGCTGTATCCTTGGAAAATTAAAACAGAATTAATAAGCTATATTTGTGTTGTAATGGGTTATCATAAAATATTTATACAGCAATTATACAGTATAGTGAGAGAAATTCAAAGGTCTGCTTCTGCATTTCATATTTCAAGATTGCTGTTGCCTCCAGTTTTGTCTGAAGCACCTTCTTCTCTAAAAGCATAACACAAGAAAGTGAACAAATATGTGACTTGAAATCAGCCATTTTGAAAAGAGAAAGCTCCACAGATCACCTGTGGTAACTTTTTTTTCACTGTCAGTTGAGTATTTCTTAATAAAACACAGATAAAATCTGAGAAGGTAACCAAAAGTTATCATGTTAGAAATAAAATACGTTATGAAGAGTTTTAAGGTGATTAGTATGGCTGAGACATGACAAAGTACTGACAAATAGCAGCTGCTAGCAGAAAGCAGTTAATATAAAACAGCAGTATACTCAGGTAAGGGGTTTTGAGTCCACTGCTTTATGATCAATTTAAGTTCAAGTGAATCCTCTTTTTGTGTCAGGATACTTCTTTTTTATTAAATCATCTGTGAAATACTGTAATGCATCTGATGATCAGCTGAGATTGTCACAAGAAGGGAAATTCTGACTTTTAGAACAGTTCATTATTCCTGTTTTCTGTGGATTATTGTTGTCTGCACATTTGGCATGTATTCACTCTCTTTATTTTTTACTGTTTGAAAATAATTTTCTTACTAACAATCCATGGCAAATGTAATTTGAAGACAAAAAATATCTGCTTCAAAATTAACAAAACCTGATAAAATATAAACATGAGCATTCAGTATAATCTGTACAATCTGCCCTTGGAAAACTCATTAAAATACTATTAGCCAGTCCAAATAAGGATCAAATCACTTTAACTGACAAAATTGGGGGTTGATATATAAGTGCACTACAGACTAGACGTCAAAATAAGGCTAGTGACGGGTGTATGTGTAAACCACTAGAAGAGGTATTCCTACTGACATGAGTAAGGGTAGGGAATTGCTTACCTGCAGCAGACAATTATTAACAAGAGTGACTGAGCAAATGGAACTATATAATTGATATAACGATACAAAAATATTAGATATAAAAATTAACAGAAAATATGAAAGAACTTAAAAGATGCTAAAGCTGTTATATTAATTACGGTATATACTATCTACAAAAATAATAAAAAAAATAATATGTTGTAACTGTTATGTAATACAGAACCCTGAAGGAAACATCACTCCATATCACCTTTTCTGTAAATAGGTATGTTTCAATTTGACAAAACTGAAATTCAAGTATCTATTATTATTTGTTTAAATAGGTAACAATGGCTTATCTACCCCTATGGACAGCAGCTTACCATTTTGAAAACTTTTAAAGCTCTGAGGATTGATTGTATACCTAAAATGTCGAATTTATCTCATTTTGTCTAAGCTACTTAAAATTTATATAGTTTGTGGGGACTTATTTTCTTGAATATTTTCTTGAAGAGGAATGAGTCATGCTCTGGAGGGACCTATCTTTATCCATTAACTAGAGTGAAACCTAGACAACTATTGTAAACTAGATATTCACCTTTTAGATGGCTGATGAAAGCTGAGATGAGCCTCATCCATAATATTTTGAACCTTACAGACACAAATTTATTTTTCTTTTTGCCTTACAAAGCAATCTTTTAAATACTTCAGTATAAACTGAAGACCTTAAATTATATCCCACTAAATAAAAAAAAAAAAGTGTGTTAAATAAACAAATGTGTTTTTACCTGTGCACAAGCTGAGATAACATGTCATGTGTACAGCAATAGAAAACGTTTCCTCCAGAGTATACTGTTTTGTTCTTAAGAAGGAAATAAGGACATATGTTGTGAAAAAAAAAAAAAAGGCAGAGGCCTAGAAGACCATAAGTTGCTTTTTCATCCAATATAAAAATCAAAGTATTCAATAATATACTGACAGAGAATTTATCTTTAATATCATTTATAATACCATATTTTCTCTTGTGTACTTTTGAAAATGAAAGAATAAGACTATTGCAAAATGTACTTTAAAATACCTAAAAATCAATGACACATTCAAATACTAGTAAATTAAATTAGGTTTTCCTTCAATTAATGAGATTCAACAACTATAATTAACAGAAGGTGTTCAATACAAAGTAAGTATCCATAAGACAAGAAGTGTTAAATTATGACAAGCTGTTCGTGTTACAAGTTTCTAGGGCATTAACTGGCTAGAAGCACCCCTGCTTCTAACGAGAGAACTTCACAAACGGTTCACTAATGTTTGCTTAGTTGTGTCTTATTGTGCTGCTAATGTATGTTCTTATCACATACAGATCACATTTAGCTGCTGCTTTAAAAACAAGTTGGATATAATTTTATCCAATCTTGTGGCATACAATCTGTAAAACAGTAACTGTTAGTGAAAACACAGTTCACAAATATTATCTTTTTGTGTGTTCTGCTCAGTATGGAGAACAATGACTAAACTTCCAGTCAGAAAACAGATTGTCTGCTGAATAAGGAATCAGAAAAAAATCAGACATCACAGGCTGGACTATTCAGTGTTAACATGCATGTTCTTTCATTTAGTTTCATTCAGTTCCTATAAAATACGGGTACAAAAAGAACACTTAGAAAAACAGACAGAATAATAATAAGGCCAAATGAGGGGAAAAAAAAAGAATTTGTGAAAGCTGGAGAAAAGTACAAAAGAAAAATAGATATACATATGAAAAATAAATTTCAAATCAGAATACAAGTATATACACTGAATGGAAAAAAAACCCAAAACTATTACATATATGATGAAGATATTTTCTAAAACCTGTGGCATGCTGGCAAGCTTTTGAATACTTCTTTTTTCCACTCAGATCATGACACTGCATTTAAAAAGAAGAAGGCCTCCTGTGGCATTTGCTTAAGACTTACTATTTTTTTTTCTTGTTCATTGGAAGAAGGTCAGTCTCAAAGTTTTGAGTGAAAATATAACTGAAATATAAACCAAGGAAAGGAAGTTGAAATTATAGTACAACCCTAGCAGAACAGTTTGTCAACAAATACAGATAGATGGCTATAAGCAATAACCAAATTATATTTCACAGATTGAGAGTGAAAAGACCCAGAACACTGACTAGAGTGGAAGTAAGTGATCTATAATTTATTTAATCTGAAGAAAATTTGCACAAAAAAGCCTACTGCAGGTATATATTTTTTGATGTGTAAGCACATCATTCTTTCAAAATCTCCTGCTAAAACACATGTATCATTATGCATAGGACCAGCTTAATAAATGGTTAGAAGGGTGGTGAAATAGTCAGGGGTTTGGGTGTCTTGAACATGGGACTCAATTTAGGAGGCCGGGTCTCCTGGGGGCTGGTGAAGCTGGTCTGACAAAGAAGGGGAAGAGTGGTTTTGGTAGGAGGCTTGCCAGACTGGTCAAGGATGGTTTAAACTAGATGTGTTAGGGGAGGGGGGCATTGTTTCATCCCAACACATCCAGTCAGTTGCCAGCACCTACAATAAATGCTCGGAGCGATGCAGAGATATTCCAGCTGCTCCAGCCAATGAGATGGCTTCATTTGGAGCTCGGCTCAGATGCCTCTACACAAACGCTCACAGCATGGGGAACAAACAAGAGGAATTAGAGATGTGTGCACGACTACGGGAGCATGATATAGTAGGCGTCACAGAAACACGGTGGGATGGCTCCTATGACTGGAGTGTTGGAATGGAAGGTTACAGGCTCTTTAGAAAAGACAGGCCTGGCAGGCGGGGAGGGGGAGTTGCTATTTATGTTAGGGATAGGCTGGAGAGTATGGAACTCTGTCTGGGGAGAGGTGAGCAGTGGACAGAGAGTTTGGGGGTCAGGGTTAAAGGGAGAACAGCGATGGGAGACACTACTGTGGGGATCTGTTACAGACTGCCTGATCAAGACGAATCTGTGGATGAAGCGCTCTATAGGCAGATAGGAACAGCCTCATGCTCACAGGCCCTTGTTCTCATGGGAGACTTCAACCACCCTGACATCTGTTGGAGTGAAGGTACAGCCCAGCACAAGCAATCCAGGAGGTTCCTCGATTGTGTGGAAGACAACTTCCTTCTGCAAGTAATAGAGGAGCCAACAAGGAGAGGTGCCATGCTTGACCTCGTGCTCACCAACAGGGAAGGGCTCATTGGAAATGTGACGCTCCAGGGCAGCCTTGGCTGCAGCGTTCATGAGATGGTTGAATTCGAGATCCTTGGGACAGTGAGAAGAGCGTGCAGCAAGCTCACTGCCCTGGACTTCAACAGAGCAGACTTTGGCCTCTTCAGGAACCTGCTCAGTAAGGTTCCATGGGATATAGCCCTAGAGGGCAGAGGGGCCCAAGACTCTTGGTTGGTATTCAAGGATCACCTGCTACAAGCTCAGGAGTGTTGCATCCCAACTAGAAGGAAGTGCAGCAGGAGGGCCAGGAGACCTCCTTGGATGGATAAGGAGCTGCTCAGGAAAATTCAAAGGAAAAAAGAGGCTTATAGAAGGTGGAAGCAAGGACAGGCAGCCTGGGAAAAATACAGAGATGTTGTCTGGGAAGCTAGGGACCAGGTGAGGAAGGCTAAGGCCCAGTTAGAATTCAACTTGGCTAGGGATGTTAAGGTTGGGCAGAGAAGAGATTCAGAGCAGCCCTGCGGAGACGGACTTGGAGGTGTTGGTTGATGAGAAAATAAACATGAGCCAGCAGTGTGTGCTCACAGTTCAGAAAGCCAACTGTATCCTGAGCTGCATCCAAAGGAGCATGACCAGCAGGTCGAAGGAGGTGATCCTGCCCCTCTACTCTGCTCTCAGAAGACCTCACTTGGAGTATTGCTTGCAGTTCTGGTGTCCTCAACATAAAAAGGACATGGAACTGTTGGAACAAGTCCAGAGGAGGGCCACGAGAGTGATCGGGGGACTGAAGCACCTCCTGTATGAAGAGAGGCTGAGAAAGTTGGGACTGTTAAGCCTTGAGAAGAGAAGGCTGCGTGGAGACCTCATAGCAGCCTTCCAGTATCTGAAGGGCGGCTATAGAGCTGCTGGTGATGGACTATTCGTTAGGGACTGTATTGATAGGACAACGGGTAACGGGTTCAAACTTAAATAGGAGAAGTTTAGATTGGATATAAGGAACAAATTCTTTACTGAGAGGGTGGTGAGGCACTGGAATGGGTTGCCCAAGGAAGTTGTGAATGCTCCATCCCTGGCGGTGTTTAAGGCCAGGCTGGACGGAGCCTTGGGTGACATGGTTTAATGGGATGTGTCCCTGCGCATGGCAGGGGGGTTGGAACTAAATGATCTTAAGGTCCTTTACAATCCTAACTATTCTATGATTCTATGATAGGACATTTTTCTTTTATTATTTCAGTCCTACACATAGTTTTCCTTAACCACAAAGGTAAGTCTTTGGTCACTAGTAATGTTTTTAAATTAGGTATTTTTCTGGTATCTAACACACAGAGCTTAAATCTATGCTGATGCTTTCCATATCCATTAGTGATTAATGCTATAATCACTATATGCAGAATATAGTGCAGAAGAATGAGAGACTTGTGTTTCATATCTGCTTTGCAAATGCTGTGTTTCTTTTACCAACCCAGTAAGCAGAGCTTGAGACCTTGAACACTAATGATACCAGATAAATTATTGTTACTCATGCTAAGTGATCCTGCAAGATGACTAAGCAAGTCCTTATATAGCATGGGTTTAACTTTACAACTATATTGGCCGAAATCACTATATGTTACCAATTAGAAAGCCTTTATCCTTTATTTCCACAGATTTATTTACATTCTATGGCCTTTCATTTAGGACACAAGTTAGAGTTTTATTTTTTTTTATCTTAAGGAAATGATGCATATGCTAACTATAAAAGGAATCTCCTTTCACAATTGCCAAAATCAGTTAACAAGGAATTTCAGCAAATGCTGTTTAAAGGAAAAACATTTACAAGTTTAGGAAATTTGGGAAAACAAGAGTAGGCACAAATAATTGTATTTATGCACAGAGCTGTGCAGGGATGTGTGCCAGGAATTGTGATTTTCAATATATTCTTAAATTATTTTAAAAAATCTAAGTAACAGTTACAAAATATGATGATGGCACTAGGCTGTCCAAGAAGTAAAAACAAGAATTAACTGAAAGACATTATTGCAATGAAAAAGTAGTGACAGAATAGTAGGTGAAATTTATTGTAAAGTACTGCACATTAGGAAAATATAAACCCACTTTATATTCACAATAGTGGGATTTGAATCAGCTATTAACCACCCAGGACTGAGATCTTGAAGTTACAGCAGGTAATTCCTGTGAAACATCAGTTCGGAGCTCAGTAATGACAGGGAATAAAATATTAGCACTTACTGAGAAAGGATACAACAACAAGCAATTATGAAACAAATGTGAAAATCACAGGTGAAAGGGAATAGACATTTTGGCCTGCCCTCTGCAAAAACAGCAACAGGAATTGTGCAATGACCTCCTTTCCATCACGAATAGATTTGAATTCTTCATTCTGCAAAGGAGATTATTAAGGGGCAAATATGATAGGAATTTATAAAATCGTAAGAGGTATGGAGAAATTGAAAAAGGGGATTATTTTTACACTCCTTTCAAATGTAAGAATTGCAGAGCATCAAGAGAAAAAAGAACAGCACGTTTAAAACTGGAACATTTCTTTACATAATACATGCGTAAGGAGTGGAAGTGCTTGCTCCAGGATGTCATAAATGCTAAACCTAAATAGGATAAAAAAGCAGTTTTGTAAATCAATGGAAGAACTCATGAGGGGCTATTAGAAATAAATGTAGATAAGCAGCTCCTTCAGTCACAGATTAATGGAGCCTGAGAAAGTACTTCTGAGGACCACCAGAAAACACTGTCCTAAGAATATGTTATACCTGATGTCCACGTTTATTGCTGCTAAAAGGACACTGTGTTGGGCAGACCCTTGTTTTCTGTCCTGGTATTATGATTCTTATGGTAGAGGTGTATGGCTTCATAATTTATAGCTACTTGTAGTGGAAAGTCTTGATGTAAATACTTTAAGTGAGGGAACTGCAGAATATATTTAGGCAAATTATTCCACTGTCCATTAATTTCATTGTTTGGGGTTTTTTTGCCCTCTGTGTATTTCTGATTTATTTAGGTCTAAGTTCTGATCAGTATGTACCAGACTAAGTCTGTAGACTTCACGATTTTGTTATGAATACTGATACACTCAGACTTTAGTTATGATAATACTTACAGTGATTTTTAATGTAGGTAAGTATAAGCATATTTTTTTAAGAATTTCTTTAAAGGTATCAGGTTTTGAAATCTGAAATTATTTCAATTCTATTATACATAGCATATGATATTATTTTCTTTAAGCAGAAAGGGGTATGGACTCAATCAAAAAGAACAGCATCAAAAATGTTTATACTCCACTTAACTCATTTTATATGCACATTACAGTCAAATATGTTGCAGATAGCATAACATCATTCCGTATTTGACTACACTACTGACGGACTTAATAGTCTCAATGGTATTAAAAAATCCAGAAGACTTTGATCTTAGTAACTGGTAATTTACAAGCATTAAAAATAGATACCTGATTGAATACATTAACATTTATTACATAGAATACATACAACCACACTTTGATCTTTTTTCTCTACTAGACATTGGATATTACCTAAACTGTTACAAGCAATGAACCTAACTTTGCCATTTAATTAGTGTCTTTAAAAAATATATATTATTTAATAAAGATTATACTTGCAAACAGTAACACTGTAAAGATTGTTTGTTGTATATTATACAACATATATAGCTGATATATGATCTTTGTATATCAGAAACAAATAGTGTTGTATTTGTTTCTAATACTATTTTATTTTAAGGAGCTATGAGGAATTCATGATGACATGGTTGAGGAAAAGTGCGGTAGACTCCTTTGCCTCCTTCAAGAAAATTTCTTATTTGTTTCCAGTGAGATACATTCTGAGGGAACAGAGTAAACTTGGATTATAGATGCACCAAGTAAAAAATTGAACACTTTGAATAGGATCCAGGAAACATGAGTCTAACAGTTACGTGGCCTTATTTTGAAAAATAAAGAGAGAATTTGATTTAATAAGATAAGTCTAGAATAAGCCCTCATTTTTAATTATGCAGTTTGTTTTTATTTAGTTTGGTTAAGTTTGGTTTTTTAATGCAATAATATTTGGAGGAACAGTGTTCACAAAATAACTAAAAAATAAATTATGAACATGATATGGTGAGTACTCGCCATATGACCAGGGCCCGGTCTGGGAGCTCTGCTCTGGCTGCCCCGGCTGTGGCCAGCTCAGGCACCCAGACAGAGCCGATGAGAGGGGAGGCTGCAGCACAGAGCTCGGAGTGTAGAGAGTGCCTGCACTGGTCTCATGAGGGAAAGGTACACAATGGGCAGGGCTGTACTCGGTGCTCCCTGGTGGAGGTTCTCTTGCAGCAGGTGGCTGAGCTGCGGGATGCTGTTAATAGGCTGCAAGATATCAGGGAAGCTGAGAGGAGGCAGGAATGCTTCCTCCAGGCCCAAACTGTGCAGGGGCCTCAAGTGTCCCCTGAAGCTCATGAGGTACAGGAGGAGGCTGTCAACCCAGGAAGCTGGGAAATAGTAACAACAAAAAACAACAAAAAAAGGAGGAAGAGGAAAATTAAAAACAAGGGGCTTCCTCCTAAAGCTGTTGTCCCCACCCAGAACGGCTTTGCTGTCCTCCAAGGGGCAAAGAAGGAAGGGCACTTGCATCAGAAACAACAGGCTGGTGCACTGGTAAAGAAGATCACTACTGGTGCTGCCAGGAAAAAGAAGCGGGTCATAGTGGTAGGGGACTCTACTTTGAAAGGGACAGAAGTACTCATCTGTCGGCCTGACCCGGTCTCGAGGGAGGTATGTTGCCTACCTGGGGCACAGATCAGGGATGTTGCAGAGAGGCTGCCTGCTCTAGTGAGTCCCATGGACTATTACCCACTTCTAGTGATCCATGAGGGTGCTAGCGATGTTGATAGAAGTAGGCTGGAGAACATAAAGAAGGACTACAGAGCCCTGGGAGAGGTGGTTAGGGGCTCTGGAGCTCAGATTGTCTTTTCATCAATTCTCCAGGATACAGGGGAGGACCTTAAAAAAGCTAGGAGGATTGGCCAGGTTAATAAATGGTTAAAAGGGTGGTGTCATAGTCAGGGGTTTGGGTGTCTTGAACATGGGGCCCGAGTTAGGAACCCAGGTCTATGGGGACCTGGTGGAGCTAGTCTGACAAAGAAGGGGAAGAGGGTTTTGGTAGGAGGCTTGCCAGACTGGTCAAGGATGCTTTAAACTAGATGTGTTGGGGGAGGAGGGCATTGTTTCATCCCAACACATCCAGTCAGTTGCCAGCACCTACAATAAATGCTCGGAGCGATGCAGAGATATTCCAGCTGCTCCAGCCAATGAGATGGCTTCATTTGGAGCTCGGCTCAGATGCCTCTACACAAATGCTCACAGCATGGGGAACAAACAAGAGGAATTAGAGATGTGTGCACATCTACGGGGGTATGATATAATAGGCATCAGAGAAACACGGTGGGATGGCTCCTATGACTGGAGTGTTGGAATGGAAGGTTACAGGCTCTTTAGAAAAGACAGGCCTGGCAGGCGGGGAGGGGGAGTTGCTATTTATGTTAGGGATAGGCTGGAGAGATGGAACTCTGTCTGGGGAGAGGTGAGCAGTCGACAGAGTGTTTGTGGGTCAGGGTTAAATGGAGAACAGCGATGGGAGACACTACTGTGGGGATCTGTTACAGACTGCCTGATCAAGAGGAATCTGTGGATGAAGTGCTCTATAGGCAGATAGGAACAGCCTCATGCTCACAGGCCCTTGTTCTCATGGGAGACTTCAACCACCCTGACATCTGTTGGAGTGAAGGTACAGCCCAGCACAAGCAATCCAGGAGGTTCCTCGATTGTGTGGAAGACAACTTCCTTCTGCAAGTAATAGAGGAGCCAACAAGGAGAGGTGCCATGCTTGACCTCGTGCTCACCAACAGGGAAGGGCTCATTGGAAATGTGACGCTCCAGGGCAGCCTTGGCTGCAGCGTTCATGAGATGGTTGAATTCGAGATCCTTGGGACAGTGAGAAGAGCGTGCAGCAAGCTCACTGCCCTGGACTTCAACAGAGCAGACTTTGGCCTCTTCAGGAACCTGCTCAGTAAGGTTCCATGGGATATAGCCCTAGAGGGCAGAGGGGCCCAAGACTCTTGGTTGGTATTCAAGGATCACCTGCTACAAGCTCAGGAGTGTTGCATCCCTACTAGAAGGAAGTGCAGCAGGAGGGCCAGGAGACCTGCTTGGACGGATAAGGAGCTGCTCAGGAAAATTCAAAGGAAAAAAGAGGCTTATAGAAGGTGGAAGCAAGGACAGGCAGCCTGGGAAAAATACAGGGATGTTGTCTGGGAAGCTAGGGACCAGGTGAGGAAGGCTAAGGCCCAGTTAGAATTCAAATTGGCTAGGGATGTTAGAAATACAAGGAAGGGATTCTATAGGTACGTAGCGAGTAAAAGACAGACTAGGGACAACGTAGGCCCCCTCCGGAAGATATTGGGAGAACTGGACACCTTGGATTTGGAGAAGGCTGAGGTTCTTAATCACTTCTTTGCCTCGGTCTTCACTGGCAAAGGCTCTGACTGCACCACCCAAGTCTTGGAAGGCGAACGCAGGGACTGTGAGAATGAAGACCCTAGGTCTACTGTAGGAGAGGATCTGGTTTGAGACCATCTTAAAAACCTAAATGTACACAAGTCCATGGGACCTGATGAAATCCAGCCGAGGGTCCTGAAGGAGCTGGCGAATGAAGTTGCTAAGCCACTGGCCATCATATTTGAAAAATCATGGCAGTCAGGTGAAGTTCCCGACAACTGGAAAAAGGGAAAAATAACCCCCATTTTCAAGAAGGGGAAAATGGATGACCCAGGGAACTAGAGACAAGTCAGTCTCAACTCCGTGCCTGGCAAAATCTTGGAGCAGATTCTCCTGGAAGGCATGCTAAGGCACATGAAAAACAAGGAGGTGCTTGGTGGTAGCCAGCATAGCTTCACTAAGGGGAAATCCTGCCTGACCAATTTGGTGGCCTTCTATGATGAGGCTAAGGAACTGATGGACAGGGGCAGAGCACATGACGTCACCTATCTGGATTTGTGGAAAGCGTTCGACACTGTCCCACATGACATCCTTGTCTCTAAATTGGAGAGACATCAATTTGATGGGTGGACCACTCAGTGGATAAAGATCTGGCTGTCTGGCCGCATGCAAAGAGTTGTGGTCAATGGCTCGATGTCCGGGTGGAAACGAGTAACGAGTGGTGTCCCTCAGGGATCGGTGTTGGGACCGGTCTTGTTCAACATCTTTGTCAGTGACATGGACAGTGGGATTGAGTGCGCCCTCAGCAAGTTTGCCAATGACACCAAGCTGTGTGGGTCGGTTGATACGCCGGAGGGAAGGGATGCCATCCAGAGGGACCTCGACACGCTTGTGAGGTGGGCTGATGCCAACCTGATGAAGTTTAACCATGCCAAGTGCAAGGTCCTACACCTGGGTTGGAGCAATGCCAGGCACAGCTACAGGTTGGGCAAAGAAGAGATTCAGAGCAGCCCTGTGGAGAAGGACTTGGAGGTGTTGATTGATGAGAAAATGAACATGAGCAGGCTTCAATGTGCTCTTGCAGCCCAGAAAGCGAGCTGTACCTGGGCTGCATCAAAAGGAGCGTGACCAGCAGGTCAAAGAAGGTGATCCTGCGCCTCTACTCTGCTCTTGTGAGACCTCAGTTCTAGTATTGTGTGCAGTTTGGTGTCCTCAACATAAAAAGGACATGGAACTGTTGGAACAAGTCCAGAGGAGGGCCATGAGCGTGATCGGGGGGCTGAAGCACCTCCCGTATGAAGACAGGCTGAGAAAGTTGGACTTTTTACAATGGTTTTAGAAACACTTTATGGTAATTTGCTTTTAATTTCTCAGTGAAATTGTTATGGTTGAATGGGAGGAATTTTCATGTAAGTACTCAGAGAGAAATCTTTCACTATACAGGCCTGTCAGATTATGGTATTTATTTAATTTAGGCATTCATCTTTGTAAATTAAATTTATCTGAAGTATACTACAGACATATTCTGACCTTTTGGTTCAGTTTAAGTTAAAATATCTGTTCGTATTTCTAAATCTTTATTAAGAGCACTGGCCATGAGAATTAAAGCAATGAGAATAAGTAAATGTGCAACAATCTTTGAAGATAATGAAGGGTGGATGGGGGGGGAAAGTTTTCTTTTCTTAGTACCAGGTATTAACAAATTCTTATCACTGTATTGTCACATTGTTCCATTTTTTGATAATCTCAGATCACCTTGAGGATCCTGGGTTTTGAGGCATAATATTCATAATCCAACACTCCTATTAATTTAAAATGTCTCCTGTCTGCTTGTGTTCAAAAACATTTCTTCAGATGCTAAAGTTAAAATGTACTTATTTCCTTCTCCTCAGACTCTTCTTTAAGGAAAAGACAATTAGTTATAATTATGACATGCAAGCAGTCAGGATACTCTGAAAGAGAAAACACAATTAGGTGGCACACTTCTCTTTAGACTCAGTAATTGTAGCCTATAGCTGGTTAAGTTGGTTTTTTTTTTTGTCTCCTGCAGTTGGTGTGTGAACAGGATGGAGAGAAAAAAAAAAATCCAAGGCTGTACAGATGATAACTACTGACATTTATTTTATGCTGAAAAAGCTACTGCTCAGAAATTATTCTGAGACCAGCTGCATGCACTTCATGCTCTGTGGTCACTTTGTTTATTCATTTTATGAACAAAAATAAGAGGAAGAAATTAGAAGAAGCAAAGTGTAGAAGGCCACTGCCCTGCTACTACAAAGATATTCTGAACTGTGGCAGAATCTCAAAATGTGAAAATCTTGTTAATTTTGAGCATAGGCAGCATTTTCTAGTCCTGCTTCATTGCTTTCCTATAAAATTGCGTATTTGCTTTTAGAAAATGAATCTGAATCACACTTTCAAAGCATCAGACTGTCTAAGCAAGTTTTATAGAAAGAAAGAGATGGTAAATGATCTGATTTTTCTGTTGCTTATTTTTATGTCTCTGAGCTGAAGAAGAAATAAAACACCTGCAATTTTTTTTCTAAATTTACAATTAAGTAAAAAATCTTATTAAGATGCCAGGTTTAATTCAAGCCATTTTATTAAGTAACAAGGCGTCTAGATTTAATGTAAAAGTCACTTTGAAAAATCTGCTTGGTTCTTCAATCACCTCTCAGCTAATTTAGAGTTACTAATTAAAAGTACAACAGCTTTCGAATATAATAATTATCTTTTATTATCCTATCAGTAAATGTTATTGTTTAGGTAGGGTGATTCATCAGTTCATTCATCTGAAACAAATTATCACTTCAGCTGAATCATGTGGATGAAATTAATACTTGAATAATTATTTTTTCTTTTCATTAGTAGGCAAAACAAAAACATCTCCCTACAAAAAAAAAAAAAAAAAAAAAAAAACAAAACAAAACAAAACCAAAAAAAACCCCAAAACCCAAAACAATTAGGAAACACTGAAAAGTTCTTTCACATCAATTATCAAAAAGCATATGAAGAAAACCTGTGAAGGAAAAGAATAAAAATATTCCAGCCATTCGATAGCTGTAAACAGGAGACACATCAATATGGTCCATAAAGTAGATGCAACCATTTATCAGAGTTTCCAGTCTGGCAACAGATGTTTTTAAGAATTTACTAAATATCATTCTACTCTTTTCATCTGCTAGTACAAGATCCATTGAAAAACTTTCCTTAAAAAAATGGTGTTAAGAGGAAAAATTACTACAGGACAACAGAGCTGAAAGGATATCAAGAGGAAAAAAAGGGGGTGTGAAATTCCCATCATCTATTTATATTGCTCACACATCAAAAAAGTTCTTCCTATTATTAAAAAGAAGTATTTGTATGTACATCCTCAGTATTGCATGATGTTCGCTCTGTACTTCAGAAAACTGATAAAGTATACCAGAAAAACTGAAGTACCATATTCCTAACCAGTTGTCATGCTAAACTAAATTGAATGTCATTAAATTTCTGGATTAAGTGATTCACCTTTTTAAAAATATTTTAATTTTTAAATGAAGTGTCCTGTGATACAGTCAGCTTTTCTGTCTTTATGCCAAATTCTTGTAAACACATACAGAAAATGCTGAAGATTTTGTCTTAAAAAAAATACAGTTTTATTTTGTTTTGTTTTGTTTTTAAATTATCTGGAAAGAGAAAAGTATTTTTCAAAATGCACAAATGGTCACTTCATGTGGCTTTGAAGTCATTCTCTTTTCGGGAAGGAAAGGTGGGCTGACTTACTTTTTATAAAATACATAGCACAAGCTGGATCATTGTCCCTTTATCCTGAAATTAGTGTCTTTGACACTTTATACAGCTGGGCATATAAGCATTTGGAGCAGTCTTTGTGGTTTCACTCAATATTGCTGACAAGTAATCATTATTTGGACATTGCAGTCACACTGACTTAGAAGTCGTTGCTTGTAGGAAAAGAGGGTAGGAAAAAGAGTAAGATACCTGTCTATGTTAGCATTTTGGTATTTCAGATCATCCTCTATCATCTCTACCTCCTATTCAGCAAATTGTTGGTTAAATTGTTCATGGATAAAAGTATTAAAGCCAGACTTTCAGCCGGACATATATATATGTGTCAGTCCATATATGTCTGCCAAATTTCTTAAATGAAAGTAAGATGGACACAAGAGTGCTGCTGGATCCAAGTTATGAAAAGTAAATGTTTTACTTTAAGGCTGCTACGTATTATCATAAATACAATTTGGTTCTTACTACTTTTTGATATGGGGTCACCATTTGACATATTCTGCTACTTATAATCTTGCTACTTATAATCTGTCCTGGCCAGCTTCTTTTCTTTCTTAATGTAAACTGAGTTTGAAATCAAATCAAGCAGCACTGAAGTAACTCTAGAGTGACACAGCTTTTAAGCTGTCTAACAATTCTAGATGCAATGAGCTGTCTAACACAAAACACATGTTGACAACATTGTTTGCTCAGTTTGTGCCTACATTGGCAGAATAAAAGTTTACAAGTATCAAGAGTTTCAAAAAATTACTTTTTACCTTTCAAGGATATTATTATTAATAATAATAATGATAATAATAATAAAATACCACCATCACGAAACCCCTGCTCATTGGCTCTGTTTGTTTCTTCTGTCACTTATTGACAATAGTTCAGGGCTACCTCATAACACAGAAATTCAAGAAAAAACACAAGGAAAAGATTAAAATTATATATCTTTATGATAGAAACGTGTCTGTGAATACAAAGCAGTTGCTCAGGAATTAAAGAGAATAGTGGCTTTTAACTTCCCTGTTTATAGTTAGGAGACAGGGTCTGCCTTCATTGCCAAAATTTTAAGAAATCTTGTCCCAGGATGTCATCCTTGTCAATAAAGTGCTTGTAAATATTATATCTTATTGTAAATGTATAGCAAATGCACAGTCTCCATGGAAACTAGACATTTTCTCAATGACATACATGGTTTTTTAGTTTCTTTGTAAGAAAAAAAAGCTCTGATTTAAATTTAATATTTTTGATGGCCTCTTAGAATTTGTACTTAATTTTCTGATAGACTAGCCCATAAACCACACTTATGTCTTACATATCTTATGCTACATCTTTTTGCTCTAAAAAATAAGCCATTTCCGAGGCAAGTTGATATGGTATTAATTTTACTGTTAAAAATACTAACATATAGAGAACAGAGTATGCAGAGCAGAGCACACACAATTAATTCATGTGCAACAGGAAAACAAAATGCAATCTTAAATACCTACAATTTAATTGTGAACAGTGCTGGATTTCATTGCTGAACAATCATTACACCATTTAAAAATATCAGTGGGAGAGTGTCAAAGAAGATGAGTCTTCCATGTTTACAGAAGGTTTTGCTTGTGGCATACTGTGTACTTTTGTGCATCATTTAGCTTCTAGCTTAAACCTGGCATGGTATGAAATATTGCAACTATGATTCTGCATGGCAGAATAATGAAAAATTGAAAAAAAGTCCACACTGCAATGATTTTTCCACAGAATTTGGGGCTTAAGAACCTGAAAAGCTGTACATGAAATAGCTTTCCTTTTCAACCCATCAAAAACTAATGCAGGCCTATGAGTTCTCTTCTACATACTGAATACGCTATTTCATTTAGCTTTTTTTTTTTTTTTTTTTTAGTGTCCACTATTATAAAATCTTGTCTACTGTACTGGATGCCAAAATAGTTCCTGAAGAGGTTCCATTCACAAAGTATTTTAATGCCATATTTCACACTGAAAGCTGTAGCCAGAGGAAAGATTATGGAAGCATTTTTTTGCTGTTTTCTCTAGGGATATTACATTAAATTATCTCATGTCAGCAGGTTTGCTGGAGTTCCCTCCATTCTCTAAAAAGCTTGTGTTAACTCTTTGTTGTGCACATTCTCTGTGTCATGATGCACATTAGTAGGTGAATTCAAGATGAAATCCTGTGTCTTTATTCACAAAGGCAAACATTTTTTGAGATAATTTTGTCAGTGATTGTCAAGCATTTCAAGGAAAGGCTTTTTTATCAATGCAATGTCTTCCTTCTATCAGGACCCAAAATAATGGAGTTACAGGGAATAATTTCTAAAACTGATCTTAAAAAGAGCTCAGAATTAAAAAATTATGGCTATCCTTCTCTGTAATTGTACTCGCATAAATTGTGACGAAATAGAGATGAAAGCTATTAGATAAAACACACACGTTACACAAATATTTAATATTTCAGATAGATAAATAATTATCTTGAATCTAGCAAGTGCAGGTTGAGTAGATTGTCAGTACTACTTTGACTTTCTTAATGGTTGTTAGCATAATAATCTTAGTAATGATAGATTAGAGAAATAGTATGGGTAAGAAAAAAACCCATATTAATATCTTATCAAAAAAAAAAAAAAAAAAGGTGCAAAACCCATCATTGTGTAATTCAAACAGATGTTCATATTTTAAAATTTGAACTTTTGAAAGCAGCTGAAATGGAAATACTTGTTTTGACTTATCCAATTTGTCATGTTAATCTCCTTTTTGAATGTTATACTGTTTTTTACCTTCCTCTTTTAACACACAAGCATTTCTCTTTACCAGATATGATATTTACCTTTCTCTTTCAACACAAGCATTCCTGTGTTCTGTATTCACAAAAAGTGAATTAAATACTTCCGTGATATATTCTGCAGCTACCTATTGTAGCTATCAAAATATGCTGCTTAAACACAAGAAAGAGAGTAAAGGTCCACCCAAAGGTAGGACAGACAAATTGCTTGAGAGAGATGAGAGATACTTTATGACAATGATATCCCTAATACATCACTGAATCCTGGTATGACAGTTAATAATATCTAAATCATGATCTTCTTTCTTTGTATGAGCATTTTTTCCTTCTTTTTTTTTTTTTAAACTTTGTATAAGCAATATGAAGGGGTCAAACAGAATTCTTCAGTACTGTTCTTAACACAGTGTGTAAAGAAAGTGAGTATTTGTTGACTTATTCAACTACGCAGAATAGCGGGATTTTTTTTCTTATATTCATGTCTTATTTTGGAAATTCTGTCTTTCTTTCCAGAAATCCCAAAATTACATTTACATCCAGAACATCAAAGATATGAAGCACAGAGCATGAACATTTTAATTCCTCTCCTGTAGTTAATTTTAATTCCTTAAATGTTGACACCTGTGTCATAAAGCACCAGATATGATGGAAATGGGAAGACATAATTTTTCCAGTTTATCTAAAACAAATTAGCTAGGTCAAAAGCATATGCTTGTAAAACCTAGAAACAAATCAAGAATTGTCCAAAAGTGTTTAACCTTTTCTGAATGTTCTAGAGGACTAAATACAGATTCCTGTGGCTTAGGAGACAATATTTTTAAAAATGTGTCTGGTAGTAGTCTATGAATCTCTGTGGTATACATAGGAAGAAATTAATTGGATGTCAAGGGAGTTCAGTCATCATGAGTATGGCAGATGGATACACAGCAGTTCAAGCATTGTCTTTAATTTGGGTAAATTGTTTGCAGAATCAACATGAAGGAAGATTAATATATATCCATCCCCATCCCCAGGCACCTGTTATTTGACAAGCTGAAATGTGAGCAGTGGGTCAGAATAAAGTCCTACTTATCCAAGCATAAATCTGAAGCATGGATATTTAAAGAATAAACAATATTCAGTATGTGGCATACCACTTACAAACAAGTCAAAGTGAACAACGAACTATCCGGACATGTCATTATAGGCATTGTTTAACAATAAAGTGAGATAAAATAATACATAAATCCAGAGAGATAAAACACTGCTGTAAAATCCCTAACTTTACATGGGACAGAAGACATTTTAAAAGATCCATTTAGCCATCAGAAAACATGTTAGGATGGGAGTGAAGTTTTGATGGAGGACCTCGGAATCTACAAAAACCTGACGGATGCATGCTGCTCTAATTCCTCAGGAAGGACTATGCCATTGCCTCAGGATGCAGAGAAGCCAAGGACTATGAGAGCAATACCAAACAGTTAAGGCAAATGTTCCTTCATCTGCTTAGGCGAACTTACTGGAGCTACACTACACTTTCAAGAACCTTGGCACATGATCTTGGGTGAAAAGAAACATTAACTGGTACCACTAGTATATTTGGCTAGCACCACAGCAATATGCTGTGTTTCATGTTGGTTGCCATAATGAGATAAAAATAAATTAACAGTAATTTCAAAAAATAATGGTAAACATAAGAATTTTGAGAAAATAGTGCACTATAAAAAATGGCAAAAAGTATAAACAGAAATATCAGTTTAAAGGAGCTTTTTCATACCGGCATGTTTAGTATAAAAGCAATCATACAAATCATCCAGAATTGCTGAAAGTATCCAAGCAACAAAAAGATATGAATGAGACGAGATCTACTTACCAAATTCCTTAGGAACAGTGATAGAATAAACACAATTGTGACCAACACTATAATTCTTGGGGTAGTTTGGTGATAATACAGTGCCTTCAGAGCCTGTTGACCGGCTTCCACAGGGTGCTAGAAAGTGAAGATAATCAGTTTTGAATAACATAAGAAAAAAATCAGCTTACAGCTATATGTTGGCATATGCTATTACAGTAAATTTTATTACACTTCTACACTAGATTAAATTTGTATACCCTGTGAAGTACTAGGTATGCACAACTTTCTCATGTGTCAAAAGAGAATTGATGACACCCTTCTGCACACTAGTAAATTCTTAAGCATGCTAATAGATACATAATTCGAAACAATGTACAGAAGTACTGAAATAAGCAAGTTAGGATTGCTTGACTGAAAATGATATACCATTTATCCATATCTCAGTTATTTAAAACATTATATATATTAAGTTATGAACAAGCACACAAGCATGATGTTTATTCCACCATTAACAGACATAATACTTTAGGTATAATGGCAGATAAATAACAATATTATTTACTACAACAATGTATGTTTCTAAGGTTAACAATAGAAGTTAGACTTGGCATTATTCAGAACTCTCAAGCTAGACACTGGGTTTTTTTTTATTTTTCTTTGTTAAATGTTCAGGTGCATTTAGATGTCATAAGTGTTCCGTGTTTTCCTATGTCTTTTACCTGCTTCTCTGACTCTATTGTCAAGATTATGACATCTTTTTAGAATATTTCTTCTAAACATCTTGGACCATAAAACATTTTTAAATGAGTTTAATGATAGCATGTCTCTCTAACAAATTTGTTTCCTCCGCTAACACCTAAGTGACTTTCTAAAATACGTACTACTCAAATGTTTCACTTGGCGCACACCAAAAACCCCTGGGTTTTCTGGTATGCTCTCAAAAGATTACTATCTTTTGAATTACATTAAATAACAAAAAGATGGCTTTCTTACTACTATTTCAGAAGATTTTATCTCATTATTTGTCATATTAAATACAAACTATTTATTAGTGTAGCTACAAAACCAGTTTTCAGGCAACTTTAAGTTAATTCACACAAAATGTATGGTACAGTATACCATGAAAAGAACACATCTTTCAATGCAGCAGTTTGACAGCCTGTGTACCTGAGAGAGGAGCAGATGGTATCTACTGCTTCAGTCTGCATATAAAATTTGTAAATGATTTAATGGGCTAGTGTGAAAGTCATGGTATTTGAAGTAGGTCAACAGAAGGATCTTGACTTTTGCCTGTGCACTGTGTGTGTACATGTGGTAGATGTAGCACATATATCAGAGATTAGCATATTGGTCAGGACCCAGAACAGAACATAGTCTTCGTGGCAGTACAGCTTTGCTGATAGGTACCGACTCTGGGATATGGAGTAAGCATGAAGACTACCATACGTACATGGAATATTGTTCTCTATGGCTGAAAGAACAATCCCAGTCTCTTCCCTCAATCTACCATCATATCAGAAATTCATATCAGAGATGTCAGAAATTCATGCTTTCTTGTGAAAATGTATTTAGGTAATAAAATAATTGGTACTTTTCGCCAAGAAGCAAGAGTCTTGGCTGAAAGCCTCACACCCAGTGACTTATTTGACTTGGGTTATCTGGAAAACACAAACTAGAAACTCTTCATTAACTGAATGTGGTAAGTATAGCACTCATATAATTTTTATACTTCCCTAATCAGAAGATATAAAATAATGTTCAAATTCAGGGTAAAACTAGGATTTCACTGAAGCCAGCACCACTGACACTAAAAGGGAGAGAATTTCACCCTTAATTTTTAATAAAACTTGTAGGAACAGCACACAATAGCAATACTTATGTTAATAGTTACCTATTCAGTTCTTAGCATATGGTGGACCATTACATATAAAGTCCAGACTTTCTATGTCCTTATTCTTTTTTATTCCTACATGTTATGCAATTAAGCAAGGTTTATGCGATTTTACAAAACCACTAATATTTTACAACAGAACAAAATTAAAAAAACCCCCAAGTTTCTTGCAAACATACATTTTTCCATAAATTCAATTAACATGCATAATTTTTCAAACAAAAATCAAATGTACTGCAGATTTTAAGAGTTTTTATTCACTTCAGTGCAATGTCTTACACTACAGATTATTGATATTAATAGTTCTGTCTCAAGTGATTTTTGAGTTCTATATTTACAAAATATGTAACACTATTTATGTTGTATTGTCATTGTAACACTGGATAATACCATAACATACTGTAATATCAAAGTGATGTTATCACAACATTTTTTAAAGCTATGAAAACAGAGAAACTAAATATGCTTGTGTAGTACACAAGAACTTAAGAAAACTACTACATTTTCAAAGTGTTCTTGATTTCTCTGAAGTAGAATTATTATTTAACTATATAAATGTCTAGCCAAAATATTTCACAATATTTGAAAGGTAGTATTTTCACAGGTGGTAGGGGAAAAAAAAAATCACACAAAATAATGTCATTGACAAAGGCACACAGATTTCCAGAAGTGATTAAACCCAGCAATTTTTTCAAATGAGAAAAAAAAAAAAAAATCAAAAATACAATTTGGTACTATCAATAATCTGTGAGTTCTCATTAATACTAAAGTCTGATTAAAACAACTTCAATGTCTATAGAAAATGGAGATAATGCCATTTTCTTTTTATAATTTATATTAATTAAAATGCCTATATGTCACATCGTCTGAAACATCTAAACATTGTTCCCACACACTGAATCCCACAAAAGCAGCACACATCTGCACTGGTCATATAGTGGGCACGTTACCTGGTCACATAAAAGGACAAGAGACATGGTGCAAGGCTGGAAGCAGAATTTCCAGCAAGGCTGCCTTGGGTGCAAAGTCTCTCAACAGAATTGCCTACAGCCTATGTATATGTTCAGTACAGTCTGGACTTAGGGATGAACTATTTGTCACCCTGACATATGCAAAGTTCAATTTGCAGCAACAATAAAATGTATAAAGTACTTTGTAGTATTTTTGTTCACTTGGTGTTCTCATTCTTGATTTTTTCATTCCTACCTTTCTTAGTTTACCTATCCCCTTATGGTCTTTCCCATTGTTTTCCAACTGCTGCTGTAATGACTCTGTCCTCACAAGAATTCACATACCTGGGTCTCAAAAACAGATAGTATAAAGACAGTTGAATCAAGATGTAAGCACACAGTTGACCTTTGCAATCTAAGAAAATATTTAACTTCATAGATCATTAAGTGGTGAAGCATTTAGTTCTTATAGCAGTAATACTGTTCTCCAAGACTTTTTATTTTGCTATAAAGCAGCAATACTGTTCTTCAGTCCTTCCTGAAAGTATCAGAAAGAAGGAAGAAGCTTATTTGATATTTTAGTAAATCCACCGAGCTCACTGACTGTACTTCCTTTTTTACCTTTTGGGAAATGCTTACTTTAAATAACACAAGTTTCAGGAATGGGAAATTCGACCCTGACCATCAATAAACATTACTATTCAGAAATCAAAGATGGATCCAAAGGTGTGCTACTATAGCTACAATGAATTAAAAATATTAATTTAATACAAAAATAAAACATATTTTTACCTCTGGAAAAAATCTAGTATGGAATCATTTGGTTGGATACAACAATTCCACTACCAGAATTTTACCCATTTACTTTCACTTACGCTTATTTCAGCTACGTAGGTCTCACTGTCTTTGAATATTTTTTACAGATTAATTTAGTTTCCAAATAACTAGTTAAATGTTACAAACTGAAAGGCTGTAAAAATCAACATCTCATTATTATCTCAATGCTGCTCATTGAAAGATCTACTTATAGTAAGAATTCTAACAGACACATCACACCTACAAATGTAAACTGTGTTATTTAACACAAAAAAAGCAACAAATGCTAAGCACCATTTCCCTAGGAATGAAAAAAAAATTACATAATAAAACACAGAAACAAACCAACCAACAACAAGAAAAAAACTTCAAATGGCAAATTATATTGTCTGATGTAATTCTCTGATAGTATTCCAGTATTTTTAATAATGTTTGCTTAGGCACTGAAATGCTGTATCACTTTATTTCTGCTTTAGTTTATTTTCTGACATATACAAATACTACTCAGTATGCTGCCCTTGTCCTGCCTTTCAGGATCAGCAGTGGAACACTAATGTGAGAGAAAGGGACTTGATTGTGGTAAGAATGTGATAAGAATCAGTGTGGTGATGCACTGCTCACTGTTTCCTTGAAACATTACTAAGCATTAGTGTGAAAAGTTCCTTCTCTCTGTGTGCTGAATTTTCTGTAATGGTATCTTGTCTCATAAAATAGCACTTCCAATAGCCCTTGAAAAAGCCCTATTGTAACAATGAAGTATCACCCACTCTGTATCTTAAATTGGTAAGCTTTTTTGTCAGGAAGATTACCCATCTTGATCATCGGTATTCATGCACCTTTGTCAAATTCTACCTCTTTATGGCAATGTTTTAGTACATAGAGAATACAATATAAAATGCATTACCATCAGCAGTGATACCTTTACTCATATTTCAGCATGTGCTAGCTGTAACAGAAATACAGATGATCACTGCACAGAGGCAAAATCACAGCAGAACCACATATCCTTGTAATCCACAACCAACTACCACTAGAAAGTAAAATTTTCTATAGCTACAGCAAAACAGTACAGGGTTAAAAGCCCCTCCCATATGCTTATTGTTCATGTGTTTTCCACCATGCCTTTGCAGTTTAATTAAAAAAAAGAGCCCATACAGAAAAACTTCAAGAAAAGAACTGTGAAGAATGGACTATGTATGTATGAGAATCAATCTCAAATCTCTTCACCTTTTGAAGAGTTGAGTATTTTTCCTACCAAATAATTTTTCTGCAGCTTGAAGCTTTTAATTCCTATTACTGCTTTCAGATTAAATACTTTCTAGGTCCTAAAGCTAAGATTCAATTAAATTTAATGCAACTACAGATTTAAGTGCCATATATTGCACCATCCATTTATAAGCAGCATTCCTCAGTGGAATCAGTGGGGAATATGAATGAATATTACAATATTCATATATATTAATATATGAATATAAAAAAATGAATGGCACAGTACACGTTTATGTCACACAGATGAATTTGATTACACAGCTATAAATACAATAAAAAAAAAGAAGAATAATAGTGTATAAACTCTGCAAAAGGAGAAAAAATTGACCTTGAAGAACTGATAATGGGATACTGACTTTTTTTCTAATGGGCCACTGTTTCATAAATCCAGACTAGGATACCTACAATTCAGTTGGTCTAACTGAGTAGGTTAAGCAAAAGTAATTTGGTGACATGATATATGCTTTTAGAGTTTAACATATTGTCATGGTTTAATCACACACAGCTACTAAACAATGCACAGCTTCCCACCCCCCACACCCACACACACACCCCCAGCAGGCTCTGAGGAAGAGAATTGGAAGAGTACAAGTGAGAAAACTTGTGGGTTGAGATAAAAACAGTTTAATAATAAGAAGGAAAGAAAAAGGAAAAGGGAAAAGGAAAAGGGAATATAAAAGGGAAAGAAATTGTAATGAATAGGAAAATAATGAGACAGAAATAAAACCCAAGAGAGACAAGTGATGCAGACAAGAACAATTGCTCACCTCTCACAAACCGATGCCCAGCCAGGTCCTGAGCAGCACTCCCTCCCACCCCCAGCTAACCTTCCCCAGTTTGTCAGTGAGCATGATGTTATATGGTATGGAATATCCCTTGGGTATGTCGGGATCAGCTCTCCTGGCTGTGTCTCCTCCCAGCTTGCCCTACTGGCTGGTAGGGCATGGTGAGGAGCAGAAAAAGCGTTGACTCTGTGTAAGCACTTCTCAGCAGTGACTATAACATCCCTGTGTAACGAACATAGTTCTCAGCACAAGGCCAAAACACAGTCCCACACTAGCTAATATGGAGAAAATTAACTCTACCCCAGCCCAAATCAGCAGATATATTAAATAATCATGGTTTTTCCTAGTCTGATATAATAAAATGTCATTCTATAGCTTTTTTAAGCCAAATGATGAGATTTTCAGTTGTAGTGATTTCTTGTAGTGGTTAAGTCAAGACTAATATATAGATAGCAAGAAAACAAATAAAGTAACTGATAAATCACCACTGGGAAATAAAATAATTTTTAAAAAGCATGCAAAGGAAATCTTAACACATAAAAATGGTAGACAAATTGCTTCCAAACTTCCAAATGACAGATACTTTTATTGTGGATATCAGTGTGCAAATTTGAATGTGATGAAACACCTAAAATTGTTTTGACAATACACTGCATATGGAAAAGACAGTCTGACATAGAAATACATGTTTTAGTTGCTGTTTGGAAATACAGAAATACATCAGAAATAAAAAGACACCAACAAATACACAGAGAGAGTGCACCATCATACACCTGGAAAGCAGTACCAAAGAAAGCAGTATCATAAAAATATGGAAGCTTTCCACACTGTCATCTCTTCAGTCTTCACAACACAGCTTATTTATGACAATCAAAATTGATTTAAAAAATGAGAGAGAAGCTCAGGCCAACATACGTTAATAGTATTTGAAAGTGGTTTGTTAAAACAGAGGGCAGCAGAAGCCGGTAAAATCCCCTCAGGAATATAGAAACTTATCAAAGCAGGGCCTAAATCATTAACAGAAACTGAAGAAATGATGACACTATTAAAAAAGAAAATCAAACCAAACCAACCAACCAAACAACAAACAAAAACAAAACCACAACAAAAAATCCAACAATGAAATTCAAAGTTGCAACTAAAAAAAATAATAATTATTTCCAAATGTAGAAATACAAAATCAAAAGCAACTCTAAGCTAGGCTTTCATGTATGAGACATAGAAGGCAATATTTCTGCTTCATCCAAGAGCAGTAAAGTGTCAGCAGGAACATCACACCAAGTTTTTGGCATTCAAAAATACAAAAAAAAAAAAAGTCAAAAAAGATTCCATTATGATCTAGCAGGAAATTTTGAACTAATTGCTTTTGTTTTGTCTCTTTGAAGTTTTTTTGTTTTGTCTCCAAGCAACAGCACAGAATAAGACTATGGGCAGCCTATGGGCAGGATCACCTCCTTCAACCTGCTGGTCACATTCCTTTTTGATGCAGCCCAGGATACAATTGGCTTTCTGGGCTGCGAGCGCACACTGAAGCCGGCTCATGTTCATTTTCTCATCCACCAACACCCCCAAGTCCTTCTCCACAGGGCTGCTCTGAATCTCTTCTCTGCCCAACCAGTAGCTGTGCCTGGCATTGCTCCAACCCAGGTGTAGGACCTTGCACTTGGCATGGTTAAACTTCATCAGGTTGGCATCAGCCCACCTCACAAGCGTGTCGAGGTCCCTCTGGATGGCGTCCCTTCCCTCCGGCGTATCAACCGAACCACACAGCTTGGTGTCATCGGCAAACTTGCTGAGGGCGCACTCAATCCCACTGTCCATGTCACTGACAAAGATGTTGAACAAGACCGGTCCCAACACCGATCCCTGAGGGACACCACTCCTTACTGGTATCCACCCAGACATCGAGCCATTGACCACAACTCTTTGTGTGCGGCCAGCCAGCCACTTCTTTATCCACCGAGTGATCCACCCATCAAATTAATGTCTCTCCAATTTAGAGACAAGGATGTCATGTGGGACAGTGTCGAATGCTTTGCACAAATCCAGGTAGATGACATCAACTGCTCTGCCCCTGTCAATCAGTTTCGTAGCCCCATCATAGAAGGCCACCAAATTGGTCAGGAAGGATTTCCTCTTAGTGAAGCCATGCTGGCTGTCACCAACCACCTCCTTGTTTTTCATGTGCCTTAGCATGCCTTCCAGGAGAATCTGCTCCAAGATTTTGCCAGGCACGGAGTTGAGACTGACTTGTCTCTAGTTCCCTGGGTCATCCATTTTCCCCTTCTTGAAAATGGGGGCTATATTACTCTTTTTCCAGTTGTCGGGAACTTCACCTGACTGCCATGATTTTTCAAATATGATGGCCAGTGGCTTAGCAACTTCATTCGCCAGCTCCTTCAGGACGCGCGGATGGATGTCGTCAGGTCCCATGGACTTGTGTACGTTTAGGTTTTTAAGATGGTCTCGAACCAGATCCTCTCCTACAGTGGGCCTAGGGTCTTCATTCTCACAGTCCCTGCGTTCGCCTTCCAAGACTTGGGTGGTGCAGTCAGAGACTTTGCCAGTGAAGACCAAGGCAAAGAAGTGATTAAGAACCTCAGCCTTCTCCAAATCCAGGGTGGCCAGTTCTCCTGATAGCTTCCGAAGGGGGCCTACGTTGTCCCTAGTCTGTCTTGTATTCACTACATACCTGTAGAATCCCTTCCTATTATCCTTAACATCCCTAGCCAATTTGAATTCTAACTGGGCCTTAGCCTTCCTCACCTGGTCCCTAGCTTCCCAGACAACATCCCTGTATTCTTCCCAGGCCGCCTGTCCCTGCTTCCACCTTCTATAAGCCTCTTTTTTCCTTTGAATTTTCCTGAGCAGCTCCTTATCCATCCAAGGAGGCCTCCTGGCCCTCCTGGTGCACTTCCTTCTAGTTGGGATGCAACACTCCTGAGCTTGGAGCAGGTGATCCTTGAATACCAACCAAGAGTCTTGGGCCCCCCTACCTTCTAGGGCTGTATCCCATGGAACCTTACTAAGCAGGCTCCTGAAGAGTCCAAAGTCTGCTCTCTTGAAGTCCAGGGCAGTGAGCTGGAGTGGCAGTGAGCTGAATAAAGAATTTCAAAATGGGAGAACCCCTAAAAGGCAATTCTTCCACAATTTAAAAAGTATAATAACTTTTAATAACAAAAAAAACCCCAAAACACAAAAAAACCACAAACCAAACCAAACAAAAAAAAAAAAACCCCAAAAAAAAAAAACACCTGGAGTTTTCTGAAAGATGTTTGCTTGAGAAAATATGCCTTATAAGGAGAGAACCACGAAACTGAAGATCTGTGTGGCTCAGCAGAGAAAGATAATTTGACACAGTTTAAGAAGGACATTTCAAAAGGATAGTATCACTTTCTTTTCAGCAAAAGAGCAAACGAAATTTTATCAGAAGCTAAAGCTAACTTTCATCTTACGCTTTTATTTTATATATAAGTATAGATATAAAATGCAATTAATCACACAATTATTTCTATGTAAACTTATTTAACCATTCATCAACTTTTACCACCAAAACCAGCAAAACTCAAATCAGATCCAAATAACTTTTGTTTCATCAGTTTCCTTTCTTTGAAATCTTCAAAACAAAATTAAATGTCTTCCTGAAGGTATGACAAGTACCTCACTTTAAACAGCTGAAGATGAGAAATCTTTTTACATTCAGGGGAAAAAAATGCGAAGGAGAATTGGTTTAGCCTAACTTTAGGAACAATGTTTGGTCTCAGTTTAATGATTAATAAATTTCAATGATATTCTTTTTATCCTTATGAACTGTGATGCATACAGTTTTAAAAAGTTCTAAATAGTTTTCTTTGATACTGAAATCGTGTGTTGCTTGAAATTAGTTTATCAAATTTACCCATTTTAGTCAAGTGCATGTAAAGTCTGAAATGAATTTTCTGATATGAACTGAGATGCGGCAGAAGGTCAAATCCTACATTTTTTTCTGCTGTGGAATGTGATCACAGCTGAGGGCTCCAAAATATTGGCTGTTACCCAAAATAGCCAAAATATCACCTATTTGCAAACTTACTACCTTCTTATTGATTTTTCTTACATTTTTCTGAACAAATACAATTAGCTGAAATTAAACATATTTCTCTTATGTCCTGGCTGACTTAATCCATGTCTATTTTAGTTGGGCAGTAGAGTGTGGAAGCATAAAAGCAAAATCCTGTGCTTCTATTTAAATTGTCAAAGTACTAAAGAGAAAATTAAAGAAAATGTGTAAAGTGAGATTCCTACTTTTCACAACCCAAAAGCTTATTCTGTATAAAGTTTCCATTTCTAAAGGTCAGGGTGGAGCTACACATCTGGAATTATTTATTAACAAAGCCTGTGGCATTTAGATGTCAAAAAAATCTACTAATTAAGCATAATCAGACAGTAAATACATACATTTATTGTATTACTAATTTATTGATTGTCCTGGGTTCAGCAGTAGCGGTCATTTTTTCTCCTTCTTAGTAGCTGGTGCAGCGCTGTGTTTTTGACTTTCAACCTGGGAACAGAGCTCATAACACCGATGTTTTTAGTTACTGCTCAAATGTTTAGCCTGACCAAGGACTTTGTGAGTCTCATGCTCTGCCAGGGAGGAGGAGGAAGCCAGGAGGAAGCAGGGACAGGATACCTGACCCAAACTAGCCAAAGAGGTATTCCATATCACAGCACGTCATGCCCAGGGATGTAACTGAGAGTTACCCAGAAGGGCTAGATCGCTGCAGGGTGGGGTCGAGGTATTGGTCGGTGAGGTGTTGTATTCTCTTTGCTTGTTATTTCCTTTATCATTATTATTATTGGTGGTAGCAGTAGTGGTTTGTGTTATACCTTCATTATTAAATTGTTCTTATCTCAACCTGTGGGAGTTGCATTCTTTCAATTCTCCTACCTGTCCCTCCAGGAGCGGTGGGAAGAAAGGTTGCGGGGGGGAAGTAGACTGCATGGTTCTAATTTACGGCCTGGGCTTAAACCACAACATTGATAAAACTAAAAAAAGTAATCTGATTGAAATCAGGATGAAACTAAGTGTCTTGTTAAATCCTTGTTTAAAAGATGCACTAGTGAATTCCGAAACTAATATAGCCAAATTGTAGACAATTATTAATTCTTCATTTTTCTACTACTACTGTACATTACATTTAAATACTTTACTGTACTTTACATTTAAAATGATTTCTCTACCAACATAATAAATGAATAAAAAATAGGAGAAAAGAACATTGGCAGTAATAGTTTTCTGGGGGAAAGTGTTTCAGAGTCTTTCAAGTCTATTTAGACAGCAAAAGGAAAAGAGCATTACATGACAGATGTGTAGAAGTAAAAATAATTCAGAGATTAACAAAGCTTAACACATTTTTAGCTACAGTAGCGGAGTTGAAACATTGACTTATGAGAAAGTATGAATGAAAAATGTGCAAAGCTTTACAGATCTCTTCACAAGAAATAATCATTCCTTCCTTAAAAAAAAAAAAAAAAAAAAAAAAGGAAAAACCCAAACTCATACACAATCTGTAAGTACGATCACATTCACATTAGAAGCAAACAAAAATAACTCATGCCAAAAAGTGTGGAACAAGGACTGAACTCTTGAAACACAGGAAATAAAAACAGGGTAAGAAACAACTGCTAATAGTAAAATAAACAATAATCAAAATAACTGGTTCATGGAATGAACAGTTATGAGCATAAGTATCAATCGAAAATATAAAAAAAAATAAATACAAGATTGGCCTTTAAAACAAGTAAACAGACAAAAAATAAATATACTCAGAATAGTCACTGATCTAATTTACACTGCTTTTGCTACACCTGGTGCAAGTGGTTTCTGTAAAAGCCGGTTACATTACTCTGACATTACCAGTAATAACTCTACTTGATTTTAAATTACAGTATGGCACGTCAGCACCCATCAAGACATTTCAAGCACCGGTTACAGATTTACAGGAGACAAGAATTGCCATTTTTATCACATGTTGCACAGAATTTCACTAGTGTTAAAATCTCAAACTCCTGCTTCTTGACTAAGTAATATTGATGCATATTGTTTGCCTCTTTTATGTCTAGCTACAGTCTGATTATACTGTATCTCTTTCTAACTCTTTAATGATTATACTTAAAGCAAGATTAAAACAATTACATTTCTAAGTTCTAATATTCTTTGTATATCCATGGCAAGTCATGTTTTGGGTACACATAAGGAAAGCAAATGTCTAGGACAGCAGATAACTAGGAAGGAGAGGAAGGAAAAGAAATATATGAAAAAGAGGGAGAACATGGTTTAAAGTGACATAGTCATGACAGTTTCTGTTACAAGTGTGTAGGGTGATGACAATACAACTTTAAAGATGTCAGCTTCACGGTTTTTATGAGACTCCAAAGAACACCTTTCTTTCAGAGCAGATTTTGTCAATAGCAATAACATGATCTTCTAAGTGTGAACACACATTTAGATGAACAGCCTGTCTTATGTCATGTCTGATACGTCCATAAATATTGTTAAGATAATTTTGAGTACATCTTCAATTAATTTTCAATTAAACCTTCCTTTTGATTTCCTTAACCTTCCTCCTGATTCTTTTTATTTTAATATGAAATGAATTCAGTATGTTACATTTGCAATGAACTGTACTGGTTAGAAATTAATAAAAGATTTAGGAAGGAACCATTTACTTTTGAGCCCTGCTCAACCTAATATTTGAGGTTTTTTACTAGTTTAAGAAAGAGTCATTAAAGGTAACATAATTTTTGTCCTGAGTGGCGACTAGTAGTTTTCAGCTTCACAACTGCAACATCATTCTAAATTCAGTTGAGGTGACAGGTTGAAACGCAGGGAAATACATGTTTTACCCATATGAGCAAAAGTTAGAAACTCACTATCCTGTTTAGAGTACACTGAAATAACTTAATAGCTTGAGCATATATTGTGTTAACAGCCTTCAATTCTGAACGTGTCCATGCCTACTTTATGGAAGTTGAACTGTCCACAATTAAATATTTAGCTACAAGTTGCCTTTTCAAATCTGCCAAAACCAAGTATTGAAACAAGTATCTACTTTCTGAAGAAGAGGAATCATACCAGCCATTTTTTGCTGTGATTTTTAATGGACTTTGAATTATGTTAATCGCAGAACATCCCAATCCCTTGGGATGCCATAATACAAAAACAAAGCAAGGCTGTTGATTTTAGTGTGTGTAAAAGACCTTTCCACGTTCTTCACTTGTATCACTAGGATTCCTTAGTGATCAGCAACCCAGAGAATCTTGTTTGTTGCATTTCAAATCACCAAGTTGAAGAAGGCATAAGCTACAGATCTGTCACTTGATAACAGAAAGATAGATTTAAGGAGCTTTTCAGTCAGCATTTCTCAACAATCTAAGACTCTTTTATTTCCTTGTAATACAGATAATATTTGAGAATGTCAATTTTATTTTTCCTTGAACTCTGAGCTCTGAAAAATAAACTCTTCTATATCTGAAGGAAAGAAGGAGATAGTATTTTTGCATTATGTTTATTTGTTCTAGTGTTAACAGGGACACATCAGAATACATCTCATGGGCTAGAACGCTCTATGAGGAAAAGAAAGTCCTCAAATATCCTTATAAAATTTTAGTAATCTGCGAAGAACTATCCATAATGATTTCAAGGTAGTTTACTTAACTCCTAAAAGCTAATTGTCTACCACCACATGCCTATACTTAGGGTTATTTCTTGTATGAGCATTTATTCTGCCTTTAACAAAATTTATGCCCATTTTACTCCCTAGTCACACAGTATTGAGGAATAACCTTTGTGGATTTTATTCTGGATTTGATTATGCAATATAAGTCTGTGATATCTGTGAAATATCTTTGTCACCTTAATTTATGTGAAGCTGTATTGGATGGCACAATTCCCAATATAAATACATCTGGGATCTTTATGGTAACCTTCTTTTATTATGATTTTTTTCTTTCAATAATATAAAACCCACCACCACACCAACAACTTTCAATTCATACTTTAATAATAAGTATTAATCCTACACATTGTATTACATTTCCCTTAAAAGACAACCTTTCTTCATGGAAGTCAGTCAAAACTTTTCAAAAATTCAATTATATCAACTGTTGTTAATTTCATTCATATGCTTGCTGAGTTTTAAGACTTATCAATATGCTCCACGTTCCTCCTCAAAAATTATATTGATTTTTCTTCAACATGTTTAACTATGCATTTCCCAGTTCTTTCTTTTTTTATAGTCTCTACCAATTTTTTAACTGTGGAAAATGACCAGTTGCTCATCATGGAAGATTTCTGACATGTTCATCACCTTCCACTATTTTGCTAGAAAGGCTAACTTAACCTTAAGGTCAACATTTATACTTCAAACACTCCATATCTATGATCCTTCAGAACTACACAGAAAAGACTGTCACATTTTAGCAGCTTGCTACGGTTCTGTTTATTGATTTTCTTTAACATCTCTTCTATAACTGCTTCCATTTTGACACAATTCTGTAGAGCTAAATGAATGGTTCTAATGCAGAACCTCTCTGGTTACCTCAATAAAGTAACAAATATATAACATGACATACAACATACAACATAATATAACATATCATATAATTTAGTTAAATTTCTGCAATAATGCTGTCTTTGAATGTATTTTTTGGCCTTGAACTTCTGTTGACAATTTAGTATGTTTCCTACTTTTCTCATCTTTAAAAAAGTGTGTTAGTGTTTAGATTAGGGTCCCATTTTCTACATTTGTTTCTAAAACCCCTGTTGGCCACATTTTCTACTGTCATCTTTTAAAATTATTTCCTCTTCATGGAATATGTATTTTAGTTTCTAGAATGCTAAATTTTTCTTTTGGCTGGTGAGACTCTAAAATGGTATTTCTACACAATTTCCAGGTCACCAGTAAATGCATACCTTTTTGACGTTGTCTTCAAATTCATTTCAATTACCTTCTTCAGTGTGATATAGCTCACCATACAAAGCCAAAAATTGCTTTTAGGTTTTTTTCTCTTCCCCTCCTCCCGGGGTGTCCAATCTGAGTGCATTATGGACAATTTGGATACATTCTGAGCATATTATTGTCACATTTACTCTCATTGAGAAAATCTGCTCTGTTTTAGGCCAGTTGTTTCTCTACTTGATACTTTTATCATAATGCTGAAATAAAAGATGTTAACTAAATAATATTTGAACTGAGGATAATTAAAATATCAGTGTAATGTTCTCTGATCTTCACTTACTCATCTGTGCTCTCAACTGTAACTCTAAATATAGCTTAATTTCTGAACACATCTTTTAATAAAAATTCACTTAAGAACCAAACCAGTGCATTTCCTAGCATGCTATGTAAGTAGAAATTTAATCTACCAACTTAATTACTCACTGTCAAAACAATAGAAAAATAGAAAATGAAGTGCAGTAAAACAGGGAAGAAAATTAAACTTCCAAAAGTCAGAGCAAAAAACAACTTCTGAGGTAGCTGGGAGTACACAAAGGTGTGTTAGAGTTGTGAATTATTATATTAACCTCTGTCACCACACAGCTACACTTCAGGATATAGAAAAGAAATCCATAATTAAAAAGGTTCCAGAGAATACCTGAAAAGAAGTAAAGTTTTGTTGTGGAAGATATTGTCCCTTAAAAATAATGTTAGATCAGAAAAACGCTGTTATAAATGCAACTTCTGAGTGAAACATCAAGAACACGAAATCTGAAAAGAGGCAGTTATAATTTAAGATTAATTTAAGAATTGCTGGGGTGAGTAGCTTGAGAGAGGACGCCTGCAACACCGGAGCGGAGAGCGCGGGGAGATCAGCGTCCAGGAGCCTCACCTCAGAGCAACAAGAGACACCGAGGAGGCAGCCTCAACTCCCGACAGGACTTGCCGAGGAGCCAGCAGCTGAGCTCAGTGAGAAGCTGATTCACCGGGGGAGGAGCCAGGAGGCTCGGCGGCAGATTTAAACCGGCCATCATCGACCATTCCCCGTCAATTGCTGGGGTGAGTAGCTTGAGGGAGGATGCCTGCAATACCAGAGCGGGGGGGAGATCGGCGTCCAGGAGCCTCAGCTCAGAGCGACAAGAGCCACCGAGGAGGGAGCCTCAAGTCCTCGACAGGACTTGCCCAGGAGCCGGCAGCTCAGCTCACGCAAGGAGCTGACTCACCGGGGGCAGAGCCAGGAGGAGCGGCACCAGCTGTGAGTGGTTAAAAACCTGCCCAGGGAGCACGGCGACCAGAGCAGGTCGAGGAAGTTTGCACTGCAGTTCACGCGGACAGGAGAGCGGGATAACCGTCTGATCAAGAGGACTCGCCTAGAGCGCAGGAGGAGGAAGGACTGCTTGCTTGTGCGGAGAGACATAGACGGACCAATCGACCAGATAGATCATGGTCACAACACGATCAAAAGCTGTAGTGAGAAATAATGTGGGTACCCAGACTGAGCCTTCCCGCAGACATGCGGCCATGCAGGTCTGTGGTTGCAGCGAATGCCTGAGCCTGACACTTGTATTGGAGGGAGCCAGTGACACCTCTTGTGTGCGGTGTGAGCAAATCAATGATCTGCTCAGGCAGGTGGTTCAACTGAGGGAGGAGGTAGAAAAGTTGAGAGCCATCAGAAAATGCAAAAGTGAGATAGATTGGTGGAGCAACACCCTAAGGCAAGGGCAGAGGGAAGTAATTGAACAAGCGATGGACCCCTTCCCTCCAACCATCAGATAGAAAGAGCGAACTTAAGGGACAAGGAAGTATGGAGGGAGGTCTCTCCTCGGAGAGGTAAGCGAAAACCCTTGCATTCCCTTCCTCCCTCCCAGTTGCCCTTGAATAACAGGTATGAGGTCTTGGAACTACAGGGCCAGGTAAATGGAGATGGAGGGGTAGATCTATCTAGTGAGTCACCTAGGGCTTGTCACTCACCCCCATGCCTTAGAACTTCCTCAACCAAGAAGAAAAGAAGAGTAATTGTGGTGGATGACTCCCTTCTGAGGGGAACAGAAGGGCCCATTTGTCGACCAGATCCATCTCACAGGGAAGTCTGCTGCCTACCTGGGGCTCAGATTAGAGATGTTAAAAGGAAACTCTCTGATCTGGTGCAGCCCTCTGACTACTATCCGCTGCTGGTTTTTCAGGTTGGCAGTGATGACATTATTACAAGGAGGGCAAGGGCAATGAAGAGAGACTCCAGGACCCTGGGACAGTGGGTTAGAGGGTCTGGAGCGCAAGTGGTGTTTGCCTCCATTCCTGTTACAAGCAAGGGTGAAGATATAAATAGGAAGAGTCTGCAGATTAATGTATGGCTATGTGACTGGTGCCAAAGGCATGGGTTTGGGTTTTTCAATCATGGGCTGCTATATGAGACACCTGGTTTGCTGGTGGCAGGTGGGATACAGCAGTCCCAGAGGGGGAAAAGGTTTTTGGGGCAGGAGTTAGCAGGGCTCATTGACAGGGGTTTAAACTAGATATGAAGGGGGAAGAGGAGATAACTGGGCCTGTTAGGGACAAGCCCAAGAGAAACATGCTAGGGCTTGAAGGATGGCGGACTAGGGAGGACTCTCAACCTATTGTTTCATTTGAGGGAAAGGATAGTTGTTTAGACCCTGTCCCGCAGGTGAAAAAGGGTACTAGGGCAAGAGTTAGCAGAGCTCACTCACAGAGCTTTAGGTTAGATTCAAAGTGTGAGGGGGTTGTAGCTGGGTTTGAACTAGTGGGGCATTGTGCTAGTATTAATGAAGACCAGAAGGCCTCCCGCCTCCCAAGGGTGCCATTAGCGTGCTCTGCTCGCTCCCTGAAATGCCTGTACACCAATGCACACAGCATGGGGAATAAACAGGAGGAGTTAGAAGTCTGTGTGCAGTCTAAAGGTTATGATCTGGTGGCAATTACAGAAACATGGTGGGACAGCTCACATGACTGGAATGTGGTCATGGATGGCTATGTCCTTTTTGGGAAAGATAGGTCAGCAAAGCGAGGTGGTGGAGTTGCCCTTTATGTGAGAGAGCGACTAGAATGTATTGAGTTCTGTCCAGGGGCAGATAAGGGGCAAGTGGAAAATCTGTGGGTACGAATTAAGGGACAGGCTGGTACGGATGATACAGTTGTGGGGGTCTATTATAGACCTCCTGATCAGGACGAAGGAGTTCATGAGGCTTTCTACAGGCAACTGAAAGCAGCCTCGCAACTACATGCCTTGGTCCTCATGGGGGATTTTAACTACCCCGATATTTGCTGGAAGACTCACACAGCCAATCATTCACAGTCTAGGAGGTTCCTCCAGTGCATTGATGATGACTTCTTAATGCAAATGGTGGACAAGCCAACAAGGAGAGGAGCGCTGCTGGATCTAGTACTCACCAACAAGGAGCGTCTGGTTGAAGTGGTGATGGTCAATGGCAACCTTGGCTGCAGAGACCAGGAGATGGTGGAGTTTAGGATCCTGTGTGGGAGGAATAGAATACCTAGCAAGGCCACAATTCTGGATTTCCGAAGGGCCAAATTTGGCCTTTTCAATCAATTGCTAAGGGAAGTCTCATGGGAAAGGGTACTAGGTGGTAAAGGGGCTCAAGATAGTTGGTCAGCATTCAAGGACCACTTCTTCCAAGCTCAGGATCAGAGCGTCCCAATGGGTAGGAAATCAAGTAAGGGAGCCAGGAGACCAGCATGGTTAAACAAGGAACTGCTGGGCAAACTCATGTGGAAAAAGAGAATCTATGGATTATGGAAGGAGGGGCTGGCCACTTGGGAGGAATATAGGACAGTTGTTAGAGGATGTAGGGAGGCAATTAGGACAGCTAAGGCCTCCTTGGAACTTAATTTTGCAAGTCGGGTTAAGGACAATAGAAAGGGCTTCTTCAAATATATAGCAGATAAAACTAACACAAGAGGCAATATAGGCCCACTGCTGAATGAGAAGGGTGCCCTGGAGACAGAGAATATAAAGAAGGCAGAGGTGCTGAATGCCTTCTTTGCCTCTGTCTTTACTCCTGCAGACTCTCCCCGGGGGCCCCAGATTCCTATAGCCCCAGAAGGAGTCAGGATAAAGGAGGAGTTTGCTTTGGTAGATAAGGATTGGGTTAGGGATCAATTAAGCAATCTGGACATCTATAAATCGATGGGTCTGGATGGAATACACCCATGGGTGCTGAGGGAGCTGGCGGAGGTCATTGCTAGGCCACTCTCCATCATCTTTGGTAAGTTATGGGAAACCAGGAGAGGTGCCTGAGGATTGGAGGATGACAAATGTCACGCCAGTCTATAAGAAGGGCAAGAAGGAGGACCCCGGTGATTATAGACCGGTCAGCCTTACCTCCATCCCTGGGAAGGAGATGGAACAATTTATTCTTGACACCATCTCTAGACATATCAAGGATGAGGGGGTCATTAAGAGTAGCCAACATGGTTTTACCAAGGGGAAGTCATGTTTGACCAAACTTATAGCCTTCTATGAGGAAGTAACTAGGTGGATGGATGATTGTAGAGTGGTAGATGTGGTTTTTCTTGATTTCAGTAAGGCATTTGATACTGTTTCCCACAGCATCCTCATAGATAAGCTAAGGAAGTGTGGGCTTGATGAACAGGTAGTGAGGTGGATCAAGAACTGGTTGAAAGGAAGAAGGCAGAGAGTTGTGGTCAATGGGGCAGAGTCTAGCTGGAGGTCTGTGACTAGTGGAGTCCCCCAGGGGTCAGTGCTGGGACCAGTGCTGTTTAATATTTTCATCAACTACCTGGATGAGGGAACTGAGTGTACCCTCAGCAAGTTCACTGATGACACTAAACTGGGAGGAGTGGCTGACACACCAGAAGGCTGTGTTGCCATTCAGCGAGACCTGGACAGGCTGGAGAGTTGGGCGGGGAGAAACTTGATGAAATTCAACAAGGGCAAGTGTAGAGTCTTGCATCTGGGGAGGAATAACCCCATGTACCAGTACAGGTTGGGGATTGACCTGCTGGAAAGTAGTGAAGAGGAAAGGGATCTGGGGGTCCTGGTGGATAGGAGGATGACCATGAGCCAGCAATGTGCCCTTGTGGCCAAGAAGGCCAATGGCATCCTGGGGTGCATTAGAAAGGGTGTGGTTAGTAGGTCAAGAGAGGTTCTCTTTCCCCTCTACTCTGCCTTGGTGAGACCGCATCTGGAATATTGTGTCCAGTTCTGGGCCCCTCAGTTCAAGAAGGAGAGGGAATTGCTTGAAAGAGTCCAGCGCAGAGCCACAAAGATGATTAGGGGAGTGGAACATCTCCCTTATGAGGACAGGCTGAGGGAGCTGGGTCTCTTTAGCTTGGAGAAGAGGAGACTGAGGGGTGACCTCATCAATGTTTACAAATATGTAAAGGGTGAGTGTCAGGATGATGGAGCTAGGCTTTTCTCAGTGATGTCCAGTGACAGGACAAGGGGTAATGGGTGTAAACTGGAGCATAAGAGGTTCCATATGAACATCAGGAAAAACTTCTTTACTGTGAGAGTGACAGAGCACTGGAACAGGTTGCCCAGGGGGGTTGTGGAGTCTCCTGCGTTGGAGATATTCAAGGCCCGGCTGGACAAGTTCCTGTGTGATGTACTGTAGGTTACCCTGCTCTTGCAGGGGGGTTGGACTAGATGATCTTTTGAGGTCCTTTCCAACCCTCGGGATTCTGTGATTCTGTAAGATGGACAATGATCTTGCTTACCATTCCTACAGTAGGTTGACTAACTGCTCTATGTAGTCCAGTCAAAAATGAAAAGAAGATTGAATTTCATTTTAAAACAATGCAGTCTCTTAATTGCAGTTTTTTCAATTCCATATAACTTCCCTAGTCTTCACTGTGACTTTTGCAAAGAATGAAGTATGCATAAGTCTCATACATGTAACTACCAATCTATCCCACCTAATAAAATCTTCTTTCAGTTGTATGGGTTACTGAAGTCTTATAAAACAAGCATGAAGACCTTCAGACTGCTGCTCAAGGTTAAGTTAGACATATGCATATTTATCAGATATAGCCACTGCAGATGACTGGATCAGTTTATTTAATTCCAGTAATTAATTAACTGACTTACCTTGATTACTGACTGATACTACACTATCCTACCCTACTTCAATATCTTTCAGCTTTTGGAAAAGACGTATTTGCTTATCTGTGTGAATAAATGGCAAGGGTTTATTTTCCTTCTAAGAATAGAATATCCTGCAGGCACCTTGTCTGTTCTAAAAAACCTTCAAAGAAAGATACGTACTTATGATGTTAACACTTAATACAGAAACAAGCATATATTTATTTAAACTAGTCCTAGAAGATGTTTTTCTCTCCACCTCAAAATACACAATGGAATAACATCTTTTAAGAAAAAAAAAAACCAAAAAAACCCAATTTTCTACTGGAAAATTCACATACTCAAAGCAAACAAATGTCACTATTTAATATTCTAAATTAAAAAAAATCACATGCTTTATTCTGCTTTTTCACCTGTGATTTCTATATGTTTTTATTGACAAATTAATTAGATACCATATGTTAGTTAATTTACACGTTTTATCATTTATGTTCTATACTCTATAAAACTAAATTTCCCTCATACATTTCCCTTGCTTGTTCATGATGTTTATTCAAACTAACAGTTGCATCTACTATTACACACAGCATTTAGTATACAAGGGACATTGTAAAGCTGTATTATGAATTCCAAATGTGTATGTAAAAGGTAAGCAAAAGTAGTACTTGGTGTGAATACATGTATGTGTCTGTACTTATTTTTAATTGTTTTCTGAGCTTTCTTGAATTACTAACCTTTAGAGCTCATTCAAGTAACATTTTCAAGCTTTCTCTGATATGAAGAGAAGAAAGGCTTAAGAAAACCTGAGATTTTAGCTTAATCACATTTTCAAAAAAATGTATAGTTTTTTTGCAAAATACCAGCTATCCACATAGCCCTATCGAAAGATTTTATTTTTATTAACTGTTTCCAAAACCATTTATATATTTTACAGTAAACTCTCAGTGGCTTGTCAATGGAAAAATGAGCCTGCTTTCTCCAAGAAATACATACTGATAACCAAATCCCTACTTAATTACTGCCAAAGCCTCTGGGTGGAAATTAGCTTTTCTTTTTTTGGCTTTTTTTTTGCAAAATACCAGCTATCCACATAGCCCTATCGAAAGATTTTATTTTTATTAACTGTTTCCAAAACCATTTATATATTTTACAGTAAACTCTCAGTGGCTTGTCAATGGAAAAATGAGCCTGCTTTCTCCAAGAAATACATACTGATAACCAAATCCCTACTTAATTACTGCCAAAGCCTCTGGGTGGAAATTAGCTTTTCTTTTTTTGGCTTTTTGACATCATAGTTCTTGGTGTACAATGGCGAAAAGTAATGACTGTGCTCATACAAAACAGTGTCTTTAGGGTGAGGGTTCTAGGGTAAGGTATACTCAGACTTAGACGACTACTCTTACTTTCTCAGTAATCTTCTGTCTTCTTAGTGCTAAGTTTTTACACAGATACGCAAAAAGTAACCCTACAATCCCTCCAAAATAGTGCTTGTTGTATGCTTTAATATCAAGCAGTATTATTGTCAGTGTATTCAGATACTTCACTATAAGTTGTATTTCTTATGCTGCTGGTCTAAAGTCACACGCTGCTGAGCAAGCAAGCACAGTAAATCCTGTTCATGCAGTCCAGATGGAAACATCAAAATGTACCTTCTTGATAAGCTCTTTGAATCTCCTTTGGTGATCTTCTAAGAAACCTGTCTCTCTCTACTGACTACATTGGAAGGAAAGCTTGGAATTGTAAAGAAACTGGCATATGCTTGTAAAAAACAGGCAGTGGAAGATTGCAACCAAAAATTTATTATTTGGAAGTTACTTCAGTCACAACAAAATATCTCATATTTTCTTCACAAGTCCTTCAACTGCCTTTTCAAGTTTTGACTATTAAGAATGAAGTTTTCATAATACATAGCATTTGAGTAGCATTTTACGCAGTCAAAACACAATCCTAATTGATTTAAATTATACTGCTAAACACTCAGGACATGGTCTATGTGCCTTTATAAAATAGACATGCTATTCTGTCCACCACTGGGGAGAGGTGAGCAGTCAGCAGAGAGTTTGTGGGTCAAGGTTAAAGGGAGAACAGTGATGGGAGACATTACTGTGGGGATCTGTTACAGACTGCCTGATCAAGATGAATCTGCGGATGAACTGCTCTACAGACATATAGGAACGGCCTCACTCTCACAGGCCCTTGTACTCATGAGTGACTTCAACCACCCTGACATCTGTTGGAGCGAGGGTACAGCCCGGCACAAGCAATCCAGGAGGTTCCTCGACTGTGTGGAAGAAAGCTTCCTTCTGCAAGTAATAGAGGAGATGACAAGGAGAGGTGCCATGCTTGACCTCGTGCTCACCAACAGGGAAGGGCTGGTTGGAAATGTGACGCTGCAGGGCAGCCTTGGTTGCAGCGTTCATGAGATGGTTGCATTCGAGATCCTTGGGACAGTGAGAAGAGCGTGCAGCAAGCTCACTGCCCTGGACTTCAAGAGAGCAGACTTTGGACTCTTCAGGAGCCTGCTTAGTAAGGTTCCATGGGATATAGCCCTAGAGGGCAGAGAGGCCCAAGTCTGTTGGCTGGTATTCAAGGATCACCTGCTCCAAGCTCAGGAGTGTTGAATTCCAACTAGAAGGAAGTGCACCAGGAGGGCCAGGAGGCCTCCTTGGATGGATAAGGAGCTGCTCAGGAAAATTCAAAGGAAAAAAGAGGCTTATAGAAGGTGGAAGCAGGGACAGGCAGCCTGGGAAGAATACAGGGATGTTGTCTGGGAAGCTAGGGACCAGGTGAGGAAGGCTAAGGCCCAGTTAGAATTCAAATTGGCTAGGGATGTTAAGGATAACAGGAAGGGATTCTATAGGTATGTAGTGAATACAAGACAGACTAGGGACAACGTAGGCCCCCTTCGGAAGCTATCAGGAGAACTGGCCACCCTGGATTTGGAGAAGGCTGAGGTTCTTAATCACTTCTTTGCCTTGGTCTTCACTGGCAAAGTCTCTGACTGCACCACCCAAGTCTTGGAAGGCGGACGCAGGGACTGTGAGAATGAAGACCTTGGGCCCACTGTAGGAGAGGATTTGGTTCAAGACCATCTTAAGAACCTGAACGCACACAAGTCCATGGGACCTGACGACATCCATCCGCGCGTCCTGAAGGAGCTGGCGAATGAAGTTGCTAAGCCACTGGCCATCATATTTGAAAAATCATGGCAGTCAGGTGAAGTTCCCGACAACTGGAAAAAGAGTAATATAGCCCCCATTTTCAAGAAGGGGAAAATGGATGACCCAGGGAACTAGAGACAAGTCAGTCTCAACTCCGTGCCTGGCAAAATCTTGGAGCAGATTCTCTTGGAAGGCATGCTAAGGCACATGAAAAACAAGGAGGTGCTTGGTGACAGCCAGCATGGCTTCACTAAGGGGAAATCCTGCCTGACCAATTTGGTGGCCTTCTATGATGGGGCTAAGGAACTGATAGGGGTAGAGCACTTCATGTCATCTATCTGGACTTGTGCAAAGCGTTCGACACTGTCCCACATGACATCCTTGTCTCTAAATTGGAGAGACATTAATTTGATGGGTGGATCACTCGGTGGATAAAGAACTGGCTGGCTGGCCGCACGCAAAGAGTTGTGGTCAATGGCTCGATGTCCGGCTGGAGACTGGTGACAAGTGGTGTCCCTTAGGGATCAGTGTTGGGACCAGTCTTGTTCAACATCTTTGTCAGTGACATGGACAGTGGGATTGAGTGCGTCCTTAGTAAGTTTGCCAATGACATCAAGCTGTGTGGTTCGGTTGATACGCCGGAGGGAAGGGACGCCATCCAGAGGGACCTCGACACGCTTGTGAGGTGGGCTGATGCCAACCTGATGAAGTTTAACCATGCCAAGTGCAAGGTCCTCCAGCTGGGTTGGAGCAATCCCAGGCACAGCTACAGGTTGGGCAGAGAAGAGATTCAGAGCAGTCCTGCGGAGAAGGACTTGGAGGTGTTGACTGATGAGAAAATGAACATGAGGCAGCAGTGTGCGCTCGCAGCCCAGAAAGCCAACTGTATCCTGGGCTGCATCAAAAAGGAATGTGACCAGCAGGTTGAAGGAGGTGATCCTGCCCCTTTACTCTTGTGAGACTTCACTTAGAGTATTGCTTGCAGTTCTGGTGTCCTCAACATAAAAGGGACATGGAACTGTTGGAACAAGTGCAGAGGAGGGCCACGAGGATGATCAGGGGAGTGGGGCACCTCCCATATGAAGAGAGGCTGAGAAAGTTCGGGCTGTTCAGCCTGGAGAAGAGAAGGCTGCATGGAGACCTCATCGTTGCCTTCCAGTATCTGAAGGGCAGCTATAGAGATGCTGGGGATGGACATTAGGGACTGTAGTGATAGGACATGGGGTGATGGGTTCAAACTTAAACAGGGGAAGATTAGATTGGATATAAGGAACAAATTCTTTACTGAGAGGGTGGTGAGGCACTGGAATGGGTTGCCCAGGGAAGCTGGGAATGCTCCATCCTTGGCAGTGTTCAAGGCCAGGTTGGACAGAGCCTTTGGTGACATGATTTAGTGTGGGGTGTCCCTGCCCATGGCAGGGGGGTTGGAACCAGGTGATCTTAAGATCCTTTCCAACCCTAACTATTCTATTATTCTATGATTCTGGCCAAAATGTAAAATGATAAATGTTTTTTGAGTAGCCAACATAGAAGAATTTTAAGTAAAGCATGCTACATAAGTGGTTAAACTGAACATTACTTTGAAATTATAAAACACAGAAAGTCTCATTCACAGTAACATTCAACTTCATTAGCTGCAAGAATACCCTGTGTCTTCAGCAACTGCTTGACTTATTCCTTATACACTTTCAAGTTTTGAAATAGATTTAATAGTGGCCCTTCAGAGGGTGACTTCAAACATAAGCAACGCCTTATCGCTGGATGAAAACAAAACTATTGATGCCCTCTTCCAATCACACTAGTGTATATAAGATCACTGTTGAAGATATCCAAACACACTCTCACCTGCGTGACAGCCTTAATTCTGCCATTGACTATCTTTTTAATGTTAGATTTTTTTATCCTTAATTTTTTTCTTTTTTTTTTTTTGTAACATATATGCCATGTCAGTTTATTACCATAATGTTATGATACTTTTACACACATAAATGAAATATTAATGATGACTTAATACTTTTATATATATGTACACTATACTATACTGTATAATGAATATAATTTTTGTTATTTTAAAGAACAAATGTTGCCTCTACACACTTCCTCTTGCCTCTCTTCATGTGTCATTTCTTCTTCACAACTTTAAACACAAGATTATGCAGAGTTAACAAAATAATGGGTGACATTGCACAGTAACATAAACACAGTCACTCAAAAGGGTTATGGCTTGGGTTGTTTGCTTTTTTATTCCCTACTACATGTTTTACAAATTTTCCTCATAAAGATTTAAGTGAACTATGGAGTAGTTTTAAATCAAGCGCAAATTCTGTCTTCTTGTTATATGGTGTGTATATCAGCAAGTTGAATTCTTTACCTACTCAAAAGATGTACAAGCTTGACAGTGCATGAGAAAAGTGCATAATATAAGAAAAATAAGTTATATGCTGTATGAATGCTCATTTAAGAAAGGTTTCTGAAGTAGACAGTAAAGAAATTTAGTCAGAATGGCCCCTCAATAGTCAAAATCCAAGAGCAGGTGGTGCAACTTGTTCACATTCCCATGGTGATTAATGAATTTCACTCTATTTTACGTAGTCATAATTCAAATGTAAAATAAGAATAAACTTCTTTTAAATAAAACTGTCATGCTTCAAGGGGAGGTGAATGGATGACTACAATTGCGGCATCACCTATACCATCCTTTCCATGTGTTTAATGCCTTTAGTACATTACTACCTTAATGGAATGCTGACAAACTTTGTTCTCTGCACTCCAATGCACAGTAACTCTATCAATGACTGCCTTCACTCTACCCTTTACACCACAAATATCAATCATTTAAACTCATGCCATCCTCAAAGTTTCTGGCTGAGGCCCTTTCCTAACATAAGAAAGATAGGCATTGGATTTCTGAGAATTAATTTCAAATTCATTTTGCAAGATTTATTTTTTTAGTGATTATAAGGTATCCTGCCTTTGTATCCTCACTATCTCTCTACTTCTCTTCCACTATCTTATTCAGTCTTCTGCCAACACCAAAATATGATGACAATGTGTTTACTGCAAACTTAATTCTCTGCCACAGATACATTATTTTAAAGCAATTAATCATGTTGAGGAACAAGCTTTTTGCAGAGAGTTGAAAAAGCCAGCATCAGCCTGGCACATTAAATTAATGAAAAAATTAAAATAATTTAAAGCAAAAAATACTTAATAAACAGTAACTGTAGCCAACCCAAAATATAGTCATTAGTATCTGTCTACGGTATCCCTATAATAACATCTAATCCTGATCTCAGTCACACTTTATATATACATTCAAGCTGTTCTATTAAAAGCAAGTAGTTTTGTCTAGAAATGAATTTTGATTTTTTTTTTTTTTAATAAGGACAAAAATGTTAAATACCATAGATGGTAGTTAATGAATTTTAGGTTTCTAACAACTGTTTTGTGCCTTTCAGTACCTTGTTTTTAGTTGCTTATATATGATATTTAAGGATTTGGGAGTACAATGAAGCACTCTACATTTGTATTCCAAAAAAAAAAGAATGGAACAAAAAATGTTATTGAAAGTTCCAAGTGATCAAAATCTTTACATCCAAAATACTATAAACACATAAAAAGTGTCTTCACTCTCACATATTTAAAATAGATCATGACATGACAGGTCTGATTGTTCTTATAACATGAATTTTTAAGAAATGTAAACTAAATTACATAGAAATTCAACTTTGTATTTATTTATCTATGGTAAATAAATATCACCCAAGAATATGTTTTATCCTGATGTGCCTTAGTCTTTTATCTTATTCTAGTCTTATACGTTGTCAATAATGTTAAAAATTATGTAATAGTACTCAGTCTGACTATGATTTATCATGTAAAAATATTGGCTGACTAAAGTCATGGTTTCAAAGGACCACACTGATATCTGATAACCATGTTAGAATCATAGCTACACTGCATAGAAAGTGCATAAAAATGTGACCTATGAAACATCTAATTAAGGAATCAGTATTGAATGATTGATGAAAAAGCTGTCAATATTTAATATATTGCAAAATAACAAATATTAAGATTAAGCTTTTCTGTGCAGTATTCCATCCTAAAATTTTTCAGGTATAAACCTGATCTGAGCTACCTCAAATATCTGTGACAACTTAATACAGATAGAAAAAAAATCATATAGAGGAGCATGAATTACTACAAATTAAAATAAGAGCTACTGTCAGTGCCAAAACAAAGTATAGGTACTTCCTCTGACATTTCAGTTTTCAGGAAAACATTTCTTTGAGTGAAGATGAGGCTGTAGGCACCACTTTTCGCAGCTCCTAACAAAACAAATTGTCCTCCAGATCATATGATAGTAGACCGAACATGTAGTTTAAAGACTTCTCTCCTTCCTCATAATGCACATGCATCTGTTTTTTAGCATGGTCTTTAATCACTAAACCACCATGACTACAGTATGCAATTGTGTACAGAAGACTGGGAATTCAGTTGTAAATAAGAATGTTATTGTTACTTTTAAATATCATGGTATGTAATATTCTGTGAGAAACCACAGGATTTTTTTGTTTTCTTTTGTTTAAAAGACAAACAGTACATATAAATATTCTGATTATTGATGTTTTGTTCTCCCCCCCAAGGCAAATAAGCCACAGGCAGCTCATGACATATTTGAGATTATTAGACATATCTTTCAGCTTGAAATATTTTGAGGCCTGGATTCAAATATTTCCAAGGACTAAACAACAGACTGAACAACATAATGAAATGTAGCAATATCTTTAGTGACCAATAAATTATTTCTTCTGTTAGGAACTAAATTTTTACACTCAAGTCATAAACATGATTTGCAACTACAAGGTTTTTTTTTTTTTTTTTCATTCTGTAAACAATTGCTTGTTACCAAAAATTTAAAATTAACTACAGTGGGTGAAGAAATCATTAATCATCATCTCTGTCACAGTAAAATTGCATCTGCATATGCTAATTACATCCTGTTCTTAACATCCACCATGAAATGGCAGATAGCTTAGCATATTAGCCTGGATAATATTTGCACGTGTTCATAAAAGAATTAAGCCAATGATTTAGTTCACTTCCCACACTTATTAGAGAGGCTCAAGGCCATTTTAAATAATGATTTCAACCAAATGCAAGTCATGCCTAATGCACATAGGACTAGGTCATAAAAAATACTTAGTGCAGAAAGGTACAATTACAAAAAATTTTTGTATTTGCTTTATGCACTGGGCAGATTTTGGAAAACTAGCCCTCTACAATCCTGAAAGCCTCTGCTCAGCTTTTATCTAACTCTAAATTCATGAGTTTCTGACTATTGGGGTCTATAAATACTCACATTCTCTAGGTATACACATTTTCCAAGAAAGCAAGTTTTGTCAGACTGAGGAATTCATCAGCCAGTTCATGCTGAAGCCTGACCAGACCCAGAAGAGCAAATCAGCAAAGATTTCTTATGGGGCTTGATGAACCAGACATTTTCAGAGAAAGCTTAAAGCCATACCAAATGGTTGCCCTTCATTTGCCTTTTAATTCTGAATGGAGAATGAGGTTTTTTCCCCACATTTTATCTAAAAGGCTGGACTTCAGAACAAGTAAGATCCGTAACTCCTTTCTCTATGTGAGCCATTCAAACTCATCTAACATTTCTCAGCAGTATGCCTTAAGTTACATCAAGCTGTTCATAATGGCTGTAGAGATGGTACTCTATTCTCCTCTACTGAGATTCTACTCATCAATGAAAATCAGAATCAGAATCAGAATTACCAGGTTGGAAGGGACCTTCAAGATCATCAAGTCCAACCCATGCCCTACACCTCGACTAAACCATGTCACCAAGTGCCACATCCAATCTCTTTTTAAATATCCATATAAATTGCAAAAAGAAGTGTTTTTATTGAATTTCTCCATTCCTCTTCTCTGACCTACTTAGCCACAAACATGAGCAAAATGAGGATTCTTATTCATAATACTCCTCTTCTTCATATTCTGAGATGAGGGCACAAAGACAGAACACCTGACTGTGGTACTCAGTTGCTGTCTGGGTTTAAATCATGACAGTAGGTGAGACTGGTGGTCAGAAGGCAAAATTTAGGTCTCAAACTATTTCTACCAGCTCAATGTAATTGAAAGCTAGTCAATTGATACCATCTTTCTCACAGCTGCATAAATGTTTTGTTTTTCTTGAGCTAAATCCCACTATAACAGAGTATTGTTTACATGGTAAAAATATACTATAATAAATCACAGCAACACGCCTACAAACCTACACCAACTCTGAATTGGGTGAAAAGCCAAAATAAGAAAAATAGATGAAAATTCCAAGCCTAAGTCACTTTATGGAGCCTATTCTGTGATACCATACCCTAAAGAAGTGTGGGGTTTGTCATCTTTGAAATAAAGCCTTGTTCATCCAGGAAAGAAAATGGTTCAGTTAGAATCAGTGACAGATATCAAACAACCCTTTCATTACAAGATTTTTTTTTTCCTTTTATTAAACTGACAGTTCTCCCAAGTAAAACAGTCTCCCTTTAGTGAATGTTAAAATAGATAGAACTTGAAGACTGATAAGCAGATTATAAGTGAATAGACACAATTATTGCATCGCTGACAAACAAACTACTTATCTTTTGATGAAAAAGATCTTCCAAAAGAAGGACACGTTTAGTCTCTTATACACAACATTCCTCACTGACTGCTATCCTCTCCTTCCAACATTTATATTCCATTTTAAAAAGAAAAAGAAACTTCTGCCTTCCATTGTGCACAGTCTACAAGTCGGAAACACTTCCAAGAGTTTCCTAGGACAAGTTTTCCAACTTGATGCTACTGAATTTTATTATTCCGTGTTATGATGGTTTTGGTGGATAATGAAAATTCCAAGTTTTTCAAATGCTTACAAAATTGGTTATTTTTTTATAGTTGACAACTTACATATTTTTTAATTTTATTTTTACTCTACCATCTAATCTGCAAAAGAAATTTAAGTACACAAAAGAAAGAAAATCCACACCATAGTTAAAACATTAAAATTGGAAATTGAATTAGCAGGGTTTGGTGTTTTTTCTTCAAATTATTAAAAGGAATTGAATTAACATGGTAATGAGGAGATTTTACTTTGATAAAGAAAATATTAATTTTATGATCTGGTATTTTTGCGTTGTTCATAAATATCTGGATAGATGGGAGGGTTTTATGCTCAGTTTTACAGATTATGTGAAAAGAATATTGTTTTGTTTTTTTTCTGAAGTGACTATCAATTGCTGGCAAGAATTAACACCAAATCAGCTAAACAAATATTGAATCTTTTAAGAGTTTAAACCTAAAAATATTTACATTTGAGATATTGGTAGTATAACCAAAGTCAGGGGATTCCTGAAATAAGTGGAGTTTTTCATAAAAGTTTGAATCGTTGGATCTTTGGTGCATTTCAAGGCTGCACTTTCCTAAAGACCACATGTGCAACAGGCTAAATGATGTAATGTTGCGTATACAAAATACTTCAACTATGTGATTTAAAAAACAGTAGTAACAAAAAGAAACAAACATATATTGTGACATCCAGAGTATACTTCATGCTATGTTTAAATACATATATATCGCTATACTCTGATGTAAATTTGCTGATTCAAGAATACAAGTTGGCATAGAGGATGATATTACTATTAACTTCTATTTACAATAGTAACTTGTAGCGCTGTTTAGTCACTTATTAAAACCTTGAAACAATATTTATCTAGAGTTATTAAATGCTATTTGTATTAAGTATATAATTAAAAAGGACTTTGTCCTAAAAGATAAGTTTATTAAAATGTCTTAATCTAATTTTATACCTGTTTCTTCCATGTGACAAAGCAAGAATAATAACAACAGCAACTATAATAAATGAAAAACTGCTCTTACCATGACAACTGGGTAGGGCTCTATTCCATCCAGGTCTTCCATCGTCTCCCATGATACATGTTAGTGTAGAATATCCTTGAAGTATGTAACCTGCATCGCAGTAATACGTGACAGTTGACCCCAGTTTATAATCCATTCCAAGTCTTGTTCCATTCATTATATTTCCAGGATCAAAGCAAGACTCACGCAGCTTTGCTATAGCAGAAAAAAAATGCAAACTTAGTTCTGAATATAATCTAAAACATTAGAAATATTTTTCTGGAGTTTCATAGCTTTAAAACTGTGGTCTGAACATTTTGAAGTGGTAGAAACCAATACAAGTAGTTTGTTACAAAATAAGAAGTATCCAAATGAATGTCTTCAAAATTAATAAATCGCAAATGAATATCTATATCCATGCAAATGATATACTGACATATTTTCAAATAGGGGTGGGAATTTTCCCTCACAAGATGACAAAGCATACAAATACTACTTAAAATTTATCTCCTTTTTTAGTTGTTCTTGTTATTTAGAGCTATTTGTTTAAAATTTTGAAATTCAAAAATATGAATATGCTCTTGTCTTTGCTTCCCTGTTCCTTCTATAATGTGAATACCTTTATGTTTAATATCCAAGACCTAACAAACTTCACAAAAATAACCACTCAGTGTTTCTAATGAAGAACATTACTATGCAGAAGGGGAGAAATAATAAAATTCCGGAAAAATTTGCAATATGTGTCCAGTTAGAAAACAAAAAAACAACAGAAAATGTTCTAGGACATGGTAGAAGCTGGAATGAAGCAGATGATTTTGTGCTGTGCAGGATGGCATTTGAAGTAATTTCTTTTATGAAGCACAAGATAGAAATTTCAGATTTTCTTCTTTACCAATTAAGACAGTTGTGGAGAAGGTCAATAGGAACACTTATTATTTTCTGCAAGATCGGTGCCTACTTTCTAATGCATCAAAAGAGGTGTTAATTTACCAGGCATATTTGTACTGCAGAACTTTCAGCTACGGGTAGGTACAGTTGTGAAAAGACAATATGAACTTTGAAATTTGAGGAAGGCTATTTAAGAGCTTCAAATACAAAGAACTTTATCTGATTCTGGCAGTATCAAAGCTGAAGTTTCTGAAAACTTAGAGATAATATGGCGTAATTATTATATATTTAACTATCATACAGTTTAGCCACATATCAGCTATTGATCACTGTGAGAGACAAGCTAATGAACTAAAGAGATCACTGGTTTGATCCCCTAAGGCCATTTTTATGTTGTGGTATTTATGAGAGGAAAGAATTACATTGCAAAAGTATTGCAGTACATTTACAATTGAAGAGGGAAATACACAATAATTCTGTTGAAATTTCAACATCATATCTTCCAAAAGAACATGAAGACCTCCTAATGTGATTAGCTGTTTATTATGATTTACGTATCTAATTGTTGTGTTTTAAACCCAGATGGTAACTAATCCGCTCTCTCCCACACACACCCTTCCCCCTCCCTGGGCAGGATGGGGAGGAGAAGCAAAAGAATGCAAATCCCACAGGCTGAGATAAGAACAGTCCAATAACTAAAGTACAATATACTACTACTACTACTACTACTACTACTACTACTACTACTACTACTACTACTACTACTACTACTACTACTATATATATATAAAACTAAAAGGGGATATTAAACCAAAACAAAACAAAAAACCCACACACAAGCGATGCACAATACAATTACTCACCACCTGCCAGCTGATACCCTGCTTGACCCAGGCAGTGATCAGTCCTTTCCAGGTAACTTACCCCAGTTTATATACTGGGCATGACGTGCTGATGGTATGGAATACCCCTTTGGCTATCCTGGCTTCTTGTGCCCCTCCTCACTGGCAGAGCATGAGAGACTGAAAAGTCTTTGATCTGGGTAAGCGCTATTTAGCAACAACTAAAATATCAGTGTGTTACCAGCACTGTTATCAGATTAAAGCCAAAGCACAGCACTGTACCAGCTACTAGGAAGAAGACTAACTCTATCTCAGGTGAAACTAGGACACTAACCTACAGAGTATGCTTCTGATATGAAAACCAGTATAATAGTACATAATAGTTACATCACATCGTTAATTGTTAAGAAAAGGTATTTGATACCTACACTGATTCACATAGGTAGTTGCATGGTGCCTGTAACATCTATCTCCTGTTCTGAATGGTAAGTTTTAAAAATACCATGTGACACTGGAAAAAGAAAGGCTAAAACTTTTATAACACTCATTCAAAAATTTGGATGGAAAATCGAAAGTTAAAAGATAAAATTTACTAGAAAGTCTGACAGTTACCACATAGAAATTAATAATTATTATGTAGGCAAATCACACTTTCACTTGAGAAGTTTGGCAGACCGTAGGGTAAACTAAAAATTCTTTCAAGTCCAAATTCTCAAATAAAAAGTAAAAGAGAGAGAAAAAAAGGGTGATCTAATTTAGGACTATAACACTTTGACAATAGCGAGGAAATATTGTGCTTTCTTCTTACTGAACTGATGTTAATATATTTGTATTGATATTAATATATTTTATATTAATATATTAATATATTTGATATTAATATATTTGTATTGATACACAACATCATATATTTATGATAAGAAACCTATATTTCATAATTCTAGAAGTCCTTGAATAAAGTAGAGATTAGTACTACATGAGAAATTAAAGACAGAAAAAGATTATGTCTGGTGCATAAATCAAAAAATGAGAAAAGACATGATCTGTCACAGCACAAATTTTCTCTAGAGAAAACTTACAGCCCTGTAATTTTCTTTTCCCCAAAGTACAGTTGTGACAGACTCCTGAAGTTGCTGACTAAACAGTAATAATGTCACTATAGAAATACAACTTGTTAATAACTATTCTGAAAAAGTAAAGCCTTGAATACTTAGCACTTTCAGAGTTCTCTGGCAAATCTGAAATAGCTGCTAAGTGAACTTGTAAAGAAAGTCAGTATGCTACACTACAATATATGAGGAAAAAGTCAAATGTAACAAAAGGATTCATTAGGTCAAGCTCAGAACCTGGGGGGAGGGGGGGACAAAAAATTGTAAAATAAAACAGATATGCTCCCAGGAGACAGGAGGAGAAGTTGTTTACCATCTATGTCATATTGCTCCAATTGAAGAAGTCAAGACACTGATGACCCCTTAACCTGTTCTCTTTATTTCCTAAGAATACTAGTATCATTAAGTTGAAAACAAAGAAGGGCAGTGGCAGGTTTAGCAGAACAGAGAATATGCTGGAGAGTGTGTGTGTGTGTTACAATTTTAGGTGTATTATTATAAGCTGTATTATTATAAAGACTTTTTCTGTAGTTGTATTTTTTAAGTTTTTTCTGTAATAGGAATGAAATAAAAATAGTCATTTCATTAGACAGGTAAGATTTCAGTTACAGTAACATTATATTTTTGGTTGCACATACTTTGCGCAAATTCCTTTTGCCGATAATAAAAGCCCAACAAGCTTCAAGAAAAACAGCAGTTACTTCTCCGGTAACATTCACATACTACTGGATCAATTAAGGCTTCTGAAATACAGGCTGAAAATAGGTAGCGATATGTGCTACCACAATCTCAAATTCAACAAGAAAGTCTCTTTTAGCTAATGTGGTAATGATGCTCAAATCCCTGTGAATGGAGAACATCATTGAAAGCCAAAAGAAGCAGGTGCTTTGCCCAGAACTTGATGACTTACTACTCCATCCATAAGTCTCAAAGAGAACACAGACGTAATAAGCTTCTTAGAGACAGTGTTACAGACATACCTAACTATAGCAAACATTCCACAATTATTCTTCAGAGCATATATTAGAACTAGCAACCTGTTCTTCCATTATAAACTAGAAATGAAGGGAGGGAGGAAAGGAATAACAAAACCCAACCAGAAATGTGATTGTAGACCAGACCTGAGACATGGGTGAGGTCTGAGATTTGTATCTGAAAAATACAGCCTGTTGAAGCACAGTTTGAGTACTATTGCCATTTAAGATAGGACTAGAGTAGTGTAGTCCAATGTGCTCACCTGGACAACAGCAAAATCTTTTAGCATATCTCACAGTTTACTCAGGCAGGGATAGGAATCCACTCTTTACCGCCTTGTTTACGAGTACTGCCTCTTTCTCCTCCTCTCCTCACGATGGCCCTGCTTCAGCGTAGCCTGCCTCATCCATTTCTTCCTCCTTTCTCTTCATAGCAGGAGGTTTTTTTCTTAGTAAATGACCTGACTTTCACATCCAGTATTTCGTTTTGCTTATAGGGGCAACTGATACTGGCACAGGTTGGCTCTCTGATTCAGCTGCAATGCCTAAATAGTGTTAAGCAGGTATTGGCAGGCATGGGCCAGGCCCCAGAACATTGCAGTGATTTCTGTCTGGAATTCCCAGGGTGACAGCATGTAATTCCAAATATTTTACTAGTTTTTCTGGATTCTGCACTAGTTCAGGGGTGGAGTTCTAAAACACTGGATGTGCCCACTGTTCTAAGTACTTTCCCACACTACCCCACACACCCTGCCTCTCACAACTATCCAGCCTTGGGACAGATCTCTCAATGGTATTCTTAAATAGTTTTTTATCTCTAAGCAATACCTGTAACACATTCAGGAGACATAGCAATAGGAACATGCTAGTTCGCACATCCCAGGGATGTCCAAAATTCTCAAGAGTTTTATAACCAACCTGGAGGTGAAAGGGAAGGGGAAGGGACAGGTGAAAGTGGTCCACCTTGTCTCATGTACAGATTGGCTCTCCAAGGAGAAAAGGTAAAGACTGTAATCACTAATAATTTCTGAGACATGGTTTCAAAAGTGTGGAGATGACAGCAGTGCTGAGTACAAATAACAGATTAGTTTCATGAAAAGTAATTTTATCTTATCATAAGCCAGTGTTACACAGTACAGCAAAACGATAACTTTAATCTGGCCCCCAGAGATGATAAACAGCACAAGAGGAAACAGAACCAGCAAATAAGTTGTTACATAAGACAGCTCTGAGAAGAAGCACAACAACTGTGAGAAAAAAAAAAAATCAATATTGTGACCATCAACTATTAACCTAATATAATGAATGCTTATAACAAATTTGTTTTAACACGATCTGGTCAGATCTGTTGTTATCTATTCGAGACCCGTGTCAGGTGCCAAAAGGACTGTTGTGGTTCAGCAGGCAGATAAACACCACAGAGCTGTTCAATCACTCCTCACCAGTGGAATGGGAGATAGAAAGGGAAAAGAGGTAAAATTCAAGGGTTGAGATAAAAAAAGTTTAATACAACAGAAAAGGAAGGAAAAATAATAATAACGATAGAAGAATATACAAAACAAGCGATGCACAATGCAAGCACTCACCACCTGCTGACCAGCCCACCCCTGAGCAGTGGGCTGCCAACCACCAGAAAACTCCCTCCATTTTTCTGTTCAGCATGACATTCTATGGTATAGAATACCCCCTTGGTCATTTGGAGTCAGCTGTCCTGCCTGTGTCCCCTTCCAGCTTCTTGTGGCCCAGCCTCCTCACTGACAGGGCAGCATGAGAAGCTGAAAAGTCCTTGATTTAGTGCAAGCACTGCTCAGAAACAGCTAAAACATTAGTGTGTTATCAATGTTACTCTCATCATAAATCCAAAATACAGTACAATGCCAGCTATTAGAAGAAAATTAACTCTGTCCCAGATGAAACTTGGCTCCTATAAGCCTGATTCTCCAACCTCATAGGATACTTTTAAATAGCAATGTACCTTCCACAGTACGGATACTTCCATCCAAACTGCTGCTGTCCACAAACTTGTTCTGGCTCATTGTACAGTTCATCAATAAAGAGAGCACTGCCCATATTATGAATCACAATTAAGACTAGCCAGAAGTTCGAGCTCAGCAATCAAGTCAATTTTCCACCCTCCTTACTATGCTCTTATCCAGCCTCCATTTCAGCTCTCAGGATACTGGGGAAGAGTGTGTTAAAGGCCTTTCTAAAGTCAGGGTATTCAATGTCCAGTACTCTCCCCTTGTTCACACAGCCATTTATCTTCTCATAAACAGTGATATGTTGATTGGGCATGATTCCCCACGGTAAATCCATAGAGACTGTTCCCAAAGAGCTACTTGTCCTTGTTTTCAGGAATAGTTTCCAGGTAGATTTGTTCCATAATCTTTCTGGGCACTAAGTTTAAAACTGCCAGCTCTGTACTTTGGTGGGTCTTCTTTTTTTTTTCAAGGTGCACATATTTATCTTTTCCATTCAACAAGAACCACCCTGACTGCCATGACCTTTCAGACATGATTGAAAGCAGCTTTGCAGTGGCATCAGCCAGCTTCTCAAGTCTCTTGGATGCATCTCACCTGTTCCAATGGAGATATGTGCAACCAGATGGCTTAATTGTTTCCTGACTATTTTTTCCTCCTTTATGGATAATGTTTCACTTCCACAAATCCTAGTCATAGGTCCAGGAAGGACTGGAAGCAAAACAGACCAGTAAAAAACAGTGTAAAAAGGTATTCAGTACCACAACTTTTTCCACTGTCTTTTCCTTGGGTCTTCTGCCCTAGTGGTGAGTAACCATTCCAATAGACTATTTTCCATACTCAGCTAGGAGATCACCTGCATCAAAAAATTGTCATGAACACCATCAAGAGATCCTTTGGACTGCTTCTGGTAAGCCATGTCGTCCTTGAAGCAGCTATGGGAGTGTTAAAAATTCCATGTGAATATGAGGACTATGCTTCATCCAGGTACCTATTTTCTCTTGGACAGCTGGTCTGTTTCTGACACCTACAACAATATCATCTGTATTGGTTTCCTCAACTAACTGAATCATTCTCTGCTCTTGAAAATGATAATCCTTTACAAAATGGAAGATCTTATTCAAAGTAATTTGGGACTTTCAGGTGTACACCTTAAATGTATTCTCTACCTTTCCCTGCCTTTTCCTTCCTAGTTATGACTTATTACACCACTAAAAACTTCTGAAATCTGTTGCTCTGCAGGCTCCCTGCCCAGTCATACATTATAAATAAACAAACAAATAAAACCAAAACCAAAACATTGGTTCATAAAAAATTCTAGTAAGAGTTTTCTCCTCAATAATGTAATTCTTAATTTAATCTCACACTTACAATATTTTGCTGCTTACAATATACTATCCAAGAAATTAACAAAAAATTTTTAAGAATCTTTACAACTGCTCTTTTGCCAAATAGTAAGTTATATCACTTTCACATATCAAGACATAGACTCGTAGAATCATTTAGGTTGCAAAAGACCTTGAAGATCATTGAGTCCAATCGCTACCCTGACACTGCCAAATCCAGCACTAAAACATGTCTCTAAGCGCTATATCTACACATCTTTTAAATACTTCCATCAATGGTGACTCAAACACTTCCCTGAGCAGCCTGTTCCACTACTTCAGAACCCTACCCATGCAGAATTTTTTTCTAATATTCAATATAAACCTTCCCTGGTTCAATTTGAGGTCATATCCTCTTGTCCTATCACTTGTTACTTTAGACAAGAGACGAACACCCACCTTTCCACAGCCTCCTTGCAGGTAGTTGTAGAGAGTTATAAAATATTCCCTGAGCCTCTTTTTCCTGAGACTAAACACCCACAGTTCCTTCAGCGGCTCCGCATAAGACTTATGCTCTAAACCCTTTACCAGTTTCATTTCTCTTCTTTGAACATGATCCAGCACCTCAGTTCCTTTCTTGTAGTGAGAGGTCCAAAACTGAACACAGAGTTTGAAGTGCAGCCTCACAGTAAGTGTCTTTATGATACTACTAAAATAAGTTAAGCAGAGCAGTGTCATATTTAGCAGTTATTCCCAGTAGAAACAAAATAATTCACTGAGTAAGCTGGTCCTCTGCTTATGGAATTTCGAGCTGTCCAAATTTCATAATTCTTGACATTTTTTAATGGGAATTGAAATCCTTCCTTTTGTTTATGTCTCATTGTTCTAAGGTAGATGCTGAAATGCATACTCCAGATATTCTGAGAAAAGCAGGAGATATAACCATATCAGCTGAACAGGGAAAATTAGGATTAGGTTGATTCCTTTCTCAAACTTCCCCTCACTTACATATAAACAGAATGCATAAACAAATGCCTAAATGCTCCCATTGCTTGTATTTCCAGAATCTTTACAAATGTGATGAAAATTTACATAATTTCTTTGGCATCATTACTCCTGGAAGCACAGAAAGAAAAGAGATCTTAGTGGCACACACAGGCAAGCAGTTATGTTATACTGTATTTCCCCTTGATTCCAGTGTGCAGCGCTTCACTTCTTTGTTTAAACCTAGATCAAGAATAAGAAGAGACTGCATCCTTAATGATCATCCTTCATACTTGGATTGGTGAATGGGAAAAACATTTAATTCCATTAGACAAGACTGTATTCAACAGCACAGCAGAAAAAGTTTTGGCCCTTTGAAAAATCAATATACTTTCTTATTCTTCAGAAGTTCTGTGGTCCTGAACTGCTTTCTATAGCACTTCAATTTGCATTTATCATTCTTCAACTTAATTGAGAAGGAAGAAGAAACATTTTTAAGTAATGTGGAACAGTCTCGGTCTCACCATACATCTGGGCTCACTATCAACATGTTTGACACCTACTTTTTATGCTTAGGGCTAGCTTAACTGTGGAGACATCCTTTACATCTGTTGATTCCAATGACTGTAGGAAAGTAAAAGAGGACTTTGTGGGTTTGCCAAAGCAATAAATGCATCAGTCTTTCCCTTGTAAATCTCTTAATTTATTAATTGCTTTTAGAATAAATGGAGAAGAAAATAAATCCGAAGAGGTTAGCATGCACTGCTCCTAAACCAGCAGCATCTATATTTTCTCTCTGGTTGTCTTTAAAGATTATTGGATATTTTCATATTCATTTAATACCAAGTATTTGTTTCTTGAGCCACAGAGGGGCAGTTATGAAAACTCCTATTTATTCTGAATTTTACAGGCCTGTATTTTCTTTTTTTACTGTGTTATGACCTCAGATCTCTCCAGGACATGCAGACAGCTCTACCATGGCCTATCATACAAATGTCTAGCCAAATATTTTTTCATTTTCAGTGCTTGTCTACTAGATCCTAGCACATTGTTTCATCTTACAGGATCTTAAACATATGCCAACATACCCTACTATGTAATGAAAAAATAGAAATAAATTATATTCTGAAAAATACATGTATGTATGCTGCTAGGTTTTGTTACTGAATCATTATTTTGGATATCTGTCAACTGTTGTCTCATTTTGCTTTTTTCCTTTGGAATCATGCATTTAACATCATTATGTATCAGCTAAATAAAATCATATTAGAGCTTTATCTTAAATTAGTACCTTTGTAACATTATATTTTGTATTTATAGATAATACACGTTATCATACTTCTAGGCAAAACCAAAATATTACCAAGCAGAAAATGATGAGAAATTCAAACAGATTAAAATTTAAACTCATACACTAAATGTTTTTAATAGAAAAGAAAACTCTCTTTATTTACCTTTGTACTCTAGATGGAATCCGGTAAAACTAACAGATCCATCACTCCGAAAAGCCAGATGCATGGTATTTGAACTGCTTTCTATCCTCTCTGGCAGCTTGCTATCTTGAAAGCTCCCAATAAGAGGGCTATTACTGTCTGGCCCATCATAGATATAAAGAAAATCATAATTTGGTTCTATACTGAAACTGTAGAACAAAGAAGAGGATTGTTAGATAGAACACGCTTTGCTAACATTTTCACTCTTATTAGCTTAAATAAAAGTTTGCTATCACTGTTTTCATAGAACAAAAAAGAAACCCTTCACTATCAGAATAGTGGTTTTCAGAAATGTTTGATTAGAAAACAACAGAAAAAATGTATTTATTGATCCTCTGCTTAGAAAAAGCATTTTACTGCTGGCCAGCGGGGAAAAAAAAAAAAAAAAAAAAAAAAAAAAAAGGTAAAAATTTTAAATAGAAAAAAATAACAACAATATTTCTAAAACCTCAGAGAAATAAACAACAAAAATTTACTGGAACCCCTGGCAGAAATGCTCTATGATACAATGCAGTCTGCTGCAGAGTGCACACAGCTTCCAGTCAGACTGAACACTTTCACACACCCAGGGAATGATCTTCCAGTAACCTTAAAAGCAAGATGCATTTTGCTTACAATCCCTTTAAATGAAAAGTAGTTTTGAAAGCTCATTTTTTCTTTTGAAATTCATTTTAGTTAATTTTTAAAATCTAATTAATTATGTAACTATAGACAAATTAATTAGCTTATTTTTAACTTAAATTTCGTTAAGGGCAGAGAGCTAACAAATTTACTTATAAGATTATCCCTGTACAAATGCAGTTTTAAAAAAGATTATTAATAAAAAACTGAAAAATCCAACCATTATTTTGTCTCTACTTCATACTAGTTCCTGATTAAAATTAATGGAGGCCTTAAAGACCTTGTCAGCTCCTTCAGGGAAAGTATTATTTCACTACTGGATTATTTCAAAAATATTTCCTCGCAAAATATTTGCAAAACTCACTCACATGTCAGCAGCTTCAACTTCTGAAGTGCCATAGTCTGTACTGAGTTTAAAAGGGTTAGCTGGGTAATTCCCACTCAAAAGCATATTTAACAGTATTCAGTGGAGTATCCAAATTTTTGTTTATATGTAAAGGGTTTTTTCCTCATTTGGCAACAGTTTGCATGTCATGAGTGAGCCAAGTCTCATAAGTGTGCAATCTGATGTGACCAAGACTAAGCTTGTCAGCTTCTGTCAAGAATCATAGTGATTGTCTAGATTTGAAGAACAACTCGGGGATCCCGCCCCTCTACTCTGCTCTCGTGACACCTCACTTGGAGTATTGTGTGCAGTTTTGGTGTCCTCAACATAAAAAGGACATGGAACTGTTGGAACAAGTCCAAAGGAGGGCCACAAGGATGATCAGGGGACTGGAGCACCTCCCGTATAAAGATAGGCTGAGAAAGTTGGGGCTGTTCAGCCTGGAGAAGAGAAGGCTGCGTGGAGACCTCATCGCAGCCTTCCAGTATCTGAAGGGGGCCTACAAGGATGCTGGGGAGGGACTATTCATCAGGGATTGTAGTGACAGGACAAGGGGTAACGGGTTAAAATTTAAACAGGGGAAGTTTAGATTGGATATAAGGAAGAAATTCTTTACTGTTAGGGTAGTGAGGCACTGGAATGGGTTGCCCAGGGAGGTTGTGAATGCTCCATCCTTGGCGGTGTTCAAGGCGAGGTTGGATGAGGCCTTGGGTGACATGGTTTAATGTGAGGTGTCCCTGCCCATGGCAGGGGGGTTGGAACTAGATGATCTCAAGGTCCTTTCCAACCCTAACTATTCTATGATTCTATGATTCTATATTTGGGTCCTATGAACTGTCCACATACCATACTATGCCACACTATAAAATATTTTCATTCTAAGATGGAAGATATCTTCTACATAAATGTACAATGTAAAGAGCAGAATGCTATTAAATATTTTAGGTTCATGATGCGTCTTTCACTAAACAAAAAAAGAAGTGCTGCTGCACAGTAAAAAATTGCTTAGATTTCATCATTCTACAATCACCAACAAAGTAGTTAAATTGAGCAACTCCCTGTAATAAAGTTACAAACATGAGCAAGTAGCAATTTACCTGATAAATGCTAATGATATAACATAATCATTATTAACAGTGATAGTCCAGTCACAATCTCTGCTGTGAGGATAAGGATGAGGGAAGTTTGGTGAAAGTATAAAGCCTGATGAGCCAGTCAAGTTTCCTCCACAGGGAGCTGTGAATAAAAATAAATTAGAATTGAAGAGAGAAGGTGAAATAAAAAGAAGCAAGTATCAGCAATCTGTTCACTGACATTTAACGTCCTCCAAAAGTTAAAGAAGAAACAACTGAAGTATTTACAAAACTTTAATAGAAACAAAATACGTATTCACATTTCTCCTTAGACAAATACTAATACTCCTAAGTGAAAAACTTGTTTTTTGAACTCTGTGTCCTTTTATTTGCTTGCATAACATTATGTCAAGTCTTTTCTGAAAATACCATGAACTTGAAAAATGCTCTAGCTGTACATATAAAAAAACTTAATTGGATAAGCTTTCCACTTTCTTCTTCTTTTTAAAGGCATTCTAAAATGGGTTATGAAATTTGATCTACTTACACCGATAATGCAAGTATCTGCATTTTCACCAGACATCACTGACTGAGATCAAAACTGATACAATATAAATAAAAATTGGACAGAAACATTCTAATAATTGCAGAGATAAAGAAAATATTTTTTAAGCACACATAGAATTTAACGAATGTATTTCTCTATGTGATTTTGAGGTTCCTAAATATTGTTTGTTTATGGTCCAGAAACAGAAATACTTAATAAAACCAGTACAATTACCATTATCCACATGAAGTCTTATACTTCAGCATCCTTTAATTAAGAGTTCACATAACAACAAGGGAATAAATGTGTTTTCTAAAGACATTTTCTGAAAGAACCTAAATTTTATTAAAAAGATTCTAGATACGGTTCATAGAGACTTGTAGAATCGCAGAATCATAGAATAGTTAGGATTGGAAAGGACCTTAAGATCATCTAGTTCCAACCCCCTGCCATGTACCAGAGAATGTAATTGATTGCTAAGGTCTTCTGTAACAGAGATTCTGTAAACTCAAAAGTTACCTTAATCACTTAAAGAATTAAAGAATCATTTAAGTTGGAAAAGACCTTTAAGATCATCAGTTCCAATTGCTAACCTTACACTGCCAAGTCCACCACTAAACCATGTCTCTAAGTGTCACATCTAGACCAGACTACCTGGGATAGTAGTCACTAACACTGACTTTTTTGCTTTCTCTGTCACAGATCATCAAATTATAAATGATACGGCCTTGAAAGGGACAGGATAAGAACTATTATGCTAGCAATTACAGTGTAAAGATTTTGATAATGTCCATTGGAGCTTCATACAGAATAATTCATCAGATGTGCAACACTCCTGTGCATTTGTTTTTCAAAGAAAGTTCCAAGAGCAATGTGATTCATTACACCAGAATTTCAAAATTTAGGTAAGCATTATTTGATTTTTTCTGCATACCTATACAGACTGGTGGATTGGGCTGCCAGAAGTACCGATTTTCTACCTGAATGCAGGTTATTCTCTCATCTCCTTGCAGTTCATAGCCAGGGTCACACTGAAAAATGACAGTGTCTCCAGGTTCTCTCCCATCCCCATTTCTAGTTCCATTCATGGGGACACCAGGATCACGGCAGGCAGTAGCAACAGAACCTAGCAGAGAAATAAAAAAAATATATATTTTTTTTAAAGTCAGCTTTTCAATCCATTTTTGTTCCATTACATTTTTCCTACTCAATTCTAAAATTTCGAGAAATAATCCAACAATCTGCTGCTTTAATACTATTAATTTATACCATTAATTTTTGACACCTGCTTTATTATTGGAAGTATTCATTTAATCTTTTTTTTGGAGTAAAGTCAGTAGAGCATTGTAATACGTAAAAATAAGAGTAGATTTCCTAGTACCCTAGACACTCAGCATTTCTACCTTAGAGGAATTGTTGATAGGAATAATGAAAAGAATGGATTATACCCTTGCACAATACATTTACCGTGCTTGGCTTTTGTAATAATATTAAAGAAATCACCTATACACAAAAAAAATACATATGGACTTAGCCTGATAGAAAATACAGCTACACATAATGCATAAGTGCAGATTATTACTAAGACCCCCCACACAATCACAATGACTATGAAAGAAGTATGAGAGAATTACAAATGTTTCCCCCGGATTTAACATAATATGATGAACATATTCTTTAATATACTATGTACCAAAATATGTAAGCTTATGTGGAAAGTAAACACATCAGTATTTATTTAAGTAAATATTATTTCCTAGTTACATTATAAAACAGCAATATGTTATATATATTACAAATAAATAACAAATGTCAGAGTTTCCTGTTGAACTAGTCCCATTGAGCTCAGCAACCTGTGTAACAAACATGAAGTGGCTGTACTAAGATTTAATTCAGCTGTCCTCTTTCTGGGGACCTAATACCAGCAGATAGCAATGTATTAATCTGAAATATTCACGATGGTTTTGAAGAACAAATCTTGATTTAAATGGGTTATTTCCCTAGAAAAAAAACACAAGCATCTTGCTTTCCAAGACACACTTAATAAAAAAAGAATAAAATAAAATAATTAGATCTATAAAGTTATGAGGCTTTTTATGGAGTTTTTTTCAACACAAGAAGTCCTGAGTAAAGGGGAAAACAAACATACAAGCAAAAAAAACATAAAAAAAATCGGCTATGTCCAGAAGTTAGAGAAATTTTTCCTCCTTATTCCTCAAAGATTAAATATTTTTTTTTAAATATTTACTGCATGATAAATGAAAGATAATATTTTTTTTAATATAAGTATTGAAGATCTTAAATTTTCTGCTTTAAAAACAAGGATCAGCACTCTTGTTTATATCTTTAAATAAGCTGCTAGTTTTTAATTTAGAAACAAAAATATTACTAAAATACAGAATTGCTAAATTTCACAGCACTATACTAGCAGATATTGCAAATGTTGCATGCAAGAGTATCAGATACTGGAGCTAGATCACACAGGAATGAAATTTCAACAAATATGAAAATATTAAATACACAGACAACATTTATAAATTAAAAGTCTGCTTTAAGACTAATTTTGGCATTGTAGCACTAGAATGCAAAAGACAGGTTCTCTGTGCCTACAGCAGAAGTAGATACATCCCTAATAGGTTTGTGGTTTAGGCTTGTAAGTACTCAATCTTTGAAAGTCTAATGCACATTTTTTTCAGAGATTGTTTGGTGATTTGGAAGGCTCTGTTAAGAGTATCCATTCTAACTGAAGGATTTATGAAATAATCTGACAGACAAGGTGAGCTATTATTTTAGAACCAACCATGAATGTCATACAGAAATTCTCAATAGGCTGATTAAAAGTAAATTAATGTAGTCTCAGTGAATAAAATATAACAAAGGGAAAGAACCCAGAATGCTACTGACTGCACCAGGATGCATGAAATGATGTATTTTAATTTTACTTTCTCATAAATGCATAATGATTGTGTTTTGATTTCTCTAAAATGTGAGGGAAACTTTGTTTCTATGGTCTCTGTTTTTAAGAAAGACAGAAAAAAAAAATCCATAATATTGCTACTACATGATACATGATTTATTTATTCACATAGTTGTATGACGTTATCTTCAATATCATCAGCAGATTAATAAAACCTTGATAATGTATTAGTGCAAACACACTGCAGAGCTGCAGAGCTACAGAGCTATGTTTTTCCCACAGTGTTTGGGATTGTGGTTGGGCAAATATAGTTAAACCCCTTGTATAGGTATGTGTACTGGAAAAGTCAAAGATGAGCTTTTTACACATCTTTAAATTTTTAATTTATATCTAGATAAAAATCTCCAATATTTTGTTGCTGTTGTTGAGAGCAAGCACTCCAATCAATTATGTTTATCGCATCTCCATTTCAAAATATACACACACCTCGACAGAGCATTTCAACAAATGTAACTTAACAGAGTGAGGCACAAAATTTCAGCTGTCATTTTAATTTGATTGCCATTTTAAATGGCAATAGAGGCTTATATATGCATAAATAATGGTACAGGTTTGTTTGCTTCTCTTAGCTGTTCCTATATTTTGTTGTGGGAATAAGTAAGCATTGTAGAATTCCTGAAAAAAAAAAAAAAAAAGATACTTTCTAATCTTCATTTTTTTTCCTCGTAGACAGGTATACATTAGGAGAAGGTATCCAAACAGATTTCCAAGCTTACAGTGAGATTAAAGCATAAATTATTCCTTTACAGTATTTCTAGAAACTGCATGTGTTTCTTTGTAAGCATGTGTCTAAATTCAACTCGCTTAACCAGGAGTGGAATCAATTTATATGAATGTTGGCCATGTGAAAGTTAGTTGTCTTATTAATGGGCCTGTTTCTCAGATTCCCTCTACAGTCAATATCACAAGGGAGACACATCACATTTATTTCTATCTTAGACACTTAATATTCTCATGTGATAGATAAGAAGGAAACATCACCCTGATACATCAATCTTTTACTATTGAGAGAAAAATGCGCATGAGTAATTCATATTAGACATGTAACCTCTATCTTAAGAATAAATTTGTTATAAAAAATTTGGGTTTACTTACTTGATCTATTTGCCTCAAATAAAGGAGATGGATTTTTTTTCTTTTTTTTAATAGATCAAATTGTCAGAATACGAATCCACAAATAAGGAATACGTTGGGGGGAGCAAGGTTAAAAATAATGATGTAAGAAGGAAATTCTCAGTACTGTAGATAGAACCAATGCATTTCTTGAGAGCTAGCATATGTTGACCATATATTCAATGAAATTTATAATCACATCTTTCCTGCAGTGTCTGCTGTACTCTAGTTTTTGTTTCATCTGCCTGACTCTAGTCCATCATCACTACTGTTAAAAAACTATAAAAGTATGTTTGTTTGTTTGATTTCAAAGATCTCTATTACAACTGTCTTGATAGGACATATTCTGAATTGCATTCTCAACTTTGTTTACGTCTTTATTCTGTTTATTTTTTAATATTTATTTTCATTATCTACCTTCAACCTACTTTTTGTCTGCTTTTGAAGTTTCTACACTGTGTTACTTATGAAGTGTCTATTCCAGTACAAGAACTGTGGGTTTTGGTTTTTTTTCTTACTATATATTCAGACACCTCAATCACTGCCTTCATCATTCACCATCAAACTTTGTGGAGTAAGCAAAAAACTTGGGAATTATAAAAGTCCCTTATAACTTTGCTATCATACCTGCAATGCACTCTTAAGAGCTTTAGCGAAAGAAATGGAGGAGACAATCACAATTCCCCTTAAATTCACATATAGGATCTGAAGATGTGACATATTAAAATTGATAGATAAAGTAAGAAAAGAATATATCAGGTTTTATTCTGTTATAATCATTGTAAACTCAGAGTTTAGAAAAGACTTAAGATCACATTGTCTTGAATCTAGTGAGGTGTGACTTGTAAATGTAATCAATTAAATTGCTATAAACTAGATTTTAGATGGGAAAAAGACAAACTCCAAAAAGTGGCTATTACCTATTACATGCAGCATGACAGGTACAAGGATGACGGTGTGCAGCATAAACTTGTGTATGATCATCTGAGAGGGTTTTTTTTCCTAATAAAGATAAGGAAATGCAGAAACCTATTTTGTTCTTTCTCTGGCAGTGCCAGTTTGGAAGAATTACATCACAATCAAAGATTTGTACTAGATTAAGAATTCCAAGAGGCAGTTCTTGACTAAGAACTCCAGCTTCAGGATGGGGATGAACTGTTCAACAGGTGAGAGATTATTAGACAGATTAGATACACAAAGTTTGTATGCCTTTCTACATGGTCAAAGTGACAGAAGGTTTTTCAGCATTAACATGTCACACTTCGGAGCTCGGTGTGTTTGCAAAATAAAACTCCAGATTGTGTTTTATTTTACACTGGGGTACGGGTTTGGAGCACATGAAGTGATTCTTTTGGGATGAAAATAAACTGAAAGATAGATACGCTTCTGAATTACACTGGAACAACTCTGGACTAAGAATATCTCTGAATATGAACAGCGTTGCCAGCAGGGTTTCAGTACCAGCTGTTTCAATTTATATATCAGCACTTAGTCTATGTTACTTGCTAATACAGAAATAGCCAAAGGACCCACAAGCCAGATTCCATACAGATTCCATACAAGATATTTTCAAATGTAGACTTTGAATATGAGACCACCGATTCTCCATAGAACCTGTGCCAATGAAGAGGCACAAGGAATAGTTACTCTGAAGAGTTATTTATTTTACCCTGTTTCTGCTACGTAACTTGAATGAACTGGGGCAGAATCTTGTTTTGGAGTTTCATAGCAGCCAAGCCACGTAAAACAAACAAAAAAAACCACTCCCCAATCTTGTTTATATTTTTCCTAAAAGCACTCACATAAACAGATTTATATGTTCTGAGCAGTTAAGATGAGAGGAGGGAGTATCTTAAGTCATCACCTGACTAGCTGTACATGACTGTCAAAATGCTCCTGAAGAGCTGCAGAAGCCATTAAACCAGCATTCTGTCACATCGAGAAAAAAAATTAAACACAGGTCTGTCTAAAAATGTCCTTGATGTGGGGTATAAAAAAAAATTGTTATAGTTTTAATAGTAAGGCACTGAAATACACTTAAACAATAAATCAGATAATTAAATTATTGTAAATTGATCATTCCTGCCTCAAAAATAGGAAGTTATCGTGGGGTCCAAAGGTTTCTGGTAGTTCATAAGTCCGGGCAATTTCATACATGACTGTAATGATCTAAGATGACAGGTCCACTTTCATGCAGGAAAGATACTTTGAAACATGGTAGTAGAAATGTGACAAAGCAGTAATAGACTCCTTTGATGCTGGGATCAATATAATAAATGTCATTGGATTTCTTGCTGTTAACAGTGATTTCTAAACTTAGTTTTCTAATGCATCAGATTGATTCTAATGATCTAACGTATCAGTAAAGAGTCTGTATCCCAACCCTGAGATAAAATTACTTGTTTATTTTGATTAATTTGTGCATGTCTTCTTGCTAGAAAAGAAAGAGGAATTTTATTTATTTGAGAATTAGGGAAAAAACCAAACAAATAAACAAACCAAACAAAAAAATCCAGACTTTTTTGTCTTATTTTCTGTTTGATTTTTTTTTTTCCCCACAGCACAAAGTCAGGGCAAATCATCCAAATTTCAAGTTCTTCATAACACGCAGCAGAAAAAAAACCCCATTATTCTAATTTAAACTGATATGTTCTTCTTAACTCTTCTCACTTTAAATAAATGCTTTCTGTAGTTGATCTTTCACACTCACATAAGCCTGACCCACTCCTGACAGACTGGACCTTCAAAATTCAATCTGTCCCAGACCCTATGTAATACCTTTACCCACACGGACACTACAGTTTCTCTGAATTTCTAATACTGTTTGAGAATCAGGTCAGCCTAGTATTTGCTATCTCAAATCCACCCTTCTATACAACTTTTCCTGAGAATGAAAGAATAAAATAGCCACGTGTTTTTATTCAGTCTTCTACCAACAGAAACATTGCTGATTTTTAAATTTTTTTTTGTCTATTTTTAACTTTTTTTCTGCTGTAAATCTAACAGAGATTTAGGAGCACAGCCATTAAAATTCTAACCATAGATTCAGTCTGTTGATTTTGCACAACTTCATAGAATCTATCTAAGTTTTTCAGGTATTGTTTGAAGATTAAAATGGGAAAATACTAAGAATTAAGCACAGAATCAGGATTTCATAAGGGACAATGAAACCCTTCAACAAAAGAGTTTAATTAAGATTTTGCACAATTATGGTTGTCTAGGTAAGCTCTCTGTTTGCCTAGACTTTTACCCACATCATTTTAGTCACTTAACCTTGGGTTTCACTCCTGTTAGATTCTGCAATAGCAAATAAGTTAGGAGGTGTAAGATAGGTGATGTTTATTTTTCATGGGAAACAAACAGAAAGCCTCAAACAAAAAACTCAAACAAACAAAAAAAAAACCACGAAAATCAGTAAACTGGGGCAGACCACAGTTCCAGTCTCTCCTGTCTAATTTGAAGCAAAAGACAGAATACATATTGCTGTGGCTTCTCTTGTAGAACTTTCTAACCAAGTAAAGAGTCAATAGCTCTCAGAATGTAATGAATAGGCTTAGCTTCAGTTTTGATTTCAAATAATCCTTAGATATTCTAAATGAAATAGAAGCTTTGAAAAAAAAAAAAAGCAAAATCATCAGTTTAAGTTTCAGTTTCAGATGTTCCAAGAAGACCAGACGACAAATTAAGCTCTTGATTGAACTTCTGTAAGAAGAGAAGGTCCATGTTGAATATTTAGAGCTGGGACAGCAGACTGGCTTACTTCTCTTGTTGTATGGACTGTGATGGATGACAGAGGAATTGATGCTGTGGATTGCCAATAGCATCTTCCAGGTCACACACTCCAAACCAGCTCAGAACAGCAGCAGTAACCACCTTCACAATCCAAGGCTCTGGCGTATCTTACAAGTCATAGGAATGGTACTTATCCTTGCAGATAGCAAGGCCCATCTCCACCAAATCTCTGTAACTCTCAGTGAACCTTTCTGAGTCTTATTTCCCTCTTACACTAAGCACTGACTTGGTACATCCTAGCACCAAGCTCAGTACCACACATCACAACAGGAAACAGATGGGTGAAGTTACACATTGAAGATGGTTACACGTTGGAAAAGGAAGGATAATACTCCTCCCCTCCACGGGAAATTCCCTGGCTGCCTATGAACTCACAAGGACTACAGCTTGAGCAGATCACAAAGGGAAGTGTAACACAGTCTGAAGGTCCTGACACCCCAAGCATTCCATGTATTTATCTACTTGTCCTTGTAAACATGTAATTGTCAAACACAGGTTATGTGCATGCTATTGTCAAAACAAGGGTTAAGTCAAGTAGACTGTTCTGTCCTGACAGACAAATTACAGATTTCTTGTGAGTTTGTGCACCTGTGTGGGGATTTCACTGGCGTCCCCAGGCTCACAGAAACTGGCAAAGCACAACTTGTAAAGTTCCATGAAAAGATACCTGGTGGAGACTGCTGCAAGGTCCTTTACAAGCTAATGGCTTTTTTTGTTGTGTGTTGTATGGTTGTTTTTTTTCCCTTTCCCTGTTTCCAAGTGCATAACAAATAATATTCCCATTTTGGTAATATTCTCCTGACAATAAATAACCAGTAAGGTCTTTCTGTGGTGTTGTTCTCTTAAACTTCTTGTTGCATTATATGTGAGGTCATGAATTCACATCCACACATAAACCGAGTACAAAGTTTTCTGGGAGATCCCAACCTGCAAAAATGCATCTGAGGTGACTGTGACTAGCAATCTTTAAAAAGCAGTTATTACCAGAAAAAATGTGGAAAGTAAAGCCATGCCTGGTAACCCCTATAACGTACTACATTCTAAGTATATATTTCACAAGTGGAAACAGGAGAGATTTTAGGAAAAAGCATCTACTCTCTGCAAACAACTGCTGAATCAAGCAATATAATCCAGGGATATGATTGGCTTGCAGTCTATCCATGAGCCAAGCTCCCCACAGTATAGGGCAGAAGCATCTTTTTAGAAGCCAAGCTCCTCATAGTGTAGGTACACGGCTGGAGACCAGCACTCCTACAGCATTTCTCAGGAGCTTTGTACTGAGCTGAAGTGGGGCTCCTAGGCAAGGGGATACCCAGTGGAGGATGCTCAGGGTCAGTAAGGCCTGTTCAGTGTACTGAACTCCCACAAATGGCACAATGTAGTAAAAGATCAGCTCACCCCAGAACCTGCTGGGCATGAAAAGGACACTCAACATAGAAGTAGCTCTGAAAGACATGACAGAATCTTAGATGCCAAGCCCTATGTTATTCATCATGTTCGTTTCATTTTGTATTGCATGCTTCTTTATGAAATCTGGAGATTCATACTTCTGTCTTCACAAAAGCAGTGGTTTGTATGACCAGTAACAGTAAGTTTTATAATCCTTACCTGGTAACACCAACTGAAAAACACAGACTACTTGGCCAGCTGCATACTTCAATATTATTGCATTGCTATTGTATTCAGAATTTGTATCCAGATTATTGTATGCATTCTACTGATTATCAACCTAAAGTATTTAGTAGCAATTGTTAAATGAACTTCTTTCAAAAGTGTTGTTTGCATTGTAACCTAGTATTGTCTCATATCTTTTTTTTGTCAGGGAATAGTGGAAATCAAGTTCTTTCCTGAGGGCCTTTACCTGACAGTAAAATCTTTCTGATACATTCTAGTTCTTGGGGAGATAACAGCTTTAATAATTAAAGATAACCTAATTTTTTTTTTCTTATTGTTTTTGTTGTTGCCAAGTTGCATTAGTTGTTAAAATGCATTTTGTTACAACCATCTGAAGTACTACACTGCTCTTAACATGTCTTACTGGACAACTTTATGAGTATTCTTTCATAGTTCATAAGTAGATCTCTTTTTTCCATAACTATGAACTTTTCAGTTCTGAACATCTATTATTCCTTAAGCATTTGCTCATAGCTTTGGCACCAAGTATAATACCCAGGCCCAAATAAATTGATTGACATATGGTTTCACATAATTGCTGGAACTCAGCAGAAAATGGATACTCATAGTATGAAATGACAATATGTATCTGTTTAATTTTATTCTTTACAGAATAGTGTGCAACCTGTTCTGTTGCAACTTCTGAAGATCCAGCTCAACAAAGAACAGCACTGCTTGATTTTGCACTTTGGATGAACTGAAATCCTCTGAAGAGAAAGCGAGATTGCTCCTATCTTAAAAGTTAAATTTTTCTTTTGCTTTTAGCATCGCAGATTGTATGTATGCATGCATTATAGCCTTACAGTTTCAGAACCCTATTAATATTTTGGGAGTTCTTACAGGTAGGGCCGAATTTGGAGCTCCTGACACCCAGTAAAACATGAAGGTGTTAAATCTGCCTGAAATATTCATCTTTTGTTGACTTTTTGCTACTTTTTTATTTATTTTTTTTTTAATATAATTGGACATTTTCACAGTGATATAGAATTGGCCTCATTATTTGGTAGCATTCTGTCCATACGCTGAATGTCATTACGCTGATCTGTAAGATTGCTGTATTTTTTTTTTATTTAAGAAAGCATCATACACTTGCAAAATTTAGAAAACTATCAGAGAACTTCTGTTTCCTTTACTCTTTGTAGAGATTGCAACTTCTCAAAACAACAATGGGAATATAAAAAATAATAAAGATTTGATTTGTCTTTTCATTTTCTTTGGCAAAGGTTTAAAATTCCTCCATGTAAGTGAAATATTTCTCATATGCATGTCTGAACAAGTCCAGCCAGTAACTGAAGTTACAAGTCCACAAATAACATTTTCTACAGTCATATATAAAAGACTGAAAGATGAACATTCCTTCAGTCAAATGTCTGCTGGGTTTGTTCTTTATAAGATCAGGCGGTTTACTGGCGTGCTTTTAAGAAAAAGATAAATATTTCTATGGCAATGAAATAGTAGCCTAAACCTCTTTTTAATTTAGCTACATTACAAACACCCAGCCTTAACCAGGAATGGGGTAATAGCGAGAACACACAGCAGACAAACTTGAAATAACCTCTATATTAAGCAGTCTTCTCAAAACTAAAGAATCAAAACTAAAGAAAGAAAATGCATATGGGAAGTAAAAATCCATATAAAGAATTGAAAGAATTATGGATTAAGAGAAGAGGAACTAGGATCCACCAATGAAAAAGCTTTTCAAAAGGTAGCAAGATTTGTTAGAGAACATGAAAAATTATCACTGATCGAGTGTAAATCTAGTTTGACTGCCTTCAAGGAATTTCACATTTATATTTTGGTCATTTTCCCAATATATTACTTCTCTTTGGAAACAGTTTTGCATTATCTTCCTTCCATTGCAAGCTAGCAAGAAAACCTCCAAAACACCTTTCTTTTTTTTATGGTATGTATAAAAGATCTGCATAAAGATCTGTAATGGATTTTGTTTGCAAGTAAAATGACCCACCAGAATTACAAATTTTATCAGAAAAACCTGAAGTACACTGTTCAATTTTGTATGGCATTAACAAAAAAAAAAAAAAAAAAAAAAAAAAAGAGGTGGTTTTTCAGATTCAAGTAAGATGTCATTCATATGAAGTTAAAAGAAAAATTAAAACATTAATTCCCAATTTGGAACCAGATCAGCTTGAGCTCACTAAAATGCAACATCACTAATCTGACAAAGCCTGTTTTAAACTCTAAATCTGTAAATTTAGGGCAGGTGTGTAGGCTTTGTTTTGATGTAAGTCACAAGTGTATTTGCCTGCATAAAATACACATACCCTATATACTACTTAACTAAAAAGTAACAGCTACTAAGCAGTTAACATCATTTACAAACCTGTTACAGGAATGGCATTTTTTGCCACTGAAAGACCCATAAGTTACTATTCCTTTTACTAATATCTGCTGCTCAGAAAAAAGGCAGTAGCTGATAGAAGGAAAACAAAACAAAGCCCATCTTCTTTCTGTTAAGCCTCTTGAAGATAAAAAAATAAATAAAATAATACAATAGAAAATCCTTGAAAAAAATCCAGACACAAGCAAACAAAAAAACCCAGGAAAACACCCCATCATCCCCCCCAGCAAAGTCAAAACTAATACACTGGGCTAAATTTAGAAGTGTGAATATTCACAATTATTTCTCATAGTCATCCTGAAATCTCTAAATCCAAAGGACTCCTCTCAAATTTAAAAAAAAAAAATTATCAGGAAGCCAGTGTATGAAAACATTTTAGATGAAAAACTGGTTCTGTCATGGAATAGATACAAGGAAGAACAAATTCTATCTTACTGATTTCAGAAAACTGAAAAAGTTATGTTACGAAGTGATCCCTACACCAGCTGTGATAGTAAACAGCACTCTGGGGAAAAAAAAAAAACAAACAAAACAGTTAAATCCCCCAAATACATTATCTTTGTTACTGGAAAAAAAAAAAAAAAAAAAAACAGAGAAAAGGAACAAACAAAAATGTACTGAGCAAACAGCAACAAAAAGAAAATCAACCAAAAACAAACAAACAAACAAAACCAAACACCACCACCAATAAAATACAAACAGACACACAGTACTAAAAAAAACACGAGGCTGTTCAGTGTCAAAAAATCTTCCTAAATGACACTGTGGTAAATATGCATTTCTTTGAACAAACAATCCCCCCACCCTCCCACCCTGCCAAAAAAAAAAACAAAAAAAACCCAACAATGAGAGCAAATAACCGCAAAAAAACCCAAATCAAATACAGGATATTTAAAAGAATGCATGGCTATAAATCAGCACTAAACCTAAATATAGAAAGCTGATTTGTAAGCATTTAATCACTAAATGTTATCAAAGTAAGCAATATCATGCATTATATTTCTAGAATGGAAATTAATATTGTTAAACTTAAGTCATCCAGGTTGGTATCTGACACAGTTTTTCTAGGCTTTTTCTGTAGTCTACAGAGACAATTAACTCCAAAGGACTATGCACCCAGTCTGAAAATAAGGAGGGAAAGCTGTAGTTTGACAGTAAATTAAATCCAAGCATTTTAAGGCATATCCTGTTATATAAAAAATTGCTCTTATATAATATAAAATACTGCTAAAGCATCTACTTACAAACCCACCCCACCTCCCACCCTGCACAAATACTCAAAACATACTTACAGGTTAGTTCTGCACAGGCTGCCTTATACTGCTCAAAAAACACTCTATACTGTGTGCTGTTTAATGAGCCAGAAATGTGACTGCACCTTACGCCTGAGCAGAATGCAGTCTGTAATGCTGAGTGACTCAGTAGTGCAGCTATTAATGGTGAAATAATGGTCTATGAAAGATGAATACAGATCTTGTCTGAAAAAATGATATGTGGCACCTGAACTGTTAAAAGCTAGCAGAGAGGAAACTTCCCTGCAATGCCAGATTCAAAGGCCCTTGAAAGCTATGGAAATAATCTCAAGAACTTCATTAGAATATGATACTGCATACTTCATGCATATTAAAGGAACTAAAAAGATTATTTTAGGCACACAAGATTACTATCACCCAATTTTTTTACTTCAGTATTCTCATTCAACTTCTTTCATTTCACTTTCTCTGACTTCCTTTCTCAACTGCTACTTGGTGACATAAAGCAACGGCAGCTGAAGAAAATGTTTCATTATACTTCATACTTCTGTCTGATCCTGAGGTGGTCATGTCTCTGGTAAATACACACTGTTTTCGTTCTCTTTCTCCTTCACTTTTCTTGAAGTTCTATATTTCTATTTTGTGCAGAATTCACTGACCAAATGAAGCTACTGCTGATTTCATTGGTGTTTTTTCAGTGTGTACTGGGCTTTTCATGTTGTCTGACAGTTCAGAGTAAATATGCTGTAAGAGAGGCTTCCTGTTTGCATGCTACTTGTGGCCTGATGTCAACCTTTCATTCGTCTCCTAATTTAAGGGAAGACCTCTGGCACCTGTTCTCTAGATGTATTATTCAATCTGTTCATTCCATTTAGACATGTTCCAAAATACATCCAAATCTATGCCAAATCCATCATGTTATCTTATCCTTTTCCGAGTAATGCACAATTGTACTAACTTTAAAAATTAATCTTTGTCAATGTCCTGGGTTCAGCAGTAGCAGTCAGTTTTTCTCCTTCTTAGTAGCTGTTGCAGCACTGTGTTTTTGACTTTCAGCCTCGGAACAGAGCTGATAACACAGATGTTTAGACTGACCAAGGACTTTGAGAGTCTCATGCTCTGCCAGGGAGGAGGAGAAGCCAGGAGGAAGCAGGGACAGGACACCTGACCCAAACTAGCCAGAGGTATTCCATACCACAGCACGTCATGCCCAGGATGTAGAATGGAGAGTTCCCGGAAGGGCTGGATCATGGCAGGGTGGGGGTGAGGTACCGGTTGGTGAGTGGTTGTATTCTCTTCCTTGTTATTTCCTTTATCATTATTATTATTGGTGGTAGCAGTAGTGATTTGTGTTATACCTTAGTTATTAAACTGTTCTTATCTCAACCTGTGGGAGTTGCATTCTTTCGATTCTCCTCCCCATCCCTCCAGAAGCGGAGGGAAGAAAGGCTGGGGGGAAGTGGACTTCGTGGTTCTGATTTACAGCCTGGGCTTAAACCACGACAGTCAACCATAAAAATGTCTGCCATATTGCTTAGAAATTTAGCATAGAATAGTTTCCTTCATATTAATTACCTGCTGAAGAGATTATGACAGTTAAAAATAAGGAAATACTTCTACTATTTCAGATAACAAAAAACCATGTCAGCTTCTCTAAGGTTCCCCCTCCCCCCACCTTTAAGTTGGTGAAGGTTGTTATCTCACCTGGAATTTATGTACCAGATACAAATCAATTTTCTGTACATATCAGATGATTTGTAAAGTAGTCAAACTCAACTTGGAGTATTGTGTGCAGTTCTGGTGTCCTCAACATAAAAAGGACATGGAACCATTGGAACAAGTCCAGAGGAGGGCCACGAGGATGATCAGGAGACTGGAGCACCTCCCGTATAAAGATAGGCTGAGAAAGTTGGGGCTGTTCAGCCTGGAGAAGAGAAGGTTGCGTGGAGACCTCATGGCAGCCTTCCAGTATCTGAAGGGGGCCTGCAAGAATGCTGGGGAGAGACTATTCATCAGGGATTGTAGTGACAGGACAAGGGGTAACGGGTTCAAACTTAAACAGGGGAAGTTTAGATTGGATATAAGGAAGAAATTCTTTACTGTTAGGGTAGTGAGGCACTGGAATGGGTTGCCCAGGGAAGTTGTGAATGCTCCATCCTTGGTGGTGTTCAAGGCCAGGTTGGATGAGGCCTTGGGTGACATGGTTTAGTGTGGGGTGTCCCTGCCCATGGCAGGGGTGTTGGAACTAGATGATCTCAAGGTCCTTCCCAACCCTAACTATTCTATGATTCTATGATTCTATGAAATGATACTACATTATCAATGGGGATTGCTCCCACTCGTTAACTAAATGACAGATGCAGAATTGTGTATGAACAGTTGACGAAATGAGATCAAAAAGTGTAAAGAATGAATAAGATGGTTAATTCACTTTTTACAGAAAGATTTTTTTTGTAAAATTAGGAAAATAATAAAAAAAGTATTCAAGGTCTTAAAAAGGTTTGAACATGAAATATCTTGTCATTGAATAACATTCCTCTTGAGGTAAAAGGACAAATAGTCCAGTTAAACACTCATACCTAATTTTGTGAAATCGTGAGAGGAATGTAAAAGCAGACACCTTCCCTGTGCAAGCTTTCTGTTCATTAATTACAGTGTACTAAAGTACACAGACACCATCTGTTTTGCTCAGACTACATTATATACTCAAAAAAAGTATATAAAAGCTTGAAAAAGCATTGCATAGAGTTATCTTTCCCTTTCCTCCATGTCTTCAAATATATTTCTTTCTCAGTTAGTAAAATAGCATGAAATCTATTAAACCATAAAGCAGCAGTGACATTCAGGTTGTGTATTCAGGAAAAAAAAAAAAAAAAGAAAAGATCTCTGCTATTCTAATATGGTATACCCCAACTGTGCAACACCAAGTACTGGACTGTGATTTTTGTGAACCTGGAATAAGAGAAATGCTGATACAGTAACTCTTCATGGATACTTTAAACTTTCATGATTAGATCTCAGCAGACTGAGCATAGAAATCAAATAAAATACCTCTCCATTCAGAGGAAACTCTAAAACCTCTTTTCAGGCAAAGCTCTTTAAGTACATCAGTATCTGTTTTATGGCTTTACTCCCATGTATCATCCATTTTTCCTTGCAACTCCATTCTTAGTCTGCACCAGTCTCTTTCCATTCACCCTAAATGACTGCCTGAGGAAGTTTCAGTGCATAATGTTCTTCCCATTCCCTTTTCAGCCTCAACATTAAATAAAGGAGCATGGAAGGCTGGAAAAAAGGTATGTGAGACTCTTCCAAACAAGCTGTGGAAGGCGGAAAGGTGGTAAAATGGCAAAAAATATCTTGGAGCCAACGAATTAAGAACTCTGCTCATGGCTTCAAAAACCATCAGATGGAGCAGATTCACTACTAATGAAGGATCATTTACTTTGTCCTCTCATTCGTATAATTTTTCCTTCAAATTACTGTCTGCACATGCGTGTATCTGTCATACACATAGAAAGAATGAGAGTAGGGTAAAACAAAGGCTAATACAACTGCCAAGCACAGGAAGCACAAGGTAGATTTTATTAAGAATCTCTCTGTAGACACAAGTTAGAAACCTAAGTTTATTTTGTTCAGCTACTGCAGAACAAATTGATGATACTAGGATAGACCTTGCTCATCTTAAAAAATGCATATATATATAAAATTAACTGGCCAGGAAAAAAAAAAAAAAAAAAAAAAGAAGCAAAATGGGCTTCACTCAATGATTTCTTCTTTTTCAGCACTAAAACTGACTAAAGGCATTTAATAACAGTTAAGTAAGCATTTAGATATGTCATCATGCTGCCTGTAATAAGACAAAATAGAACTAAATGGCAAAAGGGAGACGGACACTGCTGTTCCTGTAATGCTGTTTCCCATTTCATCCTATGCAAGTGCAGCAGGAATTAAAACTCCGCACATATGTCTCCAAAACCAGAAACTCTTACTGATTAGAAAAGGATGGAACCTTTAACATACCTCCATCACCAGGCTGAATGTGGTTTTGAGCAACTCGATCTAGTTGAAGATGTCACTGTTCACTACAGGGCGGCTGGGCTACATGACCTTTGAAGGTCCCTTCCAACCCAAATTGTTCTATGACTTGGGAAAAACACTAGTCATAATTACCAGCATTCTGGCACTGTCCCAGCTGCACTTGAAACAAAGCCAAACAAGCTAAGGACATGGGGGGTCTTTTTAAGATACAACAAATCTGAATCTGGGCAAATTGTTTCCCTAATGGGGTCAGAAATGTCACTGATCTCAGTTGTTCCCAGCACTATTCATCAGTGCGGTAATTTATTAAAAGAAAGAAAAAAAAAAATTATAAACTTACTTGAAAACTGTATGGCAAATCCAGATTTGCTGATATAAAAATCTGTGTCAAACTGGATAGTTACGATGTTGAGTGTACTGTGAATGCCTTCAGGAACAAGGGATCCACTAATTTCTTTGAGTAACATCTCGTTCTCAGGTGGACCATCCCAAACTCGTAGAATGTCATGGGAAGCCTCAGTATCAAAAGCAAGAAATTGAAGGCTGAAAGGATACAATAATTTTATAGTCAGTTTTCATATTACTCAACAACATGCCAGTAGCAACAAAAATAAACCAATAAAGCAAATAAAGTTTGAATTCCAAGGGTGATTTTCCAAAAAGTTTCACACCTTTACTTTTGGATGCATAAAAGCCCGATACATAAAAGTATTCGAATGGAAAAAAAAAAACAGAGACTAAAAATATTTTAATTTTTTTACCATAAAATGGTATGTTAATTTAGCCAAATAATCTGTAAGTATCCACACAAACTTTTCAGAAAATAGTTTTCTTAAGACAATATTATATATCACTTGTAAAAAAAAAAAAACCAACTGTAAATTCATGTAATTAGCGAGACAGTGTGAATTAAGTGTCTAACTAAGAAGCGCTATTGAATTGGAGGGTTTAAAAAATATATACTCTTCCACTAAATGGTTCTGCTGGCTCCAGCACTTTCTACATACTCAATCTTATAATTTTGGCATTAAAATGGCATTTGTATTAGATAGTTTTTAGATCAGATTTCCAGTTAACAGTTCCAGTTGGTATATATGTTTGCATTGGTTTAAAATTCATCATCATTTAAAAAAATTATATCCAATCTTAAATCTTGAGCTTCATCAGGCAATGTTTATTGAAAAACACAGTTTCAACACAAACCTACATACTCAAACTAAGAATGCCAAAATACTGGATGTTAGCTGCATCTTAAATTTTAAATCCCAACCCCCTTTTTTCTCCACTATACAGGTAAGATTTGGTTATTATATAATCAAAAAGATTTGTTATAATTGCACGATTTGTTTCGGTACCTGACAATATTTCCTGGGTCTACTTCAATCACCCACATGCAACGCAGGTTGTTGTCATAGGGAAACGGATAGCCAGGCGATAAGATTCTTCCTGATGATTCTCCTTTAAAACGGCCTCCACATTCAGCTAATAAAAAAACAATATTACATAATGTGTTACTTTTGATTCGTTACAGATAGTCTTCCAGCCAATCATCTGAGCAAACAATTTGTACATCTACTCTCTTACTTGAAGAACTTACACAACTAAACTGACTGCATGCCCTAAGATTGCAAGACAACATATAAGGACTTGAAGTGGTTAGGGAAAGGATCCTGCAAATGTGGTTTTATTGGAATATTTTTTATATTTTCCTTTGTCACCTATGTTTTTCCAATAATTTTGAACGCAACATAATTACTAGAAAACATATCATCATATACTGAAAGGAACACGGACTGTTACTTAAGAAAAACCCAAACCAATCAAAAAAAAAACCCCAACCAAATCAATCAAAAAACCCCACAAGAACACCATGTTTCCCTAAAATAGTAGAATAAAATTAAGAAAACTAAATAAATCACTAAGTACAAAGTAAAAATACATTGTGGTTTTTGTTGTTTTTTTTTTTTTTTTTTAATAAAAAAGGAAAGCATACTTAAAACAGGCTATTCAGAGAGAAAATCATCCTTTCAGTCTAGGAAAAAAGGTTGTAAAATTTCTTACTCATCCTCACAAGTGGAGGTGAAGCTATAATACAGTATATAATAGCTATAACATTGTATATAACATAGTGAAACTCTATAATTCTTAGAGGATCACAGATGGTAAGTAGCTCCTTCCTAGCTGGCCTCAGCCAGTCACTAGGCAAAACTGAGCATTTCATGATCTTAATACCTAATCTTTGAGAAAACCTATTGTTTTATCTTTTTTTTTTTTTTTTTTTTTTTAATGTAGATCCCTGGAACATTTGAAGCCTTCTTGTTATGCTTTCCTTCCTTTTAAAGTCACTGTACTGATTTCCCTCTTGTGAAGTGAAAAGCCAAAATAACTCTTTGATTAGAACTCTCAGTATAGTTAAAATCAGTTTAGTTTTGATTTAACATCACCTAAATATTTTTTTTAGACATTTATTACCTTATGATCTGTAAGTTCTGTGATAAAATATAACTAAAATGCCACACTTGACAGATTTTCTGACATACTAAACGCAAATCTGCAGAGACAAGTGGCCCTTCATACCTTTTTTAAGCTCTTTGCCAATCTGTTAATTTCTACTCTTAAAAAAAAAAAAATCCAAATTATTCAATTCAGAAGATATAGAACTGTAGAATCATAGAATCATAGAATAGTTAGGGTTGGAAAGGACCTTAAGATCATCTAGTTCCAACCCCCCTGCCATGGGCAGGGACACCTCACATTAAACCATGTCACCCAAGGCCTCATCCAACCTGGCCTTGAACACCGCCAAGGATGGAGCATTCACAACCTCCCTGGGCAACCCATTCCAGTGCCTCACTACCCTAACAGTAAAGAATTTCTTCCTTATATCCAATCTAAACTTCCCCTGTTCAAGTTTTAACCCGTTACCCCTTGTCATATCACTACAGTCCCTAATGAATAGTCCATCTCCAGCATCCCTATAGCCCCCCTTCAGATGGAAGGCTGCAATATCACAGTTTATTATTCTTCCAGCAGAGTAAGGATGTAAATAGAGTACACTGGAAGGAAAAAAATTACCCGCAAGCTGGATGAAACGTAAAATTAATTGCACTTCATCCAGAACCACTGATAACAAGCTTATAATTTCTGTCACAGAATGTAACCTGTTTGCTTTTGTTATGAATTTTAAAGGTTCCCTTTCTCTCTCCCCAGTAGCTTATTTCTGCCTCTCCATCAAGGTTCCAGCTCCCCAGTTTTGCTAGTTGCTAAATAAGCTGTGCAAGTGATGACTTCTCAGAAATTAGCATCCTCTCAGGCTGCAGTGAGGAGTAAAGGAACAAAGCCATTTTTTATCCTCCATCTCCAGATTGCTAACTATGAAGACAATCCTAGTAAAGAATTTTTGCCTCCAAGTGTTAGTGCTAAAGATTCTTCTAAGGATGTCAAGTTAAAGGAAATGCATTTCTGGCTACAAATTCCATTGATGGTATGTTGTATTGTAACATTTACTACCTGTTTAAAATTTCTGATTACTACAACTGCTTTAAAAAAGTTTTGCTATTGTCTTGTCAATGTCGCATTTTTCTATGAAATTATATTAAAACAAGAACAGTAGCAATTTTAAGTTAATTCCTGACAGTAGCAGCAAATCAAAATGTCTGTTGACTTATGTTGCTCTTAAGTATGCCAACCTAAAATGTTTCATGAAAAATATTGCTGTTTTCACATATTCTCAGAGTTTTCCTGAATGATCTGACCCTAATAAAACATCTTATGGTGGGCTGAGACCAAGTTCTTGTAAGCAAAACAGTGCATACATCTGCCTGATTCATAAACAAATACTTTGGAAATAAAGGGCATCAGTGTTTCAAAAGCAATTTTTATGGTTTGGGATTTTTTTCATTTTCTTTCACAGCAAAGAAGCTTAGTTTCTAGCTGATTATAACTAAAATTGAATGTTGAAAGGACTACTATAAACCAGAAATGTTAGAACAGTTTTACTGCTGATTTATCTCCACCTCTTGCTATTTAATCATTACTAAATTTAAAGTTTTGAAACTGACTATTTTGATCACAGATGAGTAAGCGATATTCAGACTTAGGCCATTGTTTGGACATATTAAAGAGGTATCTAAAAGAGGCCTCAGTTCTGTACAAAAACCACTGTGATGTAATTTTGCCGTTTTCTTTGGGGAACATTTCTAATCTCAGCATACTTTTTCTTACTGAGCTTGTGCATTTCTTAATTGCCCTTCTGCTTCCCAGATTTCTTCCACCCAATTTCTCCATGTTGTATCATTACTAAGACGTCATTAATCTCTTCTTACATATTTTTCAGCCCAAGAAGACATCAACAGACATTTAAAGACACATTATAGTGTTCATACTACATCCCTTAAAAAGTATGACCATTGATTAACATGAAAAACTAGAAGGCATGTGGAATTCAGAGTCATTATTTACAGCTGGCATTCAAAGCCTTTTTGATTTCTAAAGCTTGTCTATACAAAATCCTCACTTGTTTTTACTAAATTATTTTAAAATCTGTTTAGCCAAACCTATGAGATCTTCAGGTTGGAATGGATACTGCTGTTGATACAGACAACAGCCTTACAGCTGCTTACCTCTTCTCTGGATAGAAGTAATATGTTTTACTACTTTCCTATGGAGAAATACCTAATTGATATCAAGAAAATACATTATTTCTAAGCTAAGACAATATGTGTACTTTTGTTTGCTTAATTAACAGCAATGCATACAAATACATGGTATTCTGAACTGGATGGATAAGTAACCTCCCTGTGAATAGCAGACTAATAAATATATTTTGAGTATGATTAATTTAAAACTCAAGAAGTTTACACCACAGACTGAGTCACATTCTAAATAGATTCACCTACACAGAACATTTTGGAATAATTATAACATAGTTTTCCCAAGAAGTCTGGTGGCATTGCAAAACCCAGGTGCTTAATTTGTGTAATTTTTTTTTTAAATATAGTGATTTGAGTTGGATGGTTTACCAGTATTGAAACAAAAAAAAATATAAACCCTTAAAGTAGATGCAGCATATCATCACTTGTTAACAGAGGTTCAGATTCAGGTCTGGATTTCAGTTTGTTGACCCAATTCTAAGGTTGGCAACCTGTAACTTTTTAGCTATATGCATCTGTTCTGGAGAGGGACTGCTGAATAATTAAATTCAGGGACCTTCTTCCAAACAGCCTCTGTCATTTACAGGACACATGACAAGAGCATTAACCTCCCACGTGTGAATTATTCTACTGACCTCCCCTTTCAGCAGACCTTCTAGATCTTAAGTATATAAGGTTTTGCATATTAGTGTAGAATACAAGAAGATTGAATCTCACACTTAGTGTGAATAGTGCACACTACATAATCTAGATAATCAATAAAAAAAACAGAGGAATAACTTAAGACATATTCACCTTGGTCTGTTTTAAAACTAAGCAAGAACTCACATATATATATATATATATATATATATAAAGTGTTACTTCAGTGATACATACTATGTTTTTTAATGCTTATAAAGGGACTGAAGATGTAATTTGTTGTTCAAACTTTAATTTCAATCTTCTGGCACCTTCACATTTTATTGATATTTTCCTTTCAACTTCCAGCATACGCTGTTTGTACATCTATTTGCTACTTGCATATTCCTGCACCATACTTTCCTCTTAATTCTTTAGTTTCATATATCCTAAATTATGTACAAATTAGTTAAGACTTATCACAAAAGCATCTATTCCTTAATTATCATTCTAAGAGAGGTGTTCATTCCTTATTTGTTGCATATTTTTCCTAAATGGACTTTATTTCTTGATAAAGATATGCCAAAGCACATTGTTTTCTGACAAACATAAATCTATACACAAACTGCAATTCACCCCTTGCTTCTCCTATATTCTTCTCAATACCAATTTTATAGTATCATAGAATCAACAAGGTTGGAAAAGACCTTTAAGATCATCAAGTCCAACCTTTATCCCAGGACTGCCAAGTGCACCATGAAACCATGCCTTTGTCTATACTTATACTATATAAAGTATATAATATTGTGTTATTCATCACAGCAACATAATAGAAGCCAAGTGAAAAAAAAACAAAACAAAACAAAACAAAAAAACAAAAAACCCCTCTTTGTGTCTTTAAGTTTTTCTTTTAATTTATAGTATTTATATGTAAATATATGAAAAGTTTTGTAGCTTAATGATATTTAGATATCATTAGAAAAAAAAAAAGTTTTACAATACCTCATAAAATACCTATGGTCCTTGCTTTTTGTATCTAGCTGTATTTTTATGTTGACTATTTGCTGACTATACCCAGTTTTTTACATATTAGGAATTTCGCTATACATGAATGTTTAATAATTACTATCTTTTTTTTAAACTGAAAAAAGCAACAGCACTCACACAAATTTGGATGAGATCTATGCAGAGATTGTAAATGTGTAAATAGACCTAGACCTGTACACATATAGATCAGATACCACGCAGATCTAACAATCCTTACAATATTTTTTTCTTTCTTATACAATAGTTTAAGTAATAATAAAAATCTAATACCAATGCATGAAGGCAGAGGATAGTCCCATGCCCTTCTTTCCCCAGTCATACACTTTAGAAGGCTACTTCCATGGAGTGTGTACCCTGGATTGCATCCGTAAATTATAGTGCTTCCTGCAAAATGCCCTTGGTCACTGATTTTATATCCAAACTGTGGCACACCAGGGTCCTCACAATGTGAAAGCTCAAAACCTGTGTAGGAATAAAACATTATAGTTTCAAAATCAAACTGATAAATACATTAATGAAATGAAGATTTTCTGTTTTCCAGTGGAAAGCAAACATTTTCAGACTTCATGTAACAACATGTTTAAGGTTTCTTCCCTAGTTTTCACAGTCTAAGTAGGATAACTGCCTATACCCCTCATAGCATACAAACAAAAAACCTGTGCCATAACATCATTCTTCCCCATGTCCAATTAAAGACTGAAAAGGAAATCTCTTATCATTATCAATGAGTTCTAAAATTATGCAATAACTTATAAAATGGCAATTAAAATGACTGTCCATTTACTTTGAGGACAATCTCATTTGTGAATAGATATTTGAAGGCTCACAAACAAAACCGCACAGTAGATTTTTTACTGTGCATAATAACATCAATAGCACAATACCACCTACAGCACCAAAGAAATAATGCTATATTCACCAGTCTCTACCCTAATCCTGTGTTCAGTAGTTTGTAAATTCAAAAACAACATGCAGGAAGAAATTATAATGGTGATACAGAGAATTCAAGCCAAACAATTTGGAAAATTTGTAGAATTAAGAGACATAGATCAAGAAGGAAACAAAATGACTTAAACATACAGAAACAGGCAAGCATATTAGCAGTTAGGGAAACATAAAATGCAATTCAGAAGGAAGATTTTCTATTCTAAATAAGGTTTTCTCTTACTGACTGAGAAGCAGCTCAAAATCTCACTGTGCTCAAAACTAAATGTATTTTATAAATATCATTCATATCAAAGAGCTTGTAGTTAAAAAGGTAATTTTTGTCAGATTGGTATTCTTGTATGTAGGTGACATGGGAGCAAATGAAGGCCTTTTCATGTCTGCATTGTTCAGTAGTCATTTACACAGTATTTGTCCATCTGGTCAACAGTTGGTAGCCTTTCACAATCTCTCCTCAGGTACCGAGTCATTACTGTTGATTGACAAAATGTTCATTATTTTATTTCACAGACAAAATGCTTCATGTTGAATAAGGCTGTTTTGCTGAAAAATAACAGGTCAAATGCTGTATCTTTCCTGTTCTTCCATCAGCTCACTTAACGTCTGACTCAAAATGGTTCACCTCCTGAAGAGCCTACACCAGCTCAGAGCTGAACTTTTCTCATTGCAAGCTAAGCTATTGCTTCCAAGTACAGAATGCAGTGCGGAACCTCTGCAAGAGGCTTACGTGAGAAGAAACTTTTGTTGTATGAAGAAACTTCTTCGATATTGCCATTCTAGATACTTACTGACCAGTTAGAATTTCTTGTCATCTAAGAAAATGCTGGATCACACTGTATGAAAAACAAAAGTTAAAATGTGTCTTGATCCCCAAGATGTCCTCATCTCTGGATGGCCTGCTTACAGACACAGAACCAAGTAGTCTTTTTAACTGATCACTTCCCTCTTGAGGGTGAACACGTAACTCCATTGCCTAACCACTGGTGCTAGCAGCAGTTTTGCCGTCCTAGTTGTATTTCAGGTAACCACACAGTGCTGGCAGTTCTAGACACAGAATCAAAGAGAAAACTGTATCATTCTAGAGAGGCACCTGGTAGCAACAGGCTTAGTGAAGCAGATACAGAATGGCAATAGCTAGCTATTTTAGATAACTAAGAGAGTAGAAATTATAGAATCACAGAATCATAGAACAGTTAGGGCTGGAAAGGACCTTAGAATCATCAAGTTCCAACTCCTCTGCCACAGGCAGGGATGCCTCACACTAAACCATGTCACCCAAGGATCTGTCCAACCCCGCTTTGAACACTGCCAGAGATGGAGGATTCACAGCTTCCCTGGGCAACCCATTCCAGTGCCTCACCACTCTCACAGTAAAGAAATTCTTCCTTATATCTAATCTAAGCTTCCTCTGTTTAAATTTGAACCCGTTACTCCTTGCCCTATCACTACAGTCCCTAATGAAGAGTCCATCCCCAGCATCCTTGTAGGCCCCCTTCAGATACTGGAAGGCTGCTATGAGGTCTCCACGCAGCCTTCTCTTCTCCAGGCTGAACAGCCCCAACTTTCTCAGCCTGTCTCCATAAGGGAGGTGCTCCAGTCTCCTGATCATCCTCGTGGCCCTCCTCTGCACTTGTTCCAACAGTTCCATGTCCTTTTTATGTTGAGGACACCAGAACTGTGCACAATACTCCAAGTGAGGTCTCACGAGAGCAGAGCAGAGGGGCAGGATCACCTCCTTCGACCTGCTCGTCACGCTCCTTTTGATACAGCCCAGGATGCGGTTGGCTTTCTGGGCTGCGAGCGCACACTGTCGGCTCATGTTCATTTTCTCATCAACCAACACCCCCAAGTCCTTCTCCACAGGACTGCTCTGAATCTTTTCTCCACGCAACCTGTAGGTTTCTCACAATATGTCCCTGAAGACACAAAATGTTTCATTACATCTTGTGGGGATTTTGTTTACTGCTTAAAAGCAATAGGGCAAGCCCATGGTACTTATTGAACATTCCAGTGCCTACATCTACAGAAAACAAATATTAGCTGTATTTGCCAAAATGGAAAATGGCCAATGAATGATGATCAGTGGCACGCTTGGAAGCCAGTAACTAGCAGCATACCCTAGGAGTCAATATTGGGTCCAATATTTCAACATCTTCATTAATGATCTGGATGGTGGGGCAGGGTGCACTCTCAACCAGGCTTTCTGGTAACACCAAACTGGAATGACTGGCAGTACTCCAGATGGTCATGATCATCCAGAATAACCTCAACAGGCTGGATAAATGGGCCAGCAATGAACCTCAGGAAGTTCAACAAAGGGAACTGCAAAACCTTGTACCTGGAGAGGAACACTTCATCATCAGAATATTTTGGTGGCCGCCCAGCTTGAAAGCAACTTTGCAGAACAGACTTGGGAGTCCCTGGTAGATGCCAAGCTGAATATGATCCATCAATGTGCCCTTACAGCAAAGAAGGCTAATAGTATCCTGGTCTGCATTAGGAAGCATGTTGCCAGAAGACTGACAGAGGTGACCTTTCCCCTCTACCCTAAGCACTGTTGAGGCCACATCTGGAGTATGGTGTCCAGTTCTGGGCTCCCCATACAAGAGAGATGTGGAATTAATGAAGAGAGTCCAGTGAAGGGCCACTAAGATGATTATGAGATGGAAGCATCTCTCCTATGGGTAAAGGCTGAGAAAGCTGGGACTGTCCAGCCTGGAGAAGAGAAGGCTCAGGGAGATTTTACTGATGCAAATAAATCTGACAGGATTGTATAAAGGAAATGGAGTATACAGAGCCTGGCTGGGATGGGGTTAGTTTCTGTATCAGACATAAATCTTCAGTCTTAAGATGGAGAATCTTTTACGTATGAATTATCTTCATGAAAACATGGGGTTTAGTTACACATTTAAAACTACTTGCATGCTTAGATATATTTTATGCACTAGCACAGCTAACTGAAAATTATATTATTTTTTATTATCTTTTCCAAGACTGGAAAAAACTTCAGAATAAAAACCATAGTGGTTTAAGTATCAAACTACTTGAACTGCCATCAAAGTAAAGGCTTTTTATGCTATGTGTATTGATTTTTTTGAGGTTCAATTATGAAACTATATTTTGATTAGTGATTTGCTGTTGATATAATCATTATTTGTCTTTTGATCACATTTTCATTTTATGAGCAAAGAATTTTCATTCCTTCAAAATTAAAAATCTATTACAAATGTTTTCACGAATACTTACTGGTATACACAAGCTGAAAACCTTCATCAGTGCCTTCCAGGTCTGAGTTAAATTCCAACCATAAGTGATTTGAAGTACTACTTAGCGTCAGGCCTCTTAATGATGCCCCAGTATATGCACCAAGCAGGTGAGCAGTGTTGTCTTTGCCATCATAGATCTGTAAAATAAATGTCAGTTTTATAGTTTTGAATTAAAACAATGATATATTTGATTTACAAAATAATTCTGTACATTTCCACTAAGAGGGAGGTCAGCTTTGACAAGGGAGTTCTATTGCCACTCAACCCACAGTACTATCCAGATATGCCGTTAGCCTTTCTTGAGTTAACTTCATTGTGGTGATATTTCAAATGCAATTTAAAATATGCCTGTTACTTTTTTTTTTTTTTTAATATAAAAATAGAAGTGGGAAGACGTGCCATATCAGCTCAGTGTTTTACAACTCCCTGTTTTCTTTTTCATTGTCAGTATTGCAATGCTGGTAACAACCTATTAGCAAACACATATTTTGTGTAGCTACGTCCGACTCATGTCACTGAGGTGACATAATAAAAGCTCACATCTTCTCAACCTTGGCTTGCTAAATAAACCTGTGATTTTATTTTTTTTGTATGTGAAGAGAGGTTTCAAATTTAACTGTAAAGTTAAAGGAAACTAAGAAATAAAATAAAACTGACACCTGCTTCTGTAAATTTAAAGAGTAATGTAATCTATATGTAAATTGTAATACAGCATTTTTATTACTTATTTTTCTGCAAGAGTTGCTCTTCACCGTATGGAAAACAGAAACTTCCACCAGACTACTACATATATTAGAATATAGAATCACAGAATAGTTAGGGTTGGAAAGGACCTTGAGATCATCTAGTTCCAGCACCCCTGCCATGGGCAGGGACACCCCACACTAAACCATGCCACCCAAGGCCTCATCCAACCTGGTCTTGAACACCGCCAAGGATGGAGCATTTACAGATTCCCTGGGCAATCCATTCCAGTGCCTCACCACTCTCACAGTAAAGAAATTCTTCCTTATATCTAATCCAAACTTCCCCTGTTTAAATTTGAACCCGTTACCTCTTGTCCTGTCAATACAGTCCCTATTGAATAGTCCGTCCTCAGCATCCCTGTGGGCCCCCTTCAGATCCTGGAAGGCTGCTATGAGGTCTCCACATAGCCTTCTCTTCTCCAGGCTGAACAGCCCCAACTTTCTCAGCCTGTCTTCATACGGGAGGTGCTCCACTCCCCTGATCATCCTCGTGGCCCTCCTCTGCACTTGTTCCAACAGTCCCATGTCCTTTTTATGTTGAGGACACCAGAACTGCACACAATACTCCAAGTGAGATCTGACGAGAGCAGAGTAGAGGGGCAAGATCACCTCCTTCAACCTGCTGGTCACGCTCCTTTTGATACAGCCCAGGATGCGGTTGACTTTCTGGGCTGCAAGCGCACACTGCCAGCTCATGTTCATTTTCTCATCTACCAACACCCCCAAGTCCTTCTCTGCAGGGCTGCTCTGGATCTCTTCTCTGCCCAAGTGACCTTTTAATAATTCTCTGCAAATTTCCTGAAAAACTTGGCTGCTTTAAAACATCACAGGTTGCTGCATTACTGAAATTCCTAAAAACAATTAAGCTATAACTTAACTGTAATTGTTAAGCCAACCACTATGTCCTACAGGATTTATTTAGTGACTTGTATAATAACTAAACATCAATAAATGGGTTTAAAGAAAAATTTCACTTGCAAACCAGGAAATCAACCTTTGAACAGCTTTCAAAATGCAATATAGGGAAATGCTAAAGCTTTAGTTAAAAAAAAAAGAAAAAGTATAGTCTCCGGTTCTGCATAAGATCTAATTTTATTAATATGAAATGCAATTAAAGCTTGCATTTGTAAACAGGAATCCATGTCACAATGCCACAAAACAAACACACCACCAACAGTAGTAAGGCAACAAATTAAATGTGAAATATTCTGATGCCTGTTCCCCATCTGAGAGAATGACTTACACATGTAAATTCTCTTTTGCAGAAATCTTCATGTCTCATGTAATAACTTTAGATTTACATTTAATCATAGGTTGAAATGAAAAAAAAAGTCATTTCTAGCCTTCTGTAGCAAGCTAATTGCACAGCAATTTAATAAGCACAGCAAAATGATGTAATTTCTTGCTTCTAAGTGAGCTAGCAAACTTCCAAGCAAATTTCACATTTAAATGACATGTATGCAGTAAAAAAAAGAAATTGAAGACAAAAAAAAAAAAGGTGCCAGTAATAATTAGCAATGAAAAATGAATTTTAAAATATCTGTAATAGTATTAAAGTTGATGTCTTAATTTTATGTAAATCTTCTTTAAAAGTAAATTGAGATCAGTAATCAAGCCAGAAAAAAAACCCAGCAGAAAAAATAGTTCTAAAATGGACATAGGTTTATTTCGGCAACTGCAAGGAAAATGTCCATTCCAGAAGAATTACTGCTAACCTCATGACAGACTTAAAGAAAACCCTGCTTGAATTTGATGCTCTGTCTTCTAATCTCTCCAAGCTGCTTATAACTAATAACACCCAAGGATTCTGGATTTATTTTATTTTTAAACACTACATAAGAGTAATCCATTTCCTGCCATGTGTGCATCACTAATAATTAACCAAAGAAAGTTACTGCAAGTTATACCAATTATTCACAATGTCTTGCCAGGACTTCATGATACAAATTTTCTTCATGTTAGAATTTTCCCACAAATACTTTATTGCAAGTTTCAATAACTGTACTACTATATTAAACTTTTCACACTGACATACTGACATCTCTCCAGACACTAATTCTACTTTATGGGCTAACTAGCTGTCCCTCTGTATAATACTTCCAAGCCTATATCATTTCTATGAAGGAATAAAATTTATTTGAAGAACCCTAACATTTCAGAAACTATGATTCTTTGAGGAGAGCTGCATTTGGTTGACGGAGAGATGTGATTCACTTGAACATGAAACTAAATTTTTTCTTTTTTTGGTTGCCGACCTTCAAATAGTCAAAGTAATATATACCTCTCTTTTTGAGACAGTTGGTTCTTCTCCCATAGGACAATCAATGGATGCATGTTTGGTAGTACAATTCTCAATTTAAGTCACTTTGTCTCTTTTGTGCTTCATTTGAGTTAATGGGCACCATTATACAATAGATATTTCTAGTTGTAATTTAAATTATACAGTTAAGTTGCAAAGAAGTGGTAACAGCCTACATTCTCTTGTGGGATCTGCAGAACGAGCATTTTTTTCCTCCCTGAAATAGGTGGGAGTTTTGCTAAAGATTTTGAATGAGGTAGTAATTCAGCTTCAGAATGTGATCCAGAAGACAAGATGGTATGTGAATTAATGTAGCATCATTATCTTATTTTCTGTATAGGAATATTCTTTCTCCTAGGCCTAGCCAGAACACCTGGTTTCATGTCACTTGGGTGCTAAATGTATGGCCAGGAATAACCATTATGAAAATACTATTTGCTTGGATGCATTCTGCCTTCAAGTTCAATGGCTCGATGTCCGGCTGGAGACTGGCAATGAGTGGTGTCCCTCAGTGATCAGTGTTGGGACCGGCCTTGTTCAACATCTTTGTCAGTGACATGGACAGTGGGATTGAGTGCGCCCTCAGCAAGTTTGCCAATGACACCAAGCTGTGTGGTTCGGTTGATACACCGGAGGGAAGGGATGCCATCCAGGGGGACCTCGACATGCTTGTGAGGTGGGCTGATGCCAACTTTATAAAGTTTCACCATGCCAAGTGCAAGGTCCTACACCTGGGTTGGAGCAATCCCAGGCACAGCTACAGGTTGGGCAGAGAAGAGATTCAGAGCAGCCCTGCAGAGAAGGACTTGGGGGTGTTGGTAGATGAGAAAATGAACATGAGCCAGCAGTGTGCGCTCGCAGCCCAGAAAGTCAACCGTATCCTGGGCTGCATCCAAAGGAGCATGACCAGCAGGTTGAAGGAGGTGATCCTGCCCCTCTACTCTGCTCTCAGAAGACCTCACTTGGAGTATTGCTTGCAGTTCTGGTGTCCTCAACATAAAAAGGACATGGAACTGTTGGAACAAGTGCAGAGGAGGGCCACGAGGATGATCAGGGGACTGGAGCACCTCCCGTATGGAAACAGGCTGAGAAAGTTGGGGCTGTTCAGCCTGGAGAAGAGAAAGCTGCGTGGAGACCTCCTAGCAGCCTTCCAGTATCTGAAGGGGGCCTACAAGGATGCTGGGGAGGGACTCTTCATCAGGGACTGTAGTGACAGGACAAGGGGTAATGGGTTAAAATTTAAACAGGGGAAGTTTAGATTGGATATAAGGAAGAAATTCTTTACTGAGAGGGTGGTGAGGCACTGGAATGGGTTGCCCAGGGAGGTTGTGAATGCCCCATCCCTGGCGGTGTTCAAGACCAGGTTGGATGAGGCCTTGGGTGGCATGGTTTAGTGTGAGGTGTCTCTGCCCATGGCAGGGGTGCTGGAACTAGATGATCTTAAGGTCCTTTCCAACCCTAACTATTCTATGATTCTATGATTCTAAGTTATCCTGTAGCATTCATGCAAAGATAATTGGTTTGTGATATAATGTTTGAATAGGCCAGTGACAACCTATTCAGAAAACTGAAGTCCATCTTTGTGAGCTATTTAAAGACCTGATCTGTTAAATGATTAATTCACAAAGAGCAGCAAAGCCACAAAAAATTGTGTTAATGGCTTCACATCACAATGATACTTTGAAATGTTATTAGGGAAGGATGCGAACAGTTAACACTGTTTACGGAAATATGATTTGAGCTGACAAATGTAATGTTTAATTTGGGGAGGAGGAGTTATGTTTGCATATGATTTACAGTCAGAGAATAAAGAAATCTTCCTAGGCTTTTGAGGGGCTCTATTGTCAAGAAATTTAAAATGGAAATTTTCAACTAACATATTTAACTCCATAAAATTTTAGCAAAGGAATAGCATAAAGTGAATGTTTTAAATTTGTGCATTTTAATAAAACTATTTTTAAGATTTGCCATTGAAACATAAAAGGCATATGGATATGAAGATCTGTGCCTTTATAAAGAGAAGAAATAACATAAAATCAGCAGCTCAGAGCTGAGGCTGTCGACACCCTGTCAAATGTATAATTTATATCGCATGCAAATAGAAGCACTAATATAAAGACAGAAAAGGGCCCATATGTTTGGGGCTTTTGTTTGTCCCCTACATTTATTATCTATTTATCACTTATGTTTTCAGCATGATATTGCTAAATTATTATGATGGCAAGCGTGAAGATTCTTAAGAAACAAATTAGCAAAAAGCCCAAACATTACCTCCCTTCAAAGTCTTCAAAACCCTTCAAAAATTGAATCCTGTGCACACCTTTCAAAGCTATCCCACAGGTGAGTCAGCAAAGGCAGTAACACTCAACCCTCCATATTATGCAGGAGTAGAGTGCTGAGCTAAACACAGGCAAAGGGGACTCTTAATGCCAGTTCTATTTGGTTTAGTGACACACTGTGACCTGCCTGTTACTGCACTGATTGTTTTAGTGGAAGTAAAAAGAAAGATTGCTTCATTACAGTATAGAAAATAATTCTTAAATCCATTTTTTTTTCCACATAGGTGCAATCTCATCTGGCACATCAGCGTTCACTGTACATACTGCCAAGCACACAACCTACTACAAAAAGAAAAAAAAAAAAAAAGAAAAAAATCCCTGCAAACAGCTGCTCTGTTGTTCTCTTTTCATACTTGGTGTTCCTTTCTCTTTTATTTTAGGTTCACTTATGGAATCTGACTGCAGATTTTTGAGGGGCAGTGATTTGGTTTTTAACGTGGACAGAAAACTACTTATTAATTATTACCACGCATAGGTACATATTTATTTTTGTTGAAATCTACTGAAAATAAACAATCATATTCAAACTTATATTTCAGTAAAATATGTCTTTCCCCCAGTAAATTGGCAAAGTATACTAAAAGATCTTCGACATAAAAGAGTACTTTCTATATTCAACTGATTTCAACACAAATTGTTTTCACCACTAACAATGAACTATTCAAGCAAATAGAACGACAACTCTGTTCCTTTCTATGCAAATCTAAAGAGTTTGCTTACAGCTATCAGAGACTACAGATTTTACAAGCAAAACTGGTAAATGAAGATAAAAGCAGGGAAAAAAGGCAAACAGAAATGTTCTCATACTTTGGAAACCATGTATTCTTTCCCTCTGCTTCCCACATATGCAGTTTACTCTAAAACTGTTGAATTTTGGAAACAGCACAGAAACTCAAGTTATCAGTACAATTACAAAGGAGACAACTGTCATTCTGTTTCCAATTAAATGGATGGGCATGTAGTGACTGTACAGATCTTAAATTCTTCATATTCATTCATGAAACTTTCATGATTAGTAATACAAGATGTGAGACTATCAAGAGCAGGTTAAAGCCCTACACAAATAAAACTAAGAGATATATATTTCTCACAATTTCCAATAAAAAACAAACAGCTAAAAAAACCCCTACAACAATAATGTATGTAGCCAAAGTAGTTACATCAAAAAGAAAAAGAGAATTGCATACTAATTGAAGCAAATGAAAAACAAATTACTTGTTCTGAAATCTCTATTCTATACCAGTTCAGAATTGATAAATGGGAACTCCTCCTTCTCTGCCTGGGGAGTACCAGTAAGGGCGGTGATTTATTTGTGCTAAATATGCTGTTTCCTTCTAATACTGTATTTTCAATCCAGCTGTTTCACTGTTTCAATCACAGTGCTTGTCAGGTATAAATCTGGTCCATGGTCACTTAATTCATGTGGTAAGCAGCAGACCACACGACTTAACAATATATCAAAAGTTCAGTAGCATATTCAGTCTTTTCAGATTTTGAATGGAATTTTATCTACATATTGCTGGTAATCTAAACTAGTAGCCGATAAAGTAACAAAAAGTTCATGATTAACTTCTTTGCCGACATTTTCATTTATCATAATTGAAGAAAAGAGATGCATCATCCATTAAATGTCTAGCTCAAAACCTGAGCTTTAACTATGAAATATTCCGAGGTTGCTTTACTTGTGTTTGGGGAAAGGAAGCCCTTTCTGGAAGTTTTTGTAGAAGCATTTTTGTTTCCAAATAGCGACTTCCTTACACTCCCTACCTCACAGTTAAAAAACAAAAAACCAATGGTATATTCACAATACATCATTCAGCTGTTTGCTGTAAGACTGGATGATTTTTGGTTTTCTTTTTTTTTAACTTCTTTCCATTGCCATTTTTCATATCAGAAAAATCAATTATTTTTTACTTACTCAGAGATTTTAGTTTTGTCAAGGCATTAATGCTTATATCAATTCACAAAGTAGTGACTTATATTAGACAAGTTTACACTGCTGACAATTACTGACACTTTAAAGTATAAACCTAGTGTCCTACTCCTGTAGACAAAAGTGTATTCTCCGCAGAAAGCAAAATAGGCAATTTATGCAACATTTTCCCCCTTTTTTTTAATTTTAGTTACCGGTTCTACAAAAATAAAAGGAAATTCCTGCAAACTTATCTTCAAAGATATTTTACTGGGATATCCTAAAAGAACATTGGGGGGAAAAAAAAAGTGAAGAATTAAGACTGCTTTCCTGATCTTGAAGATATTAATGATAAATACTAGGAATATTCCCAAGTCAGCCACATACTAAATCTTCCACTGATTGTTTTTCAGCTCCTGGAGATGAGAAATAACCAATAATATTAGGGATCAACAAACAACTTCAGAAATGGTTGTTATGGAATGTGTAACTGCTGCTTTCTGTTTTCTGAAACAAAACTCCTTTATCAAATAAACATCTGAAAAGAAGTCTGATGGTGTTAAGACAATCTGTAATAAGAGTGTCATCAGAAGGGTGAGGCAAGGGTTTGACAGGATATCATTCCTTCCCACAATATTAAAGGTCAAGTGCCTCTCTCTTCCTACAATATCAGATGGAAAAAGTGATAAACATACTAAATAATACCTCTGGTAAGTTTTTTTTTTTTTTTAATAGAGTGGGAGGAACTCCAGCTCATTATTATACTTCAAGGCTGCTGAATCAAAAACCAGTCTAATTACTAGATATTACTTCCATTTAATAGACACATCTACAAAACACTGCAAGTATTTCTGCTACTGACATTTACAGCTGAGTGGTGGCCTCCCTCCATCTATAATTAATTTGGCATTCCTCTTAGTTAACAGCTTCTAATCAAACCTCTGTAGTGCATATGGTTGGAATGACAACTGAGAAATCTTAAGTGTACAGATCTTTTCAAAATTGCATGTTCATTAAATGAAGAAGGAAGAAAAAATTTTAACTGTTTTTATTTGTGTTCATCCACATTTACATAATAACTAGCTCCCTCCCTACAGTGCTATGACTTTTACACTAAGATAATAGATTTCAATGGTTTCAACCTAAAGAGTCTTGAGGAAATGCAAATGTATGCTTTCACTGAATGGGCATAAAAATTGTGGACAGAAATATGAGGATTAAGATTTGGGTGGATAAGGATTCAAGTTCATATGTAACACCTGAGTTTAAATCTTATGCTGATGTTGGTTGATTTAAAGATCTTACCATAACTTCAGCAATTCTTCTGCTTCACTAAGCAATTCCAAAACTGTTAAAATTATCTGCTTACATACATCATCTGGATGTTTTCAATGGAAACTTGAATAAACAGGGGGTTTGTTTAGGGTTTTCTGACATTCTATTTATATGTTAATAAATACTATACATCTTTCAAATTGAATCTTTCTGCATGTATTAATGTAAATATCAAAAGGTATCCAGTTGGTTCTGAAGTAAGTAGTGAAGCCAAAATAAAATAAACATACCTGTGCATGCTGGGCATCTATTAGTCTTTGGTTTATTTTTGTGTGTTTGTTGTTTTCTTTAAGAAGAATGTAATACCTGGTTTTATTTGAAAACTTTTTCTTTTTTTTCCTGTTGCCTGATTTCATTTTATATTGGTTGCTTAGGTCTGCTTGTGCCTTAGGTGTAAGTAATCCGTTTTTGGAAGTGCTTATGTCTGACAACTAATGACAGAAATCGTAACCTGATGCTCAGGTGGTTAAAGTTACATGAGTCTAACAGTCTGAATCATACTTTTTTTCTTACAAATACATCTTTCCATAATCCTTCTCATTTTAATAACTCAACTGGCACACTGTGGCAGAAAAACTTTTTCTTTAAATCAAACATGATTGACAGAGTACATCTTGTTCCTTTCATTTCTGGGAGGCAAGTTTAATTAATTTGAGTATTTTTAAACATTAGACAATTATTTAATCTCTTTTATTAATATCTTATTGCATTTAGTGCTAAAAGACAGCCACTATGATCATCATCAACTTTAAATATGTAGTTTGCTAAGCAATATGTGCCTCTGGAAATGTGTATTTTGGGGAATACAGTAATAAAATCTATGAACAAATCAAAGTAAATGCTACTGAATTTATGGAGCGAAACTGCTCTATAAAAGGCTGGAAAGTTCTAGTTTCCTGTTTTTCCTTTGTTATTTGTTTATTTAATGCAAAAATTCTCTTCACATGTAATTTCTGTGATTATAATTTTGCAGGAGATATTATGTACCACACAAGACTAATTTAAAGCATAAAACTCATATATAAAATGCAGTATGTAGACTGTGTATTAAATTAAGCTTCTGGCTGTAGTATTTATTATCTTTATATCATATAGCTCAAGTTATGAAAATACTGAGGAAGAAAACAGAGTTTACAAAAGATGTAACTGATAAATATTTAGCACTAAAAGTAGAATAAAAATACACATTAACGCAGTGTTTGTTTTACAGTTTCAGTCTCTTTTTTGATTATATGTAGTCAGAAAAATGTGTTTAAGAAGCAGATTACAGAAACACCTCAGGGTGCCTAATTTACAAATGGAACTGGTTTAGATACATATTTTCCAAGGAATCTTTAATATAAATTTAAACGATACTCTACTATCACAGATATAAACTTAAACGGTATGAGGAACTACAAGTAAGTACTAAGTTACATGATTACATACCTTAAGAACATCTCCTTGGGCTAAGTGAAATGTTCTGGCAGAAATATTGATTCCTTTCCCTGCTTGTACCTGGATGCTATAAATACATTCATGGTTGTTTTCATAATTAAGAGGATAATTGGGGGACAATAAGATTCCTTCATTATTTGTCGTGGAGGCTCCACATTCAGCTGCAATCAAAAGAAAATGTTAAGGTATATTTCAGTAGAAATCATAGATAATTTTAGTAATGCATACGATGGGAATGTTAATGCAACCTAGTCCAACATTGTTAATGTTTACTGGTATCTAGAATCTAGTTCTAAATATATATTAATGAAAATGATTGAAGACTACAAAAATATTTCTGAGCTGCAATACTTTAACAGAAGTTTGTTAAATAATAAGGAGATTTATAATGGTATTAATGGCATATTCCAGAATTATAATGTTTTAAATGATCTTTGTTGGAAATTGTTTTGGAGGAAATACACTTGCTTTTACTTCTCCAACACAGACATTCATGAAGACACACAGATTACATGAAAATAAAAGTACTCTAGAAGTCTAGATGTGTATATGTTTATATATACATACACATGTATAAATATACATACATGCAGATATAACATTTTCACAGATTAATGAAAATGAATCTTTCTCTATTACTAACTTGCTAAAACATAGTCAATAGTATAAATTTCAGTAGAAAAGTTATGCTAGATCTCCCAGCTAAACAACAACAACAACAAAATAATTTCATTAATAAACAACTACAAAAATAGTACCAAAAACCCCATAAAATCTTGTTTCAATGCCACATTGGGCATTAATATCTAACTTTCACTTACTATCATATTTTGGACTACTCATGTAATTTTAATTAAGACATTTTTAGCACTGAGGCATTTTAAATCAAGGACAAACTACAACAGTTCTTTCCTTCCCTTTTTATTTAATTTTAAATTTAACATAAATTTTCTGTCTTATATTTGTTTCAGGATCACTTCAATATTCTTGCCACTTATTTTACGAGTCTCATGAGAATATACCCATTTATTTTAACCTGGGAAATTCACTGGTTTATAATTTAACAGAATAATTAATAGTATTGTTCAAAACTATGTGGTACACTTAATGGTTTGAAAAGATGTTTAAACAATCTATGGTATCTATTTTAAGAACTATTGTTGTTTATTAACATTATTATAATTCCCTCACCAGACTTGTTTGAGCAAAATCAAGATATTGAAATATATATTATGTATATGAAATCCATACATTATGTAAAAAATCCATTGACAAACTATTTATTCTGCATGTAGCTAGCCCAAATATTATTCAGGGCCAAACCAGGCAGAGATTAAAGTAGGAGAAATGCTTGATGACTGTTTATTTAAATAGTGATACAGAACAAGTACTTCGGTGTCATCATTTTTTCTTAGAGCAGCTGGATACACATAATCTAGGCAGAAGTGGAAAACCTTCTAGTCCACATGATCATGTCTATCCTTTTATTTCATTCTCAAATAAATAGGCATTTGCTATTCTCAAGGTGCATAGGTCAGTTTGAATTACAACACATTGGAGTAAGATGACTGTAGTTTCAGGTTTGTGGGACATCCTTTTCCATTCCAGAGATAAAAAAGTCAAAAGACACAAGGTAATGATAGTATTAAACTGACCCCAGAGCTCTGGTTTTGTCAGAACTGTAATTTAAGGCAATTGTTTTTAAATCTTAACACAGCAGTGAGCTGCTAGGACATTTTAAAGTATTACTTGAGAACCGTGTTTTCTGTTAAAATAATGAAATTTTCATGTTGTACTATTTATGAATCTGATTGTACTTAACTCAGAGGTAGAATTTTGTGTTCCAAGTTGTGGATGTTCAGGGCAAGGCCGGATGGTGCTTTTTGCAACTTGATATAGTGAAAGGTGTCCCTGTCCACGGCAGTGGGGTGGACTAGATGATCTTTAAAGTTCCTTTCCAACCTAAACTACTCTGTGACTCTATGTACTATCTCAACCCTTGTGTTAGCAGACAAGTAAGCAAGTTTAGTAACAGTAGTCTTGAAAAACATATTAGAATTTCTCTTATAGCATTCAGTTACATCATTACAGTTCCATGGAAGCATACACTGCAGCCTACAATAGCTTCTTCTCCTGTGATTCTCAGAAATCCCCCTTCTAAGAGGGATTCTCACAAAATCAAGTTAGCTCCTGGCTTCTCTACTTGCCTCTTGTTCTCTTGTTACTATGACTTTGCACACACACACAAAAAAAAACCCCACACAACAAAAAAAACCCCAACAAAACCCAAAAATACGACCCCCCCAAAAAAAAAGGAAAAAAAACCCCAAACACAAAAACAACAACAAGCAAGCAAAAAAACTCACAAAAAGCAAATAGAAAGCCCCAATCACAAAATGCCAAACACAAAAAACCCCAATTCTGAGTAAGTGCTGAATCAAACTATTAACACTGCAAGACTTTGAAAACCATACCATAGGTTATTCTGTCTGCCCATCTCCACTTCTCTCTGTAAAAACAAACAAGCAACTACATTGCTTAAAACTACATGGAATTTCAGGTAGCCTGTGATTGCCTTCTGTTCTTTGATAGTATTAATACTATGGCATAAATGAGAAAATATAATACTTCTATGTGCAGATAAATGCTGAGTTTAAAAGTGTCAGGGAAGAAATGTTAACTGAGTTCTAAAGTTTAATATAAATAGAAATATTAAACACAAGTAATTTGTTTAAAGTATTTGGAAAAGCATTTTGACAGACGTTAAAAAAAAGAGACTTGAGAGCAAAGTTAAAGGATAAAATTAAGTGAAAACATGTATAGAGGGAAATATAGAAGAGGAAAAAAAAAGGCACAAAACACTCTCGAAGGTAAAGCAAAAATCACAGAGGAGCAGAAAGTCTGTGACAATTTTTTAAAATATATTTAAAGATGTTACAAGAAATTGAAAACATTTCTGTTCTGCCTTCATGTTTTGGTTTAGTAACAAACCAAATTTGAATTACAACAGGTGAAATTCAGCTTGCTTTAATGACAAAGTTAACAAAAAAAGTCCCTAAAAAAAAGTTAACAAAAAATGTTAACAAAAACTGTTAACAAAAAATGTTAACAAAAACTGTTAACAAAAAAAGATGAAATTCAGGTTGTTTTAATGACAAAGTTAACAAAAAAAGAACCTACCCTACACACTTTGATTGTAAGAAATAAATGAAATATGTGAAATATTACAACATCCAGCTACATTTTCATAATGACTTTTATTTAGCCTTTTATAAAGTACAAAGAAGTAACACTAAGACTGAAGTAAATAACTGTTTCTGGACATTAACAGAAATTTACAATCATGTCAGAATCATGTCAGTATTAGAAGGGAGAATAAACAAAAATTCAAAAAATAATGAAAGGAAAATAGTGATATAATCAGCTATTATACAAAATTACTGTTATGCTTTTGGTTATTAATGTGTGTTCATTGCACATTTCCATAATAAAACAGATGAGCTTAAGTTACTGTTTATTAGTGTGTTTGAATTCTGTAATCATGTAAAATGCCATTGTTATTGTAACCAAGGAAAGAAATGCATCTGTTTGGGTAATTTAACCTTTTGAAAACAATTTTTCAATGAATGGCTTTTTCAAAAAAATGTGCTCTATTGAGAAAATTTTGCAACATTTCTCACAATTCAGCTGATGGAAGGCTCACCAGAAATAATCATCAAACAAGAATATGTGACACACTGCTACAGATTGAAATTCAGCATTGTTTTCTTCAATGCAATCTTTGGAATCAAAAGATAACAGCTACAAATAGCAGTTCTGAATTCTGAAAAGATGGTAACTCTTGATCAGGACATTAAGACCAACAACTTGACCAGGCAAGTAACTGGAAGCATAATAAAAAGGATTTTATCAGGAGTGGTAGTAGGCTGCAAATTGAGTGTTATTTCAGAAAATATATCTAAATTCAGTGCTCAACTAGTGGTTCTTAGAGAATCATAGAATAGTTAGGATTGGAAAGGACCTTAAGATCATTTAGTTCCAACCTCCCTGCCATGGGCAGGGACATCTCCCACTAGACCATGTCACCAAAGGCCCTGTCCAACCCAGCCTAGAACACTGTCAGGGATCAAGAACTTCTCTGGCCAACTTGTTCCAGTGCCTCACCACTCTCACAGTAAAGAATATCTTCCTTATATCCAACCTAAATTAATATTAAACCTGTTTAATTTTGAACCCATTGCCCCTTGTCCTATCATTACAGTCTCATTGACCAACACCCCCCAAGTCCTTCTCCACAGGGCTGCTCTGAATCACTTCTCTGCCCAACCTGTAGCTGTGCTTGAATTACCCTGATCCAGGTGGAGGGTCTTGCATTTGGCCTTCTTGAATATGATGAGGTTGGCACTGGCCCACCTCTCAAGTGTGTCAAGGTCCCTCTGGATGGCATCCCTTCCCTCCAGCATGTCAACCGCACCACATAGCTTGGTGTCATTAGCAAACTTGCTGAGGGTGCACTCAATCCCCCTGTCCATATTGCCATCAAAGATGTTGAACTGGATTGGTCCCAACACTGACCCCTGAGAGACACCACTCATCGCTCATCACATGGACATTGAGCCATTGACCGCAGCTATCTGCATCCAGCCATCCAGCCAATTTTTTATCCAGTGGGTGGTCCATCCATCAAATCCATGTCTCTAATTGAAGAAACAAGGATGTCGTGTGGGCCCGTGTTCAATGCTTTGCACAAGTTCAGGCAAATGACGTTAGTTGCTCTACCCCTATCCAACAGTTCTGTAGCCCCACTGTAGAAGGACACCAAACTGGGCAGGTATGATTCGCCCTTAGTAAAGGTGGTAATCTTCAGATGTTCTACCTCTCCAACTGATAGCAGGCGTAAGCAAATAAATAGGCTCTTGTCAAAACAAGACAACAAAACAGAGGATAACAAAACAATCCTGAAAATATTAAGTTGTGACCAATACATTCTTTTCCCGAATAACCTGAGTTATGAGGTCATCAAAATTTTTCAAGGTGGTTTTGGTATACTAACAGAGTACAGAAGAAGATGAAGAAAATGAATAGACCATTGTCTTCAACCAGTAAGAACAGTGGGTTTTATTTTTATTTTATATTGTTCTAAAAGACAGGATATATTTTCATAAGGACAAAAACTAGTAACTGCAATATCTTAGCATGTATCTGCAATACATGCATCTACATCATCGTTGATTTGAACATCAGAAAAATCATGTAGCTGTCTGTGCATTAAATTTACTCTCAATATATTTGCTCATACTTTTTTTGGCTTTTATCTGACTGCATTGTTTATGTTATCATGAAAGACAGTATTGTCAGATTTGAGAAAGTCCTGTATTTAAGATCTAAACATAATTATAGAGCAAGTTGATGTTTCTACTAAAATGGACAAATATGAAAGAAATTACTGTCATAAACAATTATTTAAATTATTATTAGAAGCATTACTAATAATAATAACAGGAATTGATGGCTGCAGCTGACAAGAATTGAGTGGAGTCATATTTAAACAATAGGCTCCTGCACTGCAAAAGGATGGAGAAATAGCATGACAAATGAGATTCTGCATTTGTATTAACAAGATAAGATGTATTAACACATACATATTTTACATTAGGACAATTCAAACAACCAAAGTGCACAATTTGCCTTTAAACTAACTATAAAATTCTTATGAACAAATAAACAAACAAAACAACGCCCAACATGAAAATCCAAAACAAAGCACAAAATAGAATCACAGAATCATAGAATAGTTAGGGTTGGAAAAGACCTTAAGATCATCAAGTTCCAAACCCCCTGCCATGGGCAGGGACACCTTACACTAAACCGTGTCACCCAAGGCTCTGCCCAACCTGGCCTTGACCACTGCCAGGGATGGAGCATTCATAACTTCCTTGGGCAACCCATTCCAGTGTTTCACCACCCTCGCAGTAAAGAACTTTCTCCTTACATCCAATCTAAAGTTCCCCTGTTTAAGTAAAAACTTGAGAACTGTTGGGATTTAGTGGAAATTTCCACACAGTGAAGAATAATAGTTAAAAACTTTATATAAAATATTAAAATACACAAGATATGATAAGAAAGTGGTTATCACATTATAATGCCATTATGCTAAAGATGGTGAGTCCTCAACGGCTATATTTTGCTGTCTTCAGGATATCTGATCCTTGAAGAAAATAAGAGAAATAATAACATACTCAGAAATTACAGGAGAAATATTTAAAGAGATAAAATTATTTCTGACAAACAAAAGAAAGCTTAGGAGTAGTTTGTTCTGAGAGGAATCAATGACACATTTACAAGTGCATATCACAGTCCTTAAACTGTGAATTCATGCTGCCATAACATTCCACTTATTAAAAAGAAAACTTAATTAAAACTAGCAAAAAGGCAATTTTTCATACCCAGAATATTAAAGACAACCTTTGCCTTATATTTTGTGTATGTATAGAAACAAACAGAACTACGCAGCAAGACTCTAATAGCAATAACGAATAAGAGGCACAGAGGGTAGCTAACGGCTATCCTGCTATTTAAGAGACTTTGCAATTAATGCAGATTTATCTGTGGTAGAACCTTCACTTCATTGGTTACATAACTGTACTTTAGTTTAACACTGAATTTATTTTTTCTCTCATACAATATAACCTTTCAGACATTTCTGTTCTTCACTCCCCAGGTATTCACCGAAAAGCACCTTAACTCAGACTTGGCAAAGAAGCTACACCAGTGAACAGCAAAAAAACCTGTCACCTTCACAAAAATATAAGGGCCTACGCAGCAGGGAAGCCATGAGGATACTAGACTGTTTTCTTTGTTTAGACACAGAAACAGTTTTGGGTTATAAATTCTGACTTGACAGTTATAATGAAAGGCCATGCAATTTGGCTATTGGGAAGCCTTATAAGGGAAGGAAGAATAAAGGAAAATAAAAAAAGAAAATAGAAGAGGGCAAAGGTGAGAAAAAGAAGACATGAGAAATCCTGGCATAAAAGAGATTACTTTCTACATTTCACTAGAAATTGAGGTAATTACAAGAAAGCAGTGTGTGTGCTTAATATGAACACTGCATTTCGTTATTATTTGAAAAAACCACGAAAAGGAAACATGAAACTAAGGAATGACAGTATTCTTCCAGATCTTTAATCATCTTCATTCCACTACTGATTATCAGAAAAGTTTAATTGTATCTATTTTACTATTTGCACTTTAAAGTAACAATAATTTGTTTGTTCTTGTCAATAACCGTTATAGGGAAATTCAAACTGTCTTCCTGTAAGCTAACTGTGGAATTGAAAATTATAAAGAACACTAGGCAGAGACACCTGAACTCTCAATGCATCAGAACCAGTTCAAAGGCACAAACCTCTGAAAACAGCAGAACTGCATCTTTACAAAATTAAGATGATACCTGTACTCTATATCACAAGCTGGAGACATACCACAAACATACTGTTGAAAATGTTGATTACTTTGGACTATCCAGAGTTTAGATTTTGCTTCTAGAAAAAGCTAAAAATGAACAAGTTTTCATAATTAAGGTGTTGGGGTTTTTTTTAAGAATCTATTACTCAGAATCAGTATGTGGTGGTTTTGGTTTTTGTTTGTTTTGGTTTTTTTTTTTTCACTGCATCTATCTATCAATAGACTGTCCTGGATCTGGCTGAGATGGAGTTAATTCATAGGAACCCATATAGTGTGTGGTTTAGATCTGTGACCAAAACAGTGTTGATAACAAACCAGTGTTTCAGCTATTGCTGAACAGTGCCTGCCCAGCACCAATGCCTTCTCTTTCTCACACTGTCCCCCCAGTAAGTAGGTACAAGGCTGGGACAGGACACAGCTGTGACAACTTACTTGAATTGATCCAAGAAGTATTTCATGCCATAGAGTGTAATGCTCAGCATAAAATTATGGGAGTTTTTTCAAAGCAGTCATTGCTTGGAGATCAACTGGGCATCAGTCTGCTGGTGATGAGTGACTGCCTTTCCGTTTCTTTTCTTCTCATCGCTTATTAAACTCTTTGTATTTTGACTCACAAGTTTGTCTTTTGTTTGTTAATTGTTTTGTTTTTCTTTTTTCCTTGCTTTTGACCTATTCTCTCCCTTATCCCGCTGAGGGGAGTAAGTAAGCATATGGGTTCAATCCGTCACACAGATCAAGATCCTGTAATATTCAGTCTATTCCATGGACTTTTCAGACTATTAAAAATATGCAGTAGTAAACAAAGCAGTCTCAATAAAATAGTCCCGTGTGAAATTACCAGCTACTGGTTTTCTTTTCTTTTGTTTTCTCCTATAACCAGCACTTCTGAATGTTCTTGAAAAAAAAATAGGGAATTTGCCTGAATAAACAGAGGGAAAACTCAATAAAACAAATCAAAGTTTTATGATTAGCAATCAGCTGCACCAAAAGATGTAAGGACTAACAGTAGATCAAAAACTTTGAACAGCTGACTAGTATGTCTGACTTCCTCATAATAACGTGAGATTAAGATATATAAGTATTAACTTTCACAGGCTAAAGTATTTGATATTGTTGCTTGCTCATCATGAGTGTATATTCAAATAAGTATAAAAGTTTTCAGAATTGAATAATGATGTGACTAATTTCTCAATTTTTGTTACAATTTTTACAAAATTATTCATTGCATGTCTCCAGATGTACTGAAAAGGAACATTTATTTAGGTACCAAAAAAAACAGCCAGCAAAAGCCAAGTGAATAAAACAATGACAGTATGTTAACTTTGTTAGTTAACTGAAACTGCTATATATATACTAGAAACATAAGTGATACAATTCACAAGTGACTACAGACATCTAACCCGAAAATAAGCTGAATTATACAGTGGATTCTGGTAAATATATTGAGAATAAGTACATTTATTAGAAAGGAAATGTTGGGATATTAGGTATGCTGTACAGGTATATAAAAGTCATACATATGTATTCCTGTGAACTTCTACCAATCATGTAATCAGTGACTGTGTTTGTTCATGTTCATCAGGATTTACATACAGTAGTATTAATTATTTGAAGTTATTACTCATTTAAAGGAATCAGCTAAATATACAGAAATGTGCAAAATATTTCTGAATTTGTAGGAAAATCTTGTTATAAAAATTGTTCCAGCGCAACATCAAGCCCTATGTAATTCATATATTGCTATCATTTCAGCTGTTCATCTTTAAATATTCAGTAACAAATACTTTTTTCGCTATTTGAACATTACTTTTTATTTATTGATTATTTCCAAATTTTAGTCTTATTTTCATTTTTGAAAATAATGTCTTCATAAATTGAATAATAATATTATTCAATATATATATAATTTGTTTATCCATCTTCTCAGTAAGAATAGGGAAGACAGCTTCTGAGTCACTGGCAATTTATTTGATTTGGAATATATTATGATTGGCTACTCTGTTTCAGGACTCAGCCCACTGGCCTTTTGTTTCCAGAAAGGGATGCTTGATAAATGTTCTGGCAAGAATTCCAAATAATCTTGTAATCCACATACATTTACAACTGCTTTTTTAAATTTCTGTATATCATTGCCCAGAACTATGTCCACAATTGAAATGATGTTGAAAGAAAAAAAAATTATTTCTGTTTTACTTTAAAAAAGTAGGATTTTCAGCTGAACGTCCCTTTTTCTTGCACTAGTGGAAGAGAGAATTGAATCTCCTGACCTACTTAATTTTGCCATTTATTATAGGAAAACACTTTCACCGTTTCTCTGTTTATATTAAAATGTTTACAAGCTCATTATCTTTCTACCTTTCCTCCTAGCCCTTCTCAGAACTCCTACCAGCTCTAAAGTATTTTTACGTAGATAGTTTTGGAAATATTTCAGGTGAAACTAAAAGTTGCTACTTTAAAAGTTATTGTCCTCAGTCTTCTATATTATTTTTTTTTGGTCACATGACTAGAAGAACTGTGACCATCATGTGAATGGAAGCACTTTCATCATATGTTAAGGAAGCACTTGGGTTACATGACTTTTGTCTATACTGCTAAACGCATCCAATCCTGGAAAAGATCCTGGCTCACTGGCTAAATAGTGAAGTATGGTATCCATCTACACTGCTCAGAGCTAAGTCTGTGTAGAGAAGTCTAGTCATGTCTATAATAAATACTACATGGTTGTGAGAATCTTCCAGGTTCTATGTGGTGCTTCTGTGATCCAAAAGCACAAGCTTTTTTTTTTTCTTTTATGTGTGTGTGTGTTTGTGTTCAGAATACCCAAAGGTATTTAAGAACAGTGCTACATCCAAATTAGTTCTTATTCTTTTTTTTTTTTTATTTTTTTTAATAGCAAGAAGTAACACAAATGTGCAATATGACATGAAGATTTGAGTGGCAGTATGACAGTGACTGGTCTAAAACAGGCTTTGCTTACGTATGGCAAAAATCTGTTGTTAACGAGATGTCTTCTGGCAAACAGGACCAAGACCAGTGCAGTCTTACACATATCACCTACTGGAAAGGTATTCTGTAGTGAACTATCATTATATCCACTACCAAATTTTCTCTGTTTACTGGTGTCTGTCTTATACTGTATTTTTGTATTGATAAACTGAACACAAATTCTATGAACAGTGGTTGGTTCCCAGTTGAAGTTATGTGTATGTGAGTATGTGATGTCAGAAGCATTAATGCTCATGAATCACTTTGGCAGAAAATACCCAACATAAGCAACAGAAAAAATATGTAAATGTCTGAATTCTATACAAGTGATTCAGCATGAATTTCTACTCTCCAGCAGTTTGAATTATAGTATATAAATTAAATACAAAATCAACAAAGGCCTAATATTTATGAGGGGAAAATAATCAAGCCGTTCTTTCATTTTCAAAGATAAGAAGAAAACGCCTGGAAAATAACTGACCTTTGTGTTCCAGCTTTTTTTTTCTTCCCCCCACCCCCACAAACGTAAACATTATTTTCTGTATCATTAAAACTAAATAGCAATTTCTTTTTCATTTATGCTTCTTCACAAGTTCTTCTTTACTGATAATTTATCAGGTAAGCGTCAGTATATTAACACTTCCAGATATTACTAAAATTTAACCTCTCTTCACAACTATGCATGCATCAGTTTTCTTACTTATATAATTTTAATTCAGACTTTTTTAGCACTGAGGTGTTTTCAATTAACATGGACAAAGTATCACAGTTCTTTCCTTCCCTTTTTATTTAGTTTTAAATTTAACTGTAACACTAAACTTTCTATCTTATATTTGTTTCAGGATCACTTCAATATTCTTGCCATTTATTTTACCAGTCTCATGAGAACATACCCATTTACTTTAACCTGGGAAATTCACTGGTGTATAATTTAACAGAATCTCTTCCGTACATACATATGTAAAAGTCGCTTATGCACATGCCAAATTCAGAACTTTTGTTATACCAAGGTAAGCATCGGAATAGAACTAACACAGTGTTAATTTCACATCCATACATGTGACTGTGTAGCTCATAATCAGCAATAGTTATTATACAATCAGATTCTGAAGGGAACTTAAGTTTTGCTACCATACAATTCAGGATGAAAAAATAAAATATTTCAAATGCACATTGATAGAGATGTTTAACATACAAACCTTTCCTTATAGCATTACTTTTAAATAAATGAACAGACACTTAAGCAATTCTCCTACTTCTTAGAGATTTTGTTGTTGTTCGCATAGTTTTCAACAGAACTGAAAATCAAGATATATAGGAAGAATTTAGCTCTGACAACACTAGCCATTAAAAGTTTCTAGTCAAAGCTCTATATGTAGGCTAACTCTGCAGTGAGTGGAGAGTGTTAGGAATCATCGGAAAGTGTTTCCTCTCAGTTATCCTACTTACAATTTTAAAAGCAGAACAACTCTTCTGGGGAAATTCTGAGGATATGGTTCTCTAATTTATATAGGAAGCTGAAGTTGACTGAAATCCTATACATGGACCTAGTTTTATGAAGTAACTCTGGTCTAAGTGCTCTAACTACATTTACACAACTTTGAAATACAAGTATCACTTGGAAGCTTTCACTGACTGTGATTATTAGGCACTTGAAATAGTAAATGCTGATTTAAATTTATAGCCAGTTTTCCTAACTTACTAAACAAAATAAAAAGAGTATTGTGCTCTCAATTTGAAATTCTTTGAAGTATAAACTATGAAGTTCACTGACAGTTCTAATACTAAATATATTAAGAAAAGATTGAATCTGACTAAGGAGATACAGGGAATAGTAGTGTAGATTAAAAAAGTAAGAGTATTACAATGCTTTTCCAATCTGTAAATCTTCAATTCCATGGACAATGACTACACATACAAGCAAATGAAAGCAGCTGACCACGTACCCACACACCTTGGAAGAGGTGCACTCCATACTCGTCGGCCACCACCAAGACAAATAATCTCTGAAGCTCCTTCTAAACGATATCCAGACGAACAGGAGAATGTCAGAGTATCTCCCACTCCAAAATTAAATCCTATTCTGTTACCAAATTGTGGGATCCCAGGATCTTCACAAGGTTCAAGATTGTATTCTTAAAAACAAGAAAACAAGTCATCTTGTGTGGGCGAGAACATTTAAGTCATATTTGTAATCTTGAAGTTCAGTAATTTCTGTGTATTTCCACCTAAACTACCAATACAGATTTGAGATTTAAACCAAAATGAATGCATAAATTTTAAATTAGCAATTATACTACATTAAAAAGTACATTCACAATATATTTAAGATGCATAACACAACAGACTTTGTCAGTCTGTAACATCCATAAATGTCCCAGGTACATGAAGCAAATTAAAACAATAGCACAACATAAAAACTTAAACAGCTGACTCGGGCTCATCTGAAATTTCACTAACTGAAACTGGACTAGTTCTGCCATGTTTCAGATATGCCTCTACAGAGGCACAGAGGTTTGATTGCTTTGAAACTGTTGTACTAAAAACTGTTTCCTAAAACAACTTCCACAGTATTATGATTCAGTATATGTACTCATCAAAATAACTCAATTTTACACTTTTTTTTTTTTTTTAATCTTTACATAAAATACTGAAAAAATATTTTTCAGGTGCCAGGGATTGCAGGTATTTCCTTACCGGAAAAAGAGATATTAAATCCTTCATATGATATTGAAAAATCTGAAATAAAGCGCAACTGAGCTCTGAAATTTCCATAGAGACCAGCATTGATTGGTGAAGGAAGCTCTGAGCCAGTCAGACGTGCTAATGGCTGTGTGAAACTGCCATTCTCTGTTATTAGTAAGTAGTCATGATGATCCTCCAAATGAAAGGTGTAGAAAGTGAACTGAACTCCTATTAGAAAAAACAGAATTAGATTTACATATCACACTGTTAACATCAATGTAATTAAATCAAGGATAAAATTCATTCATTTCATGATGAATCAGTTCAGAAAATTAAGATATCTAATTTTTCTAAAAATTTATATTATTCCTGATTTTAGTGTTAAAATATTTTTGCAGCAGGTCTGGGTTTTTTTGATACTACCTTTCATTTTTGCCTTTACCTGCAAAACATGGATGCTTGATCTATAGTATTCAAAGACATATGCTTGCATTTTTATATGAAGTCTGATTATACACTATGGATGTTCAAAATTACAAAGTGTTTATGGCAGAATGGGAAAGGTAAACTTTATTTCTTACAGTCCCTGTACAGCAGCAGTACAGGGAAAGTACAAGAGAAGGTTATAAAATGTATGACATTATATTCTAATGGCACGTACAGTAACAGCAGCACTTCCTAAAAATAGGGAAGACTCTCAATAAGCTGTGGCATATGTCAACAGTATGTTCTTTTGCAAACCATCAGATAGAAATCACACATCAAGAAATGAAAATATATCCTGGAACACAACAGCAATAAGAAGACTTTAAGATCAAGCAGACAAATTACTTTTTCTGCATTTCTGTAACTAAGAGACCATGATCTTTGGGTAGAATGCACAGAAAAGTCACAAAAAAGAAACAGTTCTTTTAACTTTTAAACTCTGTTCCTGACCATTTAGTGTGTGAGTCCTCTGTCCAGAGCATGAGCACATGTGTAGCCACTAGCGAATATCAATATGGACTGCCTGGTGAGCAGCATGAGGTCAAGGGGCAATACCTAGAAAACAGGCCATCGGTACAGAGGAACAGCACCTGGACAGAGTGGGATCTGGGGGCCAGCTCCTGAGCCAGGACCTCAAAGGTTGTGGAAGCATGTTGGTGTTTCTCTGTATGACAGTGAACACACTTGTCTCTCTCCCTGTTAGCCTTTGTATGTATATGTGTTTGTACATACTGGCATCTTTGGAATACATGCTTAGGTGTGCTGTCAGCTGGACATATAAATGGGAGCAACAAGAGAAATCCCTTGAATCTTAAAGGCCTCTAGATTGTGCTTCCCTTTAAAAGGACTGGAAAATTGTTCAGTTTTTTTCAAATAGATACCTCCTTCTCTTCTTGGAGCTCCACTACCCCCAATTACTGTAGCTTGCAGAGCCAGATAAGCACACCCTTAGTAGCACTGATACAGAAATTACAGGATGGAGCTGCACTTTATGCACAGGATAAAACAAGATAAACCAAGAGATCTAGCCTGGATTTTAAAAATTCCTGGTTTGATAACTATATGAGCAAAGCCATTTATCTGCTTTGAGCATCCTATTTATTCTCCTAGACTGTGTGACAATAAACTGGCAAAAATCACACACTGAATCTTGGAATTAATGTTGTTTATCTTTTGAGCTAATGCATACAAATTTAAGTTTGGGATTGATAAACTAGTAAATAGTTTAATTTTTATTTTCATAGTTTTACACAGGAGACAGCATTGATCTGACATAAAAAGCTCTTAAAAAAGAAAAACTAGAAATACAGCATGAGGCTGAAATTCAGGTAATATCTGTTGCACTTACTGCATTCAAAATTAATTTTGGTCATTTTTTTGCATGCATGTATATTGCAACATTAAAATCAGAAATGCCAAAGAAATCTTATGGTAGTAACCCAAAATAGTGGAATTCGTGTGAATCACAGCTGAGCATCACTGAGTATTGTCCAAACACCAAACTCAAGGGAATGTTTCAATCAATTTTCCAGATTGCAATGTGTCGTGGTTTAAGCCCCGGCTGTAAATTAGAACCACGCAGTCTACTTCCCCCCCACACTCCCCAGAGGGATGGGGAGGAGAATCGAAAGAATGTAACTCCCACAGGTTGAGATAAAAACAGTCCAGTAACTCAGGTATAACACAAATCACTACTGCTGCCACCAATAATAATAATGATAAGAGAAATAACAAGGGAAGAAAATATGATACCGCTCGCCGGAAAAGAGCCCGACCGAAAAGAGGACGTGCCCTTCTGGGTAGCTCCCAGTTACATCCCCGGGCATGATGTGCTGTGGTATGGAATACCTCTTTGGCTAGTTTGGGTCAGGCGTCCTGTCCCTGCTTACTCCTGGCCCCTCCTCCTCCCTGGCAGAGCATGAGACTCACAAAGTCCTTGGTCAGTCTAGACATCAGTGTTATCAGCTGTTCCCAGGCCAAAAGTCAGAAACACAGTGCTGCAACAGCTACTAAGAAGGAGAAAAACTGACTGCCACTGCTGAACCCAGGACAGTATCCACCCCTTATTCCATACCATTCACGTCATGCTCAGATCCCACAGTTTCCATATACCCTCACTCTCATTTCAGTGCACTGTTATCTTAGTGCACGGACCAATTCCTATAAAGCTACTGAGTCCATTCGGTTCATGATGTTGGGCTCCATCTCTTGTAACAGTCATTCAGGGCAGGAGAAGCTGTATGCAGTGTTGGATCGTTGTCTGCTGATGCTGATCATTCCTTTACTGTAGAACTCGTTGGTTCTATCAAAGTTCATTCTCTGTTGGGATGATGGTCGGAGGGAAGTCAGGGCCAGTCGCTGGTGCCCTGCAGACTTCTAGTTGATGGCTATAGCAGGCAACAGCGTACAATTGAGTTCATTGTCTGTTTTCCCCTAAAATCAAATCCCTTTGAGGTACGCATCGGACTTCCCCATCTTCCTGCATTACCCACCAAGTATATCCAGGTCCCTGAGCAAAAGCAATCCCACGAGTGGGTTTGCCTTTACCTGAAGCAGGAATAACCCAGACTGTCTTCCCCAGCAAATTCTTCATGTGCACCACAGGAACTTTGTCCCCCTCTACAATATGTAAAAGTTCTGACTGGGCTGGGCCAGCCCTGTTAGCAGATCCTCTGGTGTTGACCAACCAGGTGGCCTTTGGTAAGTGTGTATCCCAATGCTTGAAAGTTCCCCCACCCATTGCTCTCAGTGTAGTTTTTAACAGCCCTTTATACCGTTCGATTTTCCCAGAGGCTGGTGCATGGTAGGGGATGTGATATACCCACTCAATGCCATGCTCTTTGGCCCAAGTGTCTATAAGGTTATTCCGGAAATGAGTCCCATTGTTTGATTCAATTCTTTCTGGGGTGCCATGTCGCCACAAAATCTGGTTCTCAAGGCCCAGGATAGTGTTCCTGGCAGTGGCATGGGGCACAGCGTATGTTTCCAGCCATCCGGTGGTTGCTTCCACCATGGTAAGCACATGGCGCTTGCCTTGGCGGGTTGGTGGGAGTGTGATATAATCAATCTGCCACGCCTCCCCATATTTATACTTCAGCCATCGTCCTCCATACCAAAGAGGCTTTAACCGTTTGGCTTGTTTAATTGCAGCACATGTTTCACACTCATGAATAACCTGGGCAATAGTGTCCATTGTTAAGTCCACCCCCCGATCACGGGCCCATCTGTATGTTGCATCTCTGCCCTGATGGCCTGAAGTGTCATGGGCCCACCGAGCCAAAAATAATTCACCTTTATGTTGCCAATCTAAGTCCATCTGAGCCACTTCAATCTTAGCAGCTTTATCCACTTGTTGGTTGTTCTGGTGTTCCTCAGTGGCCCGACTCTTGGGTACATGGGCGTCTACATGGCGTACCTTCACCACCAGGTTCTGCACCCGGGCAGCGATATCTTGCCACAGTGCAGCAGCCCAGATGGGTTTACCTCTGCGTTGCCAGTTGCTCTGCTTCCATTGCTGCAACCACCCCCACAGGGCATTTGCCACCATCCATGAGTCAGTATAGAGATAAAGTACTGGCCACTTTTCTCGTTCAGCAATGTCCAGGGCCAGCTGGATGGCTTTCACCTCGGCAAACTGACTCGATTCACCCTCTCCTGCAACAGTTTCTGCAACTTGTCGTTGAGGACTCCATACAGCTGCCTTCCATCTCCGATGCTTTCCCACAATACGGCAGGACCCATCAGTAAACAAGGCATATTGCTTTTCACTTTCTGACAGTTTACTATATGGTGGGGCCTCTTCAGCACGCATCACCTCCTCCTCTGGTGATATTCCAAAATCTTTGCCCTCTGGCCAGTCCATGATGACTTCTAGAATGCCTGGACGACTGGGATTTCCTATTCGAGCTCGTTGTGTAATTAGTGCAGCCCATTTACTCCATGTCGCATCGGTTGCATGATGTGTAGAGGAGACCCTGCCTTTGAACATCTAGCCCAGCACGGGCAACCGGGGTGCCAGGAGGAGCTGTGCTTCAGTGCCAATCACCTCCGAAGCAGCTCGAACCCCTTCATAGGCTGCCAGTATCTCTTTCTCAGTTGGGGTATAGCTGGCCTCAGATCCTTTGTATCCCCGACTCCAAAAGCCGAGGGGTCGACCTCGAGTCTCCCCTGGAGCTTTCTGCCAGAGGCTCCAGGTAGGACCATTCTCCCCAGCTGCGGTGTACAGTACATTTTTTACATCTGGCCCAGTCCGGACTGGTCCAAGAGCTACTGCTTGAACTATCTCACGTTTAATTTGCTCAAAGGCTTGTTGTTGCTCAGGGCCCCATTTAAAATCGTTCTTCCGGGTCACACGATAGAGAGGGCTTACAATCAAACTGTAATTTGGGATGTGCATTCTCCAGAACCCCACAGCACCCAAGAAAGCTTGTGTTTCTTTCTTATTAGTTGGTGGAGACATTGCTGTTATTTTGTTGATCACATCTGTAGGGATCTGGCGACGTCCATCTTGCCATTTTATTCCCAAAAACTGAATCTCCTGTGCAGGTCCCTTGACCTTACTCCGTTTTATGGCAAAACCAGCTTTCAGCAGGATTTGGATTATTTCCCTCCCTTTCTCAAAGACTTCTTCCACTGTATCACCCCACACAATAATGTCATCAATGTACTGCAGGTGTTCTGGAGCTTGCCCCTTTTCCAGTGCATTCTGGATCAGTCCATGGCAAATGGTAGGGCTCTGTTTCCACCCCTGGGGCAGTCGGTTCCAAGTGTACTGGACGCCCCTCCAAGTAAAAGCAAACTGTGGCCTGCACTCTGCTGCCAAAGGAATTGAAAAGAATGCATTGGCAATATCAATCGTGGCATACCACTTGGCTGCCTTTGACTCCAGTTCATACTGAAGGTCTAGCATGTCCGGTACAGCAGCACTCAATGGTGGTGTGACTTCATTCAGGCCACGATAGTCTACTGTTAGTCTCCACTCTCCGTTATTCGGTTTGATGTGATAGATCATCCCTACGATGGCTGATTCCCTCAGAGACTGGATGCCTTTGTCTAAAGCAGTCCACTTGGCCAAACGACTCGTAACATCGTCCTTGTATGGAAACCTTTCTTTCACAGCTGCCAAGAGCCGCCTCCAAAGACTGAGGGACTTTTTCTCTCTTGCAATTGCTTTGTCAATTCCCCCTTCTCTAGCAAGTGATCCCAGCTGCTTGGCTTCCGTACCTCCTAGTTCGTGACCATCGGCCCCATTGTCCCAGCATCGTAGCAACCAGGTGATGATGTGCTCCCCTGGTTGACGGGTAAAATCTTTTCGCATATTCCGTAGCTCAGTTGAGGTCCGAGGTCGAGAAGTCACCTCTTCTTCTTCTTCGTCATGTGATGATGACTCCTGATCAGATGGTGGCCCGGGTGGTGAATACATTGTTTCTTCATCTTGCTTCACCCTTCTTGCCTCTTTTTTGCTTTTTCTCTTGCGTAGAGGGGCAATCGATATTGGTACGAAATGGTCCTCTGGTTTAGCTGCAGTCATCACTGTGGTTTGAGTAGCAACAGTACTTGTCGCTGGGGGTGGTGTAGCTGCTGTGGTTGGAGCTGGGGTAGCTTCGCTGTCTGTTGCAGTTGAAGTTTGAGTAGCGGCTGTACTTGTCGCTGGGGTAGCTGCACTGTCTGTTGCAGTCGAAGTTTGAGTAGTGGCTGTACTTGTCGCTGGGGTAGCTGCACTCTCTGTTGCAGTCGAGGTTTGAGTAGTGGCTGTACTTGTCGCTGGGGTAGCTGCACTGTCTGTTGCAGTTGAAGTTTGAGTAGTGGCTGTACTTGTCGCTGGGGTAGCTGCACTGTCTGTTGCAGTCGAAGTTTGAGTAGTGGCTGTACTTGTCGCTGGGGGTGGTGTAGCTGCTGTGCTCGGAGCTGGAGTAGCTGCGCTGTCTGTTGCTTCGCCCTCAGATCCAGGGACATTTTTTCCCTTTTGAAGGTGCTGGATAGTGTTGAACAAGGCCCGGTAAGCATAGGCCAAGCCCCAGCACGTTGACATGATTTGTCCCTCTCTGGTATGACCAGGATGACAACACACCTCATTTAAGTGTTTTACTAATTCTTCTGGATTTTGCAGTTGTTCGGTGGTGAAATTCCAAAACACTGGAGGGGCCCACTGACCTAGATACTTGCCCATACTATCCCACACACCCTGCCACTCATGGCTATCCAACCTCGGGGAAAATCTCTCGGTCCCCCTATTTTGTCGTCTAACCCCAGACAAGACCCAAACCCGACTCTGCTTAACTCTTGGGATCAGACGTAATGGTTGTGAACAAAACACACTCTGTATGCGTGCCAACATGGTGACCCCCATCACAATCAGCAAACAGGTCTCAACAATATTAAAAGGCCACTCAAAAATTTCAAAACTCTCAAACGATGCTGCAAACGGTCTGGGAGGGGCACTGGGAGGGTAAAAGAATGTCTCCTTCATAGGTTGACCACCCAGGAAGGAGAAAAAAGATGTATAGTTGCTAAGCATTTGTATTATATACCTCCCAAAGTATAAAGGTGGTGACCACACTGGGAACACAAGCCAGATCAGTTTCATGATCAATCCTTCTATTGTATTACAAGTCATTGCCACAAAATACAACGAGACAACAACCTTAGCCCAAGCCCCACACTTGAAAAACACCAACACAGCAAATACCGGCTCTAAGTAACCTACGGCATATTGAGACTGTGAGATCAAAAACAACAACTTTGAGAGCCAATAAATCAGCATTGTGACGAGTGGCTATTAATCCAAAACACTGAATGCTTATCACAAATACGATTAGACACACTCCGGTCAGATCTGTCGTTATCTCAACCCTTCGTGCCCCATGTTGGGCGCCAAAAAAGAACTGTCGTGGTTTAAGCCCCGGCTGTAAATCAGAACCACGCAGTCTACTTCCCCCCCCACTCCCCAGAGGGATGGGGAGGAGAATCGAAAGAATGTAACTCCCACGGGTTGAGATAAAAACAGTCCAGTAACTCAGGTATAACACAAATCACTACTGCTGCCACCAATAATAATAATTATAAGAGAAATAACAAGGGAAGAAAATATGATACCGCTTGCTGGAAAAGAGCCCAACCGAAAAGAGGACGTGCCCTTCCGGGTAGCTCCCAGTTACATCCCCGGGCATGACGTGCTGTGGTATGGAATACCTCTTTGGAGAGTTTGGGTCAGGCTTCCTGTCCCTGCTTACTCCCGGCCCCTCCTCCTCCCTGGCAGAGCATGAGACTCACAAAGTCCTTGGTCAGTCTAAACATCAGTGTTATCAGCTGTTCCCAGGCCAAAAGTCAGAAACACAGTGCTGCAACAGCTACTAAGAAGGAGAAAAACTGACTGCTACTGCTGAACCCAGGACACAGTGACATTTCTGAGCAAAACCCTAAGCTATATCCCAGCAGTTTCAGTACAATTTAGTTTTCTTCAGAAAATATTCTGACATTAATATATGCCCTGTGACAGATTGTGTCTTCTCTAGAGAAGAATTTTAAAAGATATGTTCAGGTAGATTCTTTCTCATAGGCCACCTATGCCCCTTTTATATAAAGGGAATATTTAAAATCTGAAATGAAGACAGGAAAACATAACACTTTAATGTCATTTCTCAATATTATAAGCCAGACTGTTGGGGGATGGGTAAGTTAACTGTTATTTTAGTGAAGGGTTTAAAACACACCCCTGATACTCCACAAATTCAATTGCATCATATATTTAATTGCATGGTAACCACAGAAAAAGTAAAATACTAACTACTAAACATATTAACTATATTTAAAGTACACGTTTCATTCCTTGACTAACCAATCAAAAAAAAATAAAAAAGAAAATAAAATCATATCAAGTTTTTATGGACATTCAAGAATCATAATGTTGGTCCACAATAAACACAAATAAAAAATCATTACAGAATTCCAGAAGTTTAGGTACACATGAACAGTAAAATTAAAACATATATCTATTTATATTGTAGACATACAATGTTATTCAAGACAGCATATACAAACACAGAAACAGTTTTTCTTAGCAATATAACATATCCAGATGTAAAATTTAAATCTGAATGAAGCATATGCATTTAATTGCCCACTGTTATGTAACAGCACTATGAAAATGCAACATAGAATCATAGAATAAAGATGTATTTTTGAAAAAGTACCTCACAGCATTCTGGAGCTACAAGTTTTCCACATTTTCTTGGCAGTGTGACATTAAACTACAAAATTTCGTAAAAAAAAAAAAAAAAAAAACCTAAAGAAAACTTGAATTATTTTTTAAAATCATTATCACTAGTTAGTGACCACTAGAAGATACTCCTTGAAATTCTGAAGTTGAAATTATATTTGACATGAAGTAGAGCAGAAAATGAGATTTCCAGAACAAAGTTTTTCTCTTTCACTTTAAAATAATCCATTTATGTGTATGCGATTAATTTTCCCAAATGGAAACTATCTAAAACTTAGTCTTCCCAGTGACAATTCAACCAGGACTGTATAAACCCCTGGACATTAGATGATAGAGATAAATAGGCATCTTCTAGGCACCTTCAAAGGATGGTTCATTTCATCCACTTTAAATAGTTTTTCAGCATGAGAGGATTCATATCCTGAATATATATGCGTTTATCCATTAAATACAGAAGTGGCCTAATGAACTAGCTTACTCAGTCACAGAACTTTACTGTTAGAAATTTAAAGTTTAATTAAGAAAGTCTATGATTTATCGTCATAAAAGGAGAGCTATTTTCCTCAGGCAGTACCTACAGGAAGAGCTTAAAGTATTAATGCCCTTTTGCCAACAAGAAAAAAATAGGAGACACTCATACAATATTTCCTATTTCCTTCTCACAACAAATCCCCCCTATTCAATTGCTTCCAGCAGAGCTTTGAGCTGCATGAATCAAAATGCCCAAGTCAAATTACAACACAGCATTTATATTTAATGTTTTTATTAACAATTCCATAATATAAAATGCATTGACACAAGAATGTGCTTCCATCAACATAAGTGCATATATATAAGTACAGATGTGCTTATAAGTATAGATGTGCTTATATATGATTACCCTCTTTCCCTATATACTTTATTTTGATGTATTTGTTTTCTTAGGAGTCTCATTATATATAGTAGGGTTTTTTCAATAGCCTTATCTAAAATGTAATCACATTGAGAATTTCAGCTTTTATTTACCCCATCTTTTAAAGATTAAAAAAGTAAAATCCATAATTTTTTTTAAGAAAAATTAAAGTGTTAGTGTCTTTCAAGAAACCTGAAAAATACGGCTTAGCCTGAGCTCATGTTTGCTGTAGAATTTACATAATTCTCAGTCCCATGTTACTCCACAAAGCTAAAAGCTTATCCATGTCTGCTACTTCTCTTCAATGCCCATATTATAAAGCTTGGGCTGAGTATCCAATGGCTTTTCAGATAGGGTGTAAACTAGATTAATACAGGGCTAACAGTTTTCTTACACTTTATATCAGTTTTTCTTGCTTATCCAGAAGAACAATTATATACTTCCCACATCCTTTCTCCTTTGTGAACGATCCACAGTACCTTATATTCCTGCAAGTCTAAAAGCCATGTTTCGTACCTATAGGTAGCAAAGCCAAATGAAGCTTCTGATGGAGGCTTAGTAATTTCAGAATGCTTTTTCACTGTGGATACTTGGAAGTAAATTATATTGACACAGTGGCAGCACTTGATAGCAAAGAGAGACTCCAGAATAGCTGGAGCAGTAATTTTGAGGGATACACTTTGCCACTTTAACATTTTAAGGAGTTTTAAATGGGACATCTAGTCAGAGGGATTTAATATCTAGATGAGGAACTATTGTACTATTTGTACAAAATAGAACAAGGGAATCACACATCAGCAAAATTCCCTGTGAGGGATATCATATTTTTATGTGATCATGACAGTTTTAGAGGAATATATCATCAGTATGCTTTGTCTCATTTTCACACCCTCCCAGAGAAAACTGATTAAATTCAGAATTGAACTTCCTCTCCTTCTCTAATTCCTTTTTCTACATTCTTTCCAGTGTTACAAATGCAGTTCTCCATTTTGTGTTCTTATCACCTCACCCTATTTACATTCAGTTTCTTTTAGGATACCTGTCTCTATTTCCTTAACATTATTTTTTTTATGCTTCTCTAGCTCTTTCCACTCATACTAGAATAGCACTATGCAGTCACTCTCATATCTGAAAAAAAACCCCACTAAACCCAACAAAAATCTAAAGTTTGAACCATCTTCTCTCACCTAGTCCCAAAACCTTTCACCTTAAAGTAAAAAAACCTACTATTTCAAAGAAATTTTGCTGTCTGGAAATCCCATGTGTCTTTATATTTCTTTGAAAGAGCTCTTACTAAGGTCCTTTCTCAGAGCAAAATTAAAAACTTTATGTCTTTATCCTGAAATCTAGCTTCAACAAGCAACACGTTTCTTAAAAGTCTCCTGTCCTTAAGGTACTGTGATCAGTCATTATTTCTTTCTCACCTCCCTAACTATTCTCTTCCTGGATTTTGTTATTTATTATTTTTTCATCCCCCATTTATTTCAGTGTATTTATTCAACTCATAAATGCAAATGAAACTGCCATTTATATGCTGCTACTCTGAAAATGTGTCTAGGCAAGCTGGAACAGTTTCTTTTCTTCAAAATAATAGGACTTTTCTTGCTGATGTTTCCTTGTAGACAGCTAGCCATAATGTAAATTTAGCATAATGAGCAATATTTTAAACAACTCCATCCTCATTAATGTCATTCATTTCTTGTGCCATGAGTAACATCTTCACTTTTGTCTTCACTTCAATTTTTTTTTTGTTAATACCAAATCTGTATATCTGTATTCTGGCTAATCTCTCTCTAAGACATTTCCTCATCAGAAAAGGCATCCATTCTCTTTCACCTGTAAAAATTAATGTGCACACATCCAACTATAAATTTCTAGGGACTTTCTCTCTGTGGAAAGCATTAGGGCCTAGTCCATTTCTGGAATTCTAGGAATTACTATAATAAAAATAAAACCACAAATCAGCAATACAATTGCTAGTTCACTGCGGCTAACCTAGATCTACACGTGTAGAAAGAACACTGGACTTAGAGATTTAAAAAATACAGGTGCAAAAAGAGAAAGATTTATTTACCTTTTCCATGTGTAACATCCACCGTCCATGTACAATTCAGTGAATTTGGATACAGATCAGGATAACCAGGGGATAAAATTGTTCCACTAGGTCCTCTAACATCTCCACCACATAAAGCTAGAAATAACAAAGAAAATAACAATAATAATAAAAAAAAAATATAAAACTTACAGATGAGAGAAAATACAAAAAAAACCAATTTTTTTTAAAACTTCTCTCTTTAAAGCTACTTAAAAATAGTTGGTCAAAATATTTGCAATTGCACATATAACTACAGCCTGTTTTCACAAAATATGAAAAGAAATATACTCAATGAATAAGCAACACGTTTTAATAGGTACTAAGAAAATTAAAAATAATTTCCTTAGCTCTGTTTTCATATTTTCTTGAGACTCTGTGAAAGTCAGAAGTTCAGCAGGAAGATGAAGGCAGAAGAAGACAGTGAGCCAGTGTCCAGAAGCTGAGGCCGGAGAGTTAAAATAGTGTAGAGTGGATCTCCTACTGAAGAATTACTGACTGAAAATATTATTGCAGGGAACCATGACATGCTTTCTTGTATCTAATTACTGGATATGCGGGCATATCTATAATCAAAGTGATAACGGTAAATGCAAACATATGTCTTTCTGTAGTATCAACAGTGACTTCTTAAAAGTAATCAGTAACAAAGCATTATAAAACTTGAATTACAGCTTGAATTAATGCCAAATACAAGAATTAAATTGGCATGAATATCTTTACAATTCACCATTGCATTTTAATGGTGAATTTTCCATTCTAGAACTTTTGAATTGCTAAATTAATTGAGTAATTTTTAGTAAAGAAGAGGTTCTTGCACTTTAGAATTATCTTTTATCAATAATATTGATTAAAACTCAGTACCAAGCAAAATTTGCATCAGAGTTCTCTGAATATGTAGCGTGACCAGCAGGTCCAAGCAGATGATCCTGCCCCTCTACTCTGCTCTCGTGAGACCTCACTTGGACTATTGTGGACCGTTCTGGCACCCTCAATATAAAAAGGACATGGAACTGTTGGAACAAGTCCAGAGGAGGGCCATGAGGGTGAGCAGGGGACTGGAGCACCTCCCGTATGAAGACAGGCTGAGAAAGTTGAGGCTGTTCAGCCTGGAGAAGAGAAGGTTGCGTGGAGACCTCATAGCAGCCTTTCAGTATCTGAATGGGGCCTACAAGGATGCTGGGGATGGACTCTTCATTAGGGATTGCAGTGATAGGACAAGGGGTAATGGGTTCAAACTTAAACAGGGGAAAGTTTAGATTGTATATAAGGTAGAAGTTCTTTACTGTGAGAGTGGTGAGGCACTGGAATGGGTTGCCCCAGGAAATTGTGAATGCTCCATCCCTGGTGGTGTTCAAGGCCGGGTTGGACAGAGCCTTGGGTGACACAGTTTAGCATGAGGTGTCCCTGCCCATGGCAGGGGGGTTGGAACTAGATGATCTTGAGGTCCTTTCCAACCCTAACTATTCTATGATTCTATGAATCTATGAACATAGATTATCTCAGAAGGGCATATATTTCTTTTTATTTTTCATAGCCTAATTACATGCATTACTAAAATTACTTTGTAAAACAGTTGATCTTTAAGGTTCTTTCCAATCCCTGATCATATATGCCAGGATACAAAAAAACCCAGTAAACTATATTAGTACTATGAGACTTAAGCCAAATAACATAGTCTGTTTTAGGAAACATGATTGCAGTTCTTCCCATGAGCAGTTCTTCCAAAGTAGTTAACACAAACTCTCCCTTCTCAGCCTTAAGTAGTCAAGTTCTCAACCAGCATCCTTTAAGAATTTTCACTGGTACCAATTGTAGTTTTTCTGAGCCTGCACCCTAACCTCAGCCAGTATTCAGCACTCCATGAAGTTTTCTCTTTAGTGCACGCTGAAGCTGCAGAAGGATAGTTTGGGAGATAGGCAAACAGCAGTTACTTCTCTGCAATTCCAGTTGATATAACTACCAATCCCTCTTCCCCTTGTTATATAAGCTGTTGCTCACCTATTGCTAGTGTCTGTACTTCCCAGCTTGCTGCTGCACCAGTGAAGGTGCCCCACCTGCATGAGCTGGTTAACCCTGCTCCTACTTCTGCAACATCAGCAGCAGCTACCAACATAGTACTCTACACTATCCATTGTAAATGTGGGAGAAGTTTTTGGCCTTTCAGTTTACAAAGAGTGCTCAAACAACATCTTCATACTTCTTCAGAAGAAGGGTGTTGTGAGTAATTTGCTACATCATGACATTTATTCTAATCTATCTTGATCTATGTTCTACTTATGACAATTTATGCTTAAAGTAAATCATGAAAGTGGTACCTGTCTTTGCTTTTGCTACCAATGCTATTTATTTGGCAATGGGAACGTTCACCAGTCATGGCTTTCTGCTTGTAGAAGTACATTCAAAACTGATGTGAGGATAAGCCATACAGTGAATTGAGAGAATATCCAGAATGCACCTTCTGTCTTATCCTGTACCTAAGCAGACACTTGTCTCAAAAAAATAAAGGCATTTTTCAGACATTTCAGTAGCACTGTGAAATGTTTTCATAAAAGTCAGTAACTTTTCATAATGAGGTTACTGCAATGCATGGCATCACTATCTTTAGGGCACTGAATAAAAAGTATACATTAAATTATAGTTTTCTTATAAAGCAGAAATGGAACTTCATTATATACTAGGATGAAGCTCACCCTATTTGCCTATCTAAATTTGTTTGATCGTTCTAATTAACCACATTTATGTTTTAAACATGTATATTTGTCTGGTTAGCCTCATAATTTCTTTGTGTATGCTGCTTTTCCTACCAACTTTATAATTTTTTTGGCCTAGCTGTAAACCAAAAATTTGAAGATCCAGTAACACAGGCTAAAAATAGGGCATTCTAGGAATACAACTGCCCAATCTTTTAACTGTTGACACAGGGAAATAACCTTCCATCATACTAATTTTCCTCCTATTTCTTTGATGCAGAGACAATTAAGTTAGTCAATCACTGTCCATTTATCACCTGATCTTGTTACATTTAGGTATTCATGAGGGCTATGACAGCATGTTATTGGAGCTTCTGATGGTGCTACCTACTTTGCCCATACCTTAGGTCAGCCCTATTAAATAAGAAAATGCAATCAGTTTTTATAATCATGGGAAACAGTCCAAACAAATAATGTATTTTGCAGTGAGTGTACGGAAAACCTTTCAGGAATGCATATGGTGACAAACATCTTTGTCACACCATCAGGCACTCAGAGTTCTATGAAGGCTAGCAGATGGCAAAAAAAGGCATCAAGGGACCAGCATTTTAAAAAACAAAGCCAAGTTGACAGATCTGAAATACAAAATGTGCACTGGCCCTGATAAGATGGCAAAGAGCCCAAGCATATAATATCACTGCTAGCATCTGACTCTGTTTCAGAGTGCAAAGGAAAACAGAAACACAAAAATAAAACCAGCAAAAGATAAAGTCCCCACATTTTTCCAGATTGTACAAGAAGCCCTTCTTTCACTTTATCTTATTATACAGAGATGGTGGCTAGTAGAGACTAAAAAGTAGAATGAATACATAAGCAAATAACTGAAGCACTACCTTGGTGTTCTAATGTGGAAAATGGAATATTGCACTGTTAACACACTAATAATTTCTTTGTTATGAAAGAAGACATGCCTATTTTTCCCCTTCCACTAATATGTTTTCAGAATAGTGAGAAACAAAATAACAAAAAAAGAGAACAAAAATAAAGAGAACAATATATAGAAGTAGCTGTATGAAATACAGATAGGTATGTGGATGTATAGTACGAAGTACCTCTACAGCACTGTGGTGATCAGAAATGATATGACAATTTAAAAAGCAGGTTTTATATAGCTCTAAATTAAGATTAAAATTTAATAGTGGAGTTCAGTGGCTAATTCAGTTGTCTAGGTGAAATAATTTCTCATAATGTTAATTACTTACACCTCCTTTTGTTGTAAAAGATTGTAACTGCATTTGTTTTGCTCAGTAACATCACTCACAAAGAGTGACATCAAGAAATTCTAGCTTAGAAAACAGCCCTGTATAGTTGAAAAATAGTTTTGGCCCAATTTTAGAACCTTGATTCAGGCTACTCATATGTGTCTCAGTGGGAGACATGAAATAGAACAGTTGTAATGAAAGTACTTGACTTGTGTCATTCATAAAACTATCAAGTTCCATTTCAGGCCATATTTCATGCTACTATAAAACTGTTACAGAAAATCAATGTTCCAATACTAGAAATAGTCTCATAATTTATAGCCTAAATTTATTCATGGTAAATTTTTACCCATTTGTTCCTCTGCTTAACTGTCATTATGCTCTTTTCCCTCTTGGGGACTCCTGCTGGAAGGCTGGCAAAGCACATTAGTATCTCTAACTGAATCAGTTACATGAGACAGGTTTTCTTTACGTACTTCTGTAAAATATATGTTTCATATCCATGACCATTGCATTAACAATCTCAAGTACTTGCCTGTTTGTCATTCTTGTGCTACACATGTTTCAAGGACGCTTCACATTAGATTGTGACATTATTGTTCAGAGATGAGGGCGGTTTTTTCCTTCTTTTTTTTTTTTTTTTTTTTTTTTTTACATATATATATCCTTTGTTTATATTTTACTACAGAAGTCAGTCTGTCTTATCTCTTCCTGCAGAGGTCAGCCTATATAGCTTAGCTTAAAACTTTCACAGAAAAGCCTGTTACCTCTTAAATTTTGCTTTTTATACCATGAAATAAAATCCAACAATCCCTAATTATGTTCTCTGTCATACAAGGTCTTTGAATATGGATTACTATCTATTTAAAGATTATTTAGTTTGATATAACACAAACCAGTCTCAGAATTATGAAGGTTATACCAATAATACAAAGTTATCAAGAAAACGATGTGAAAAGGGGGTTACCATATGCAAGAAGGACAGAAAACTATCAAGAGACTGTATTTGTTATCTTAGTAAAGTAAAAGAAAATAATACAGATATACATAAATGTATATATCCATGTATGTCTACTCATAATGTTCACTAGCAACACGGTAAAAAAAAAAAAATATTGTTATCCCTTTTTAGCCAGTCTGAAGATGCTGATATCTGCGCAATTAACATTTTCCACATTTTCCAATTATAGCACCTATGTATAAAGATTTTTCAAGAGACTAGCCATAGGTTACCAACCACCACTCAGAAACAAGCATACAATGATGTATTTCATAATTTCAAAAGAGAAAATACACATAAGAATGAAAGCTTTCAGAAAAAATAAAACAAACTACTTTTTTTTAGTAAGACCAGCTTGCTTCAAAAACAAATAATTATAAACTGTATTTCAAAAGTGATGGGAAGAAAACACATTTATAACTGATCAGTAAAAATTAATAATTTTACAAATGGTTTCAAACATCAAAAAAGACTAACATATGCTAGTTCTGAAAGAAACATGGAGTAAAAAGCAGATAAACCTATTTATACACAGATCTGTTTGTGTATAAATACATCTAAATACAAATATATCTACATCTAAATACAAGTATATATATGTGCATAAAGACAGACATGCCATAATACATTCATTTGCTTAATTAACTTCCAACTAAGAACCTAACTCTGAAGTTATTTTCGCTTACTGTATAATTTGATAATAAAAGGAAAATATAGTTAAAAATTATTGAAACAGTGGGTTAGCATTTGAATCTTCTACATCGTTCTTCATAGACTAAGAAACTTCACCATGTCTTCTCCAACTACAGAAGATGCAATGTGTCTTAAAATGGGATGCAGCCAAGTAGTAACAATATAGAATCATAGAATCATAGAATAGTTAGGGTTGGAAAGGACCTTGAGATCATCTAGTTCCAACACCCCTGCCATGGGCAGGGACACCACGCACCAAACCATGTCACCCAAGGCCTCATCCAACCTGGCCTTGAACACTGCCAAGGATGGAGCATTCACAACCTCCCTGGGCAACCAATTCCAGTGCCTCACCACCCTCTCAGTAAAGAATTTCTTCCTTATATCCAATCTAAACTTCCCCTGTTCAAGTTTGAACCCATTACCCCTTGTCCTGTCACTACAGTCCCTGATGAAGAGTCTCTCCCCAGCATCCTTGTAGGCCCCCTTCAGATACTGGAAGGCTGCTAGGAGGTCTCCATGCAGCCTTCTCTTCTCCAGGCTGAACAGCCCCAACTTTCTCAGCCTGTCTTCATACGGGAGGTGCTCCACTCCCCTGATCATCCTCGTGGCCCTCCTCTGGACTTGTTCCAACAGTTCCATGTCCTTTTTATGTTGAGGACACCAGAACTGCAAGCAATACTCCAAGTGAGGTCTGACGAGAGCAGAGTAGAGGGGCAGGATCACCTCCTTTGACCTGCTGGTCACATTCCTTTTTGATGCAGCCCAGGATACGGTTGGCTTTCTGGGCTGCGAGTGCACACTGAAGCCCGCTCATGTTCATTTTCTCATTGACCAACACCCCCAAGTCCTTCTCTGTAGGGCTGTTCTGAATCTCTTCTCTGCCCAACCTGTAGCTGTGCCTGGCATTGCCCTGACCCAGGTGTAGGACCTTGCACTTGGCATTGTTAAACTTCATCAGGTTGGCATCAGCCCACCTCACAAGCGTGTCAAGGTTCCTCTGGATGGCATCCCTTTCCTCTGGCGTATCAACCGAATCACACAGTTTGGTGTCATTGGCAAACTTGCTGAGGGCGCACTCAATCCCACTGTCCATGACACCGACAAAGACGTTGAACAAGACCGGTCCCAACACCGATCCCTGAGGGACACCACTCGTTACCGGTCTCCAGCCGGACATCGAGCCATTGACCACAACTCTTTGCGTGCGGCCAGCCAGCCAGTCCTTTATCCACCGAGTGGTCCACCCATCAAATTGATGTCTCTCCAATTTAGAGACAATGATGTCATGTGGGACAGTGTCAAACGCTTTGCACAAGCCCAGGTAGATGACGTCAACTGCTCTGCCCCTGTCCATCAGTTTCGTAGCCCCATCATAGAAGGCCACCAAATTGGTCAGGAAGGATTTCCTCTTAGTGAAGCCATGCTGGCTGTCACCAACCACCTCCTTGTTTTTCATGTGCCTTAGCATGCCTTCCAGGAGAATCTGCTCCAAGATTTTGACAGGCACAGAGATGAGGCTGACTGGTCTGTAATTCCCCGGGTCATCCCTTTTCCTCTTATTGAAAATGGCGGTTATATTTCCCTTCTTCCAGTCGTCGGGAACTTCACCTGACTGCCATGATTTTTCAAATATGATGGCCAGTGGCTTAGCAACTTCATTCGACAGCTTCTTCAGGACCCGCGGATGGATTTCTTCAGGTCCCATGGACTTGTGTACGTTTAGGTTTTTAAGATGGTCTTGAACCAGATCCTCTCCTACAGTGGGCCTAGGGTCTTCATTCTCACAGTCCCTGCGTTCGCCTTCCAAGACTTGGGTGGTGCGGTCAGAGCCTTTGCCAGTGAAGACCGAGGCAAAGAAGTCATTAAGAACCTCAGCCTTCTCCAAATCCAGGGTGGCCAGTTCTCCCAATATTTTCCGAAGGGGGCCTACGTTGTCCCTAGTCTGTCTTTTACTCGCTACATACCTATAGAATCCCTTCCTATTATCCTTAACATCCCTAGCCAAGTTCAATTCTAACTGGGCCTTAGCCTTCCTCACCTGGTCCCTAGCTTCCCAGACAACATCCCTGTATTCTTCCCAGGCCGCCTGTCCCTGCTTCCACCTTCTATAAGCCTCTTTTTTCCTTTGAATTTTCCTGAGCAGCTCCTTATCCATCCAAGGACGTCTCCTGGCCCTCCTGCTGCACTTCCTTCTAGTTGGGATGCAACACTCCTCAGCTTGGAGCAGGTGATCCTTGAATAACAACCAAGAGTCTTGGGCCCCCCTGCCCTCTAGGGCTGTGTCCCATGGAACCTTACTGAGCAGGTTCCTGAAGAAGCCAAAGTCTGCTCTCTTGAAGTCCAGGGCAGTGAGGTTCCTGCACACTCTTCTCACTGTCCCAAGGACATCTTATTATCATCATATGGACATCTTATTATTATAATCAGCTTCCAGAAAGAAACCTTAGACTTGAGTTACATTACACAAAAGACTATCTTAGTAGAAACTAATGTAGCCTAGTTTACTCACAGCATAAACTTCATTTTACCTTCTGATTTAACTGAGAGCAAGACATGCTATCTATTTCCAGTTCTGGCATCTACCACACTGAATATTTGCAGCAGTTTTTTTAATTATTTTAGTAAAATTATTGGTTTAGCTTAGAGATGTCTTAACAGAAATGGCATAACACCTCTGTCACATTGTCACGGAATCAACAAATTGAGGCTAAATTAAATTTATTGTTCAAACTCAATTAAAGCTCCACCAATTAGGGTATCATCTATATACTGATATATGTGGACACCTGCTGGCACCTCCAGAATATGTAGGAGCTTGGCCAAAGCACTGTAAGCAATACTGGGGGAGCATTTATACCCTTGCAGGAGTTGGTTGAAGGTGTATTGCATCCCCTTTCAAGTGAAAGCAACTGAGGTTTATCTTCTTCCCTTAGGGAACCATAAAAAAACATATCCTTAACATCTAGAGTGGCCATCCAGGGATGGGCAGCAGCCTGTACTACTGTCACTACAGAAGTTATGCTCCAGACAGCAACAGTCAATGGTGGAGTATTATCACTCCATTTCCTGTGATCAACTGTTAAACACCACTGGCCAATAAACACATTTGTTCTTTCTCTTTTCAATTCCTCTTTCAAACAGTCCATCTCCAACTCATTCTCCAAATCACTCCTTGTAAAATGGTTCTGTGCCTGTACTGAGCACATGCCCAAGATGCACGCATGGCCTCTACCACCTCTCCCACATCCTCAGGATTGTCCTATGCTCCCCAGGGCCACTCCTTGGTCAAACCACTTCTCCTTCTCCATCATACACCTGGGGGAGAAGGAGCACATCTGTGCTTCTGTAATAATTCCTCTATGGACATCCTGCTGAATATACCCGCTTATATGCCACAGAACCAGTAAATCGAGGCTAAACGAAGTTAATTGCTCAAGCTCAATTTAAATCTCCTTTAACATCAACTACAGATTTGCGATGTCACACAGATTCATCGCCACTCTGCTGATTCTTAAAGTTCAGGCCAATGATCCAAAATGTGCAGTCACTCATCTGAAAGGGAGGGCTCTTGACCTGTAAAAGTTAAAGGGCAGGCCTACTGTTCCCAGGAAGACCAACAAAAAATGGCTCCCCAGGGTCTCCACTGCTGTTCCGATCGGATCTGAGCTGTGGTCACATATGGTCACGCAGCCCCCATGGGCTCAGGACCAACTTTCCTGCCCCTACACGCTCCACCACGTAGGTGGGACAAGAGCTGTGTAGAGGGAACACTCCTGGGCTCTGGCCTGTGGGGGGAAGCGTTTGTAGGCTTGGTATGGGCAGGTGTACCTGCTACATATTTTCCCTGGAAATGGTCCTCTCAGTACTGCACAAGTCATATTTGCCAATTCGTTTGCACATCTAGGTGTTTTCAATTTAAACAGTAAATGTTTTCCATCTTGATTGAACATTTTTCTTGCTATTTATTAATTTTCTTTTGTAAATAAAGGCCAAGTGGAATGACTATATTTATTTTTAATTCAAATAATGAACTAAAATTATTATGTATTAGCATTGAATTTCATGTTATGCTGAAGGGAATAAAAAGTACTTTACACTCTTAATTAGGTATCTAACTTTTACATTTATTTTCCTGTCATTTTTAATTGGATTAATACAATATTTTATATATTGGGTAGAATAGGTTTTCATCACATATATTCAAAGATTAAAAGCAAAATTCTATTTTAAAATTCATGTAGGAAGGGCAGGATAAGACAAAATTTTGTCTTATTTCTTAGGCACTGGGAGGATAAGGTCACAGTCAAGAAGCTCAGGGCTGTCCAGATAGATAAGTATGCAACGAATCATATTTAGATGTTAGCTAGGAATAGTGTACAAGTAGTATTTTCTAAGCAAATCCCCAAATCATTGATTTTCATTTTCTCAAGTATGACTGTTTTTGAAGGCCTGTACATATTCCAGTTTGAAAAGAACAGTAGTTATTTATTTGCATGTTTGTTTTCCTAGGTTATGTCCTATGTTTATGGTAATGACCAAGCCACATCTTCAGATGAACTATTTCAAAATAAATTAATGTACATGGTAGTACCAATCATTTTTCTCTAGTCTGTGTGGATAAAAAAGCTGTTTACCCATGAAGCAAAGAAGAAAAAATAATGGCAGAAGTATTAGCCTTGATAAGTGCCACCTCTTTTGAAAAGGAATAAAAAATTATTTTGCCAAGACAACTATCCAGAAAGTTGCCATACTTCACAAACAGTAAAGTGCTTTTTACAGTATCTTCTTAATAGTCTACAGACTAACTCATTTGTTGAAGGGAGACTCATGGTTTGATAAAGATCATTGGGTTTACTTTTTATGCTTTGAAGAAGTCTTAATATTATGGTTGTATAACTTTTTTTAACATACTGGAGTTGTTGTCTTGAAAACTGTAAAGCAATTCAATGACTGTATAAATTAAAGTAGCTTTCACCACAGTGAAAGGATGAGAGGTAACGGATGTAACTGGAAGACGGGAAGTACTCACAAGATGTTCAAAATGTATATTGCATGGCCAAACAACACTCAGGGAATAAATGGAATCTTCCTCCTTGGACACAAAGCATAGTTGTATAGAATCATGAACAACCTGAACTAACATGCAGATTAGACCCATTTTGGGGGGTATGGGTTTGGACTAGATGACATTCTGAGGTTCCTTTCAGCTGTAACTGTTTGAAAATATTTTCTGTAAATATTTAGAGAACAGAAATAGATTCTACTATACTCAAAGGTCAGAGCTCTATTTTTTTCTCCCCCAGAAATGCTTTGCTACACTTCTGCAAATATAGAATTTTATTTGCTTATGTATGTATATACACACACACAGAGAATACATATGTGCACTAACAAAATAGTGTGCACACCTTATCTGTATAGATACACACAAAAAATAAAAATAATTACTTTTGACTGAATTACACAGCCTCTCATAATCACCCCCTCAGACCAGAATTTAAGGAAGGAAAACAGTTTGCCTGTTCACTTTCATATCATCATTCTTAGTATTGTCTAAATGTTCCTGTAGACAATGAAGTATGAATTCTCTGATACGCTTTTTTTGATGCATATCTGCTTAATATCCAAACCTCATGAAATATAATAGAATTGTAATCAACACCATCTACCTCGAGGAAGAACTGTTTCTAAAAAGTCTTTATTTTTTTCCATTTCTACATACCTCCTCCTCCAAAACACTTACAAATTGTCATAATCTGTCTGCACCATTATTGTGGTCTGTCTGCACATCACTACATGATGTAATTATCAAAAAGACTTATAATTACCAGAAAGAACAACCAAGAAAGAACTTTGCTCCTCAGAAACTGACAGAGTAATATACTGAATGACCAGGAACAAGGACCAATGAGTTTACTAATGGCACAATTATTGCCCTGGATTTGGCTGGGATAGAGTTAATTATCTCCCTAGTAACTGATACAGTTCTGTGTTTTGGCTTTAGTCTAAGAATAGTGCTGATAACACACCAATGTTTTGGTTGTTGCACAGTAGTGCTTATCCTGATCATAGAATCATAGAATCATAGAAGAGTTAGGGTTGTGTCCTGGGTTCAGCAGTAGCAGTCATTTTTCTCCTTCTTAGTAGCTGGTGCAGTGCTGTGTTTTTGACTTTTGTACTGTAAGAGTGGTGAGGCACTGGAATTAGCTGCCCAGGGAAGTTGTGAATGCTCCATCCCTGGTGGTGTTCAACTCCAGGTTGGACAGAGCGTTGGGTGACACAGTGTAGTGGGAGGTGCCCCTGCCCAGGGCAGAGGGGTTGGATCTAGATGATCTTAAGGTCCTTTCCAACCTGTCCTGGGTTCAGCAGTAGCAGTCATTTTTCTCCTTCTTAGTAGCTGGTGCAGTGCTGTGTTTTTGACTTGCAGCCTAGGAACAGCACTGATAACACCAATGTTTTTAGTTGCTGCTCAGTAATATTTACTCTGACCAAGCACTTTGTGAATCTCATGCTCTGTCAGGGAGGAGGGGAAGCTGGGAGGAAGCAGAGACAGGACACCTGACCCAAACTAACCAAACAGGTATTCCATAACACAGCACATCATGACCAATATATAAACTCGGGGGCAGTTACCCAGAAGGGCTAGATCACTGCTCAGGTCAGGCGGTGTATCAGTTGGCGGGTGGTGAGCAGTTGTATTCTCTTCCCTTGTTACTTCCCTTATCATTATTATTATTGGTGGTAGCAGTAGTGGTTGGTGTTATACCTTAGTTACTGGACTGTTCTTATCTCAGTCCATGGGAGTCACATTCTTTAGATTCTCCTCCCCATCCCTCCAGGAGCAGGGGGAGGAAGTGTGTGTGGGGGGGTGAGCAAACGGCTGCGTGGTTCTGGTTTCCAGATGGGCTTAAACCATGACAGTTCTTTTAAAAAAAAATAAAATCAATAAATAATTAAAAAAACATAAAAAAAGATATCTCCCTGGCAGAGCATGAGACTCAGAAAGCCCTTGGTCAGAGTAAACATTACTGAGCAGCAACTAAAAATATTGGTGTTATCAGTGCTGTTCCTAGGGTGAAAGTCAAAAACACAGCACTGCACCAGCTACTAAGAAGGAGAAAAATGACTGCTACTGCTGAACCCAGGACAGGTTGGAAAGGACCTTAAGATCATCTAGATCCAACCCCTTTGCCCTGGGCAGGGGCACCTCCCACTACACCGTGTCACCCAACGCTCTGTCCAACCTGGAGTTGAACACCACCAGGGATGGAGCATTCACAGCTTCCCTGGCAACCAATTCCAGTGCCTCACCACTCTTACAGTAAAGAATTTCTTCTTTATATCTAATTTAAACTTCCCCTGTTTAAGTTTGAACTGATTACCCCTTGTCCTATCACTACAATCCCTAATGAAGAGTCCCTCCCCAGCATCCCTATAGCCCCCTTCAGATACTGGAAGGTGCTATGAGGTCTCCATGCAGCCTTCTCTTCTCCAGGCTGAACAGCCCCAACTTTCTCAGCCTATCTTCATACGGGAGGTGCTCCAGTCCCCTGATCATCCTTGTGGCTCTCCTCTGGGCTTGTTCCAACAGTTCCATGTCCTTTTTATGCTGAGGACACCAGAACTGTCCACAATACTCCAAGTGAGTTCTCATGAGAGCAGAGTAGAGAGGCAGGATCACCTCCTTCGACCTGCTGGTCACGCTCTGTTTGACGTAGCCCGGGATACCAAGGACTTTTCAGTCTCATGCTCTGCCAGTTATGAGGGGCACAAGAAGGTGGGAAGGAGCAGAGACAGGACACCTGGCCCAAATTAGCCAAAGGGGTATTCCATACCACAGCACATCATGGCCAGTATCTAAACTGTATAAAGTGTGGGCAGTTACCCAGAAGGGACGGACTGCTGCTCAGGGCAGGTATTGCTCAGCGGGTAGTGAGCACTGTATTGTGCATCACTTGTGTTGGTTTTGGTTTGCTTCTCTCTCCCAGTCCCACTTTTAGTTTTACGTTCTCCCCCCCCTTCTTACTTCTCTTATCATCATTATTATTACTAGTAGTAGTACTATATTGTACTTTAGTTATTAAACTGTTCTTATCTCCACCTGTTGGGTTTATATTCTTGTGATTCTCCTCCCCATCCTACCCAGGGGATAGAGGGGGAAAGGGAGGAAGGGTGAGCGAGCAGCTGCATGGTGCCGAGTTTCCAGCTGGGTTTAAACCACAACAAATATACGAACCCATACTTGCAGTTTATGGAAATAAAAGCCCATTTAGCAAATGCCCTTTTTCCCTGGGGGTGCAAAGACTCTGGATACTATTTAAAAACATTCCACCAAAGAAGAAATTCAGCAATGAAATTAACATGAGTTCAACCATGAATTGATTAAATTTACTAGAATAAATGTACTCAATCATAACTTTACAGCATATTTATTAAATGGACAATTGCCATTCAGCAATGTGCTCTGGAGAAAAAACGTCTAATTTACTCCATGAGTTGCATGCTAGCTCAGCATCTTAAGGAAGGAATTTATCACAATACGTAAGTTTATTTCACAGCAGAGTACAGTATTCATAGGGAGCATGTTAATACTGTTTAGTTTAGATTGTTACCATCTAGTGACTGTCACCATAAATAACCACATCTTATGTTTATCCCTATTCAGCAAAATACAGTCCCCTTGACAGTGAGCTGTGGGAATCCTATGATTCTTCATTCAAAAACCTGACTGAGAAGCAGAATCCTCTAGGAAATGGGCTTGCTGAATGAGAGTGCCATTTTCAGGAAAGTGATTGATTCTTTACGCCCCTTTCTACCACCACAAATTTTGAGTTTCATCATATACTGACATGCTCATCCTACTTAAATATACACCCAAGGCATTTGCTAACTAAATACCCCTCTAGAATTAAGTGGGTACATTATTCCTGATAACATTTTTATCATCAGAAAAGTGTTTACCATGCTCAAAGGGAAAAAAAAAAATATTTTGAGAGGAAAACATCTCAAACATACAACCTAATAAACATTGCAATATACATTCTTAAAATTGAATATAATTGATATCACCCTAACTAGGAAAGCAGATTAAAATAAACAATTTTGATAACAAGAGATTACTAAATCTATTAGGTAATTTTTCAAACAGACTTTTTTTAATGATATGATGGAGACTCCAAAATACATGACATCTTATTTTATGCCATTTTTGTCTGGTTTAACAATCGTAAGCTTAATCATCATGCATAATGATGCCATAATTAATTCCTGCAGTGATTCATGGATGTCAAGTTCTGTTAACAACCTACAAACACAGTGATCAACACAAAAACAGGACAAAATGCAGTTTTGGGGGCAGCTATAAATAAACCACATCTCATGTTTCATATGCCAGCATGCCTGTGCCCATAGATGGATACCCAGCCAAAAATATTTGTAGCTTGCAATCAGTGTTTTACAAACAGATATACATTAACCTTGCATACTGTTAGCTAATCGGCAACCAAATCATGGTAACATACATTCAGATAGATGCATCTTCAATAATTTCTTGATTTAAAGACTTATGTATCATTTTCTACTTTTATTAATATCTCATCACACGTAGATATTACATTCATTTTCTCTACTTTTTTTTTTTTCTGCAATAAATGCATTACAAGCTTCAATGTTTAATTCTTTTCGACTAATAATAGTTTAGCAAAATGTGTATATTTTAAGGCACTTCGTATTAATCCATTCATCCTTACCATCACAAGTTGGGAGTGGGTGACTCCACCAGTGATTTTTTTCACATAGCAAAGGCTCCTCATGACTCAGTCTATAACCTGGATCACAACTAAATGACACAGTGGAACCTATAGAGAAGTCATGTCCATAACGACGTCCATGCACTGGTATGCCAGGATCCAAGCAGGAGTAAGTATTAACCGTTACACCTAGATGTAAAAAACAATGACAAATGAAAAAAGTCAAATAAAGTTACACATTTTTTAAATGATTATTAATTTAAGTAATTCACTGTGCTGTGGGTGGGGGGTTAAGGCTTCATTATGACACATTTTCAGTGAATTAACCTTGCACTCTATTTCTCTTTGTCACCATTATAAGATATTGTCAATAATGAATTGCATCCTGCCACTGTTGCAGAGAAAAACATCATATAATTTACAGGATACTGAGTTTGATCCTACTTCAGTAACATTAAGTGATTTTGTCCCTGATGCTGATGTCAAAGACTTTGACGATCACACAAGATTATGATTTCCAGCCTTTATTTTTTTCCTGATCAAACTTTGTTTTCCTGGCTAAACTGCTTTCTCTTTCTTATGAAATTTATCCTTGAAATATTTACACTGATCAATTATTTACATAAAAAAATTCTCATATCCAATGTTATTTGAAGTGTGAGATATTGAGGAAATAAAAGGAGAAAAGAGAGTAAAGAGTAGTTGACTTGATAAGAAGAATTTTAATGTGTACTAAAAAATTAAACCTTTTAGATTTTTTTTCCTAGTGAGTTAAACTTCATCATACAAGAGTCAGGGAAAAACAAAGAAACAAAAAACTCTAGGAATATTACTGAAGCTAGCAAATTAGAAGTAGTATTCAGCGTAACAATTCTTATGTGTGTTATTCCTCTTATTCCTACAGAAAAGCCATAAAATATCCTTTCTCACAGATAAATTCAGTGTGGAAAGAAATAATTAGCATAGAAAACAAGAACTTATAAAAAACTTTAAATTTCAATAGGATACTTTAAAATAGAAATGCTGAATAGAGGACCATTATTCACTACTATTTTCCAGAAAAGGGAGATCAGAATTGAACTGCACTGGAAGACAATGAACCAGTAAGAATTAAACAAAAATATATGCAGAACAAATCACATAAAAATGCTTATATGGTCCCTAAAAAAACATAATAAAGCAATTCCACAGCTTGATTTTCATCTCATTAGTGTAAACTACATTTCCTATTACCTTCAGGTAGAGCTTCAGGTACATCAATCAGGACAGTAATTCAGTTATTTGTTTAGATTTTCATCATCTTTCTGATATCGCGCAGTTTTTCACACACAAAAAAATGTATAAAATACAAGAATACAGAGACATAAAAGCAACATCCAGAAGAAAGACATTTGTTTCCCATTCCTACCTTCTGATTCTTAAATCATGGATCAGTACAGCAATGACATTAAATTGTAAGTGAAATTACTGATCTTGCCTTTTGCAGTTTAACATCACTAAATCTTCCTCTGTCTGAAAATTAACATAAATTTACTAAGACAACACCTGTGCATCTTTAGTTATTTATGACTAGGATAGGCATTGATGGGGAAATCAAATAATACAATTCAGAATGACCTACTTTCATAGTGAATCTTGAATCCATTGTTAGAACGACTGTTGTCAGTTGTAAATAGAAGATAAATGAAATTGCTACTGCTGAACAGGAATTGTGGGACTTGTGTACCATTGTAGGATCCCAAGAGTGGAGATAATAAATTTGGCCCATCATGAACTTCCAAAACATCATAATTGAGTTCTGTCTGAAATCTGGAATTGAGGAAAAACACAGAGGCACAAATATAAGGACCAGTTGAAACAAATTCAGTAAACTCATACAAAGTAAGCCACATTTTTAAACCATGTTTTTTTCAGATCATATTCTTTTAATTAATTCTCTACATATTTATTTTACAATATAAATATAATAGTATTAATTATCCCATAAAATAACACAATAACCAAATTTTAGGTTAGTGCCTTAGAAAGATGAGGAATAATTTTAAATTCCTTGAGCTGTTTTGTATTGCAGGAAACAAAAGCCAGACTTATTTTGTTAGGAAAGATTAATATTACTTGCATATACTATTTTGTACAAGAAACGGATTTTTCTTTTCGGAAAAATTAAGTCAACTATATAGAGCATATGTTGATGCATTATTTTATTATAACCTTTCCATTTACCACAAATATCATCAAGTTACTTTATATTACAAAGGAATCATGACCTGAGTGCCTACTCTTAAAATCATCCATAAGCGGATAGAAGTCATTAAGTCTGCTCTGAGACTCCAGTGTCTTTGTGCCACTTGAGGCTTAGTACAAAGTAATGGGAGAAGTTATGGGAAAAAAAAAAAAAAATCCTATTTAGAAAGCCCTACAAAGCAAAATGGTTATTTAGAGACAGCATATGTGCTGTCTATTTCAAGGAAAAGCTGAGTGTGACAGTGCCGCTCATTATCTCCTTGCTTGTCTTGTTTTAGATGGTATCAGCAATCCCAAACACCTGTTTGGTATTTGTGTCTTCTTTCTTGCTATGACAGACCTTATATAAGTCATACTGCTTTAATGGACTCTCTGATGGATCATTGAAAAACCCTTTCAGAATTAAGAAGGAACAATTAACAGCAGGATCCTACAAGGAGCCTACAGCTATTCCTAATTCTCTCTCTGATTCACTTAGATGCCTAATTTGGTTTTGAGAAATCCATTCAAGGAACAGCATGACTAAAGCAAATGTTCTGTGGTACTCTGTATTTCAGTATTTATGTTCCATGAGCCTGAGCCTAATGATCTAAAGGAGTCTGGTGAAATCCAAATTAAACCTCCAAAACATGTTTTCTTTTATTTATGTCCCACTCCCATGAAAGAACACAGAAATAAAGTAAGGAGTTACAGAAATGAAACAGGATAAACCTAGAAGCAGAACTGTTTGGTTTTTTTTTCTAGTTCCCATATGAACCAACAATATTATGCTGCTAAAAAGCTACAAGGCTTTCCAGTACTTGTTTTTTTGCCACCAATCCATACAAAACAGAATCAGTCTTGGAAACAGATTATTTAGTCTTGCTCTGCCTTCTTAGTTCCCTTATCAAAAGCATACTTGGGACAGAAAGTGTAAAAAGGCATTGACCCCATAAATGTAAAGCAACTATTAGGCCAGTCAAGGCATGATGAGATGAAGTTGAGTCTCCAAAGTCATAGCAGAAATCCTCTTGTTGCTCGAAGATGACATACAATACCACAAACAACAGCAAAATAAGGAGATTAGGGGGAAAAAAAAAAAACTGTCAGTTTTTTAGTGAGATGAGCTGAAGGAAATTTGAAGGTGTAATTATGTACCTGATTATTGATCAGAAAACTGATCAATTTACATTTACTTTATAAGCCTGATGCTTATATATTTGTTTTCTTGAATACTTTCATCTTGATGCTCAACTTACCTGTTTACCTATCACCTGATTATTCCCCCGTGTTAGAAAACTGTAGGGATCTGTAGGAAACTGAATAAAAAATACTTTGTGCTCATGTGAGACTACTCCAGTGTTCTTCGCTACTTAGCTAGCCACCTTTCTTAAATTAACCTGGATGACTTTATTGCTATGTGAGGGCTATTCTTATGGTGGACTCACAAAAAAATCATTCAAGCAGAAAGGAGTGAAACAAGCTTTAATACAGGAGATGATACACATTTTTTAATTTTTTAATTTTTTAATTATTTGAACAGATAAAGCTGCCTTAATACAACATGCATCTTCGTTTCTAAGAGACAGCCTATCAACTCAGTGCAGTGTCAGGATATGAGTAGAATATCCTCCTGCACAGTGTATACTCATTAGTCAAATGTGACTATTACTCCAATCAGTACTGTGCTGATCAAGATCACTAGCATTTAAATACTCATAATTAGGCTTCATGATAAACACTTCATTACAATGAAGAATAGCACCTGCATTTCTCACTTCTATCATTTCCATTCAGCCTAAGAAGCTACTGATTTGTAACAAAAATCAAACAGATTATCATAGCTACAAAAAGAATAAATCATTTAAAGTATGCATGCCTGATCATAATACAGAACATGAAAAAGTTACCATGAAACCTCTGAAAGCACCCTGCAGAAAATGTGTTAGTAAGACCTGTTCCCTTCCTCTTAGAAAATCCAAAAAGAAAGAATGTAAAGATTCTAGACATGTACTGTAAATGTTTTACCCTCACTGGGAAATTAAAAAACTTTCAAATAACTACACATATTGTGGAAGTCTTGTTATTTGCACCAAGAAAAGCCAGAAAAAACAGTTTCTCCTTGTTTTTCAGGACAATGGTTAAATGTAAAGAACTGGCAAAACATGACAGGTTGGTTTTAATCATATAAGAAAGCCCTTTGGCTATATTTTTTAAAGTATTTACTTCAACAAAATTAAACTCCTGTCTTTAGAAATTCCAGCAGCAGATTTGCAAACAGAAGGAGCAGAACAAGGATAGTCAGAATGAGTGTAAAGAAGAAGGCAATGTGCCTCAGAATGTAAATTTTAATTATGTAAAAAAAAAATATTTTTAATAATACAGACTAAATAAAACTACTAACATTAGTAGTTTACAAAAGGTTTTCTTTCAGTATGCAAGAAAGATTTTTTTCATTATTTGGTGTATGTCACAACTTTTGCTTTACATCCAAACATCTAATTATATTTCTGTAAACTTCTATACATGTATTTTTCACATGCACTGCATTTTTCACTGCACTGAAACAAATAAGCATACACACACCTATATGTAAAGGGCCTCTCTAGACTGATGCATCTGAGCAATATGCATATCAATCCAATTTTCAGTAAGTGACAAGCATGTCAAAAATAAGCAGCACGGGAAAAAGAAGTGTTATAATGTCATACTGAGACGAGGTTATAGGGAGGCCAGGAGCTTTCTCTGTCATCTGAGGAGACCACATCTTGTTCTTATTGCTCTTACCTACAAGACTAATGAAGGTCGAGCAATTTTGTGACAAGGCGTTAATGCATTACAAAAAATCGCACACAAGATCCTGTCAGATATAATAAAACTCAGGTGCAAAGGAAGAAAATCCAGTTGGCACAGAATTCTGCTAATAAAAAGGTAAATACTTTTCACAAAATGTTGAATTAAAAAATAAATAATTTGAAATTAAATCTTTCTTTTAAAAATCTTGAAAATGCCAACATTTCTATTTTTAATTTTGATTTACAAGTCAATAGAGAAAACTAATAATTTTCTTTTAATTTTTAAATAGCATTAGTTTGATTAATTTCTGTGAAAGGGAGTTACTCACTTCTCTTTTGTATTTTAATTCGCAGAAATTTGCTAAAGCTTCCTTTTAAGCTGATGTTTACCACTAGTGATTTTAGAAGACTAGCTTTCATTACCTGTTAAGGGTAGGAAATACCATTGAAGTATCCCTATTGCTTGTGCTCTGTATATAATGTTATGTGAACACTTTTTTATAGTGTAAGCTGTAATACTAGAAAAAAGTGTTAAACTCATCACCGTGAGAATTTTTCCCTCGGAGAAGACGGTAATTTTCATACCCTGCTAAAAACAATTTTTGAACTGCATTAAAATGAAGTGGTATCTTCTACGTTAAGTGTGACCAGGAAAGTCAAAATATGCTGCATAAACACCAATTGAAAAGTACTTGCATGATATTTGTGCGCTATAACTTTGATCATCAAAGGCCCTTTTTGTTAGTTGAATCATCATAAAACTTTATTAATATTTACAAGTAAAAAGAATCTAAAACATCCTTCAAAATATGTAGAACGTTGCATTTTTCTAATTATACTTTCTGGTTCAGTTTTTCATAAAGACCTTAAATGTCTTGCTACCATGAGAAATTTAAGGTCCTCAGCACATTATAATCCTTGGAATCAGGAAGGGTCTCAAGTAACAGGCAGTTAATGCAGGAAAAGTGGAATCCTGCAGTAATTTGGGGAATATGGCATTCCATCCTGACAGCACACAGTCCTTTGACAACAAAAGATCAGCTGATTTGATAATCAAATGGTGGATAAAAATATGAATGCATTCAATTCAGTTTTTCTAGTTGATTCAGATTTTCAGAGTTGAAGATTTCATGGGTTTGAGAGAAAAAAAAAAACTTCATAAACATAATTCATCATAGAAACATGGTTACAAGCAAATAAAACATGCTAATCTTTAAAAACAAACAAACTTTTTTACTGGGCCAGACAGGCTTAAATATATGAAAGAGGGCAGGAATTTCAAAAATTTTTCAATGCATCAAATTAGAAATTACAACGAAGATAAAATTTATGCTCTGAAGGCACTGAAGGTCTTTTGGAAAATCCTACCTGATAATACAATTACTTGATTTTAGAGTGCAAATGAATGTTTTGACAAAGCTAATAAACTTCTGCTTCTGGGTAAATACTGGAAAATATTAAATAAGAAAAACATTATCAAGACCTTTCAAATGTAATTTTGATAGAGTGTCCTGGTTCAGCTTCTATCACCCACTCACAATTCAAGGAATCCTTATAATACCCTGGCCAGCCTGGAGAAAGGATTACTCCACTGGGAGATGAAAAATGCCCACCACACGGAGCTAAAAATGAAACAAAGAGAAAGGTATAATAAAAAACACTTACATGTAATTCACAATTATCACTTTCAATATAGTACATCTATAAGAAACAAATTAAAAAAATAAAGTTCAGGAAGATGCAACAAGGCTTCAAAGCTGACAGACTCTGTGGGGTTCAGAAATAGATGGAGACATCTGAATTAATACCTTAAACAGATAAACTGTTCAATCAAGTTTTTGCTATTGTATTCTTAAAGGTACAATCTAATTTCCTGTAAGAAACAACATACAGCAAAACATAGTATTCAAAAAGTAACATTATTTCTTCTTGTAATTGTGAACAGAGAGATTTTAAAAACTTGCAAAATTTCAGCTGAGTATCAAGCTAGAAACTAGTGAAACTTTATTTTAACATAACTTCACTGTCATGCCACATACATTTAGCTTGTCAAGTTGGCAGTTCAAATTCCTAAATCATGAAAAAGACATACTTAACATTCTTACAAGATTTCTTGATATTTTTGAAGCATTTGGCAAATATATAAGTACTGTAAAAATATAAATCTGCAAGCAGAATTACGAGAATTACATGCATGTTTTATCTCCAAGATAATGAGTAAATATAAGCTGGGAAAACTGTGCAAAAATATAATTGGAACCAAATTGTTGGTAATCATATTTTAAGTTTTAAAGTGGCTTAACGACACATTAATAATCAGGAATGATCTCCACACCTGTAGATACTGCAATGATGAAGAGCCTTTCTTTGAGAACAATTCTGAAACAGTTAAACAAAATCTGGTACAGACTGCGGGAAGTTTCCATTAGCTGATCAGTGTCAAGACAGTTAGTTATAGGGCAAAGACAGATTCTCAAAAGTAATAATCATTTTTTACTGATGTTGATTTTGGCTCTGGAGATTGCTAGTCTTCCTTTCTACTGGTGAGAAGAGCAAGAACGGTAAGACCAATACTGCTAAAGGACAGACCTTTCTTAGGTTTAAGTCTTGCAAAGCCGTGTGCAGGTTTTAATTTCATGCATGAATGCAAACCCACTACATCTGATGGATTTATACGTGTACGTACAGTCAAGTGAATGTGTCATCAGACTTCCATGAGATCGTCTTCTCAGTGATATGGATGGGTAAGGAAAAGACCATAGGAGAGCTTAGCATGTATTTGTTTATTTGATTTCAGTAGGAGATTGATATTCCTTAAGTAAATTAATTCACAGAATTATCTTCAATTCTAGGCATCTAAGAAATGCAGTAATTCTATCACTGGAAGTATTAACATTTTAAAAACAGGAAACAAATCATGTTTTTCCAGCAATTTAAAATGTCTAGGACATCTTACAAATTTAATGAATACTCAGTATGGTAAATTGAACATACATTGTTCAGCACAAGCAAGAACATCCTCAAAAGACCATACCCGTGTATCTTTCTATACATGTATTATGCATATATATATATGAAAATACTAAACATATATATATAGACAAATATATGTCTCCTTGATCCACAGGAGACAAGACAGAAAAGCAACTGATCTCTGAATATATTTTCCTCTAGAAGATTAAAATATATTTTCCTTGAGGTACAATGTCAAATAACTGATTTCAAATACTTATTTCTGGGAAAAAATAATTTGTGAAATACTTGACTCAAAACTAAACCTTTTCAATCACTGAAGTTCTTGCAAACTGCTGTCCTTTAGTGCATTCACTACTTCAGTAAAAATGGTTTCAAGTACGGACATTTAGTAAGTAGTTTTTTAAAATTATTATTACTTATATTATTTTAACTACAATGAACTACCAAGAATCCGAAGTATAGAAGGGGCAGTTAGGAGTAAAAAAAACCAAACAAAACAATTCCTTTTCACAGTTGCTTGAACTTCTGTAAGTATTACTTGCAACCTTACAAAGAGAGCTAATCAAGCTTTCTTTGATGAAAATAAATATAAGCACCTATTAAGCTGTTAAGCCTTTTCAAAAGGAAAAAGAAAGTTAAGAAAATATAATTGTGTTAGCTGATTTTCACTAACTACCATAACAGCATAAATATGTGAAGCCTTATTTAGCGTAGTGGATTATACTTTAGAAGCTATAAAATGTGAACTATATATTATTTATTCTCTGAAACAAAGATGTTTTTCATGATAGTAACAAAGCAGTATTAAAGAGGAAAGCATTACATAGAGCATGCACTTAAGCTGGTGACCACAGCCTCATATGATCAGCAATGTGCAATTTCTTTATCTTCACGAAAATGAAACCAGCAGAATGTATTAAGTATTCAATTCAAACTTTACATTAAAACTTTATATTTAGCAGCCCAGAAAGCCAACCGTATCCTGGGCTGCATCAAAAGGAGCATGACCAGCAGGTCAAAGGAGGTGATCCTGCCCCTCTGCTCTCGTCAGACCTCATTTGGAGTATTGTGTGCAGTTCTGGTGTCCTCAACATAAAAAGGACATGGAACCGTAGGAACAAGTCCAGAGGAGGGCCACGAGGATGATCAGGGGAGTGGAGCACCTCCCGTATAAAGATAGGCTGAGAAAGTTGGGGCTGTTCAGCCTAGAGAAGAAAAGGCTGCATGGAGACCTCATAGCAGCCTTCCAGTATCTGAAGGGGGGCTACAGGGATGCTGGGGAGGGACTCTTCATTAGGGATTGTAGTGATAGGACGAGGAGTAACGGGCTCAAATTTAAGCAGGGGAAGTTTAGATTGGGTATAAGGAAGAAATTCTTTACTGAGAGGGTGGTGAGGCACTGGAATTGGTTGCCAGGGAAGTTGTGAATGCTCCATCCCTGGTGGTGTTCAAGGCCAGGTTGGACAGAACCTTGGGCGACATGGTTTAGTATGAGGTGTCCCTGCCCATGGCAAAGGGGTTGGATCTAGATGATCTTAAGATCCTTTCCAACTTTCCAAGTATTCTATGATTCTATGATTAAAATTCTTTCTTCTGTTCTCAAAATTCTATTTTTATCAGACCTATCTATATGTCTACATATATTTCAGTGCCTTACACAAGCAGGCAGATGCAAAATTCATTGCTTCCTCAAAATGTCAGCCATGAGAAGTAGGTAGCAAGTTCTGTGGACAGTGCTAAATCATACAAAGCAACAAGTAAAACTGAACCATCTACATCACTCTCTTTTCCATTACCATCTGTTATCTGGTACAGATGTTCACTGATGAAACCTGGACGAGAACAAAGATTTATTTGTCAAAGAGTTCTCAACATCACAGTATCAAGCACTGGATATCACTTATAGCAGATGAAATCCTACTAAAACTACTTATTTTTCCTGTGTTATAGAAAGAAGAATTGAACTAACTGGATAAGTGGACTTTCCAGGTTTAGCTTAAGGAGATTACCAAGCAAGAATCTTATATCTCATTTTATCTCCTCATTGAGGAAATGATGTTTTTCAGGGCATTCAAAACTTTTACTCTTTTACAGCTCTCTTTCCACAAAATGTTCTGGCCATATCAATTCCACTCCTGGAGTGAGGGCACAATATTCTGGAGAGCAGAACTTTTTAACACTACTGAGATGTAAAAGGTATCATTGATCAGATTCTAAGCTGCAAACTCCAGTAGAATGTGTTAGGATACGGTGCCTTAGGGTTGAATAAACAGATACATTATTAAACTAAGGACCTTTGTCACCTTAATCTTTTCTCTTGCATGTGACATGGATATGCACCAAGAGTTGGATTTGTTCATCTACACAAATAATTAGAGAATAACATGATGAACTTTATTGTGGCCTTTCAATATTTGAAGGGGGCTTGCAAGAAAGAGAGACTTTTCATCAAGGCCTGTAGTGACAGGAAAATGAATAACAGTTTTAAACTAAAAGAGCATAGATTCACACTGGATATAAAGAAGACAATCTTTAACATGAGGGTGGTGAGGCACTGGAACAAGTGGCCTAGAAGTTGAGGACGCTCCATACCTGGAAGAGTTTAATGTTAGATTGGACAGGACTTTCAGGAACCTGATTTAGTGCAAAATATCTCTGTCTATGGCAGGGAGATTGGACTAGATGATATTTTAAGGTCCCTTCCAACCCGAAGTATTCTATGATTCTATGAGGACATAATGCTATTGCTGCAAAGATGGTGTGATGTAAATTACTACTGCATGTAGATTTAATATAGACTTGATCCAGTTTCCAGTGAAGACAAGGGATTGCCTTAATCTAATTTAACAATGAATTGGTAAGGGACTTTATTCACTGAGGTGGTGAAAGAAGGATGAAAAGTGAATTCTGCTCCAGTAGTATGTTTAAAGACATAATAGCCTACTTTGTAGGAGCAAAAAGGTTTCTAAAAGCTATAAAAAGCTTCAGAATTCAATATGCTGCAAACATTTCTAAATATGCAGATTTATTTTATTTTTTTTACTTACTGATGGTTTTGAGTGTTTCTTTCCTTTTACTTTAAAGTCACCATTTACATACCAACTTCAGCAAAGAGTACCAGTCAAACAATAAGGTATTTAAACTCATATTCACCTCAGCAACCAGAAGATTAACTGTCCAGCATTCATCATCCCTGCATTTTATTGTGTATAACCACTTATACATATTCATAATACATATGAAGCATATAATCTTCAAAATATATCACTAAGAATAGGAATACCAGATGGCCTTATTCTGAGCCAGTATACTACCATTGCTGGCATACAGTGTTGCTAAACTTGTACACAGGTCCATTTTCTCACAAAACTGTTGAAGATTATCTTTGTAATACAAAAAAGGAACTTACAGAAATACTTCTATGAATATTACATTAAAAATAATGCTCATTTTAAGATTGCCTAAATTCAGAGTAATTTCTCTATTAGGGATCTGACAATAATAGACTGTTTTGCTGTTTTGGGGTTTGTTTTTTTTTGAAAGATCTTTATTGCACTTCTCCTGATTATGGTTCTTCCCGATTCCTGCAGCGCAAGATTCAACAGAATTTTTTTATTTGACTTTCACCATCTGATGCTGAAGACCTATGAGTCCGTCCCTTCAGAGTAGCTGGGTGACTGGCCTTATTTTAAAGAGCCTTGGCTTTTAAAAAATAAAACTCTCCAGTCATCTTGCCAAAAGACTGTTTCCTTGACCTTTTTTACATTGATTTTCAGCTCCTATTTTTCCCCTTTAGGTGAAAGGATCATAAAATATTGACAATTAATGAAGCAAAGATTGTATTTTTTATACTTATTAGCATAAATAACTCCAAGGAAATATGCATAACACTGTGTTTTAGAGGTTGTGATGTATGGAAGTATGTAATTTGTATACATAGGAAGACGAATTGCTGTAAGAATCTTCCCTAGCCTAGGTGTCACTGTGGATAAAAGAAACATAAACACTGCAACAGTTTCTTAAAACCTCTCAAATCGTTTTACATACCAAAGCCAAAGACCTAAAAAGAGATTAATATCTTCTTTCTAATCTAATATTCTATCAGCAAACTTCACTGAGCACTCAAACGATTTTAAATTGTTGATTTGTCTGAAGCAGGAAGTCAAAAGCTTTATTTTGAAGAAAATCTTCTAAATGAAACTAGGTGAAAAAAAAACCCCCAAACATACTAGACTTCTTCACTCCTTAATAAACTTGAGTGCCAAGATGAACAAGAGATTTAAATATTAAACAACAGAAACCTTCAATATACTAAAATAAGATTCACTGAAAAGAGAAGGATGTTCTTATTTTCTTCTTCCCTGCTATTTATTTCTCCAAGCTACTAACAAGGCAAATCATGATAATTGGACTGCAATTCAAAAATACAGAGATGAATGTTACTGGTGTATTGCTAGCACTGAAGCCCATTGCTTTAAACAGTTTCCCAAATCGGACGAATACATGCTTTAAAAAGAACAAAAAAATATATATAAATAAATAAAAGGTAGAAGTGATCCTTTCAAGCATAAAACGTATTTGGGCAATTGTAGTTCCACCAGTGCCAAATGAGAGCTATCTGAAAATACGAACAGTGCAAAACTATTACCATTCCAGTTCTAATAAGTTTCCTAGATGAGCCTTCATTGTTACAGAGGTTATAAAGGAGTGTTCACATCACTGATGTTTATACCTATTTTTTTGTGTGTTTTTCCTCTGTTCTTGCAACAGCTATAAAAAAAAATTCACTCCTGCAGACAGGCTTTTAACAACAGCTCATGCCTTACTAGACTCCTTTATTAAGGACTAGGTTTTACAGGAGCTTTTTGCTATCTGCTTGCAAAAATCTGAACTTGATTTGATGACAACTTAAAAGAACTTACATCAATTTCTGAATTAGAAAGAAGTATTATACGTACCTCCACATTTAGGAATAGGTCCACTCCACATTACTTTTCCATCCACTAGCATGCAAGTAATTGTTTCAGTTCCTTGTGTTTTAATAAATCCTTCCTCACATATAACCGAAATCGAGCTCCCCAGCTGAAAGTTGTCACCAAAACGTCGAGCGTTGATTGGAACTCCAGGATCAGGGCACTCATTATGTCCAAATGCTTTTCAACAGAGGAAAAAAAAAAAAAAAGAAGAAATGCACAGGGGAATACTGTGATAACTCTTGCAAGTAAAATAACATTTTTAGGATTTTATACTGCTAGTAAGAACAAACAATTTATATTAGGAAACAGTAAGAAACAAAAGCTTGACCAACAGCAGAAAATGTATTAAAAAAAGGCTTAAAATATGATAAAGTTATACCAGCATGAATCTTAGTTTGTACAGCTAGGTGCTGGCAGATTTCAATGATGGCTAAGTTATTGTTTTCAACAGCCTGTCCTATCGAACGTTACAATGGGCCAGAAGCTTCCATCAGAAAGGCAGCATTTATGGTATAGTAACTTCCGTCATCTTTTCCATTTTCAATTCACTGTCACAAACATTCAAGCCCTAATGACCTCAGTGGGCCTGATATTGCTATAGTCTGGTTTGTTTCCTGCATGGATACCTGGTGAACAGCTACAAAACGGTAATGTTGGCAAAGAAAGAAAACCTGAAACTTTAACCATATATTTAAGGTCAATGTATCATGCACAAATCTCTCCAAAATGTAAAGTTCTTCTACAGGCAAATTAAACTTCTGTAATTTCACCATATATATATATACTATAACAAAGATAGTCTATGTCTCTTCTACAGAATGTACCTTAAGCTGGGTGAACAAACATGCTCATCTTCCTAACAGACATGAGCAAAGTCATATGTACAGCCTTAAAATATATGCATTAATTAGTTATTGTATTTTTATGTTTTATTTATTAAGAACACTGCACATAAATCTTAGGTTTTTTAAAAACTTAAGGTTGATTTTTCAGTGATAACAAATATTATAAGCACAATATTCACTTTCCTCAGATGTAATGACTGAAAATTAAATCTTCATAAATAGCCTATTTCCTAAAAAGATAATTTTCACAATATTTTTCTGAAGTTTTACTAATGTGTCTGCATACAAAACATATCCAAACTCCCTATAAAATTTAACTTCGCAAAAAGATTACTCAGAAGTTGCATTACAAAAGTATTAAGAATCATAATAAGAGACAAGAGAAAGCATTCATTTATGGACATTTTGACTTAGGAAATGCCACATATATTAGGAATGAAAATAATGCTTTCATTGAGTAGTTGAATACCATTTGAGGATGGCGTTAAAAAATTATGCAATCCCACACTTTTTCATAGAGGTTACAATAACATTTTCAATACTTTATGCACAGCCATCATGTTTAGTGAGGGGATTGATTGTCTGTTTTTCTTCCTACCTTCAGGCAACATAGACATAGATTTTCAATACTGTAATCTGTAAATGTAGATAAATGGTGACTCAAGGTATAGCTTGCTTGTGTATGACACCAGTTTATTAAGTCTGCAAAATCAATTCATTGTTCTATATTTCAGCTCCAGAACTGAGAGTTGTGGCTGCTACTGCTGCTCCTACGAAAGCAATTGTACTGTATAGGATGCTATGAAAGGTAAGAGAGTGAAAGTCAACCCTTCTCAACAATAGTCTCTCTCTCAGCCTAGCCTGGCCACAGTTTCATTAATGATGAGCAAAATTCAGCCTGCCTATACTTCTGAAAAGCATCCTGGTGAACCTGTAATATTATATACAATCCGTAAGCTGAAAAGAAAAATAACACATGGGCATATCACCACCAATCATCAAGAAACTATGGAAATGTTCCTTACGCAATATTACATGTAAAGAAGAGATCCAGTGTCCTGGGTTCAACAGTACCACTCATTTTTCTCCTTTTTAGTAGCTGGTGCAGTGCTGTGTTTTCAACTTTAGCCTGAGACCAGCACTGATAACACCAATTTTTTAGTTCCTGCTAAGGGATGTTTACTCTGATTAAGGTCTTTTCAGTCTCATGCTCTGCCAGGCAGGAGAGGCACAAGAAGCCGGAAGGAAGCAGAGACAGGACACCTGACCCAAACTAGCCAAAGAGGTATTCCATAACACAGAACATCATGCCCAGTATTTAAATTGGGGGGGAGTTACCCGGAAGGCCCACATCTCTGCTCGGGTCAGGCTGGGTATCGGTTGGTGGCTGTTGAGCAATTGTATTCTCTCCCCTTGTTATTTCCCTTATCATTATTATTATTGGTGGTAGCAGTAGTAGTTTGTGTTATACCTTAGTTACTGGACTGTTCTCATCTCAACCCGTGGGAGTTACATCCTTTCCATTCTCCTCCCCATCCCTCTGGGAGCAGGGGGAGGAATTCTGCTTGTTTCTGGGTTGCCAGCTGGGTTTAAAACCACAACATCCAGCTTTCTTGTGCTTCTTTGATTGTACAGGTTTTTTAAGTAGGATCTGGAAAAATGCCAGGCAGCATAACTGTAGCACAAGGTAATGTTGAAGTACTTTGCTGACATCATCTACCTGGATTTGTGCAAAGCGTTTGACACTGTCCCACATGACATCCTTGTCTCTAAATTGGAGAGACATCAATTTGATGGGTGGACCACTTGGTGGATAAAGAACTGGCTGGATGGCCGCATGCAAAGAGTTGTGGTCAATGGCTCGATGTCCGGCTGGAGACCCATAACAAGTGGTGTCCCTCAGGGATCGGTGTTGGGACCAGTCTTGTTCAACATCTTTGTCGGTGTCATGGACAGTGGGATCGAGTGCGCCCTCAGCAAGTTTGCCGATGACACCAAGCTGTGTGGTTCGGTTGATACGCCGGAGGGAAGGGATGCCATCCAGAGGGACCTCGACACGCTTGTGAGGTGGGCTGATGCCAACCTGATGAAGTTCAACCATGCCAAGTGCAAGGTCCTACACCTGGGTCAGGGCAATGCCAGGCACAGCTACAGGTGGAGCAGAGAAGAGATTCAGAACAGCCCTGCAGAGAAGGACTTGGGGGTGTTGGTCAATGAAAAAATGAACATGAGCCGGCAGTGTGCGCTCGCAGCCCAGAATACCAACCGTATCCTGGGCTGCATCAAAAGGAGCATGACCAGCAGGTCGAAGGAGGTGATCCTGCCTCTCTACTCTGCTCTCGTCAGACCTCATTTGGAGTATTGTGTGCAGTTCTGGTGTCCTCAACATAAAAAGGACATGGAACTGTTGGAACAAGTCCAGAGGAGGGCCACGAGGATGATCAGGGGAGTGGAGCACCTCCCGTATGAAGACAGGCTGAGAAAGTTGGGGCTGTTCAGCCTGGAGAAGAGGCGGCTGCGTGGAGACCTCATCGCAGCCTTCCAGTATCTGAAGGTGCTGGGGATGGACTCTTCATCAGGGACTGTAGTGACAGGACAAGGGGTAATGGGTTCAAACTTGAACAGGGGAAGTTTAGATTGGATATAAGGAAGAAATTCTTTACTGAGAGGGTGGTGAGGCACTGGAATGGGTTGCCCAGGGAGGTTGTGAATGCTCCATCCTTGGCGGTGTTCAAGGCCAGGTTGGATGAGACCTTGGGTGACATGGTTTAGTGTGAGGTGTCCCTGCCCATGGCAGTGGGGTTGGAACTAGATGATCTTAAGGTCCTTTCCAACCCTAACTATTCTATGATTCTATGATTCTACTTTCAGTTTTGATATTAACTTAGATAGATGTTAAAACTTGCATTTTGCATCAAAAAAAAAAAAAAAAAAAAGTGAAGGGAACAAACTGCAGAGATCTCAAGAGATAGGAAGGCAGGAATGAAGCTAACCGTAACTCATCTGGTCTGAAGTGTGCTTTGAAAGGTCCTTGGAAATAGGGCCAGAAAGGAGTGGTCCACTAGTGTGATTGTTTTGGTAGATTGCCCTACAAAGAGTTTTAGCTGGTAAGTCTAGCAATGGCTCTGAAGTAAATGTAACCCTCTCAGAGGAAAATATCAGAGAAGAAACAAAAGTTAAGAGAACATAAACTAATAATAGATATTTCGTTAAAAAGGATTTTGAAAGTTTGTTTGAAGCTACGCAAAAACTAGTTGTCAGTACCATCACAGGTAAACTCATACTTCTGTGTAGAACATAACAGTTTGAAGAACTCTATCTTGTGAAGTACTGAGATCGAAAAGCCCATCAGGAGGGAGTGCTAGCAAAAATGTGCCATGATGGACATACCCTATTACAGCAATAAAATAAAGAAGTCTTTGGATATCAAATTAGCATCTGAGATTGTCAATGTCTTGGCCTAGTGAACTGAAATCACTTGAGTAACTAGGCTGATGTCAGAGGCCCACAGTCTGACCTTTGGCGTATCGCTATGTAGTTCATAGGGTTATAACTTTTTCTACATAAAGCACAATTAAACAGTTAGAATGAAAATAGCAACAACAAAAACAACAAATCTGCATAACTTGCTGTCCTGGGTTCAGCAGTGGCAGTCAGTTTTTTGTTTTTTTTTTCCTTCTTAGTAGCTGTTGCAGTGCTGTGTTTTTGACTTTTGGCTTGGGAACAAAAAAAACTGATAACACCGATGTTTAGACTGACCAAGGATTTTGTGAGTCTCATGCTCTGCCAGGGAGGAGGAGGGGCCGGGAGGAAGCGGGGACAGGACACCTGACCCAGACTGGCCAAGGAGGTGTTCCATACCACAGCACGTCATGCCAGGGGATGGAACTGGGAGCTACCCGGAAGGGCACGTCCCGCTTGTCGGGCGGGCTGTCTTTTCCGGCGGGCGGTATCGTATTCTCTTCCCTTGTTATTTCTCTTGTCGTTGTTATTGTTGGTGGCGGCAGTGGTGATTTGTGTTATACCTTAGTTATTAAACTGTTCTTATCTCAACCCGTGGGAGCTGCATTCTTTTGATTCTCCTCCCCGTCCCTCCAGAAGCGGAGGGAAGAAAGGTTGGGGGGGGGGGGGGGGGGGGCAGTAGACTGCGTGGTTCTGATTTACAGCTTGGGCTTAAACCACGACAGTTCTTTTGGCGCCCAACGTGGGGCACGAAGGGTTGAGATAACGACAGATCTGACCGGAGTGTGTCTAATCGTATTTGTGATAAGCATTCAGTGTTTTGGATTGATAGTCACTTGTCACAATGCTGATTTATTGGCTCTCAAAGTTGTTGTTTTTGATCTCAGAGTCTCAATATGCCGTAGGTTACTTAGAGCCGGTATTTGCTGTGTTAGTGTTTTTCAAGTGTGGGGCTTGGGCTAAGGTTATTGTCTCATTATATTTTATGGTAATGACTTGTAATACAATAGAAAAATTGATCATGAAACTGATCTGGCTTATGTTCCCAGTGTGGTCACCACCTTTATACTTTGGGAGGTATATAATACAAATGCTTAGCAACTATACATCTTTTTTCTCCTTCCTGGGTGGTCAACCTATGAAGGAGACATTCTTTTACCCTCCCAGTGCCCCTTCCAGACCGTTTACAGCATCGTTTGAGAGTTTTGAAGTTTTTGAGTGGCCTTTTAATATTGTTGAGACCTGTTTGCTGATTGTGATGGGGGTCACCATGTTGGCACGCATACAGAGTGTGTTTTGTCCACAACCATTACGTCTGATCTCAAGAGTTAAGCAGAGTCGGGTTTGGGCCTTGTCTGGGGTTAGACGACAAAATAGGGGGACCGAGAGATTTTCCCCGAGGCTGGACAGCCATGAGTGGCAGGGTGTGTGGGATAGTATGGGCAAGTATCTAGGTCAGTGGGCCCCTCCAGTGTTTTGGAACTTCACCACCATTGAGTGCTGCTGTACCGGACATGCTAGAACTTCAGTATGAACTGGAGTCAAAGGCAGCCAAGTGGTATGCCACGATTGATATTGCCAATGCATTCTTCTCAATTCCTTTGGCAGCAGAATGCAGGCCACAGTTTGCTTTTACTTGGAGGGGCGTCCAGTACACTTGGAACCGACTGCCCCAGGGGTGGAAACACAGCCCTACCATCTGCCATGGACTGATTCAGAATGCACTGGAACAGGGGCAAGCTCCAGAACACCTGCAGTACATTGATGACATTATTGTGTGGGGTGATACAGCGGAAGAAGTCTTTGAGAAAGGGAGGAAAATAATCCAAATCCTGCTGAAAGCTGGTTTTGCCATAAAACGGAGTAAGGTCAAGGGACCTGCACAGGAGATTCAATTTTTGGGAATAAAATGGCAAGATGGACGTCGCCAGATCCCTACAGATGTGATCAACAAAATAATAGCAATGTCTCCACCAACTAATAAGAAAGAAACACAAGCTTTCTTGGGTGCTGTGGGGTTCTGGAGAATGCACATCCCGAATTACAGTTCGATTGTAAGCCCTCTCTATCATGTAACCCGGAAGAAGAACGATTTTAAATGGGGCCCTGAGCAACAACAAGCCTTTGAGCAAATTAAACGTGAGATAGTTCATGCAGTAGCCCTTGGACCAGTCCGGAATGGGCCAGATGTAAAAAATGTACTGTACACCGCAGCTGGGGAGAATGGTCCTACCTGGAGCCTCTGGCAGAAAGCTCCAGGGGAGACTCGAGGTCGACCCCTCGGCTTTTGGAGTCGGGGATACAAAGGATCTGAGGCCAGCTATACCCCAACTGAGAAAGAGATACTGGCAGCCTATGAAGGGGTTCGAGCTGCTTCGGAGGTGATTGGCACTGAAGCACAGCTCCTCCTGGCACCCAGGTTGCCCGTTCTGGGCTGGATGTTCAAAGGCAGGGTCTCCTCTACACATCATGCAACCGATGCGACATGGAGTAAATGGGCTGCACTAATTACACAACGAGCTCGAATAGGAAATCCCAGTCGTCCAGGCATTCTAGAAGTCATCATGGACTGGCCAGAGGGCAAAGATTTTGGAATGTCACCAGAGGAGGAGGTGATGCGTGCTGAAGAGGCCCCACCATATAATAAACTATCAGAAAGTGAAAAGCAATATGCCTTGTTTACTGATGGGTCCTGCCGTATTGTGGGAAAACATCGGAGATGGAAGGCAGCTGTATGGAATCCTCAACGGCAAGTTGCAGAAACTGCTGAAGGAGAGGGTGAATCGAGTCAGTTTGCCGAGGTGAAAGCCATCCAGCTGGCCCTGGACATTGCTGAACGAGAAAAGTGGCCAGTACTTTATCTCTATACTGACTCATGGATGGTGGCAAATGCCCTGTGGGGGTGGTTGCAGCAATGGAAGCAGAGCAACTGGCAACGCAGAGGTAAACCCATCTGGGCTGCTGCACTGTGGCAAGATATCGCTGCCCGGGTGCAGAACCTGGTGGTGAAGGTACGTCATGTAGACGCCCATGTACCCAAGAGTCGGGCCACTGAGGAACACCAGAACAACCAACAAGTGGACAAAGCTGCTAAGATTGAAGTGGCTCAGATGGACTTAGATTGGCAACATAAAGGTGAATTATTTTTGGCCCGGTGGGCCCATGACACTTCAGGTCATCAGGGCAGAGATGCAACATACAGATGGGCCCGTGATCGAGGGGTGGACTTAACAATGGACACTATTGCCCGGGTTATTCACGAGTGTGAAACATGTGCTGCAATTAAACAAGCCAAACGCTTAAAGCCTCTTTGGTATGGAGGACGATGGCTGAAGTATAAATATGGGGAGGCCTGGCAAATTGATTATATCACACTCCCACCAACCCGCCAAGGCAAGCGCCATGTGCTTACCATGGTGGAAGCAACCACCGGATGGCTGGAAACATACGCTGTGCCCCACGCCACTGCCAGGAACACTATCCTGGGCCTTGAGAACCAGATTTTGTGGCGACATGGCACCCCAGAAAGAATTGAATCAGACAATGGGACTCATTTCCGGAATAACCTTATAGACACTTGGGCCAAAGAGCATGGCATTGAGTGGGTATATCACATCCCCTACCATGCACCAGCCTCTGGGAAAATCGAACGGTATAATGGGCTGTTAAAAACTACACTGAGAGCAATGGGTGGGGGAACTTTCAAGCATTGGGATACACACTTACCAAAGGCCACCTGGTTGGTCAACACCAGAGGATCTGCCAACAGGGCTGGCCCAGCCCAGTCAGAACTTTTACATATTGTAGAGGGGGACAAAGTTCCTGTGGTGCACATGAAGAATTTGCTGGGGAAGACAGTCTGGGTTATTCCTGCTTCAGGTAAAGGCAAACCCACTCGTGGGATTGCTTTTGCTCAGGGACCTGGATATACTTGGTGGGTAATGCGGGAAGATGGGGAAGTCCGATGCGTACCTCAAGGGGATTTGATTTTAGGGGAAAACAGACAATGAACTCAATTGTACGCTGTTGCCTGCTATAGTCCATCAACTAGAAGTCTGCAGGGCACCAGCGACTGGCTCTGACTTCCCTCCGACCATCATCCCAACAGAGAATGAACTTTGATAGAACCGGATGAGTTCTACAGTAAAGGAATGATCAGCATCAGCAGGCAACGATCCAACACTGCATACAGCTTCTTCTGCCCTGAAAGACTGTTCCAAGAGATGGAGCCCAACATCATGAACCGAATGGACTCAGTAGCTTTATAGGAATTGGTCCGTGCACTAAGATAACAGTGCACCGAGATGAGAGTGAGGGTATATGGAAAATGTGGGATCTGAGCATGACGTGAATGGTATGGAACAAGGGGTGGATACTGTCCTGGGTTCAGCAGTGGCAGTCAGTTTTTTGTTTTTTTTTTCCTTCTTAGTAGCTGTTGCAGTACTGTGTTTTTGACTTTTGGCTTGGGAACAAAAAAAACTGATAACACCGATGTTTAGACTGACCAAGGATTTTGTGAGTCTCATGCTCTGCCAGGGAGGAGGAGGGGCCGGGAGGAAGCGGGGACAGGACACCTGACCCAGACTGGCCAAGGAGGTGTTCCATACCACAGCACGTCATGCCAGGGGATGGAACTGGGAGCTACCCGGAAGGGCACGTCCCGCTGGTCGGGTGGGCTGTCTTTTCCGGCGGGCGGTATCGTATTCTCTTGTCGTTGTTATTGTTGGTGGCGGCAGTGGTGATTTGTGTTATACCTTAGTTATTAAACTGTTCTTATCTCAACCCGTGGGAGCTGCATTCTTTTGATTCTCCTCCCCGTCCCTCCAGAAGCGGAGGGAAGAAGGGGGGGGGGGGGGGGGGGGGGGGGCAGTAGACTGCGTGGTTCTGATTTACAGCTTGGGCTTAAACCACGACACTTGCAGAAACAAGAGACATAAATTTATAGAGAAATATTTGCCCAGCACCTCCTACACCCCAATCAATGAGCAGCAGCTAAAAACAGTCCAATGACTAGCAAAAATAAAACAATCTGACAGATGCTATCCACCTCAAAACACTCATCCATCTCAGCCTGAAGAAAGGTTGGCATGACTCTGGCTTCTGGAATGCCTGCCCATGGAGGACCTACAGGGACCCTGGGACCAAACTTTCAAGGCTGGAGCTGACACACTTCCTCCCAGCTACTGATAACTTGTGATTCTACCAGTGAGAAAACAGGAGATAATCACTCACAACTTTGCAGTCTTCTTCAACTCCTTTGTCACAGAAAATACCCATTCTCTATCATATGGCATCAACTGGCTATGCTACTTGCATGGCTATGCTACTGCATAGGAATTAATGTGTGCATGTTATCTGTCCTGAACTAAACTAGGAAATCCAGACTGAAGCAGAGAGACTATTCAGCTTCATTGCTTTTAATTTATGTGACCATCTTCAGATCCTATGTTTAGTTCTGATCAACATAATTGAGGAAAGATGTAAATAAAGTGGGAAGCATTCATAAAGGAGTCACAAATATGATAAGAGGCCCAGGTTTCCCTTTAAATTAGGGAGTTCAATGCATATAGCTTATTAGAGTGAAGATTAAGGGACGACTGAGTTTATAAATACCTTCAGAATGACCAGGAATGTTGATTAAGGGCACCTGGGTTGGGGATATAACCTGCAAGCAAGGAGCCAGGAGCCAGGTGTAAGTATGCAGTTCTGTAGCAACTTAAACCAATATAATTTCAGGTCACTATGTTTCTGTTTTCTGCTGTACCCAGAAAGGCACTCTCCTGCTTCATGCCCCCTTTTGCATCAAGTAGTGCATAGCCAGCTATAGTTAAACCAATACAAGGATCTGACCAAGCTAAAAATCACAGCCTTTGTATTTCCTATTCTTTCGGTTACTGGAACATTCTCTGCAAAATCCATTTTCAAGTCACATATTTCTATGGGCTTGTCCCAAAATTTAACTCATTAGAGATCTTTGTGAAGAGAGATTCAGTGAAGTAACTCAAAGATGAATCATTTGAAATCTATTTTTTCTTTACTTCCAGAAAAAGTTGAATTTGTTTTTATTGGAATGAGAATAATTATTTGAGAACACATATGTTACCACAATATAAATAAATGTGGGATAAAAAGAGTTTCTGAGAAATACTATTTAAAAATCAGATTATGTACTAATAAGTCAGTTTTCTTCTTCTCCATACTATACCTCAATAACAGTAACAAAGTTAATTTCAGCTAGCAGCCTACAGTCTTTTTAGGAAAGATTGATCTTGTTCTACCTTTTCTGTGACATATTCTTTCTATTTTTGAAAGGGGCAAAAAGAGACTGAGAGCTCTGAAATATATAAGCTGGAGTGTTAGCAGAAAATGGATATTTTTTAATTAACTTTGAGTTTACAAATGCCAAGAAAGAGTGAAAATGATATTAATTCCTTTTTTCCTCTCTCTTGGTCTTAAACTACTTGCTATGGACAGATTACTCCTGTAATTTATCACATTGCGGCTGTCTTTACAGAAGAAAGATTAGACACATTTTCTATAGTTACTTTTACTTTTATAAGTAGATTTTAACTACAGAGTTTAATAAACACATGCACGCCTCCATTTTACAGTAAACACACACATAAAAAGAAATAAAAATGTGTTAAATACAGAAAATGCTTTTAAAAAATAATTCTTTTTGGAGCAAGTGGTTTTCATTTTACAACTGGTAAAAGTTAATATTCCATTGTTACTTCCTTATAAAAATTAAAATTTGCTACTATTGGTGCATAGTTTAAGTGACTACTAATGCAGAGATAGCATGAGCAGACTACCACATGCCCAAAGTCTGGAAATTTTTTAAAGGAACAGAATTTAATCCTGATAAGTATATTCATATGACACTGAAACACTAAACCTGAATATATAATTCTCATAATAATTCCCATAATAAAACAATATAATATTTGAGAATATCTATTTATACACAGGTCTAATTTTTATCCAAGAAGACTGCCTTAGACTCTCCAATTTATTTTTTTTTTTGTCATCACTAGATTTAGGCTTGACACCATTGAGCACATCACAGTGAAACCATGAAGAAGTAAGCAAAACTCTTAGAAATGTTGAAATTACATGAAACAGAAGAAATCATAGAGCAAATATTACAACTTTTGTTAAGAAAGATGGATCCAACATCTTACTTTCCTTACAACTGATTTCATATTTCAATAGTGTTGAATAACTGAAGAATTTCCAACATATAATAGTTATAATAGTAACATACTACAGCTCAAAGTTTAGTTTGAAATGATGAGTGGTAGCTATAGAAACCAATAAGGGAGACACTACATTTTCCTCATGCTTACATTCTGCATTTGTGAGAAAAGACACAGGGATGAAGCAGCTAAGATAGAAGGGCTGAGTGGTGAAATATCAGACAATATCAGAAAAAGAATGTTTACACAGTAATCTGGTGTCAGTTTAGCTCTTTCCTATTTAGACATCAGTATTCAAGATAAGTCTTAAGAAATATTTCTCTGGAAGACTGACAACCTAATCCAAAACAAAACAAAGAGAAAGGGGAAAAAAAAAATAAAAGTTTGGGAGGCGAACTACAATGCAATAAAATTAGAAAGCCACAGGGGGACTTAGTCCTGGCAATACTATGAAAATAATATTAATTATTAACATTCCTTGGAGAAAAACATGGAGTCTAGGTCTCTCAGTTGCCAAGATCACTTAATCTCATTTCCTCTTTGTTTAATGGATCCTTTTTTGTTTGAGTTTCAGGGTTTTTTTCAGAGTAAAACATCTTCAACATTAAACGAAACATCTTCACTCTTGAATGCTTCAGGTATCAATTAGACTTTTCAGAATATCAAAATATCCATCATCTCTTGCCTGTTTTGTCTACCCATCAGCATGGAAAAGTACTCTGATACCTCTACAATCAGGAAGGTTAAAAAAAGGGGAAAACAAGTCCAAAAATGTGAGATGGGTCAGCTCTGTCTGAAGGATATGATGGCCCTCCCAGTAGCCACTCCCTCATCCCCGTGATCCTCTACACATAGTAGCAAGCCTGACACTGGAGGCATTTCTTCCTGATTTCCTTCCAATTTCCCCAAGAAGAACAACTTGGCTAAATCTAGTCCTGCTGGGATGGCTAAATTTAAATTTACATATGCTCCCAGGAAAGTTTCACATTATATTTTGCAGTGTTATTCATGCTGTGGGCTTACATACTTCATCATCATGCCCACCCTAGCTGGAAATATATCCTGCCTGGACTTCAGTATGGGATAAATGCCAAATAACTTAATAGCAATGTAACACAGGCAGTTCTTCATATGTCTTTCAGAAGAAATGTAACAAGTTTGCCAGGAAAAAGTAAGGTGAATAAGTGACAATGCTTTTTAGTACTGGAGAAGATATTTAATGTCACCTTCAATTATTATGCTGTCAGTAAATGTAACGCCAAGTAGTAAATGTGGAGTTATTTATGGTTTTGATTAGTTTCAACCTTTTCGCCTTGCGGAGGATAGAAGAAAGTGAAACACACAGAACTACATTTTAATGGGAAACTCTCTGTTTCTGTGTAACAGATAAATTAAATACAAAAGGTTGCATTTCCAAAAGTAGGTAGGTACAATTCAGAGTGCACAAGACAGGTGCCTAGCTACTATTTACTGCAATTGCTCTGAATGGCAGTCTAAAAATTTCTCTCCCTTTGGCTGTTAGTTGAAAATGTATCAACCAGGATATAATTAATATGAACTATATACAAGCTTATAAACAAGCATACCAAACCAGAGTAACCAACAGTACATAACTATTCTTTTTAAGTTGTAATGGTGTAGCCAGGCACAACGTACAAGCATTTTACATAAGCAAGTGAGCAATTTGATCGCAAGAAGAGCAAAGCTAGACAGGTGTAGTTGCATACAAAAGGCATCCAAGTAGCAAAAAAATTGCTCAACACAAGATAAGTGTAAGGCACTGCAAACAGGGCAGACATCCTTGTGAATATACAAGGATGACTGGTAAGACAAAAAAGAACAAGGAGACTTCCTTTTCTGTGCACGGGGAAAATAGCTTAAAATCATAAGCCATAAGAAGGCAAGAGAGAGAAAAGAACACAAGCCTATTGCGATTTGACTTCTCTTATCGAAGAGCTTGTATAGCTGTTCATGTTAACCATGATGACTAGGAGCTAGCATAGACTGCAGCTATCAGCTACAGGGTATTATAGACATTCACAGCGAAACCAGCATATGAGTGTTCAAGAGAAAGTTTTGTACATGTAATGAAGGTGATTAACATTATGCAGGATTTAACCCGCAGCACAAAGTAAGCCAGCTTACTAAAGTTCTTTTACAGTCTGAAATTCTCCTGATTTAATTTTCTGAACACTCCCATTACAATGATCCCTAATGCTGTAAATGATAAATATACATGTATTTTCAGCCCTAATACTGTATTTGAAAGGCAATCTAAAGACCTAAATTAGGTATTTGTAAGTACATAGGATTTGTTTGAAGATGTATTACCGTAATGGCATTTTTACATACTTATACATATCTTCTAAACGGTATGTTGAAAAACAAAACACACACATAGATTTAGAAAATACTAGTACTCACTGTTATAAGTGATGTTAAACCCACGTCCTGACATTGAATGGTCAGCTTGAAACTCCAGACGCAAAATATGACCGTTACTGGTAAGATGGGAAGGGACTTCAGCACCAGTAAATGTTCCGATTATGGGGGAATCTGGAGAGTCACCATCTTTAACTGCAAGGAAGTCAAACTGAGATTCCAAGTCAAAGTCGTTAAAAGAGAGATGTATTCGGCTCCCAGGGTCTGAAATTATTGTCCAGATACAGTTTAAATTATTCCCATACCCCTCTGGATAATCAGGTGAAAGAACTGTTCCCATTGGTGCAGTGAAATTGGAAAGGCAAGGAACTGCCAAAAAAGAAAGAAATTAGATAATAGAATGAAACATTTCAATGAGGACTTCTCTGTTACTAAGTTTTTGTAAGAGATCCTTAAACTTGCTAATTACATCAGCTGAATAATTCAGCATTTGTTCTCATCTGTGAAGCCAGAAAGAAGGTTGTTCTTTTTTTATCTTCTTATTCCCTTCCCCTCAATAAAACTACCTCCCAAGCAGAGCCCCCAAGTAATAAAGAACATCCTCGTTGCATTGAAAGCCCACAGCAGTCCTTAAATTTTACCCATGTTCTACAATCCTGAATCACTTGGCACCACTTATTTTCTCTTTTAGGAAACTGTTTAGATAAGCAGACCTCCCACTGAGCACATTAAAGAGGCAGAAAGTTAATAGTGCCCTTGTCATTTGTTGTTCACACAGAAGCACAAGAAAATAACTATTCTCAAAGAGACACAGTGTTGTTCTGTTGTTATCAGGGTAATATTTTATAGTCAACCATTTCAGTTAAGACACACTAAATTGAGTTGCATGGATGAAAGCAACTGATTGCACTCTGAATATATTTGATCTGTACTGTTCTAGTGGGAAATTTAAGAAAAGTGTTGCCACAAACACGTGTCACAACATTAGCTCTACTTATGCTGTATAATGTAACTGAACAGAGCTATAAGCGTCTATGATGATTTAAGTGCTGAAATATGTTCATATATAATACATGGGAAAAATGTAAATAATTTAAACCCTTGATTACAATTCAGAAACTTCCAACCTAAGGAAATGCATTAAGTTATCAGATTAGCTTTAAAAAGTGAATCATACATATAATATACATAGAATCTGTTAAAAAAAAGCTAGTAATAAAGCATATATCAAATCACATAAAGACAACTTCTTTAATAGTTGCCAGTAAAAAAGTATTTTAGCACTTCTAGAACCTCTCTTGGTCATAATAATTAAGCAAACCCACCACTGAACAGAAGTAAATTCATCCTGTTAACAAAGTTAATTACATTGTGCTAACTCTGCACTCAATCACAAAATTGTTACATATAAGGAAAAACATCATAATTTTACATACTAAAAATAATAATAAAAAAATATTTGGTACATACAGATACAGATTGGTATGTTTGCAGACCACTGGTTGTTTTCTTGGCAAATGATAGATTTCTCTCCAATTAATTCAAATCCAAACTGACACTCAAACCTTAAAACATCACGGTTAGAAAATCCATCCCCTTCTCTGATACCATACAATGGTGTTCCAGGATCCCCACAGCTTTCCTTTTCAATTTCTGTTGAAATAAATAAGGAATTTATTTCTAGAAGAATAAAAGAAACTCCCTGTGGGTATATGCTAACATCTAGAATATAACTATACATTATTATAAGCAAATGAAAATCATCTACATAACAACAGTTGCTGAAATGTACTACTGAGTTTGATTCTATACTCCAGGTCCTTAAGGATGAAATTACATGTAAGGATTTTAGAAAAATCAGAACTCTTTGTTTTAATAGACTACTTAAGATCAAAAGGATATAAGGAAAAGTATTACTATTTTATTTTATCTTGCAAAATTTTAGGCAATAATAACATTAAGTAAAATATCACATATAGTACATGTGCATCTAAAACCAGCAACAGAGACCAGCATCTCATTGTGTAAACACTGTAAATGTTCCAACGCAGCTTAAATTGATGAACCAATGACATGGCAAAAAGGGAGTAAAGACACAAAGGGAATTGCACAAAACTAAAAGGAGATTATAGATAAATCTGTAAGTATATACACACATTTATATACATACACAATGCACATAGATGTAAAAATAACTTCTCCCGAGTAACATGTTACCTCAGTAGTCTTAACTGCAAGGTATCTGAATAAGTCTTTTCTACTTCTACAATTTTTACAGCTATGATATTATCTCAAATTACATATTGTCTTGAACTTTCACTGGTAGTTACAAGCACAGAAGGATCTTCTGTAAAGCACTGCTACCTATATGCATTTCACAAGCTCATAAGGCAATTTGAGCTGAAATCATAGGCCCTTAAAGATCATACAGTTCTAACCCTCCAGTTACCTCTAACCAGTTCCAGTTCTTGACTGGCTGCATGGGAACATTTCTTTATTTAGTCTGAGCTTCTCATGTTCTAACTTACGCCCATTGTCCCCACCAACCTCTCATCATGTAAAAAGCCTGCTTCTTTCTTCTTAACCTCCTCATAGCTACTCAAAGGCCAATATTAGACCTTACTTCTACAGGCTGAAATAGGCCACTTCCCTCAGGCTCTCCTCAAAGAGCAAGTGCTCCAGTCCCTGATCGCTTTGGTGGCCCTCCACTGAACTTGTTAATCTATGTATCAAAACTGGATGGGCTTATTCTAGATAGAGTCTCATGAGGGTCAAGTAAAGAAGAATAATCACTTCCATCAATCTGTGCTCCTGTTAATCTAGCCTAGGATGCCTTTGACCTTCTCAGCTTGTTGGCCACTAGGATAACAAGGCCTTTTCTGAAGACCCACTTCCCAGATTTTTCTGTGTGCAGTATTCATTTCCAGGTTCAGGATGTGGCACTTGATCCTGTTGAATTTCATAGAGCTTTTGTAGGCCAAGTCCTCTGGGCTGTTTAAGTCCCTCTGGATAGCAGCACTGTTCTTGAAGAGATTCAACTGTTTCTCCCAATTTGATGTTATCTTTATACCTGATGAGAGGGCATTTCATAGACTCTTCACAGTCAATGACAAAACGGGATATCCCAGAGCAGAAATGTGTGGTACTCTTCTTGCTCCTGGCTTCCAGTACAGTATGATCCATGAACCATTACCCTCTATACTATCATCTAACCTGGTTTTGTTTGCATGTTTGATTTTTATTTGCTTATTGTGTTTGTCTGGTTTGTGGGTGGTTTTGTTGTCTGGTTGGTTTTGTTTTAGGTTGGTTTGAGGGGGGTTTTGGGGGTCTTTTTTGTTTTTCTTTATTGTTTGTTTGTGGGGTTTTCATTCTTTTTTTTTTTTTTTTTCATCCAATCAGTTATATCTCACAGTATTCTTGCATTATGTTCACATATCCACCTCTGGATGAGCAGAATGAAAAGCCTTAATAAAGCCAAGGTAGGTAACATCCACTATTCTCCCCTTGTCCAGCTTTATTATAAAAGAGCAATCAACTTGATCAGTTGTGATTTACCCTTGATTAATTCATGCTACCTATTTACAATCACTTTCTTCATGTGCCAGGAAATGGGTTCCAAGAAGACTTGATCTGTGATTTCCCCAAATATTAAAATAAAGGTCAGCCTGCAGTTTCACAACTCAAGCTTTTGGCTTTTGTTGAAGATCTTACAACTGTTTTCCAGTCTTTGGAGAACATTCCTAAGCTCGACAAATTATCAAAGAAGAGAGAACGTTGCCTTTCAGGGAGATTCACCAGTTCTCTCAGCACCCTTGGATACAGTCTGTTATGTGTTAGAAACTTGTAAAGAAAATGTTGTGCTGAGGATATGAAACTTGCTTAGGAATGCATTCATCTACAATTACAGGAAACGCAGTACACAGGTGATGGAAATTCAGTGCAAAATATATTTTTCCTTGTCTATTCAAGCTATCACAAACCTCTTTCATGAGAAATTCTAAGTATAAAAACCACAGCAAACTTAAAATTAATTTATCACATTTTATAATAATAGCAACAAATATCGCTGTACCATACTTTGAAAATTTCTCTTTAAAGGTCTTGCTGCCATTTTGTTATGCTTCCATATTCTGTTGTTTGACTATGAGAAAAAAACCAAGCAAACAGCACCTGTTTTGATTTTAACTCAAATATTTTTTCTAGGATCATATTGTCAGCAGCAAACATATCATTTCTCTAAGCTTTCAGCTATTAATGCTCTGAACACAATTGAAATGTGACAAAAAGTAAATAAAAACATTCCATTTAAACAAGGAAATGAAAAAGAGTTAAAGATTATTTTAGAAAAGACTTTGCAGTGATTTGAAAGCCTTTACTATTCTGTTTAACTAAAGAAAAATCAAAACCAACAAAATGAAAACAGCTAATAAAAAGCAAAACAAATATCAGCATTTCTTGTTGCTTTATTTGTATTTATTTAATCAGTTCTAGGAAAAGAAGAATATAAATAATAATTTTCATAAAGCTAAAATCCATGTTCAAACTCTCCTCAGAAGACAGACCTCCAATAACAGTTAAAGCTGTCCTGAACAACATGATATCCCAAAGAAGACACAAACTCACTCCTACTATATTCAATGTTGATAAGGCAGTTAGTGGCAAACCTACAAAATTTCTGGTTTTAACTGATGAAGACATACAAAGTTTTCCTAGGCTGTCCTGGTAGATTAATCCTGGTTGATTTTCCCTGGAAAAAGGGAAATATAACCCCCATTTTAAAGAAGGGGAAAATGGATGACCCGGGGAACCACAGACCAGTCAGTCTCACTTCTGTGCCTGGCAAAATCTTGGAGCAGATTCTCCTGGAAGGCATGCTAAGGCACATGAAAAACAAGGAGGTGGTTGGTGACAGCCAGCATGGCTTCAGTAAGGGGAAATCCTGCCTGACCAATTTGGTGGCCTTCTATGATGGGGCTACGGAACTGATGGACAGGGGTAGAGCAGTTGACATCATCTACCTGGACTTGTGCAAAGCGTTCGACACTGTCCACAGGCCATCCTTGTCTCTAAATTGGACAGACATCAATTTGATGGACGTCCATTGAGTGTGCCCTCAGCAAGTTTGCCGATGACATCAAGCTGTGTGGTTCAGTTGATACGCCGGAGGGAAGGAATGCCATCCAGAGGAACCTCGACACGCTTGTAAGGTGGGCTGATGCCAACCTTATGAAGTTCAACCATGCCAAGTGCAAGGTCCTACACCTGGGTCGGAGCAATCCCAGGCACAGCTACAGGTTGGGCAGAGAACAGATTCAAAGCAGCCCTGCAGAGAAGGACTTGGGGGTGTTGGTAGATGAGAAAATGAACATGAGCCGGCAGTGTGCGCTCGCAGCCCAGAATGCCAACGGTATCCTGGGCTGCATCAAAGGAGCGTGACCAGCAGGTCGAAGAAGGTGATCCTGCCCCTCTACTCTGCTCTCGTCAGACCTCACTTGGAGTATTGTGCGCATTTCTGGTGCCCTCAACGTAAAAAGGACATGGAATTGTTGGAACAAGTCCAGAGGAGGGCCACAAGGATGATCAGGGGAGTGGAGCACCTCCCGTATGAAGACAGGCTGAGAAAGTTGGGGCTGTTCAGCCTGGAGAAGAGAAGGCTGCATGGAGACCTCATCGCAGCCTTCCAGTATCTGAACGGGGGCTATAGCAATGCTGGGGAGGGACTATTCATCAGGGACTGTAGTGACAGGACAAGGGGTAACGAGTTCAAACTTGAACAGGGGAAGTTTATATTGGGTATAAGGAAGAAATTCTTTACTGTTAGGGTGGAGAGGCACTGGAATGGGTTGCCCAGGGAGGTTGTGAATGCTCCATCCCTGGCGGTGTTCAAGGCCAGGCTGGATGAGGCCTTGGGTGACATGGTTTAGCGTGGGGTGTCCCTGCCCATGGCAGGGGGGTTGGAACTAGATGATCTCAAGGTCCTTTCCAACCCCAACTATTCTATGATTAATAATATTCTCAGTGCCAAAGTCACCTCACATTTCATTTGGGAAAACAAATGTATACTTGACAGTGTTGGTTGAGAAAAAAATCAACATGAGCTGGCAGTGTGCACTCACAGCCCAGAAAGACAGTTGAATGCTGGGCTGACTCAAAAGGAGCGTGACCAGCAGATTGAGGGAGGTGATTCTCCCCCTCTACTCTTCTCTGGTGAGACCCCACCTGGAGCACTGCATTCAGCTCAGGGGCTGACATAATTAGACATAATTAGAACATGGACCTCTTGGAGTGAGGCCAGAGGAGGCCATGAAGAAGATCAGAGGGCTGGAGCACTATGACAATAGGCTGTGAGAGTTGGGCTTGCTCAGCCTGGACAAGAGAAGGCTCCAAGGAGACCTTAGAGCATCTTCCAGTACCTAAAGGGGGACTGTAAGAAAACTGGAGAGAGACTTTTTCCAAGAGCATGTAGTGATAGGACAAGGAGTAATGGTTTTAAACTGAAAGAGAGTAGATGTAGATTAGATAGTAGGAATATGTTCTTTACTATGAGGATGGTGAGACACTGGAACATGTTGCCCAGAGAAGCTGTGGCTGCCTCACCTCTGGCAGTGTTCAAGGCCAGGTTGGGTGGGGCTTTGAGCAACCCGGCCTAGTGGAAGGTTCCTCTGCCCATGGCAGGGGTTTGGAACTAGATGACCTTGAAGGTCCATTCCAACTATTCTATGATTCTACAACTAGTATGAGTCTATCAAGAAATGAGACTCTGTCAGGCTCTGAGTCTAACTTCTTAGGAGTTGTTGAAATAAGATGTTATTTGAATGACTGTCTAAAATCAAATAAGCCATCCCTAAACCCCATTCATATTCATTTACATTTTTATTAAATCTTTCCTTTATTTCTTTAATCTTTACTGCACGCCTTGCTTACAACATTTTTATACTCTTTATAAAATTGATGTTAGCATCAGTTAATTTCTGAATTTGAAACAGAATACTTTTGTTATTACTTAGTTATCCTTAGAAGCAGAAATTATAGTTACTTTTTTTGGATTGCAGTGCAAATAGTGTTTAGATTTGGGTTTTTTTGCAGAACGTCAACAAATTTCCTTTGAAACAGACAGGAGAAAAGAAGTACTGCTTACTGGGCTTTTTTTCAGACAATCACATTTTTAATAACGCAATTTTTTGGAGAGACCATTATTTCATCTTGTTTAAAGTCACTAAGGGGAAAAAATATATTCATATTCACATATTCACATTTTACTGTTATCTCTACCGCTCTTATTTCCGCTTCCCTGAATTACATTTTAGTTTCAAAAACTCCTAAGAAGTTAGGTTCAGAGCCTGGCAAAGTTTCATTTCTTGGTAAACTCACTAGTCATAGAATCATACAATAGTTAGAATGGACCTTCAAGATCATCTAGTTCCAATCCTCTGCCATGGGCACGGGCACCTACCACTAGACCAGGTTGCTCAAAGCCCCCTCCAACATGGCCTTGAACACTTCCAGGAATGAGGCAGCCACAGCTTCTCTGGGAAACCTCTTCTTGTGTCTTACCACCCTCACAGTAAAGAATTTCTTCCTAACATCTGATCTAAATCTACCCTCTTTCACTTACTGAACTCCTAAGATTCACTTCTTAACTAAGGTACTCAAGCTTATCAAAGCGCACAATATTTGTAATTTAAGATGACATCCCCTTGCTTTAGGGTGTGATGAAGCCTCAGGCTTCCTCCACCCGCTTCAGTGCCTATCTGACATTATAGCATGGTCTTCATCTAATAATTCTTGAGAAACGAAATATAATTTACTCTTTAGGAACTTTCTATTACAAGGAAACAGTTCTACATAGAGCAAACATACTATTTGTAAATTTCGCTTCATAATTCAGGTACAGTTCATTTATTTTGCAGTGCCATTTTGAAATAAACTATTTTGCTCATCAGGAAAAATTAGATCTAGGTTGTAACTTCACCTACTTTCACATCTACACCTACAGTTCCTCATTGTAAATAATTCATTTATGAAAATAGAAATTATTTACCATTGTTTAAGATTACCAGAAGAAACAGCTCAACTATTAATGCAATAATTCAAAGTAAAAAAATAACATAAAATTGGAAACTTCAGTATGAATTGCCAAATAGTAAAGAGAAATAAAAGGTATTATGAGCTACCCTCCTGGAACATAGCTTGAATTCCCACCAACAAAGCTGCAAGTTAGGGTCCACTGCTTTAACATCTTAGCTGGACTAAAAATGTGACTAATAATAATACATTCATTCATATAGTGCATATGTGTAACAAAGCTTCATTTCACAGCAGAAGTTGTTGCAGAGTATATTTCAGTGGAAACTATTTCTACAGGATATTGTATATTATAATCATTTGGAAAAAAAATATTATACATAATACAAGGATGCTGGGGAGGGACTATTCATCAGGGACTGTAGTGACAGGACAAGGGGTAACGGGTTCAAACTTAAACAGGGGAAGTTTAGATTGGATCTAAGGAAGAAATTCTTTACTGAGAGGGTGGTGAGGCACTGGAATGGGTTGCCCAGGGAGGTTGTGAATGCTCCATCCTTGGTGGTGTTCAAGGCCAGGTTGGATGAGGCCTTGGGTGACATGGTTTAGTGTGGGGTGTCCCTGCCCATGGCAGGGGGGTTGGAACCAGATGATCTTAAGGTCCTTTCCAACCCTAACTATTCTATGATTCTATGATTCTATAATGACTGCCTTTGAAAAGTCAAAAGTAATCTTATTGCTTAAGCACGTTTTTGTATTTTATACTTTGGTTACATTCTATTTTTACATTTTAACTTATGTTCTCTTTTATGGTTTATTCTGCTTTTTGAGATTTACAGTTCATCTTAGCTACAATAACAGATGCTTACGATGGATATTTCTTTTCCTATGGTCACTACCACTGACTCACAAATCTGTGATATAAAAGCAAGTATTGTTATTTGTGCCTAAGGAAAAAAAAAACATTGATGCTTTCGGAACTAGATGATTTTAAGGTCCTTTCCAACCCTAACTATTCTATGATTCTATGATTATTTCTGCAGATAGCCCTTTCTTTCTTTGTAGTCTTATTAAAAAAAAAAAACACACAACAAAAAAAAATCCCCAAAACCAGGAGAAGCACTTCTCAGCATACACACAGTTTGTTAAATGTGTCAGTTATGAATCAGGAAAGATCTCTTGGAGTCTGAGGCTTTTGAAAACAAAAATCCATTGTTTTCAGAAATCATTTTACATAGAAGGATATTACAGCAAAAGGAGTTGTGATTTCTGGTAATGTTAGAGATCTAACTTTTTTTAACAGGCTAACTCCTGTTGAGACTGTTTAGGATACTCATTATTTTGGAAACGTGGTATGTCAAATTGATAAATTTCTCGTCTCAGTTCACTGAACAGATCTTATATCTGCCAACATATTTTCTAAGGAAAATCTAGAAAATGTATCAAATTGAGGGGAAAAAAAAAAAAAAAGAAAAACAGACGGAAAATTAAGGTAACAATTTAATTTTATTTTAAATTATCCTTTTGTTATTTTTGTGTATCTCACTGAAAGGTTCTGTAGATTTCCAATCAGTGATGTACTGAAGAAAGAGCCCAAAGCTGCAGTAGCCAGTATAGGGACAGCAAGATAGGAATGTTCTTTTTCTCTTACCCTCTGTCTCTGTGAAGGACAGGCACATTCAGGAGGTGAATAAATGTGCCTTGGGGAAAAGAAATGGTCACTTACTACACAAATGCATTTTGACATGAAATTACACTGAAGAATTACACTAAAGTTAGTGCTTGAAGGGGTAACTTGTCTATCTTTTCCCTCCTGTAACTCAAGGGAAAATGAAAGATAAGAATGTGATTCTTATAAGGGAAAACAATTTTGAAAGAAAAGAGATCACTGGTGCACAGCGGAAAAATACGGTACTGAAGATTTGCTATCACTTCAGCAGAGGCTCACAATCTATAGTACTTCAAGGAAATACCAGGCAAAGACCAGTTATTCTATAACAGTATTTTAGAATAATGCTTTTTTTTTTTTTTTTTTTCCCCATTGATCATATCAATGGAAACATGAGATGAAATTTGTTTAGTCGTTAGTAAAACTGCACTTGAATTCATTACATGTTATTTGTTGCAACAAAGCATACTGGTCTAACTAGACACTAGTTTGTGAAAAGAAGCAGAGTTTCATGTTATTAAAATAAAAAACAAAACAAAAAAATATACCTGGCTGTTTGATATTTGAATTTGTTATGTCAAAAGTTACAAATATTCGCCATCATACATTGACACAATGACAGCTTGCAAGATAATGGGGAAAAAGTCTATATAATCCCACTCTGAAACACAAAGGTATGTGCAATTTATATATACATTACTGAATACATATTACATATCTCATTTAGTTGTCAAATTGCCATGCCAGTGTTTCCGCTGCAGGACTTGCATATTCAAAGAGCTAGGAAAAGATACCATTATGTACTTGTACAATTTTTGCTCTCATAGTACAAGGAACCAGCAATAGTATAATCATCTGTACTGGATTTGCATGACAAGGTTTCGTTAGCAGGGCGGCTACTAGAGTGACTTTTGCAAACTGCTAGAAGCTTCCCCCATGTCTGATAGAGATGGGGAAGAGTGTGAAGAGTCCTCCCCCTAAAGAGGAAGGAGCAGCAGAGACAACATGTGGTGAACTCACCACAACCCCTATTCCTCATTCCCCAGTGTTGCAGGCGGGGAGGAGTTAGAGAAAATCAGGAGTGAAGTTGGGCCTGGGAAGAAGGGAGGGGTGGGGGGAAGGTGTTCTAAGATTTGGTTTTATTCCTTGTTACCTCATTTTGATTTGATTAGTAATAAATTAATTTTCCCCCAGTTGAGTTTGTTTTTCTCTTTACAGTAGTTGGTGAGTGATCTCTCCCTGTCCTTATCTCAACCCATGAGCCTTTTGTTATATTTTCTCTCCCCAGTCAGTTGAGAAGGAGAGTGACAGAGTGGCTTTGGTGAGTACCTGACATCCATTCAGAGTAAACCCACCACATCTTGGACATAAGAACTAAAATCATAAGAGAAAAAGCACTCAAAAAGCAGCAAGCAAGAAAATAAAAATTAATGACTTATGAATCAAGACCATATCTTCATATCAATTAGGATGATAAATAATACAAGCAATTGTTAAATTATGCTATTTGTCTTCACAGTATATATAATCAAGAAAAGGAATCTTAAAGACACATAACAGACAAACAGTTATGGACTAATTTCAGCAAGATCTTAGGCTACCCTTACCAACTTACATGGGAAAAGATTGGAGGTTTGGTCATATTTACATGTAACAAGGTTTACATATAGCTATGATTGCTAAACAAAACAGAAAGTAATTTGCATCACGTAACAGATGATACCTTCTCCTAAATATTATCATCTTTATATGTATCTTCAAATAAAGGAAGTAGTTTATCTATTAACTGTTAAAGCATGAGTATTTACATAAAATTGGATGGAAGTTTATTTTCAAAATATCCAGAGCCCAGTGTCATGTGATTTTTCAGTCATATTTTAAAGGTTATCAATACCCTTACTTCATTCTATCAGATTTTTATCTACAGATTCCATATCTTGGGAATTACTAATGTATAAAGGAATTTCCACCTTAACCATGATTCAAAACAACTAGCGTGATTTGTTTAGCCTCAATTCTGATCACAATAGGTTTTGTACGTGTTTTGATTTGTTTGGTTTTGCTGGCTTATTTTCCTAAAAGAAAGACTTGCTCTTACTTGTGGTGTGCCTATTTTTCTAGCAAATAGTAAGTCTGAGAATAGGGAATGACTCTTTTAAACACAAACAGGTTGTAATGTCTGTATCAAAAACGTGAGAAGGTGCACTCCACAGGATCTACACTTGTGCCTGACTGCCCCAAGCGAGAGAACAATCACAGTGCATAGCAGCAACTTCTTTGTGCTCCTGGGTTCCCTTACAGAAGAAACAGGTATGCAAAGGCAGGAAGGGAGAGGAGAAGGATATAGAATCAGTTTTGTCTCTGTATGAATTCACAAGATGTTCATTGTATAATGTGTTATACAGAACATCCATCCAATGGTATAGAGTCAGTCAGTGAAATAGTGAAATTTGGAGGGGTGGGGGGAGGAGGGGAGAATAAATCTATAAAAGAATCACAGGGTACTTCTCATTTCCTGATCATGTAAATTGATCAGCCAGAATGTGGGCATTTCACAAAGAAAAAAGCATAATTAATTGAGGGAGAGTAATGGGGTTAAGGTCACTTTTGGGAAAGTCAGATGAAGTTCCTCTGAGGATGCAGTGGGAAAACAGTGGCAGCCACCATTGTATTTTACGTATATCACAAATGCTCAACGTTTCTAGTATAATGAAAAACTAGTTGCATGACAATAGATTTTTCAGAGGGACAGCAGTTATAGCTGCATGATTTTTATTTTATATATTACCTAACATTTTTTACTATAAGCAGAAAACATTTCATAATTACAATCTATTATGCATTGTAGGTACTTATGAACTTTACGGATAGATATACTTTCTTCTTTTACTATTCCGTGTCATTTTCTGTCTTTTAAAGCTCAGTTATTTACTAGTCAACCAGCAATAGGCTGCATTACCTAATGAATGAGCCCTGTGAGACCTTATATAATAACTGCATCTCCAATAAAGTAAGTTACTCTCTTCATTTGGTTTAGAAAATTAACTCTTCTGTAGAAGTCTATCCACACACAGTTTAATAGCACCATGGGACTTTTCATTCACATAAATGTACACAAAACTGGGGTTCAAATACATATATTTTTGGAAGGGAAAAAAAAATCATTGTACAGACTAACTGCAATACCACAGCATTGGTTCAAAAAATAATGTTTTCATTTATTTTTGCTCAAATACTCTCACCTGTAAGTTGTACATTTCTTGTCTTTATGGAATTGCTTTTAGAATTTAATTCAGGACAGTACTATTTCCACAACCCTTTAAAACACATATTAAAATTTACAGGCACCAGTCTATAGTATAATTTAAAAATTCTGGTAGAACAGTACTATTTGCTAAGTTTTAAATGTTTTTTCTATAACATTCAACTAGGTATTACCTTTACCTTGCTGGCATCTCCCATCATTCACTTTGGTTAAAAGCTATTTAGAATGTCCAGAAGCCTACCAAGTTAAACAGCTGGGGCATTAAGTCTAATTTCAGCCAAAAGCATAAATAGAAATATCTAAATTCTAAGATAAAGACAGAATTAAAAATAGTCTGTATACTGAGGTTTATCAGCATGCTTAGCAGTATTCAGAACCCACAGAAAAACAGTTTACCCTGTAAAAAATGTTGAGTCCTATTTTACCAGAGCAGGTAAGAATGCTTTTGTCTTTGAGTATATGCTTTGGGGCTGAAGTTAATTTTAAGTACCACTCATAATAAAAATACTGTCTGATTTGATGCCTGAACTAATGAGAAAATACAGTTTAAAACACAGAAAGCTCCCAAGATAACTCATATCTACTTTATTTGTTACCTTTAACAACATGGTCTGTCAAACATATTTTAGCTGATCAACTCTTACTATTTTCAAATTCTTTGTATAAAATGAAATCTTCTTTAAAGCTTAAAAAAAAAAAAAAAAGTAATTAAGAAATCATTAGTAGCTCCAGAAGAATATTCATTTAGTAGTATATTTGGTTGCATAAAAAAAAACTTAGCTGTAAAGCATTCTGTAATTTATTTAAACATACAAGTTAATGCAAAATTTTATCTCTTATTTGGATTACTGCTTTTGTCTATGAATTTTACAGATCATGAAGTTTTCCAAATTTTAACAAAAATAGTAAGAATGTGGATTCAATTCAACAAATATTCAAGATATTTCACTCTGTCTCATGTTCAAAGCCACTGCTGTTGGATGAACTTATTCATTTACCTTAGGGGATCATAGATTCCTATAGAGTACTGCCATCTCCTTTTTCATCGTTTCTTTGTTTTCCTTGCATTACTCATTTTGTGCCATTCCTCATGTATTTGATCAGATAGTGGCAAACTCCACTGACAATACACTATGAGCAGTATAAAAAAAATATGTATAAAATTTTCACCAAACTGGTGATAAAACTACGGTAGCATAACATGAATGAAAAAGTGTATCTGTTTCATTCCTTGGTTCTAATTGGCTTTTATTTAAAAACCCAGTCATAAATAAATATAACGAAGGTAATGCACTGGGGTATGGGGCAGGGAGGAGGAGAAAATTACGATTGTATGTCAACTCCATATGCAAATCCCCAAATATAGGCAAGTCATTTAAGAGATATCTCCAACTTACTTTGTACAGGGAGCAATAAAAGTACTTTAGAGAATGTAAGATATACAATACTCAAAGGCAATTAAAAGGACTGTTAATAGCCTTGAAGGCCAGAGACTACATAAAAAGTTTATCAGAGGCTCAGATCTGACTAGCTGGAAAATTTATATCACAATTGCCAAAGAGGTGAGCAAACCATAAAAATACAGCAAGAAATTCTATATAACTACAGGGCAGCTGGAACATATCAACACAGACTTTTCAACATACAAAGTTTCTAAAGAAGATCATAAAGAACATTTTTTTAGACTTAGTACTTGAATCCTCTGAAGTCAATGACGAAACTATCATTAAGGTGGTAAGTTTTGAATTTCGTTTTTTGATTTTATGTTACATACTGTTAATAGCATAATGGACATTACAGAAAGTAGTCATTCAAGTAAAAAAATAAAAGAAAGAAAGACGTAACCATTATAATATGTAGTTTATAAGCATTAAAATGAACACAGTATAAAGCATACATAAAAAGCTGTATTGTAATTTCTTTCCGTGCTACACTAAGGCATAAAAGGGGCTCCCTGCATTGTCCAAAAGCTAGTTTCCATACTCAACTTTTTATTCAGTACTTTAATTTCTGTCAAACTTGACCTTAAATACATTCTTCACTTTGACTTAAGAATAATTTAACATTAAATCAGAATTTTTCTGGATTCTGGGTTTGATGCTAATAACACTTTCATCCATTTTAGGTAATTGCACTGAATAAATAAAACATTTACCACTCCTTTATTGGTATGTGTTCAGTCACCAACATTTTAGCTTTTGGTGGTTTGTTGTTTGGGTTCCCTAATCTAAATATGAGTACGTATCTTTTAATTCAACTATTATTTTGCCCTGGGAGTATTACAGTGAATGAAGGAGAGCAAAGTAGCTAGAAGCCAGTAACCATGTACCAGTACTAGAGTACTGGTGCATATCAAAGAAATCAGATAAATGGGTAGTCCCATTTTTCCTCTTCTAAATCTCTCCTGCTTCTAGTAGTTACTACATTTCTGTGGAAATACTGCTAAATCCCAGTACCTTGTTAATTTCAGATTTGCTTGCAAAAAACAGCTGGCATTTTATCATTTGATGAAATTTCACTTAAACTTTTCAAAATCAGCAACAATGTTTGTCTTCCATCTATGCTGTGCTCAAGAGATTTCTGTTTAATGCATAAATTTATTCTCCTAAAACCAATCAGTATGGCCTTCCTCCTTCAGCCTTATTGCAGTAATACTTGAGTTGTTTCAGTATAATTTTGATGTGAAGAGAAGATGCATGTCAGAGGAGGCATGTTTTATCCTCCCATTATGTTCTTCTGAAGCTGCAGTATATATATAAACCTTTATATTCCTGTTTGCCTACTCAACCCTTTTTGCTCCTCAGCCACTAGAGCTTTGAATCAGCCACAGCTTTCATTTAAGGCTGATTTCCCTCTGTCAAGAATCTAGAGAATGTGCTGAAAGTCATGTTACTTTTGCTCTAATTAAAACACTTCACCTTGGAGGAATGGCATTTGGGCATAGTTGACTAATTCCTGGCAGCTTCTTCTGAATGTACTTGACTTTAGAAGGACTAAAGACGAATCAATGCATAATCTGAAGAAAGTTTCATGCAACTATCAACACTTTTATATCAAAGATTGAAACACATTTTCACTTTCTGGACTGCTACACCACATAGTTACACCTCAAAAAATAGAGTAGCTTTGCTAAAGAGAGAAAACATCTACCAATTTTAGCAGCTCTCCCTTAATTTAACTTTTAGCAACAGATCACTTAGCTGTTAGCTTTCTTTATAGAACTGTAGAAACTAGGCACTAGGAAGAAAGAATAAACGGAAAAATAATACCAAGGAATCTTATCTAAGTCTGTGATCCTTTACGTGGACAGTTACAATGACAACACACAGTATAGCCCTTAGACTGCCAGTTACTGCTTGGCCTGTCAAAAGGAAATAACCATGTGAATGGGTAGTCAACATATGCAGAAAGGTCTGAAATAGCTTTTAAGGTAGCATTAAGCCTAAAATACATTTATTAGCAGCTACATAAATTCTATAATTTCTGTGTGTGAATCCTCCTTAGTTTAGTGGATAGGGTTTTTTTCTCATTTTTAAAAAAGAATGGTTTTCTTCCAAAGGCTAAATAATATGATTTCCATTAGAAAAATGCAAGCATGCTGTTAATAATTATAAAGAGATTGAAGGCTGTAATTCATTCAATATTTACAAAATATTCTGAGTTTTGATAAAAATATCCAATATATTATTTTACTAATATAAGCAGCAGTCGGAAATTCATGACCCTGCTAATTTGACTAAGTCATTTCACTCTTATCTTTAGAAAATCTTTTAGAAAATAGAATTTTCAATACATTCAATAGAATAGCTTCAATTCCATCTGTCAATATGCTTTTGAAGATCATATAGATTGAAATTAACTATTTCAGAAGATTTCTGCTGGCACTATGGAAGTCAAGCAGACTTGTACATACACTGTTGACTCTTCTATTCTGAATAGTGCTGTCCTTTTTCTTCTTATGTGGTAAAAATATGCAGATAGAAGTCCAAACCCAAAACTATTGAAGCTATCATCCAGAATTTATCTCTTGACACATCCAGTTTATCTGTTGACAACTGTGAATTTATTTGCAGCTAGTACAACATGTGTAGAACCTTTTAAATCTGTTGAGGTTACTCCTACTGACAATATCAAGGCAGATAACGATTTCAACCTGCACCAGATCTGCAACTCTTCTATAATGGCAACCAATAAATCTTTCCCTGTAATGCTGTGAATGATTTCATGATGGTTATCTGCATCATACTCTGAATACATTGTCCTGGGTTCAGCAGCAGCAGTCAGTTTTTCTCCTTCTTAGTAGCTGGTGCAGCGCTGTGGTTTTGACTTTCGGCCTGGGAATAATACTGATAAAGCCGATGTTTTCAGTTGCTGGTCAGAATGTTTACCCTGACCAAGGACTTTGTGAGTCTCATGCTCTGCCAGGGAGGAGGAGAAGCCGGAAGGAAGCAGGCACAGGACACCTGACCCAAACTAGCCAAAGAGGTATTCCATACCACAGCACGTCATGCCCGGGGATGTAACTGGGAGCTGCCCGGAAGGGCACGTCCTCTTTTCTGTTGGGCTCTTTTTCCGGCGAGCGGTATCGTATTCTTTTCCCTTGTTATTTCTCTTATCATTATTATTATTGGTGGCAGCAGTAGTGATTTGTGTTATACCTGAGTTACTGGACTGTTTTTATCTCAATCCGTGGGAGTTACATTCTTTCGATTCTCCTCCCCATCCCTCTGGGGAGTGGGGGGGGAAGTAGACTGCATGGTTCTAATTTACGGCCTGGGCTTAAACCACGACAACATGTATGACTATACTGCATGGTTCTAATTTACGGCCTGGGCTTAAACCACGACAACATGTATGACTATACAACACCACCAAGGTTTTAATTATTTTTTTATTTTTTTAATTAATTTTAAAGTATCTTTATTTTTATTAAACTTAACAATTCTGCTGAGCTAAAAACCTAGTCAGAATGTAATACTCTTAGTTCTAGTTTGCTCTCGCTGAAGGCCACGGAACAGAGTAAAATAGAAAGTCTGTAGACAGTTACCAATTCCTATTAAAAAAACCCCAACCAAACAAACACATCTGATCTGTGCATTGATCCACCCACACAGGAGTAGTAACATGAATGGTAAAACTAAACACCTACACAGCACTGAAAAAAAAGGAGATATGGGAAATGATGAAACATTCTGAACTAGTCAACAGGAATTAGACAACATCAATTATGCAGCAGGAGACTACCAATTATCATTTATTGTAATATTTGTTCCTTGATATCAACTTTCATTTTTGCTGTGTCTTTCTATTGTCCGATGACAATATAGGGATGCTGGGGAGGGACTATTCATCAGGGACTGTAGTGGCAGGACAAGGAGCAATGGGTTAAAACTTAAACAGGGGAAGTTTAGATTGGCTATAAGGAAGAAATTCTTTACTGAGAGGGTGGTGAAGCACTGGAATGGGTTGCTCAGGGAAGTTATGAATGCTCCATCCCTGGCGGTGTTCAAGGCCAGGTTGGACAGAGCCTTGGGTGACACAGTTTAGTGGGAAGTGTCCCTGCCCATGGCAGGGGGTTTGGGACTAGATGATCTTAAGGTCCTTTCCAACCCTAACTATTCTATGATTCTATGACTCTATGACATTTTCTCAGAGAGTAATCATACTACTGCAATATACCTGTCCATACCATCAAAATTCTCATGTCTGTAACTTGTTACTCTGTGTTATGATAAATGGTATTATATGGTTCATTAATATTACTACACATGTCAAAATTATTCATCCCATATTCTTTATATTGGGTTTAACTCATGTACCTCACTTATCTAAGGGGTAGAGTTCTTATGTTTCACTGCTGTTTCAAAGAGCCCTCTCTACTTCTACACAGAGCTTTAGCTTCAGATGTCTTCAGACCATCTAAATAGCTTGCTCTCTTGCTCAGGGTTCCGGTCTCATGATTCCTCATCTTGCTCCATTCTACTTTGGTCAGTTACTGTCTTTGGCACAAGGCAGTCATATCATTCCAAGAGGAAACTAGAACAGACTAAAATGAAAACCAACACCACCCCCCCAAAAAAAAGCAACCCCCAAACTCCAGAACAAATACCAACCTCAATCAAAAACAAAAAATACAATTCCAGATTCATTGTAATAGGACAGAAACTTCATTTATTTATTCTGAGACTAATAAGAATTTCATGTAAAAATGTTCAGTATAAGTACTGAAGAAAAGCAGATGTAGCTTGATAAAGTATGACATAGCTTTCCATCTAAGACTAAGTATGCCTACTTTTTGCAGCTTGTAGAGAGATAGAATAAGTCTCAAATACCACAGCTACATACTTCCTGTAAATGGCTCTGCTACCTCAGAAAACCATCTTAGACTACCTGAATACATTCTGAATATTCTGAAACAGAAGGTACATTAAAATAACAATGCCATTCTTCCCATGCTTTTCCTTCAAGCGTCCCTGCTCACCATGAGAACTTGGGCCCCATTATTTGCTCTCAAATCTGCTATTTCTAAAAAATCCTATCTGCTATTTCTAAAAAATCCTATCATGCTTAGGAGAAATTATTACGTTGTTTTCACCTGATGGTTTTATCCTCTTTTCTTTGTGTTTATTGTTCACTCCTTTGTAGACAAAGAAAGCTTTACCACACTTTTATTTTTTTTTTTTGGATTTTGCTAGCTTTCTCCTTTTCCAGCTGTGACCTGCCCATCTCTCAGCTGTGCAAAAAACCCAGACTGGCAATCTGTTAACCTCTGAAAGAGTTTGAAGTACATCTTGGGGTACTACAATTCTGTATTATTCATCTGGAGCATTCTAAATTAAGTGGGTTTTGATCTCATGGATAACAAAGGAACTATGGGGTTATTCCAGCTAGTCTTAGTTCAATGCAAAAGAAATAATGGATTCAGCTGGATCTGGACATTGAAAATACCACCAACTTACAACTCTTCTGATCTTACAATAACCTGATTTAGTCAGAGCTTGTCATTCTATCCCATTTTTCAAAGGTGCGATAAGCAGGTGAAACTACTTCCTCCCAAAATTACAAAAGTATAGCAGTTTTAAAAGGAGGGGAGAAAAGAGAAGACAGAAGACAAATAGCATATGCTTAAGTACTGGTTTTATGGGTGAACTTAGTTTTATTTATGTCAGTTACTCTAGTTCAAGAAGTTGGACTATGTCTACAAATCAGCTTGAGATGTCAATTTTTGAGATACTGCCAACACAGAAGAGAAAATAAGATGAGTAAAGTGTCAGCTGAACTATCTGAAGAGAAGAGCATGCTGCTGCAGTTAAAAATGTGATGAGAAGAATCCAAGAAATTAAAGTTTGTGATGTGTTATATGTGCTAGCCTCATTAGATGATGATTACAATTAATGCATATGCCCCAAGAGAACAAAAAACCCACAATTTTAAAATCTGGACATTTCTTATTTGAGTTTTATTTCTGGAATGTTTTGGTTGAGATCCTGGTACCTGATAAGTAAAAAGTGTGAGCAACCTGAAATATCAGGAAAGTAAATGAGAGATGTAATGCATTAGCTCCACAACCACATAAATCGCAGTTGGGCTACAAGCCCGAGTTGTGCATCATGAAAAGGTCCCAACAATAGTTTTGCCACTGAGTCATTAATAGGTTCTGATTTATCCAATTTTTTCCACATTTAACACAAGGACGATAATGATTTTTTTTTTATCTTGAAGTGGAAAAAAAGGCATTACAATCTTTGTTGTGGTTAGAAAATAAGTTCATAAATATGCTAAAACCAAGATAAAATCATTGTGTATTTATTGCAGGCTTTAAAGAGTGTGCAGTAAATATGGTAAAGGCCAACACTTGAAGAATTATGAGGTTAAAAATAATAAACAGCTGCTACATTTCCCAGGCACCATTCATCCAAAGTAATGAATAAGATATGGAGCCTACGGGAAATACTCAGTGACTGTGTAATTAAAGACCATATGATAATGAAGGTGTGCAGAGGCTGCTTTATGCTTTCACAGATAACATTGACTCTGACGCTTCCTAATTTTTAAAAAATTGACTTTGCAAAAAGACTGTCCTCCAAAACCTTCCACCACAAAGTTCTTGAATTCAATCCACTCCGTAATTAGCTTAAGTAAAAGGAAAAAACACATGTTATTTAGATAAATGTTTCACCTCCATCACACCATGTTTCATTAGTAGGTATTGAAAACTAAATGTTTCAGCATTGCCTGAACCATAGATCTAATGTTAAACAGCTTCTGGAGAAATCCTATTTTCAGCAGAGTGCAAAAGGACCACTGGGACCCGTGTAAATGCTCCTCTCAAATGCCATCCACCCATGTGCCAAAATACAAGTCTTGGGAGACTAAAAAGGTTTCTGATTCATGCTTTCCTTTTTAAATAAACAGCTCTGTCATTTAAACTGTTACTCAGTATATGAATTATCTCTTCAGTAAAATGAAGAGGTCAGTTCAAATATCTCAAAGCTATAATTATGGACTTATCAAGAATTTAAAATATTAATTAAATTTGAGCTAAATTTTCTAGACAAAATTATTAAAAAATAAGGTATTTATTTTAGAATCATCTAAATTTTAACAGAATGAGCACACAGCCAATCCCATTTACATTTAAATGTAGATGTTTTCACTATGACAGTTAATGAAGAAATTGTCTTGCTTTGAAAACGTTATTCAATTAGGGATGTGTATGCTTATGTTAGCATAACATAAATTAGTTATGTAATAAGAACTGAAAGGGAATGACATTCAGTTAAAATCTATCTTTTGGGGTTTTATTATGGTCCAGACTTTAGCTGATATTTTTATCAAAACTAAGTATTAAAGATTTTAAAGATCTGAGACAATGCTAAGAAGTTATCAGGTAAGTTCCACTTAGAATTCATAGTCAGAATTTTATTATGTGGGCAGGCTATTTAGCAATTGAGACATTACTCCTTTTATAGGTTTATGGGGAAAAAAGTAGATATCAAAACTACTGCCAGAATATATATTGCAATTTCAGCTTGTGCTGTTGAGATTTTTTAACTGAATGTGATATTTATTGATGTGCATGATGTGATATTTGCAGTTTCTTCAATCGTGTATAAGAATTTTTTTGACAATAGACTACAATCTCCCTTCATGATGTACCTTTTGAATGTAGCCTGATTAAAAATAAAGTAATTGTTGCTTTTCAGTGATAGGCAGAATAGAATTAAATTACTCATTCTATTCAAAGCACCCTAATTTTGATAAAAAGGCAGACAGGCAAGACTATTACCATCCTTAATACCAATCAAAGAGCCACCACATTCTTTAATTTTTCTCTTGTTTTCATGGAAGCCAATAGATTAATTGATATCTTTTTAAGAAGGACATTTGAGGTACTTCAGAAATTATGAAGTCTGGAAATCTTCGTTTTCTAGAAGAACTGCATATTCATGGATCACGCATTTTTCAAAACAAAAACTAAATCAAAATCATATGCCTCATTTCTGAAAGAGGTGATACCATATAACAGAAAAATCAGTTGGAACTAGAACAATTATCATTAAAAAAAAAAAAACAAACAAACCCAAGACATAATTAGCTCTACATCATTCCTGCAATTTCAAGGTCAGACTGTTAACATTTACCACACTCATGGCGAACAAAATAAAAGAAGAGAAATGCCTCAGTGACAAAGTAGGGAAAAGCATATAAAAAATGAATTCCAACAAATAAGGGTTCTTCATAGAATCATAGAATCATAGAATATTTAGGGTTGGAAGGACCTTAAGATCATCTAGTTCCAACCCCCCTGCCATGGGGAGGGACACCCCACACTAAACCATGTCACCCAAGGCCTCATCCAACCTGGCCTTGAACACCGCCAGGGATGGAGCATTCACCACTTCCTTGGGCAACCCATTCCAGTGCCTCACCACCCTCTCAGTAAAGAATTTCTTCCTTATATCCAATCTAAACTTCCCCTGTTTAAGTTTGAACCCATTACCCCTTGTCCTGTCACTACAGTCCCTGATGAAGAGTACCTCCTCAGCATTGCTATAGCCCCCGTTCAGATACTGGAAGGCTGCGATGAGGTCTCCATGCAGCCTTCTCTTCTCCAGGCTAAACAGCCCCAACTTTCTCAGCCTATCTTTATACGGGAGGTGCTCCAGTCCCCTGATCATCCTCGTGGCCCTCCTCTGGACTTGTTCCAACAGTTCCATGTCCTTTTTATGTTGAGGACACCAGAACTGCACACAATACTCCAAGTGAGGTCTTCTGAGAGCAGAGTAGAGAGGCAGGATCACCTCCTTCAACCTGCTGGTCATGCTCCTTTGGATGCAGCCCAGGATACGGTTGGCTTTGTTCAATTTTTCATCGACCAACACCCCCAAGTCCTTCTCCACAGAGCTGCTCTGAATCTCTTCTCTGCCCAACCTGTAGCTGTGCCTGGGATTGCTCCGACCCAGGTGTAGGACCTTGCACTTGGCATGGTTAAACTTCATCAGGTTGGCATCAGCCCACCTCACAAGCGTGTTGAGGTCCCTCTGGATGGCATCCCTTCCCTCCGGCGTATCAACCGAACCACACAGTTTGGTGTCATTGGCAAACTTGCTGAGGGCGCACTCAATCCCACTGTCCATGGCACCGACAAAGATGTTGAACAAGACCGGTCCCAACACCGATCCCTGAGGGACACCACTCGTTACCGGTCTCCACCTGGGCATCGAGCCATTGACCACAACTCTTTGTGTGCGGCCATCCAGCCAGTTCTTTATCCACAAAGTGGACGTCCATCAAATTGATGTCGCTCCAATTTAGAGACAAGGATGTCATGTGGGACAGTGTCAAACGCTTTGCACAAGCCCAGGTAGATGACGTCAACTGCTATGCCCCTGTCCATCAGTTCCGTAGTCCCATCATAGAAGGCCACCAAATTGGTCAGGCAGGATTTCCCCTTACTGAAGCCATGCTGGCTGTCACCAACCACCTCCTTGTTTTTCATGTGCCTTAGCATGCCTTCCAGGAGAATCTGCTCCAAGATTTTGCCAGGCACAGAGGTGAGACTGACTGGTCTGTGGTTCCCCAGGTCATCCATTTTCCAGTTCTTTAAAATGGGGGTTCTATTTCCCTTTTTCCAGTTGTCAGGAACTTCACCTGACTGCCATTTCATCTTCCAAACAAAACTACAATCCTCATGACCACCAAGAAAGATATTTATATTCAGGTAAGTTACACTCCCTTGCATTCATTGGAACTCTTTCAAATCCATTTACAGTTTCTAATGGATGCAAACACATGCACAGCAACAGCCTAAACCAAAATAACAGATTTAAAACCAGCCAGAAAATATGCAAGTGCTAAATATGAGTACTGCACTTATGTTATGCTTTATAATATTCTATTATAATGAGTTTTATTTAGTGACAGCTCCCTACAGTTTCTAGGTTCACACGTTAAACTGAGATTCCTAATTCTCACTGAATTTAATTCACTGATTGAAGAGGCTGAATGTAAATTATACTCACTATGGGTTAAGCAACTAAGAATATACCATGTATATGTTCACTGTCATCTAAAGGAAGCCTGAAAATGAACTAAAGGCATATAAAATATAAGAATTATGGAAGGAAAGACATAGTATTATCATAAGCTGGTCCCCAATGTCACAAATTTTGCTGAGACACAATTCCACTCCCTACATGAAGACAAGAAAAAAGAAACATACCTAACAAGATTTGTATTTTAATGAAGTTGGGACAAAAAAAAAGTCCTTTTTTCAAAGTAACCACTGTAGATGATAGAGAGGACTCAAAGGTGGGAATCTTTGACTTCAACAGCTAGAAACTGTTTTGTCTATCTGAAAATTGGTAAGTACTAGAGTAAAGTAAAAGTCAGATAAATTCTTACAGATGCCGATTACTGAAAAAACATTCAATACACCTTGCTGACAAAAATATATTCCTACACACTTATTTAAATCTATAAATACGAGTGTTAAATGAAAACTCCTGGTGAGATGGTTTGTATTGGGGTCACTGGAAATAAGAGGGTTAGAGTCACTGAGGAAACTTATAGAATGATGATTCTTTTGATCAGGTTAGCTGTGGCTTGCTAACAACAGACAAAAGGAATTAGCTAGCTTTGTGCTGGCTTTCCATAGACTTCCTGCACACAGTTTCACACTAACAGAATGCAATTCTTTGCACCTTTTCAGCTTTTTTAGCCTTATTAGAATAATATTTTAAGTGTAAATATTTACTCCAGAACTTACCTAATAGAATGTTGTGCTTTATCACACATATCTATCAAAACAGATTTCAGATAAATGAACAGAGGCCATGCGCAGGAAGAAGATCCTGTCTTGGCATAGGAGGTAATAAATAGGCACCATTTAAAGAGCAGAGAGAACAAAATTCTGAAAAATTTAGAAAACATCACAAATTTAGTGATTTAATTATGATTCACATGTCCAAATGGGTGCCCTAAATATAACATCATTAAGTGCAAAAGCCACTTAAAAGAAATAAAAAGCTGGTAGAAACCATGGTAAAAAAAAACCTCCAGGCAGCAATTAGCTGAGCAGTAAGACCATGTAAAAGCCTATTAATTTTATAACCCTTAATATCTTGTTGAAGAGATCAAAACTAGCAAATGTCCAATCTCTACTGTACATCTTAATGGGATTATTTCCAACCTACAATAGCATTTTAGATAAGAGGGAAAAAAAAATAAAGAAAAAAAGGAATATACTTATATAAACAAAAATCCAAACCAACACAAAACAAAACTAAAACCCCACAGTTTTAAACAGTCTTAAAAACAAGGCACTGGAGAGTGGGGAAAGAAAAGCAAGCAATTTGAAAAAGACACTGGCAATCTCTTTTAAACTACCTACTGGGTTATTATGAGCATATCACCAATAGGTGTGGAGTCAAAATTGTTGAAAGTGAATAAAATTTGACCCACCATCTGTTTTTCTCAAAACCAGACAATTAGCAATTTAACATTTTAACACTAGATGAAGTGATTTAGTTTCAACAAAGTTGTAGAAAAGGTGCCTTGAAGCTTTTGGATTATTCTTATTTCTTGGTGGTTGTATTTTAGAAGGTTGGTTTGTTGGTGGTTTTTTTGGTTTTGGGGTTTTTTTAGACAAAACTGTGCCCAGCGCTCAAATTCTTCCATGTGCAACTTTTTAAATGCAGAGCTAAAGTAGGATACAAGGCACTATGTCACTATGCCAAGTGTTATTCATTACACTGTGTCCATCTTTCATTTTATGAAGCCTGAGGCTGGACTGTCAGATTTTAGGTGCCCTTTAAGTTGATATAAAAAGTTAACAGTAGAGATGGATATGTTAACAGAATACATAATAATTCCCTACAGTCTAAGTATAAGACATTTTCCCAGTTTTAGCTACAGTAACACAAAGTACATTTTCAGGATTATTTTTTATTTCATTTCTCTGTTTCTTCCTATATATTTACATAGTAAAGCATATGGGGATTTGGAGTGTGGGAGAAAAATAAGCAAACTGAAGTGAAAATAATATTAGCACAGGAAGGTTTAACAGACAGCAGTTGCAATACAGTACCTTTAGACATCAATAGCTCAATTGCTTTTATCACTGTATATGAAGGTATTTTAGAACTTAAATATGATCTACAGATATAATGTAGAAAGTAACCATAACACTTATATACAGATCTTTTCATATTTTTTATAATTAAGCTTATTATAAGATTTATTATTGCAGCTACATGTATAACCTACAGCTATTACGTTCATATCTGTTTTAAGTAACTGCAAGATAACTGTCTAAAAAACATAAATAGTGGTAGGCAATAAATAATAAATTGGTGATAGCCACTAGGACTTAGCAACAATGTAAACTATGCACTCCATTTTTGCCACTAACAATGAATGCCATCACTTTCCACTTTTCCCCTCAATTCAGCCAAAGTTTTAATTGGCCAATGGGTTCTGCTGAAGTGCAAGTTACTCATATCACTTTTTTTGGCTAAGTCTGGCACAGCACTCATCATCCTAGTTTCTTCAGATCACCTCTCTGAAATGCCTCCTCAGGGAGGAAGGATTTTAAACCCCACTTTTTGGAACTGAAGAAGATTTTAGGGATCCGGTGTTCAAAATCTCAAAGTTCCTACAGTTCAGTTTGTATCCCTGACTTTTTCTGAGAATTGAATTTGGTCTTAAATAATGTCACCAATAGATCTTAGTAATTTCCACTATTATTAAATGCCTGCTAAAGTTCATCTTTCTAGTGTTTGACTTGTGAACTAATATGTTTAATGTCATCAATTAATTCCATCAGGTTAACATCTGTATTTGCTCAGTAATTTCTATTAATACTCAGAGAAAGTTGTCATAATCTCTCTTTGATTATAATTTAATAAAGTTACTGGTTATGGTTCCTACTTAGTAAATTTCATTTTCTTCTCAAATTGGTCTCTGTAACAATCCAAACAGTTCAAGTGAAAATACTTGACTAACAAAAGCAATAATCAAGATTACTTAGTTTGCAGGCTCACATCTCTGTATTTTTGCAAGTCATTTAAAATGCAGACTAAATTGATATCCTACCCTGTGATTTCACAAGAAGATATTTTTCCAATTTTTGTTAGTCGTTAAACAAACAAAACAAAAAAAACTACTATCAAATGGCTCTCCAGTTCCACTTAAAAAGAAAAAAAAACAAGCAACCTATAATTTGCAGAAATTAAAACAATTCCCTTAATTGCCTTTCTGTCACATTGAAGTTCCTTGAAACAATTCAGAATTCCCAAGACAGAGTAATCTCAAATGCTCTAAATCCGAGGAGTCTACTATAAATAGATAAGAATAGTTTCTCCAGACACTGTTTAGCTGAGAAGTCAGCTGTGGCCTTCTTTCATTAGCTGTCTCCATCACCTCTCAATCAGCATTAGTAAATCATTCACCACAGAATCAGCAAATTCATACAGTTGTACCTTTATGATGCAGTTGTACGTTCATGTACATGTATGTTCATGTTCCAGTTACTGGCTCCCAAGCACTCATTCTATCTACACTCTAGGCAAAATGATATGTTGTTCAATCTGGCAAATAAGTGAAGTGATACATTTAATTGAAAATGTATTCAGCTGGAATGTCTCTTTTCTTCTTTCTTTTTTTTTTTTTTTTTTTTTTTTAATAGTGAAGGTGTTCCAACCTGAGGGAATCTAGTTTCTTATTCCAAGGCAAGTGAAAAAATTCAGTACTGTAGATTTTACAAAGCACAAAGGAAAAGGTATTTTCCTGGCATTTCTCAGTGTATCAAGACTAAATCACAGAAAATCATCTCCAAGGGATGCTGGATTGATATAAAATGTTTTATTGCCAGTCATACGAAGTTAGAATCCAAAGAGATTTAAAATAATTTACAGGGGAACAAAGTAAACAAAAGAATAAATGTGAAAATTACCAGCTAAAAAAATTTTTTTCCTGCTTAAAAAAAGAAAATCCATCTTAAAACCCCCTACATTTGTTTCCCAGATTATTTTCAGAATGATATAATTTATAAATGTTGACAATTCTATAGAAACATTTGATATTTTGTGAAACTTTGAGACAAAGTAAAAGAAGGAATTTTTCACAGAAAGCATAGGGCAAGAGTTATTTACTCTCACATTATTTCCACACACACACACACATTTAAAAACAATAAAGATGTGTCTTAATCATTCAAGCTGGAAAGGGCCTCTAGAAACTATCTGGCCCAATCTCCCTTCTCAAACAGGTTGGCCAGAACCATGTGCAGCCAAGTTTTGAGTGATCTTCAAGGATAGGTATTCTGCAACCTCTCTGGGCAACCTGTTCCAGTGTTTGACCATCCTTGCAGTAACAGAGTACTTTCTTGTATCCAGATGAAATTTCATATGTTTTAATCTATGACAATTGCTTTTTCTTGTGTCAGTCTATTAAGTTCAGTTTCTAAATTCAAAAGTCTAGAAGCTTGCACCTGAACTTTAGAGATTAAAAAAAAAAAAAGTTCTGAACATTCATTGTCTCTTTAGAGTCAATGGGACCAACGATTGCACCAAAAGCATTAAATTCCACAGCATATTTTCTAGAAAATAATTAAGTTTACCTAGTCATACCAAGTATTAGAAAGGGTGTGGTTAGTAGGTCAAGAGAGGTTCTCCTCCCCCTCTACTCTGCCTTGGTGAGACCGCATCTGGAATATTGTGTCCAGTTCTGGGCCCCTCAGTTCAAGAAGGACAGGGAATTGCTTGAAAGAGTCCAGCGCAGAGCCACAAAGATGATTAAGGGAGTGGAACATCTCCCTTATGAGGACAGGCTGAGGGAGCTGGGTCTCTTTAGCTTGGAGAAGAGGAGACTGAGGGGTTACCTCATCACTGTTTACAAATATGTAAAGGGTGAGTGTCAGGATGATGGAGCTAAGTTTTTCTCAGTGATGTCCAGTGATAGGACAAGGGGTAATGGTTGTAAACTGGAGCATAAGAGGTTCCATGTGAACATTAGGAAAAACTTCTTTACTGTGAGAGTGACAGAGCACTGGAACAGGTTGCCCAGGGGGGTTGTGGAGTCTCCTGCGTTGGAGATATTCAAGGCCCGGCTGGACAAGTTCCTGTGTGATGTACTGTAGGTTACCCTGCTCTTGCAGGGGGGTTGGACTAGATGATCTTTTGAGGTCCTTTCCAACCCTTGGGATTCTGTGATTCTGTGATATGACTTTACCTAGTCATATCAAGTTGCAACTCTCTAGGGTTTTTCTGTTATGCACTTTTTCAGGTATTCAATTAGATTTCACAAATGTTCCTGAAGCTACAAGGAATTTGAGATCATCTACTCTCACCTTGTGTTAAGAGAGAAGGAAAAGCGGAAGTGAGAGAGGGGGAGAGCAGAGAACAGTGCCCCTGGCAAGCAGATCTTTTCATGTAAATGGAAGGAAACTTCTACAACCGGATAATCTATTAATTGCAAATAAAAAGATATGACCAGATATGAAAATACTGAACATGAAATAAAACAAACTTGGCAGGTAGCTTCTCTAAGCTGCTGCTTAGAGAAAACAAAGACTCCGTTGAACACCTCAGCACCATCTTGGAGCACTGCCAATCCATGCATGGTTTCTGATAAAATTAAATCTTTCAGTGTTTTGCACATGCTGCAAGTGGTTAAATGGGCAAAACAAAAGAAAGCTAAAGCCAAAGACACATGCCATTGTCTACCCATCCATACACAATATAAAAAAGAAACTATAATATACCTCAGAGTAAATATTCCTTTTAATTAACAGCAACTGACCAGATGACACTTACATGCAGTAAGTGCCTTGACTGCTTAAGAGCTGTAAATTAATCAGTTTGGAATCTCTTCTTCATTCCGAGAATACATTAAAAAAAAAAAAAAAAAAAAAAAAAAAAAAAAACAAACTTGGACTTAGAATTCAAGGAATGACAACGATCTTTTGATGTGACAACACAGAGACAAAGTCAGCCTCTCATGATATTAGAGACCGGGTTTCTCTCTCATATGGTGCTATGTTTTGGATTTGTGTTGAAAACAGTGTTGATAACACACTGATGTCTTACCTACTGCTGAACAATGCTTACACAGTATCAAGGCCTTTGCTTCTGATCCCACCAATGAGTAGGTTGGGGTGCACAAGAAGCTGGGAGAGAACACAGCCAGGGCAAAGGTGACCCCAGCTGACCACAGGGATGTTCCATAACATATGACATCAGGCTCAGCAGATAAAGCTGGGGGAAGAATGAGGAAGATGGGGACTTTCAGAACTATGGAGTTCATCTTGCCAAGTAACCATTACAAATGATGGAGCCCTGCTTTCCTGGAAATAACTCAACATCTGCCTGCCAATGGGAAGTAGTGAATGAATTCCTTATTTTCCTTTGTTTGCATGTGCAACTGCTTTACTTATTAAAATATCTCTAGTTCAGTCCATAAGTTTTCTCACTTCTACCCTTTGATTCTCTCCCTGATCCTGCTGTGGGGGCTGTGAGCCAGAAGCTGTGTGAGGCTTTGCTGTGGGTTGGGGTTACCCACAACAGCTGGGTAACTCTAAAGCTTTATAGCTCATAGGCATTTTCTCTGGAAATATGTTACAGAAAATGCCAACAGCAAACTGAAATAACAAGTGATCAATAAATTTAAGATACAATCTACTCTAATACAATATAATTAATTGATGTTTCTTAGAACATGAAATTACATGGTGAAAAGGCACTGCTGATGTGGTTGTTTTCTCACATAGCAGCACTTACAGAAATTAATTATTGACTTGAGTGAAAAAGGTAAAAAAACCCCCAAAACATTCCCATGGCATAATGCTCAGCATTATGGAAGACTCAGAAGTTCAAAAGTGCAAAACCTCAACTGATTATTCTGAGTATTTTAGATGGAAACAGTGAAAATCCTTCTACACACATATATTTTAAATTTAAGTTCTGACTGTATATTAAACACAGTGTCTACCTACTTGTAGTTATCTTACATAATGAAACATAGAATCATAGAATCAACTAGGTTGGAAAAGACCTTTAAGATTATCAAGTCCAACCACTACCCCAGGACTGCCAAGTCCACCATTAAACCAGATCACTGAAGGCCTCATCTACAGGGGTTTTGAACACTCCTAGGGACAGCGATTCCACCTCTTCCCTGGGCAGCCTGTTCCAATGCCTGAGCACCCTCTCTGTGAATAAATTTTTCCTAATATCCAATTAAAGCTCCACTGGTGCAGATTGAGGCTGTTACCTCTTGTTCTATCACTTGTTACTTGGGAGAAGAGACCAATATCAGAGCAGAGAAAATCCTCCACTCTTCTTTATTAGATAATACTATCACAAATGGTTTCATTGCTAAATTCTTTTCATTAAATATTGTAACGCAGAAAGGATGATTTACAGTTTTATTGCACAAAATTAAAAAGTAGTGGGAGTCACCTTCAAACAACAATTTGTCTGACCAGAACTCTACTGACATGAGAGTTAGAGAAAAAGAAATCAGACATTATGTGTCATGGAAATAATTACCTTAATTTTAAACAAATAAAACCATTAAGTAGAAAAAATATTATTAAATTAAGTCTTGCTGTCAATAAATATCCTCATTTTATAAATCAACTTAGATAGCATAATATTAAACAATAGGAAGATGCAGAGAAATTAGAATTAAAATCAATAATCAAAAAGAAGCAGTAATCACATCTAGATAACTATTTTGGGGAAATAGGTGAAATTAAGATAAACTACACAATTTCATTTTCTAAGAACATGCTTTTAGACTGAAGACATACTTTCATCAACCTTGTGAAGTTAACAGAAGCGTGAAAATTTCTTGATAACAAAAAAGTTCTCCTTCTAGAGATTATTTTAAAAGACAGCTAAAAAACCCACACCCATATGCATTCTGATGTAACAGCTTTTTGAGGCACAGTTTACTGTTAGTTCTCATATGACCTTAGACCAATACATTTGTATTGAAAGATTGCAGGGTTACAAGCAATACTGCCAATAATCTTTGAAAAGCTAAATTCCAGCAGCTGCATACAATTTTACACTTTTTTTATCCTCCTACTAGATGAAATTTTTAAGACCTTCATTATAATGTAACCTGCACAGCCTCTTAAGTACTCAGAAATACCATTTAAGGAGCCACAAAAGATCAAATTTGATGCAACATCAATCTATATTTCTCTCTATAAAAATATATGAACTAGGTAAATTGTTTTGAACATTTATAATTTACAAATTACATACTAACATTTTACTTTTTCTTGGATTACAAGTATGTAGATGGGTGTTTAAATACACATATACATGGTCAAACTGTTGCATGCAATCTTGACTAAGAGTAGACAATGGGTGGGTAGAACAGCACAAGTATTTCTATTTAAAATCAGATGTAAAACAAACAAACAAACAAAAAGTATCCTGAGACAGGAAATTTCTTATCTCAGTAGTAAAATTAACATAAACTTTTCTAATAATGAAGATGAATTATCGAAGACTGAGATGCCAAAAGACCTCCTGGATGAAATTTGTAATTAAAAGGAAAAAGAAAAAAAGAAGAACAAAAAAAATCCACAAAGAATTCCCCCCTCGCACCCCAAAACACAAAATCTATCCTTAGGCATCAAAGTTTTGAAAGAACTTAGTTTCCAGCAACAACACATGATCATTTGTAAACTGCCCCTGACAAATAAAACACTTACCAACAAATAATAATTAAAAAAAACTCCATCAAAGAGGACAGAAATCTCTGATCTGCATCGCCATTTCTGTTGGTTGCTGAAAGCAATAGCAGTAAGTTTTTGGACCTATAGTCACAGGAATAGAGCTTGGATTGGGGTCTCCTTAGGCATACAATTTGAAGTGTGGGTAAAAAAGTTTAAGGAATGTCTGACTTCTTTAAGGTGATCTTACTACCAGAGAACAGAGGGGCAAACACAATGTCTGTTTACAGAAAGAGTTTCAAGGGGCATCTGAAAAATAGAGATTTGTAAATCTGAGATGTAACAAAACTGCTGAAATTATAATAAAAAACAGATTAATCTGAGACATGCATAAAAATTACATCCACAGAGCAGTATGGCTTTTCTAAAGGAAAGTCTTGCATTAAAGCACAAATAGACGATGGGCAGTATCTTCAAGAGAGATCTGAAATAGGAATGAGCTTGAATGACAAAACTTGTCAATAACACACTTTCAGCAGAACTGGCATCAGGTTCACAGAAAGTTGTGCTGTATTTGTAAACTACTAGTTAGTGATCTTTATTTTCTTTTTTTTTATAAATACAAAGCATTTTTGTATTTGAGAATTTGAACTACCCATGACACTCAAAAGGTTTAAAGCCATTTATATTGATTTAGCACAGGGATTTTTGCTGTTAATATAAATCTCTTCTTTCTACATAATTAAGTTAGGATAAACAAGGAATAGAATTGAGGGGATCAGAATGCAATTAAAATAAATCATTGGCATGATCCTGTTCAGTTACTTCACCACAAAATACACACAAAGCAAACACAGAGGAAAATGTGTACAAAGGCAATACAGCTCATCAGAACAATGAAAATACCTCAAGAGAATATAAACTGAAACACATAAGATCAAAAAGTTCAAAAAGGAAACATGTCAGAGATTTAATTCCTGATTTTGATGTGCATAAAGTACAAAAGCTTCACTTTTCCCTTCCTCGCAAAAAGAAAGATTAGGTAGAATTTAACAAAAAAAAAAATCTGTTTTATAAAACCCAAAATTATGCAATGAAACTGCCCATGATCTCACTGATTCCAGTATTTTTTTTAATTAGTCTATTATATGAACAAGAATTAAAACCATACTTTTCTTCATAGAATAGGCATGAAGATATATGTTTCATAGATAAACTACTCTCACAACCTGTTGAGATGAAACCTTCCTGATCTTACAGGACTAACACCAGATTAATCAACCTAATTCAGATCATCTACGGTTCTGTCACCAACAGAAAAGCAAATGCTGTTGAGCAGTTAGTCATTAAAAAACAGCTCCCTGCCATCTGTGACAAGCCTCAGATACGTCTGAAACTCAGTGCCTACTGCTAGGAAAATAGAATGAAATGCAGCTCACAAACTCCAGAAGGCTACCCCAGGCTGCAATAGTACCCCAAGCACTCAGGAACACAAGTCACACTGGTTGAAGCAAGATGAAAGTTATGCTTAAAGCAAAAAGAAATGTTATGAAATACTGGGTGTCACAGTGTGAATCCCGCATCCTAAAATTAGATCATTGATGAAGAAAACTGAATAAGCAAATCTACTTTGCTTCAAATGCACTGTTTACCTAAACTCCTATCTCGCTTGGCATCTCAGACAAACCTCTACCAAAACTTACATTCCAGTAAAACTAACCTTCTTCAACTTTATTTTCTGATAGTATTAGAGTATGTCTGATATATTATTAACAAAATATATTATTAACAAAAACACAGATTCTGTCCTGATAGTATGCAGGGCTATCAGGAGAACCTACTGATCTAAGAGGTGTTATTAGTGTGCAGCCAGTTATCTGGAAAAAAAATAAAGACACACCAAAAGGAAAAAAAATTCCCTCAGATCTGGCTACTGCTTAGAAACTGAACACATGATATTGAGACCCATCAGAACTAGGCTGCTCTGTGGATAGTTTTCTTTGTTTCAGACAACTCAAATCTGACCTAAACAGATGTTTTGGGTGCCCATATTATAGTAAAACAGGATGGTTTTGTACTGTGTGTTTACAATACTGACTTCATTGCTTAAATTAACTTTTCCTGTGAATATACACCATGATTATTTACTTTATTCTTTAATCCCACAAATCCTGTGAGAAAAAGTTTACTTTGAAAAAATTTATAAGGCATATTTTTTATTTAATTTATTCTTTCACATATGTCCAAAGTTACAAAAGGAAGCTACTGCACATGAAAGCTACTGCAATTAGAGTTCTCATGTATAATTTTCCAAGAAATATTCCATTACTAGTTTCTCAGATTTTGCAAAATGAAATAGTCACAATTCTTCAAAATCTTATGTTCTTACAAAAACAGTTTTCTAGGTTTTGAAGGCTATGCCACAGTTCTATCAGTTTGTCTTGTATTCTATGCAGCTGGTTTGTTTGGTTTTTTTCCTTAATTATAGATGAAAATTATTCATCTACAGTGTTTAAAATTTTTTTGGAGATTGTTTCTATACTGTTTCTTTGATAGTTTCTTCTTTCCTCTTCACCACAGCTGTGGGAATAGAAGTACTACTGTGACAATATAGTACTATTTCCTGAAATACTGAGTGATTTAAAGTATCACGCAACTTGTCATCAGTAATAATTATTAATTTGTAATTTGGAAATAATCCACTTCAAAATGCAGATTGTTAAATATTGCATATTTTCACATTAGAAAAAATCTACACATACATTTGAAGCATGAAAAGAAAACAGCTTACACATTGTTGAGATTACATGTAAAATATATCTCTAATGAGGCACTGCTTGTATTTCTGTCCTGCTCTTTCCTGTTATTTATTCTTCTACTTTCCAGAGTAGTTTTATTTTCCGAGATAATGGAAAAGGAATTTTAAAACAACAACAACTGATTTACTTAAAATACTCTCTCTAATGTTTATATCTTTATTTCATATTTAAGTAATTATAATGTGACCTAGCTATTAAAACCATAAAACAACATCATATGCACCATATCAATCTAGAAGAAGACAAAGAGTTTTATTATTTCACAAAGTCTTACTAGATTCTGTCAAATGGCAGATACATAAAGGGGAATAAAATTTTAGTTCCTGTAAGAACAAACAACCTAAACTTAAAAGAATTCTTCAGCTGAAAACATACTAATGCAGAGGTATTAAAAATTCATTTGTCTATTTCTGTCATTACAGATGATATGGCATATGCAATTCTAACACAGTCAGAAAGGATGTGACCTTCCATCTCACACCTTGAGCAAGTATACCATTTCAGAGAACAATGGTAAAGGGCATTCAGTAATGACATCCCATAACCTTCTGTTCCTTCCGTCATATTCTGTGTAGGACTCAGAACAATATATATTCTTGAAAATGCCTGCCAGAATCAGACCTAAATGTCAACTAGACTGAAGAATGTCTTTATAAATTTTGATGGGATCAGGAATGCACATTTCCACTGCCTTTGTAGTTAGCTGAGTCTCAGGATGCACAGAAGCAGGTATTTTGACATCAAAACATTCTAGTGTTAAATTATTTTAGCTATTAGCGAGTACTGTTATCAAATGCATTATCAAGTAATTATCTATGACATAAGCAAGTCTGTAAAGTGAAACAATAGAAGATACAGTATCTATACAATCTATGAGAATTTCATTATGGTTTAGTGGTTTTACTTTGGACCAGCCTTTCAGGATGGATGCATGATGAAAACTAAAGCAAGGGGAGTAAGAATGATCAGAAGATTCCATTCAAAAATCATGCTACTGGATCTAATTTAGAATATTAATGTATTTTCACCAAAGCAGAAACTAAGGTATATAAGTAGACAGAGTATCAGCTGTAGCTAGGTGCTTAAGTGGATACCAGAAATTATGAGAAAAATTGGTCGATGAGAAAATAAACATGAGCCAGCAGTGTGTGCTCGCAGCCCAGAATGCCAACCACATCCTGGGCTGCATCAAAAGGAGTGTGACCAGCAGGTCCAAGGAGGTGATCCTGCTCCTCTGCTCTGCTCTCGTGAGACCTCACTTGGAGTATTGTGTGCATTTCAGGTGCCCTCAACATAAAAAGGACATGGAACTGTTGTAACAAGTCCAGAGGAGGGTCACAAGGATAATCAGGGGACTAGAGCACCTCCTGTATGAAGATAGGGCTGTTCAGCCTGGAGAAGAAAAGGCTGTGTGGAGACCTCATAGCAGCCTTCCAGTATCTGAAGGGGGCCTACAAGGATGCTGGGGAGGGACTCTTCATTAGGGACTGTAGTGATAGGACAAGGGGTAACGGGTTCAAACTTGAACAGGGGAAGTTCAGTTTTGATATAAGAAATTCTTTACTGTGAGGGTGGTGAGGCACTGGAATGGGTTGCCCAGGGATGTTGTGAATGCTCCATCCCTGGCGGTGTTCAAGGCCAGGTTGGACAGAGCCTTGGGTGACACAGTTTAGTGGGAAGTGTCCCTGCCCATGGCAGGGGGTTTGGGACTAGATGATCTTAAGGTCCTTTCCAACCCTAACTATTCTATGATTCTATGAGGTTCAAGGGAACAAGTTATAGAAATAGAATTTTATTTAGTCCATTAAACAGAAATATAATTAACCTGGGCATACATTCTTAATAATCCATGTAGTCACTTAAACTAAAATATCCTTTGATCCTGACTCCTAGAAATACAATTCTCTTTATTTCTGAACTTTTCTAAAAGAAAGGTCTTGGCAATTTTCTGATTCTAGTAAAGAAATCAGTGATATTTCATAGTCCTACATGCACTGTTCTAACTAAATAACTCAGTTTACTTCACTGGACTTTCAACTTGCAATTCGTAAGTTTCAAAAATTTAGTTGCATAAGATCATTAATAGAAAAAAAATTGATTCCATACGCTAGATAGGTGGGAAAAAAAACCCAAAATATAACAAAAGCCTGCCAACCCTCCACACAGTACTTATCCATTGAATGCTTGATGCTTTCAAATGTTATTTAGTGAGCTAGTGTGAAGTACCAATGTAATGCAAGACAGAAATACAGACTCAGTATCTAGGTGTGTAATCACAAAGTTGATTATGTGGAGATGAGATTGTGAATGTTCACCCTTTCTGTCCCCTTCTACCTGTTCATATTCAATTAATTTTATTCTTGCAGAACTATAGCTTCTAAGAATAAATGTAACTAATTAATAAAACAAAACACAGTGGTACATTATAGGACACTAGACAATAATCCTCTGCCTTTTGCAAACTAAAACTGTTGCAAGTAAAATTAAGTTTTACTATAAAAGAATCCTGTAAATAAAGGAAACAACTATTTTAGATGTACAAACTATTGAATTCAGCTCTAAAAATCTTTCTTTTCCACTCAACTATGGTTTAGGTTTTCCTATATTAATGCTTAAACTTGTTTATAGTAATCATTCTTCTAGCCCCTTTCAGCAGCTGGAATGTGGAAATCCTGAGTCTTGATAACTACAATACAGTAAAGTAGTAAGATTTTTCTTTCTTAGTCCACTAGATCTGAATATGAAGAATGACAGAAGCACAGTTGTGCCATACCACTGTACAGTTTATTATACACAAATAGCCAAAGGGAAATTATGGACAGAAAAAAAAGAGGCAAGTCGCATTGTGCCAGTTTACTCCCAACATGCTTATACACTCCAACTGCCTATCTTTAGTAATATCAGCTCCATTTCTAATACACAACTGCTGGTTTAACTTTTGCCTTTTCTCTCTCCCCTTCTGATGAATCATTTTAATGAAAAATTATACTCTCTATTATCCGGTTTTGGTGGTAGGCAGGAACCATGCAATTTAATTTTTTATTTTTTTTTTAAGAAATACATGCAGCTATGTTAAATCTAATATAAAAATAATAAATATAACTAATTCTGTAATAATACAATAGTGCATATGTGCATATATATATGTATATATATATGTTATTCTTAAGTTTTGGGTTGATTTTTGCTGCCCATGCTCTATGAGAACTCTATGTTCTCCCAGAAACATCAAATAGCAACAGCTATTTACGTTATGCATTATGAGGTCCTCACATTTTAAGACTATAAAGAACAGCATTATTAGGTAAATTTTAATTTGTCTTGGCTCAAAACTCATCAGTAATTCAAGTTCTGTGATTTTTTGTTTTTTTTTTTTTTGTTCTGGTAGGCATACTGAATTTTCCAGAGAATGCAGGAAGTATTAATTTCATAGAATCATAGAATAGTTAGGGTTGGAAAGGATCTTACGATCATCTAGTTCCAAAACCCCCCTGCCATGGGCAGGGACACCTCACACTAAATCAAGTCTCTGTCCAACCTGGCCTTGAACACTGCCAGGGATGGAACATTCACAGCTTCCCTGGGCAACCCATTCCAGTGCCTCACCACCCTTACTTTACAAATTTAGCTTTACATAATCACAGCATTATTTACTTTAATATTTGTCAACATGAAATAACAGAAAATGATTATAAAACTACATGCCAAAAAATCAACCACTATAAGAACACAAGAAACAAAAAGTATGCAGTTTCATGTGACATAAGACATTTAAAGAGAATAAATTTATCTTTTGTACTTTTTTTTAACTCAGCTTGTATTTTCTTGTTTTTAAAACTTTTAGAACTGAAAATAGAATGCATCCAGTAATATGAAAGAAAAAAATTCATAATATTGGCATAATTTTTAGTACACCATTAAATTAATTTCCAATATTGTATTGTTACCTTTGTAGTTAACCTTGAAACCGATTGAGCCCACACTTTCATCCGTTTGAAGATGCAACCACATCTGATTGCTCATGCTCACAATTAAGTCCGGTACAAAGCTCCCAGTTAACCTATAGAAAAAACAAAACAAAACAAAACAAAACAAAACAAAATAAACTAAATAGATCAATTATTAAGTAGCTAGATTTGTTTTTTTTCTTTTTATAAGGAATCTATATAACTATTACTGTTTCTTGTTTGTTTGTTTGTTTTAAATTAATTGTATTCTGCTCACACCAATTTAGTTACCTGCTGGCTGGTTAGTCATTGCAGCTTTCAGTGTTCCAATGATGCAGATTTGGCAGCAGTGTATAAATACAAGCAATTACTGCTTGTGTTCTACCGAAGTATTTAATCACACCTTCAACTGCTGATCCAGAAAGACATGCGCCTTCCCTAATCCGGAACCTTTTCTAGAAGTCCTGTGTGCATGACTCAGGTATATGCAAGCATACCAAATGGCATTAGAAGCCCACAATAAGGCACCACATTTATTATTCCAAAATGTGTTTCTCTTGTATACAGCTACCAACTTTGGAATACACACATTGTGTATTTAAGAGGAATTAGATAATCTTAAATTGCAATATTTAATATTATTATGGCAGTCCATGTGTTCCATGCATAATCTCACCTCCTCCCCTACCACAACAAACAAAGAAGCTGCCTGACAGACTCAGTTGACATTCATTCCTTCATTAACAAAAATATCAGAAGTCACAACTTTAAAACCACTCCGTGTTACACGATGCTGAGTAATTAAAAAGACCTGAATTCGGGTTTTAGTTTTTACCTTCTTTTTTTTCACTTTTCATATAGTTTGCAAAAATTTGCAAGTCAGTGATATCCTAAATGCTCATTCTGTTTGCTGAATGAAATCCTGCGATAGCAAAAAGGAAATGTTGTGAAAGCTGCAGCTTTATGCTAAATGGCATTTTTTCCTCAAATCTGCCTCAAATTTGGTAAGGATTTACCAGCTAAAACAGAATGGTGGAAAGTACTGAAACAATTTACCCTGTTGCTAAATGGATCACAAGCACAAAACTGTGTAAGAGTGAAAACTCTTAGTTTCAGTTTGAACAATTCTTTAAAGCTAGCTGAAACTTTAAATGGACTACTTTAAATATATTTTGCAGATAATTATAGTTCTCCCCTCTGGTCTTTTTTAGCTTGATTCTGTATGAAATACTCTGCTGTAGGAGAAATTCCTGTCTATTTCCCACATCTGGGTTCACAGATGGAGCTACTACAAAGACTCTTGCCAGGACTGAATAAGTAAATGCCTGGCCAAAATAATGTACTAACTGCTCATTCCTGCACTAAAGGAAAGTATCTTCAGTCAGTTCAGTCTTTGCCAAATTAATAGATTAACAGAATGTTCCTCAGAAACGACACTGATGTAATGGCTAACAGAATTTTGTAATTGCTGCTAGTGATTGACAGTACATTTTGCGATTAGTAAAGCCATTGGGTATATTAATCTCTGTTGTGTCAGACAGAATAACTCCTTTGATAAACAGCTACCAAAATTCTTGAAGGTTCTATTTTCTGAAGTTAATTTTAAATACTTTTTTAAATGCATAGTTTTCAGAAATAACATTTTTCCATTAAATAGGATGTGGGAAAAATACCATTTGAATATAAGAATCAATCAACAGAATACAGATATCAGTGCTCTTTTAAGTGCTTAGAGATCACTGTACAAGAATAATAATAATTAAAAAAAATTAGAAAAGGAAGCTACTTAAGATAATAATGAATTTCTCCAGTTATGAATTATCCTGTCTTTCCTCCTGAGGTTTATGTGACTTCCTCTAGCCTGGATTTATTACCTAGATTCCTGTCCAGGAAGTAGGTTCCTACACCCTCCCTTTCAAATCTGAGCAGTGAACACTCAACAGTAAAGATAGAAAGATGCGATTACGATAACTCCCCTTTTATTAAACAGTTTAACAGTTATGACACAGTTATGGGTGCTTCCCATCTCCTTTGGACTCAGAAACTACACCTTCCACATACTAGTGACATACATTCCTCCGGGAGAGCATACTTAACACTAGGTTAGAGGATATTCAGAAGATTGCAACACTCTCCCTCTGATGAAGACAATCTGTAATATGGGACACTGTACACCCAAACCAACAAGCATACTAAAAGACTAAGAGCAAGTTTCATGCTTTGTGCACTGTATTTTCCAAATGCATGTTACAGGAATGAGCACCCAGATGCACATTACAAGTTGCCCACAGCAACCGTTAATCCAAGCTGCTGAAAGCAGACTTCCAAACATCTTGAAAGAGTGCTGTGACTGATTTCTGAAGCACCATTATTTTTTTCTTCTTCTCTATCACTTGGTAGTAAAACTTAACAATTCTCCACCATACAAAGATCTTAGTTCTATAAGAAAGCACTAAGAAAGCCCGTATTAGTCATCTTGTCAAACACACAAAAGAAGTATTCCATTCAGATTTGAGTTCTCTTAGGTGCTAGGCTCCCTAGGTTGGAGCAGTCTGTCATGTTGCTGGGTGTATGTATATGGGCACAGAATTATAGGCACCTGGGGAAACTTAATGGCAAGTACTGAAATGGCTTTGGAATTTTAGCCACTTCTGTGATTAACATCAGCAGAGTAGGAATTATCAGGATTGTAATATGTAATTCAGGAAGCATAATTCTATCTAAATGCCACTTAAATTCAGTTTTTTATTCTGAACCTTCCTAGCTAGCAGTGCTCAGTAATACTACTGGATTAAACACTTGGATAGTTTTCCTGATTAATTTTGATAAATTGGAAGCTAAATGTTTTAGCATTGCTTACACATAAGCCACATATATTCAAACCAATGTTGTACAGCAATTTGCTGGAGGAAAGATAATTATTTTAAAATTTAAAATCTAAAATTAAATAATACAATAGCTGATTTATTTGCTATGCATCGTATCTCAGACAAAATCTGCATGGCTCACAGGAGAAAACATTTACAAGTTTTTTGCAGTACTCAGTTATGTTCTATCTTCCATGTAATTCTTTTAATACATTTTAATCCTAATAGCTTCAACATTGATACTTCTGATCACAGAATAACCAGATTATTCCACTGATAAATAAAAATAATATATGTGTGGCTGATTTTACAATATTTTTTAATATTAAACCCCTCCAAATTAATTAGGGGATTTTTGCTTTTCTAGGATCTCCACAGCAATAATTCTTAAAAAGTATTTATTTAGTTATTTAAAGAACAGGTTCCCTTATCATATGTTAATACTTCACAACTCTAGTTAACTCTTTTATTAAAAAAAAATATTCAGAATACCTTTACATTCATGACAGGTTTAATCCTCTAATTTCATAATTTCTCCCCCACATATGTCTCATTATCAGACAGACTTTTACAAAAAACAATACTTCAGTTAAATGTTAAGACCTGGTGAACCAGTACTTAATAAATGCTCTTTCCACATGACAGGATAACTAATATAGTTTAGGAATCTAAGAATTTCTGAAACTGAATTCCAGCTTTATCAAAAATTTATTTTGATGGCATGGTACTATTTATAAAATAGAAATTACAGTATTTCCCCACTTCTCAAAGCTATTATTAGTAACAATTAGAACATCTACAATCCACTGAAGAAATTTTGCATTATCCTAAAGTAACTGCACTTGAAATACCTGTAGCTGGTCTCCTAATTGATAAGAATCTTAAATCATAGAATAGTTTCAGTTGGAAAAAAATTTTAAGATCATCAACTCCAAGCATAAAATTAATACTGCCAAGTCCACCACTAAATCATGTCCTTAACAGTCACGTCTACATGTCTTGTAAATACCTCTAGGGATGGTGACTTCACCACCTTCCTAAGCAGCCTGTTCCAATGCCTGACAAGACTTTCAGTGAAGAAATATCTCATAATATCCAACCTAAGCCTCTCCTGGTGCAACTTGAGGGCACTTCCTCTCGTCCTATCACTTGTTACTTGGAAGAATAGACCAACACCCACCTCACCACAACCTCCTTTCAGGTACTTGTAGAGAGCCATAAATAAAGTCTCCCCTCAACCTCCATTTCTCCAGGCTAAACAACCCCAGTTCTCTCAGCCACTCACCAGACGTGCTCTAGACCCTTTACCAGCTTTGTTGCCCTTCCCTGGACATGGTCCAGCACCTCACTCAATGTCTTTCTTGTAGTGAGAGGCCCAGAACTGAACACCACATTTGAGATGTAGCCTCACCAGTGCCTAGTACAGAGGGACAATCACTTCCCTAGGCCTGCTGGCCACACTATTTCTGATACAAGCCAGGATACTGTCGGCTTTCATGGCTACCTGGGCACACTGCTGACCCATGTTCAGCTGGCTGTCTTTCAGTTGACAAACACTCCCAGGTCCTTTTCAACATCAGCTTTCCAGCCACACTTTCAGAAGCCTGTAGCATTGCATAGAGTTGCTATCATCCAAGTGCAGGACAGCCTTCTTGAACTTCTCACAATTGGCCTTGGTCGATTGATCCAGCCTGTTCAGATCCCTCTGCAGAGGCTTCCTACCCTCTAGCAGATCAACACTTCTGACCAAGTTGGTGTCGTGTACAAACTGATGGTATACTCAGTTCCCTCATCCAGATCATTCTGTTAACAGAACTTAACAGAAGGGATAGAATGTTGCAAAACTAATTCGAAATAGGTGAGATAGACATCCTATCTTCTGAAGGATAGATATAAGGGGGAATTCACAAGGAAAACTTGCAAATCCGGAAACAACTGTATTTTCTGCTCAAAATTTTGCAATTAACAATACTGAGCTGAAATTAGGAAAGATAGAAAGGTAAAAATTGATCATAGGATATTCAAACCAGACCAATTCTTTATGTTCTGATGGTGAACAATGGAAAGTTACAATAATAATTGTAATAATACATTTCCATTAAATATCCTGTGGAAAGTATCATTTTGCTAAATCCTAATTTTGCTATACTTTGGGGGTTTTCTGATTAAACGCATTTTTACATTTATCATATCTGCTTCTGTTCTGGCCTGAGTTTTAAACTTGTAACTCATCTGAAGTAATGATAACATGAGACACTCTCTGAGAGGCAAGCTCATTTAAAAATAACAGCTAAATAGTATTTGGCCTTTTCCAAAAATATTTTGTAAATATTAAAAAAAAAACAAACAAAAAACCACCAAAAAAGCAAACAACAACAAAAAAACCTGGAAAAAAACCCCCACCTTACGGGGCATTCATTTCTCTGACAAATTATTGTATTTATTCAGAATGGAACTGGACCTACATAAAATGACGGACTACAAGTCTACAAGTCAAAAGACTAGGGAATAAACACAATCACTGGATTATACTGCTGTCTTCAAAATATTATAAATAAGCAATAAAATCTTGAATTTGCCTTCTTGATACTGTTATTATTATAAGACCAGTTAGCATCACAATTTTAGTATATGAGAAATATGGATTCTGAATTTAGTCAGTGGTTTTTAAGTCTCTACCCCCCACACCCCAACCCCTTCTCTCCCCCCAGATTCATACATTCTAGAAGAATGTTACTGGATGGACAAAATCCTTAATACTCAGCACAATCTGATTTGTAGTCATATGTGGGTTTGGTAACATCCTACTCAGATTTTCTCTATAGTAATTTTCTTCACTATACTAACTCATGTTTCGAATTATCTAGAATAATCAGGAAACATTGAAATGTCAAGATACTATAGTATACCATAGTACATCTTTCTACATACTAAGCCTGCTAGGAGACTGTAAAAGTTTGTAAGTTGCTTATTAATTTATTTGCAATTACATTCTTACATATTTTTAATTTGATAACCCACTTTTAAAGGGCGCACAATGGCCCCTAAAATATTTACATTTCTACACATGGATGTACAGGCTATGTCTTTTAAAATTTCTGATTTTATTTTTTTATTTTCTTATGTCTAGCCCATCTCTTTCTGACTTCAAAACAGTAAACATATAGCCATGTAGTTAAACTATGACCTTGAGTAATCTTAGAAGCTCAGTAAGATTAGGGTTTTTGGGGATTTTCCTGATTTTAATCACTGTCTACTGTCATCAAAACTACATTAGTTATATTCTGTCATGCATAAGTGTAAATGCAAAAGACTTACACTTGAAGCACTGTTTTAGGATCACCCACTTCTCCTCCATCACCAATTGTCAGCGTGTCATATCCAATCTCCAGATCAAATTCTTCAAAATTTATCTGAATAACCTAGGAAATAAAATAAGTAAATATATTTTAGAAATAAAGGAACATACCTGAGAGTTTAGTCTGTACATAAGCTTTTCAGCAGTGCAAATATATGAGATTTTCTGATTAACAATTATATGTAACTTTAGTATATTTTACAATCAATTATCATAATTAACCCAACAGGTTTGGTCCATGAAATACGAATTATAATAATTTTAAGGTATCATCACTCTGCTGACCTCCTCAAAGCATTGTCATTTCACTTTTTAAAGTAGTTGTTACATGTTTAATACAGTTCTGTATAATTGCATTACATTTTGGTTAAGATATATTCAAAGGGCAACATAACTAATTGCACTTCATGCAATACAACTGTCTGCAAATAACAACTGAATAATTGTATTTCATTGAATAAATGCAGTGGAGGTGAAGAACATAATTTACTCCTGACATCTATAATCTGGCTCAGGCAGGATAAAGCTGGATCAAAGGTAAAAGTAATTTCTTATTTCATGAACCTGAGTAGAATCAAACTATTAGAAGCATAAGCATTTTTTAATATCCTGTAATTTAAACCACAGTGTAAAACTTTCACTTCCATTTTAAGAATACAATGAATTATCCACTTAGAGCAATATGTAGCCATATTATTAGAAAAGCAAATAAAGCATATTTTCTCCACCCATTTATTAATCATGCTAACTCTGTCTTAATGAAAAGAATAGAAATTCCTCAAGTTTTCATCCAGGCCAGAGTACTTATGCAGAGAAATTTTTATACCTATGTCTGTAATAAATGGTTTTCAATTACTGTTATAATTGAGAACTGAGAGTGTTTGTGTTTAACGCTGTGGATGCCATCCTGATGATTAATATAATGTCCTTGAAAGCTCATATTACTTCATTACGCTGGAGTTCTGCTAATTGTTTGAAGGACATGTTTCTATGAATAAAATCCAGTACAGGCAAGTTGGAGAAACTTTATATATTTACTGCATTTATGCTCCACCCCACCATCGCATTTAAAATAAACAACAAACTGCAGATGGACCACAAAACATTTTCAAATGGTCAGGTAAAATTTCAGGGAAAAATACTATGAACAAAAAAATTATCATTTGCCTGAGCTGTAAGATTCTGGATGAGAGGATGGTACTATAAAAAGTAACTTATGGAAGGCAAACATGAGGACATTTCAGACATGAAGAATTCCAGTTGAGACAATTTGCCACAATAGTCATGATCTGTCAATTCACACATAAGTCAACTAATGATATTGTATCTGCAGGGTTTCAGAATTGTGAAGAATATCTTTACTTAAAATCAAGCAATGTAATAATTACTATTCTCTTCTTTTTCAGAAATAGCCATGCAGTAGCCCCTGAAGCTTTGCACCTTTATAGTAGCTTTTGTGAAGTAAACAGCAGGTAGCAGACTACAGCAATTATCCTGATACAGATTAATTATATTTTGAGTTTTGTTTCAGTGAATGTTATTAAACATGTCCCTAGACGCTACAGTCAGGAAAAAGGAATCTTTTCTTTCTTCTTCCCCTGTATAAACACGTATACATGAACAACAAATTTTATTTAAAATAAAATATCCCGAGTTGTGCACTCTTAATTCACTGAAGTAAATATGAAAGTAGCTAAAAGGAAGGCAATAGTCTCTCTACGTCCTGGTCTGCTTTTGTTGTTTACAAACCTAGAAGCAATAAGCAATTTATAATTGCTGAATTAAATTTATAAACCAAGAAGCTTATCAAGAAGAAGAAAAAAAGATGGTAATAGTAATGATTATTATCCAAGCTACCAAAAAAAAAAGACTTTCTGAAAAGTACGATAGTGTACTTTGTTTGGACTTTTCCAAAAGAAGAAATGGCAGCAGAAATGTGTTTCCTTTCTATTCCTTGGTACATGTCCTGGGTTCAGCAGTAGCAGTCAGTTTTTCTCCTTCTTAGTAGCTGTTGCAGCACTGTGTTTTTTGACTTTTGGCCTGGGAACAAAGCTGATAACACTGATGTTTAGACTGACCAAGGATTTTGTGAGTCTCGTGCTCTGCCAGGGAGGAGGAGGGGCCGGGAGGAAGCGGGGACAGGACACCTGACCCAAACTAGCCAAAGAGGTATTCCATACCACAGCATGTCATGCTGGGGGATATAATTGGGAGCTACCCAGAAGGGCACGTCCTCTTTTCGGTCGGGCTCTCTTTTCCGGCGGGCGGTATCGTATTCTCTTCCCTTGTTATTTCTCTTATCATTATTATTATTGGTGGCAGCAGTAGTGATTTGTGTTATACCTTAGTTACTGGACTGTTTTTATCTCAACCTGTGGGAGTTATATTCTTTCGATTCTCCTCCCCATCCCTCTGGGGAGTGGGGGGGGGGGGAAGTAGACTGCGTGGTTCTAATTTACAGCCAGGGCTTAAACCACGACAGTACAGAACTGAGTCTGTTATCCAGCTCAGAAGTAACACCGGAGAAGACTTTACTGCACAATTAATGGCTAACTTGAGAACTTCCTACAACTCTTCAGAGAGAGAACATGCTTAGGAGGATGCTTTCCAGACAGCAATCTTTCCCAAAAATTGTTCAATATGACTGTGTGTCTGGTTACTGATGGAATTAGCTCCCCAAAGATTTTTCAAGGAAAGTAGTGTTCCAGGTTATGTATTCAACTTTTTAAAACTTCAAAACATTCAAAGCAGAATGCTGTGTAACAGAAGAAAGCATAAGTGCTTCAGAACTGCTTTTAAACAGGAAGTATAGTAAGGAAGAGATTTTAATTAAAACATCCTGCCAAGTACACAACATTATTACATACTATTTTGTTGCACATTGCATTTATTGATTTATAAATCAATATTCAAAATATCCAAGAACTGCTGTGCAGCATAACAGTAGTTTACCTGGCTTTTTGGTAGTCGCTTATTGCATGAATAAACTCCACAGCTCAAAATGAAACAGCCTAAATATTAAGCACTTCCATCCTTTCAAATTTAATTTAATCTTTGAGTATCAGAGGGGATGAGAAAATAGGAAGAGGGGGAAGAAAAAAAAGAAAGAAAACTTGGAGATCATTAGAATGATATAGAAAAAAGCAGGTGACACACAAAGCTGTAAGACAATTCCAGGAAATAAATACTCACTAGCTGAACTGGAAAGTTCCTTCTATATTGTTGAGTCCATTTGCTGGCAATAGAATTCATCATACTTAACTGCAGACATCTACAGTGCAAACATCTATATTTGATGTAGGTTTCATAACCAGTGAAAAAACATGTCTGGATTGTAATCTATTTCATTAAAAGGTAGATAACACCCACTAGATCAACCACAGCTTAGAAGCATCCATTTATCTTCCTTGAATATAAAGTGAGACTAGGCATTTATATATGGATGCCTACACTGCGGACATCTAAAATTGAATTCACCCAAATATGTTTAAGTAGCACCATCTGAGATGCTGTAAAGCAGCCAGCAGATTCACACAAACCTGGCAGATAAAGGATCTTCAGGAGAGCTGTGCTCTTTTGGGAAGGCAGCTGAAGACCATATGGGGTTATCCCAGAGTATTACATGCCAAAGGTAATCTCAATCCTACAGATAGCAGATGAATTCTTGTTTGCAGAGTCATTGGTAAAGACATTATGCAGCTCTGTAAAAGGCGGTTTTGTTTTGTTCTGGTTTGTTTTTTTAAACTGCAATACTAGTGTTAAGTGTCCCTTCATTTTCCATAGAAGTTAATCCTGAAGTTATTTATAAAGGTAATTTAGAGTTACTTACTTTAGGGCCACAATAACTGAAAAAAAAATATATAATCCTTCCCTATCCTGAGAAAAAATACTATTGGAAAGTCTTAAAATGAAATGATAGCACATTAAAATAACAGCATGAAGAGATTTTATTTTTCATGTTATAGTTTTGTGTTTGCATGTAAATATGACCTGTATGGTGTTGGCTTGCATCCACAAGTTTCTAACATTGATTAAACAGAGAAATACAGTCTCAACAGTTTATCAACTTATGCAGCCCCAATTAAAAAAAAAAAAAAAGAAGTAATCTTGTAAATAAGACCTCTAAAGGAAACAAAAATAATATAATTACACAATTTAATTGAACTATCAATAAAATATTCCTTAAGCAAACACATTGGCTCTTACTTACATTAGTTTATTATGGTCCTAACAATGCAAATTATTATATAACTTTTACCTTGTGAAAGAGTATTGTGTTGTGGGTTTGTTTTTGTGTCTTTTTTTTCCTCTAAGAAATTTCAGATCGTATTTTGCCACCTTTTCACACATCAAATATCTTAACCTTTGCAAATGTCTCATTATACGTCCAAAAATTGCTAGTAGTTGTGCACAAAATTAAGTTTCACTCATTTTTATTAAGCTAATAGAAAAAAAAAAAAAAAAATTCTTTTTTTTTTTTTTTTTTTTTTTTTTAGCTGGGCACTGAAAGTAATGACTGGTTATTTGGTAGTTTTAATATCGTGGGTGTGGGAACAGCATTTGCTGAAGATAGCAAGAGATAGAAGACAGGAAGAGATAGAAAGTTTGGTCTTCAAAATTCTGGCCACCTCTCTAGTGCCAGAACATCTATTATTGATTTACAAAGAAATCTATTTCTGCAAACATTATCTTGTGAAAAGACACAGTATGAATGATCCAAACATACCAGCAAAGGCAAAAAATCCACTTCCCTGATACCTACTGATATCACAAGACGTCCACTTTAATCAGTTTTCTCTAGAAATTAGAGAAAAAAAAAACCTGTAGACTGCTTATAATGCCATGCCTACCCTTTGCTTATCAATCAAAAGGAATTCTCTGGTTACTTTCTTCACTGGTAGAAGTGAAACTAGGCAAGGAGAACTAAAAACATCCCGTTCATGCACCCTGAGGATGGCTAATTGCTTTTTTTTGCTGAGGATGTCTGACTGCTTCCCAGTAAGTAAATGATGTGCATTTGTATCTGATGGTATAAGCTAATGAAATGCTGCTGTCTGATTGATAGGCTTTAACTCCGTAATTTTCCATAGAATCACAGATCCCTCCATCAAAATAACTGTCATTATGTATTAGATTATAGATGAGTAGTTTCAGTAGGAAAACCTATTGAATCCATCGTTTATTGTAAGAACTGAAGTATAATTTTATTTAAATTATTTATACTGAGGTATAATTTTATTTAACATTAATACTACCATGGAGCAGTTAATCCTGGAAATCACTTCCAGGAACACTAAGGACAAAAAAATCATCAGCAGTAGTCACCACAGCTTTACCAAGGTGAAATTATGCTTGACGAACTCTGAAAATCTTCTATGATGAAATGACTAGCATGGTAGGTGACAAAGGTAGATACTGTCTACCTGGGGAGGTCTTTGAGATTGTCTCCTGTAAATTATTCATAGACTGTTGATATATGGGCTGGCTGAACAGGCATTGAGGTGTAATGAAAACTGCATTAAAATCTGGGCCCAGAGGGTAGTGATCAGCAGCACAAAGTCTAGTTGGAGGCCAGTAACTGGTGGTGTATCCCAGACGTCAATACTGGGACAAATCCATTTAATATCTTCGTTGGTCATCTGGATGATGGGACAGTGTATCCTCAACAAGTCTGCCATAACACCAAACCAGGATCAGTGGCTAATATGCCAGAGGGTCATGCTTGCCATCCAGAGGGACAGGCTGGAGAAACGGATCAACAAGGAGCCCCAGCAAGGGGAAGTGCAAAGTCCAGCCTCTAGGGAGGAAAAACCATACACCAGTGTATGTTGCTGGAAAGCAGCTTTCAGATGTGTATCTGGTGGATACCAGGTTGAACAAGAGCCAGCAATGTGCCCTTGCTGCAAAGAAGACAAATAGTATCCCTAGCTGAATTAGAAAAACTAACTTACCCTCTGCTCATCCATGATGAGACGCATCTGGATGTGGTATCCAGTACTCCCCAGTACTAAAGAGATTGGCACATAGTGATGGAAGTCCAACGAAGGGCCTCAAATATTATTAAGGGATTCAAGCATCCATCTTATGAGGAAAGACTCAGAGAGCTGAGGCTATTCAGCCTAGAAAAGACTCAAGGGGATCTTATTAAAGTATATAAATACCTGAATGGAAGGAGCAAAGAGGAAAGAGGCAGCCTTTTTTCATTAAAGGGACAGTACCTGAGGCAATGGGTGCAAACTGAAATACAGTAATCTCCCTCTGAACATCAGGAAAAGTATTTTTACTGCAAGGGTGATGAGGCACTGGCACAGATTGCACAGATTGTAGAGTCTCCCTCCTTGAAAATGTTAAAAAGCCATCTGGACATGGTCCCATGGGCTACCATCTGTAGGTGGCCTTCTTGAGCAGGAAGGCTGGACAACAGGTCACTTCCAACCTCAGCCATTCTCTGATTCTGAGAAAACCGAATCAACTAAAATGTACGCATCTGTTCAAAAATGATCACTTACTACCTCCACAGCTAATGCTTTTCTACAGATAAAGGTATTTGGAGAGAAATTAATCTTGCTTATTTTGTATATTCCTCTTAAGATAAATAATTAATCAGTACATTGGGATTCGTACCTCTACTGAAAACAGTATCTTTTCATTAACTGGAGAGAGTGTTTAAAATAAAAAGTCTAACAACTACAGCAATTACCCTTCTGTTGACCAAAGTCAGATGACACTTAGATGATAAAGCTTCTCTCTTCCATAAAATTGCCCCTTGTGTTTCTTCTTTACTGCAGTTGTGAGAAGGATGGGTATGACTGTATTGAGAATAACATGCTAATTATTTCCTATTACATCTAGCTGAACACAACTCCCTGCCTGAAAAGCACTTGATATAGTAGCATGAGGAATGAATGAAAGGAATAGTAGATTTTAGAGAAAGGTGAGAGAAGATTCAATTGATTACAATTTATGGGCTATAGAAACACAAGGCTATGTGATTAAAAATATATGTATAGCCATATTATGAAGTTGGACATCTAATCTAAGATCACATTTGTTTTCTTAGGCTGCCAAAATTCCTCCTGTCTAACCTAGTCTTTTAAATATGTTTCATATATTTTAGCAAAACATTCTCCAACGTTACTTTGAGAAAATGATGGATGAATGTCACTCCCAGATAAGTATAAGTTTGACCCGCAATAAGCTAAAAATGTTCTAGTCTCTTTCTTTCTCCTAATAGAGTGATTTGTACTTTCTATTAATAGGAAGGCTTTTTCAAGAAGAGTTGTTATACTTGGAATTCATTTCCTCACTGATTTTTACTGGTGTATAAGCACTTAATGCTACATCTCTTTGATACCACAGATCTTAAGGCTGAAAGGTTTAAAAAGCCATTTATTTAAGCTTCTGATGTTATTAGAGAGGTGAAATGCATTTCATTGATAACTCCATCCCAGTTAACAATAAATAAAAAGAGCTGAGACTAAAAGACCATACAGCAGAATTAGTAGCAAAAGTATATTAGACTGAGATTCAGATCTATTTCTAAAGAAAACAAAAGTAATCTTAAACCATTGCATTGTTCTTAAATAGAAAGATGATTGCAATCATAGGAAGGGGCTGAGGACTTCTAATTAACTTGCCCCTGCTTCTGTTCTTCCATTCACGAGTTAGCCAAAAAGGATACCCTTACGTAGCATAGATGTCTGCCCTTTTTCACTCACTAAGGGCAAGCAGTCTGCTCCAAAAAAAACCCACAGAGATGTCACGAAGTGAAGTCAGCCTAACTTGGTGAGCAGCTATGCACGCTAAAGGGAACAGAAACACAGGAGTAATGCTTGTGACTTAAGTCTCAATAAGTGTTCCTGTGCCTTCAATTTCATTGTGAATGTGCATTGGGTTTACGTGGCAACGTTTTGTTACCAGGGAGGGACTGCACGAGTAGCTTCTATGAGAAGAGATCAGGAGCTGCCCCCAGATTCAGACAGAATCAGTTGCAGCTGGCTCCAACTGATCCACCTCAGGCCAAAGCTGAGCAAATCAGCGACCCGTGCTGGAAAAGGCCTGGAAGGACTACTGCCTGTAGAAGGGACCCAATGCTGGAGCAGGGAAAGAGCCTGAGGAGAAAGAAGCAGCAGGTACACAGCGTCACAAACTGATCACAACCCCCATTCCCTGTCCCCCTGTGCCACTTGGTGAAGAGGCACAAGAGCCAGGAACAAAGAAGATGAGCCTGGGAAGAAGGGGGATAGGAAGAAGGTGTTTTTAATTTCGTTCTCCATGCCACAGCAGGTGTGTGTACCCTGTAAAGAGCCCACAACACAGCAGGCTTCTGGCAGGACCTGGGACACTGTGGAGACCCATGCTGGAGCAGTCCATTCCTGAAGGACTTCACTCTGTGGGAGGGACCTGACACTCGAGCAGGGGAAGAATGTGAGAAAGGAAGGAGCAGCAGAGACAAAATGTCATGAACCGACCTCAATCACCATTCCCCATTCTCCCTGCGCTGCCTGAGGGGAGGAGGTAGGGAAGTTGGAAAGCCCCTCTGGTAAGAAGAGAGGGGCTAGCAAAGTGTTGGTTTAGCTTTGTTCTTACTTCTCATTATTGTACTATTTATCCTGCAAATTATCCTAATTTAATTGGCAATAAATTAATTTCCCCAAGTCTGTTTTGCAAATGATGGTAATTAATGAGTGATCTGCCTGTCCTTATCTTGATCCATGAGATTTTTTCATCATATTTTCTACCCATGTCCTATTGCAGAGGGTGAGTGAGAGAGCAGCCTGGTGGGCATATGGCAGGCAGCCAAGGCTAACCCACCACAGAACAGTACCATCAGCCTTTAAAGCAGTCACTTCTTAGAAAACAAACAGCAACTCTATTTCTCAGTTAGAGATCAGAAAAAGTTACACGTTGAGCACAACAATTTGTTATAAAGATCACTCACAAGAGCAACCAAGTGAACTCAACTGTGGAGGAAAATAACAGGTCTCTGTGCCAAAAATTCACCAAACAAAAAAGACTGAAATGTGTCAATTGCTCACAGTGAAAGCACTGAAAATTTCCTGTCAAAGTCTCTGGGTCATATGCATATGTCTTTTAAAAAGTTCTGGCTTGGGTGTGCATATACTTCATAAATACAGATAAAAAAATATCTTTGCATTCAAAGTGTATGGGCAGCATAACTTAGACCAATTTTAGGAACTTACAGAAAGTATAACTAAAACTCTGATTCAGCCTTTAATTTAGTATGAAGTTTTAATCAAAGGTAGAGTTAATATCTGAAATTCAGATATGGCTAGAATTTAAAATTGCTGATGGCTGAAAGTAATCACTTCTGTTGCACTTATTGCAATAGGTAGAATCACCCATTTCCTATGGGTAGATCATATTTTCAGAGTGAAAAACATTCAGAAATGTCAGGAAAATATTAGGTGAGATAAAATCTACAGTAATTAAGAAAATGGACCTGTCCTCCTTTCATAATGAAAGTAGAGTAATAGTAAAATAGCAGTATGGGAGGACAAGTCATTTTTTAGCTCTGCAATTGCATTGCTTTATTTTTCTCCATGTCTATTATACCATTTTTTCCAATGATTAACCCAAAGCACATGCACATACCACCTGACTCCAAATTCTCTCATTCAATAATGATTCTATCCCCTCACAGTCAAACCTGCTAACTTCCTGCCTTAAAAACAGCTGTTCTGAACAGAATTGAAATATTTTTATGCTTTCTAGTTTCATATAGAATAAAAATACATTATCTCCTATCAATAAGCACAGTATCAGCTTTTTTAATCTGCATGGATGAAAAACAGGGTTGTGGTTAAAAATGTATCGTTAAGAATGAGCTTAAGCATGCTCATATTTTCTCATCATTTATCCGACTGTAACACCCACTGTACATCTTCATGACAGGTTTTGGAAAAGCCAAGTTTGAGATATTTGCTTGTAAAAAGAGCTGCAGTGTAGTTTGTTCCAACAGGCCTGACCAAAACAGACTTCATGAAATGAATGTTTGAGTTCATGCTAAAGCAGCCAGTCTGCTTGAGATTTATACTGTTAACAATAATAAATATGGATGTCAACTGAGCATAGGCTTCACAGTAAGCCTAGGAAATGTTCCACTGACAGTTTTGACATGGTTACCAAAATAACACAGCTGTGGTAAATTAAGTGCAAACACTCAGCTTCTTGCTCAGTTTGTTTTGCTTTTTTTTGGCTTGTCCTAAAGAAGCACAAAAGCACAGAAATGAAAAGATTACATTTTTTTGCAGGATGAAAACAGAAATATCATGACATAAGTAAGGAGGAAGGAAAGAGTGGAAGGTAAATAAAAAAAAATCAAGAATATCTTAATACGAAGTGATTAAATGAGAACCATATTTATTATAAATTCAGTAGCAGTTGCAAGTTATTCCATTAGTAAACTTCAGACTTGCAGAAAATATGTGACGGATTTCCCAGATATTTGGAACAGTTTTAACAGTTTATCAGAAAGTAAAGGACTACAGCAGTTGGAAACAGATGTAATGAATTTTCAGTAAGCTCTGCCACTACAACAGAATTCAGATTATAGCTTTACTAACAGATACTTGACACCTACAAAAAAAACCCTAGCAAAAATTATTAAAGACCAAACAAACAAACCAAACCTAAACCCCAAACCCAACTATCTCCCAATTCTCAGGCATACATCATTACTGGTTTGCAAAGTACTTCAAAATACGATAAAAAAGAGGAGAATGTGAAGACTGGCAAAATTTTTAAAACTGTATTCTAAAGACTATATCCTAAAGAATAGATTTATGCAGGTAGTAAGAATACTTTTATGCTTGATATACACTGAATGTAAGATTTAAATATTATGGTGACAAACGAAAAAAATAACATCTAATCATGTAAAATTTCCTTTTTTAAAAAAAAAAAATTCCTGCCATGTAAAATTAACAGAACTAGGATCTAGTTTTCTGATCAATCTAGATTTAACAGTGTGTTTATATATTTAATTCCTCTTTACAATTTTAGAAAGAAGCCTGATTCTTTTTTTACAGAAATACTTTTGCTTATTTTTCTCTTTCTTAATGCATGGCGGTGAACAATATGTAGTGTGAATATGGCTGAGATCTGTCAGAAAGGCTGTCATTCTAGCACTGATGTTTTCCACAGTGTTTCTGTCACTCTGGATTAGAAAAAGAATCAGCAAATATAATTCATAAGACTGGAACTTTGGTTAACTTCAGCCTTAATTCAGATTTCACTGATATTTTAGCCTGTGGTTAAATTTAAACTTGTAATTTTGTAACCACTCCTCTAAAGGGCAAAAGCAAGTCACAACTGCAGTTTTCTTATCCCACATGCTATTTAAACAAACAACATGAACTAGGCTTTAATGCAGAACAGCAAATAACATTTTTGCCATTAGTAATAAAAATCCCAGAGGATTTGTACTGACCTGACAATGAGCATCTCAGAATTATTTGGCTTTCTCTTGGCCTAAACTAGTTTTAGCATGCTTGTATTATGATAACAATTATCTAGCAATTACTGCCTAAGAGATCTGATTCAGCTCTGTGAATACCATACACGTCAAAAAAACCCCTAACAAACCAGGGCAATAGCTGTCTAACAAACAACAGCCTTTTATGTTAAGTGAAGCTGAAGACATTGTGCAATTTTCAAACTTCACCTAGTAACATATGAAAAGGAAGCAAGGTACTGCCTTGGTGCAGTACTGGAAACAGTCATCTTACTTCATTAGCAAAGAGGTCAATTTGGTCAAGCTGGGGTTTTAGGTAGCTAATAATGAAAGAATTACATTGACCATTGGAAAAATATCTACAGCATTTCAAGCAACATAAAGTAAGAGCACCTATAATGGAGAATTATTATAAGATTTCACTCCACCTGTCAAACAGGTAATTTGCAGATTTATAATCTACAAATCTGCATATGTCTTTCATTTCTTGAATATTCAGGCAGATCCCTAGAACTATAGTTTTGTTCTTTGTGATCAATAGAGCTTTGATTCCACGGTAGCCATGGGTAAGATGGTGGCAAAAATCACTTGCTTGACATATATAAAAAATGTGTGGAAACCACATTAAGACAATCTAGAAGTGAGAAAACTCTTCATGAACTTCCTCTATCATATACTGTTGGAGAAGCCCACAAGTGCAGGTACTAATCCTCACATGGAATTTCAACCACCCCAATATCTCCTAGGAGGGACTACATCATCTTTCAAGGACTCATGACACATAATCTTTAAATTGACTATCTATAAATTGTGTAAATTGGATTAGCTGTCCTCAGAACAAGCATAAACCCAACAAACAGCCCTCTCTCTGCCCCTAAACACATTACCATCTTCATTACGAATATCTTAATCACTTGATTAAATAATCCTTTTTTCTTCTTTCAAAATGGAACATAAGGATGGCCTCCACACAAGACTTCGTAAGATTAGAGGCAGAACTGCAGCAGTGCAGCTAAATGGCTTCTGAAATGTAATCAGACTTTTACTGAGTCCTCTGATAATCTCAGGTATAAAGGTGTAGGCCTTCTAGGCCTCTCTTATCAATTAATGGAATGTGATATGTAGATAGCAATATAAGACAAAAGTTAGGAGCTAGGAATATATCCCTGTACAAGCAAACATAGATGTTGATAGTTCTTTATAAAACATTTCTGAGCTGTACAGCTAATTTTTGTTTCAGTATATCTAAACAAGTCCATTACAGTCCATTCAGATAAAATGATACACCTGGAAACAGAATATAGCCATTGCTGCCAGGTGCCTAGCTCTTGAATTTAAAGACAAGTGGTGTCATAACTCAGCTTTATTGCTGTACTTTGACTCATCTGGCATTATCAGAACTCCCAGTACTTCTGGTTTAAAGTGTAGGCATAAAAAACATGGGAGTTTAATACAGTGGTTCACACAATGAAATAATTACAGAACTTTAGAACAGTCCTTCATGAAGTGAAAGAGAATTCATAAACTTCATTGATTTCTCACATAGTCTCAGGCCAAACATAATATACACAGTCTTATACACAAAACAGCTCTACTGATTACAGTGTAATATTAGTGGACTCATGACATTGCTTTATAACACTGGATAGATGCTTCTGGGAATAATCTTAAAAGTCACATGCAAACCTGATAGCATCTATTTGGCATACAAAAAGCAAAACACTCTTAGGGGAAACAACAGGTTTTAACATCTGTCCCTACCCATCCAACATCAGCCATATCTTAGAAAAGTCTGAAATGCATCAAATACAGCCGGACTGTAAAGATAAATTATATTAGTCAAAAATGTCATGGTCTACATGTACTTTTTGTGTTTCATTTTAAAGCTAAGCTAGAATTTTAAACTTACTTTATTAGTATTGATAGCTGTGATGACCCACACACATTGAGCATTGCTGTCATACTGGAATGGAAAATTGGGTGATGTGAAAGCACCTCCAGGTCCCTGAAGATTGGATCCGCAAGTCTTGACTGAAATAAAAGAAAGGTCACTTCTTAAATAACATACAAAATACATGCAGCAGTTTTACAAACCAATCTCTAATTTATATTAATCAAGGTGTGAAGGATCAAAACCAGAACCACCTCATACAAGACCATGGAATATTCATGTTAATTTTTTCTGACATAGTAAAATAGACTTTCTTATGTCAAAGTTTGTAATCTTAAAAAAAAAAAAAAAAAAAAAAAAAATTTTTATATGTGAAAATTACCATAGAGTTGTATTGCACTTTCACAAAGCGTGTTTATTCAATCAATACTGAACACAGGAAGATGTATCTGCTGCTGGATCAAGACTTGTTCCTTCCCTCACAGTAGCATCTAGAAAGAAAGTCACAATTTCCACCCAACCTACACCACGTTTACCCCTCAGAGAAGGACTACTCCGGTGAAGTCTGTTCAAAGCCACACCAAAACCCTGAAAACAGGGAGGGAGGAGAAATGAGAGAAAGGGTCCCCATTTATGAGCAATAGCAAATGTCATTGAAGTCATAAGTGAGACTAACACTGAGCACAAACTTTTATCTATGTTTATAATTAAGAAACTGCACGACTCTTGCAGGCTGTATCTGTGTGTGGGAAGAAAGTCAGGAGGGGAAAAACAGTGTTCTAGACAATCTGCTGCTTTATCTGAACATGTGAATCCATCCTTAGGGGCAGAGTTGGCATGTAAAGCACATGTCCTTTGTGTGCAAGCTGTAGTAGAGATATGAGCTGTGTTCTGCGCAGTCAAAAAAATCTTATGTGATTTCTTTACCCAGTAATTTATATTTGCCTCTGAACCTCAATACTGCATTTTCTCCTTCAATATCCCCATTTTGCTTCCACCCCATTACCTGTGGTTTTTATCTCTATACATATCACAAGTTCCCCGTCTCTTTTATCTGTGATGCCTCTGTGTGTGAATCACATGAAGATTTGTTCTCAATCACTGCAACCTTTAAAGTGCTGCAGGGTGCAGACATATTTTTATTTAGCTTTTACTGAGCACAGGAAAAATCTCTCAGACATATAACAAGTGGTCTGCATAACCTTTCTTTATTGAAAATTAGAAATAATTCCTGTATCTTTTAAGACATTTTTTTATAACCCTTCTGAATTCAAGTAGTTACTCACAAGACAGTTCATCTAACTGTGCGCTGCCTCTAATGGCTCTGTGTTGACTCTTACAACACTACAAAGATTAAAATTGAAAATTTTAAAATTGAAACAATAAACTGTTTCCACTGGATTTTGGAAGTACTTCCTCAGACAATGATTTACACATCTCTTCACATAAGTCTATTTAACATTAGAAGAGTTTACAGATAAGATGAAAGTTGCAAAATTGTAAAAAAATATATACATATAATGATTAATTAATATCAATAATGCCTTTTCCTGGACTTCTTGAGTATGTCGTCAATTATTTTAAGGATCTGAGAACCCTGAAATACAATCTTAGTATCAGTTAGCTGCCACCCGTAGGGGTGACTGGCTACCTGTTTCCAAAATGTAATGAAGGACAGAAGTTCCACTGGCATTTTCACCACAGTTCTTATATGTGAAATATATTTTAAAAAAAAAACCAAACATAGCTATATGTGTGTATATGTATGCATAGATGTAGAGAATGAATTGTATAGTAACTGCAGAAAAGTGCAAATTTGACATACAACTTTTTCCATTTTTCCTTCAGTATTGAACTAAAGAAAGGTGATCTTTTTAATTACTATTATTGTTATTTTTAATGAACCACTTTGTTTATTGCATTTTTGTGCTCACTGACATTTGCAAAATTTGCCCTTTAAAATAATAATTGTAAATTTTTTTTATAAAAACTTCACCTTTTCTGGATTTAACTAGGTTGTGAAAAATAGAAGCTCACTATTAGCAAAATTGTTAGTATATTTTGGCTGTACTTCACAAAAGTAAAAGGAGGTATGTTAGGAATTTAGTCTCATCTCTTTTGAGTTGCAAAGAAAAATGAAAGTTTTACTTTAGAAAGAGTAACCTGTTTACATTTGACAGTTGCAGCTATTCAGAAATTATTTCTGGATACTATACAAGTTTATTCAGACTGCATGTCTCAATAGATTTTTTTCATTGCTATTGCTCGTACTGTACAGCAATGACACATTTCAAAATAATAAAAAGAATACAACATAGAATTCAAAAAATTAGATCTAAGTAGTGTACTAAGAGCTTATGCAACAGTAAACAAATTCCAGTATTGCCAAAGAAAATCTCACTGAAATTTTCCAGACTAAAAAGGTCTTTCATTTTTGCCTTTGCTTAGGTAGAGCTGGGGAGCACCAAGAAGGGTCCCCCTCAGGGGCCTTACAAGTATTTTACTCCTAAATTGTTGTTGGTAGTGCCTGATAGGAGAAAAAAACCAAAACAAACCAAAATAAAACACAGCAAAATATCAAGTTTGTATTAGTAGAATATAATAGAAAAAAAAGATTCTTTTGGTAGAATGATATTTTTTAGGATAGCTTCTAAGATAAGCTTTTAAGAGCTTCTAAGATAGCTTTTAAGAGCAAATCTGAATTAATTTTGTCACTAATTCCCATAGATTGAGAATTTGGAATGCATCCAGTGGAAGATCACCAAGAAGACTGAAGAATTCGACAGGTAAAAAAAAAGACTGAAGGGACTGAGTTTCTTTAACCTAGAAATAGTACCTTCAAGAAGGAATCTAATCACAGACCTTTGCTATCTAAAAGGCCGTTACAGAAAACATACTCTTTGCACAGGGATGCATGGAAACAGAATTAAAGGCAACAGGCACAAGTTTCTTCAAGAGAAATTCCATCTGGTTATAAGAAAAAAATTCTCCCTTGTATGAACTACTAAATATTGGAATAGGATGCTGAAAGATATGGTAGAATCTCCCCCACTGGCAGTAGTGAAGACTTGGCTTGAGATGGCCATGGATTACGTAATCTAAGGCCCTGCTTGAAATAGATCAGATGATTTTCTGATGTTCTTTCTAGCCTAGACTTCTCTGATTCTTGATCAGTGTCTCAGTGTCAAAAGGAAAGAATAACTGAATGAGGTTCACAGAGGTTTGTTCTGGGTCATGTTCATTCAATATTTTCATTATCAGCTTGGACAGCAGAATGAAGTGCATACTTATTTAATCTGCATCTAACAAAGAGCTGGGAAGGACTGTGATTATATTAGCAAACATAATTAGAATTAAAAATGAGAAATTGAAGAAATTACATTAAAATAGGATGCAGTTCAGTAGAGACAAGCATTGGACAAAGCACAAAAGCAGTAATAATCAATTCACAAATACAGTGTAAGAAGCAAGTAATTTGGAAGAAAATGTTCAGTAGCTCAGAAACATAACCTGAGTAAAAAATATCCTACTGTTATGAAAAGACAATCAAACTGGAAGATACGCACATAGCTATAGGTAGAAAAACATGAAAATGTGAGAAATAATTAATTTCTCTTCACCACTTAGAACTGGGAAAGCCTCTTCCAAAATATCAAGCTCATATTTAGAAACTATAATTTAAGAAAGACATGGACCCTTTGGGAAAATGATTAAAAGGGCTGGAGGCCTATAAGTAGGACTCATGAGGAAGAAATGACTGAACTGCTGTTGGTTAGTTAAAAGAAGAACAGGTATTCTTGAAGTATACAGTAAGCTGCTGAAAAGACAAATTAAATTATCAGCTCTTTATATGGAAGCACCTTTTGAAATAAGTTAGTTTACAGCAACAAGGGTTGACATGTGATTTAGAAAAATTCTTCTTTTGCAACACTAATGAAGGACTGAAGTGCTTGAGTAGGATCTAAGAGCACTTTCCTTGGGAAAAAATAATGTTAGACAAACATCTTCAAACAACAAATACAGCTGGAACAAAGAAGTAGGGCTGACCTGTTAGGACCACTTTAAGCTCTATCTATGATGTGTTGCCTGCATATATGGGTGTGTATATACATACAGCATGTATGTTGTGTCAGCAACACATTTAAGAGTTCCAGCGAGATGTCTGCATTTTGGAGAGAAGTGGGGTTTTTTTTCAAAAATATACTATAGGCAAGTAAAGTACTTATGAAGGAAAGATCTAAAATTCATAAAGTACATATCCATGTTAAACAAACTGATGTTTACAATCTATCAAACTAAAGAGATTGAGTCCATTAATTCAATGTTGTTTTAAAAATCACTTTGTCAGGAAATGAACCGGCCAAAATAGCAATACGAAGCAAAAAAACTATTCTAAATTTGTCAGAACCCAATTCAAATGCAGACCACCAATTGTTTCTTTTTTTACTAATAATCTAAGTTACTTTTTATCCTTCTTATTAATAGATCATGATTTAAATCATAAATTGTGTGTCTCCTTTAGTTTTCTCAGACACAAATGATTATTTTAAAACTACATTTTCTTTCTCCAGAGTTTCCAAAATACTGTACTTGTTGCAGAACTGGCTGCTGACTTGCCAGTAAACTTACAAAAGGCAGCATTCATAAACATTTCACAGGGCCTGAGAAACAAGCAAGCAGAAAACAGGAGAGGCAGGCATGAAAATAAAAAGACTAATCAACCAACTGTGAATAGATCTATCTGTTTCATTTCCTGAAACATAAATGAGAGGAAGAGATTTATCAACTGGCAAATAGTTTCATAAGGTAGATAATTGTCTCTGCTTAATCAAGTTGGCTTTTTAAAAATGGCATTACCCTGTAGGGGAATACTGAATTCCATGGCAGACAAATATGCAGGGTCTCAATCCTGAAGTGTTTAAATTTTCTCTCTTTAATGAAGTCACAAAGGGGTTGATGTAAGTAGCCATGTTATTACAGCCACATGTATTAATCATTTACTGGTATATGAAATAATTAACAACTACAGAAATTTTCATCTTTCAAATAACATCCTTCAACTGTAACTCAATGTGCAATAAATGCCAGGGCAAAAACTCTCAGGTCATTTTTTGAACATTTTTTTTTTCTTTCTCAGGAAGAATGGGGAGGCATTGTTTGCTCTGCTGTCTTGTAACAATTGTATGCTACAAGATTTGCATGAGGCAAATTAAACTGGAACAAATTTTACAATCTCCAGCAGAATTTTGGTCTTGCATGATGCATTGATCTTGAAAAAGTCCAGCTAAAACACCAAATGTTTTAGAGGATGAATCCACTTCAAAATCTCAGTCAAATGCACGAAAGTGACCAGTTAATTTTCAGCTGCTGCTTACGTTAATTTATCTGCTTGACTTTAACATAAGTCCATACTTTCCTCATAGCTCCAAATTCTAACTTCTTTTCAATATATTTTTTCCATAAATCACAGTGGGGAAAATGCCGTGATGTTCCGCCATCTTTCTTCACCAGGTCCATATACCCGAGGAACTGCTATTTTGCTAGGGTGATGGGAGACAACAATTATATTTGAAAAATAAAAAAAATTAAAAAATATAATTGTTGGTAAACTATAAGATATTCCAACTGCAATTAAATCTAGTTAGGATATATGATATAACTTTACAATTCTCAGTATTTTCTAGAAGTCAAAAGGTTTAAAAATCAGCCAAATCTCCAGAGTAGCATTTTCCTGGAAACTACCTCCTTAGGTTCAAAAGATGTTGATAATCTACAATATTTGCTTGTATTTTTAAAGTGATACATCAGTTTTCCTTTTTTAATTCCTTTTATATTTCTCCTGTAGAAATGCTTCAGACTTATTCCAGATTCACTTTCATGATCTTATGCCAATTCCAGCTAGTATTACATGATAACTCATAAAGAGAATTACATTTTTGGCAGGCAGTTATACGCGGCCACTTATATGACATATGAGAACAAGTCCTGAGGATTTCATTATGTCACATTAAATGCATCTAACAGAATTGGGAAGTTCCTGCTTAGAACTCTGCCCACTTGCAGTATATGACCATAACTAACTATTGATATTCACATGCCATTTTGGAAAAAAAATATATCATTACTGTAGTACTTTTAGTATGTGCTCAGTATATGATTTATGTAAGTGAATGACAACAATTTCAAGCTGTCCTTTTCAAACAGTAAATACTATTTTTACTATTATTCAAATAATAAATATAAACCCCAGCACTTTAAGTCACATTTTAAAGGCTAACAGGTGAAGTATCTAATATAACACCTGTGCCTTCAGTACCTTCAAATCTGCATCAGGTCAGAAGAAAATACTGATTTCTTGCATAAAAGAATATTTGTGCATGATTGTTTGCCCAAATGTTTTGTACATATATATACAAGTTCAACAAGTAAATGCACACATATCTTTGCAGCTACTTTCTTTATGTTACGTATTTCTTTGTAATTTTTATACCTATATAAAATCCTTTCAAAATGTTTACGGTATGTTTTGTGCATGAAACTTGAAGAGAAGACATAATTATTAGTCTAGAAGGAATGTTTGTATTTCAGCTTTAGGATATCTAAGAGCCTAATTGAAACATCTATCAACCACTACTGTATCAATTCTTAATAACATTCTTAATATTGGTCCTCTGCTTTTTAAGGTGGAATTAACTAGTTCTATAAAGTTAATGAGTGTAAGGAAGTGAAACACACTCCTTTTGGTTGTGAATCACACGTTCTAACTGTGAATAATGGTGGGTTTGGATATTTAATTAATACATATTCTGCAGTTTTACACTTAGAAGTTTATCAGAATAGCTAACTTCCAATGAATTTACTGCTTTTTCTTTTTAGTTCAGTATTAATGCTTACTTTATCATTAGACATGTTTAAAATGTGATTTGTAAATCATCATAAAATATTAATTCTGAACATAGTCATACTAGGGAAAAAATAAAAAAATGCACTGAAGAATGTGGTTACCCTCCTGTATTTAAGTACTTTGATACCTGCTGCTATTCAGAATGCAAAACTTATAAAAAAGTAAAAAGCACACTAATATTTTCATTATATATACTAATATACGCATTAAATATGTATAAACTAATACTTTAATTCCTTGATTCAGGTATTCATCATACTACTTGCCACATATTAAGCAGAATAACTTTGTGTTTTTCTTCTCTTTTTTTCTGTATTTTTGCCCTTCATCCATTTGGTTAGGGTTGAAACAAGGTATAGACTTACTTCTCCAGTCCTTATCCATCCCAAATTAAAGTCTTCCTCATATGCTTAGCAAATATATAATTCATGAGCTATTGACTGTATTTTGAATCACTGCAATTTTGAAATCCATCTTGGTGAGTCTTAATATTTAGTATGTGATACATTTTCATCAGCTCATTATGAAGTGAACTTCATAACATAAGTTCCCAAGTGAAATAAACATACTGAAATACAGATAAAGTTCATCTTAAACAAAACAGTACTGGTGATATGCCTTTTTTAACTAAGGAAGTGGGGACACTAGGATTATAACTCCAGGTACCTATAAAATATTAATTTAATAGGATTGGCTATTAAACAGTAACTAACTATGAAATGAGCAAATCACTGTAAGGGTAAGAATTCCTCTTTACCTTTGCACACAGGTCTGTGATCACTCCATGCAGCAAAAACTTCAGCTATCCTCTGACAGGTGATAGTTTTTGAACCTTGTAGCACGTAATCTTCATCACAGGAGAACTGTACTGTTGCTCCCAAGCTAAAATCAAACAATATAAAAAGAAGAGGCCTTTTTTTTTTTCTTTTTACAAATAGATATCAATGAATTTTTCCAGTCTTTCACTTATGACAGTACTGACAAACAATACAAATATGTAATTGAGTAATTTTTGCTCTTAGTACTAAAAGGCTATGTACTAGCTGACAGTACACAGTGTTAATCCTTCTCTGGCCTTGCTTTGGCCAGAGTTGGTCTACCTCTTAACAGTCATCTGGAGATCAAGTAACTATTTTCCAACCTAACTTCTGATGTCCATATAGTAAAGGTTTGACAAACCTGGGCACTGTGTAACAAACAGTAGCTGTATACGTTAATTGAAGCTAGGAAACAATTATAAAGAAATATAAGGAAATCACCTAGAAGAGCCAAAAGGTCAACCACAAGACTGAGGAAGAAAGCCCCACTATAAACAATGTATTCCAATAGTAAAGACCGTAGGACACAGACGAATCACTGTAAACGTCCCCACCCCTGATTCTTCTTGAGGAAGTCTGATGCTTTTGACTTTAGAACAAGAGGGGCATTGGGAGGGGGAGCACAACACCAGTGAAAAGAGTAGATACTAATAAGGTTTATTGTATTTTAAACAAATGTATATTATTAATAAGACTTTCCTGTACTAACTTGGACTGAGAATGCATTATTGTAAATAGACAAGTTATAACTGGTTTTTATATTTTGATTAGTAGATTAAGATTTTCATTAGACTAGCAATAAAGTTTTGACTCTGTCTGTATAAGTGATTTTTTTCTTTTTCCAGTAACAAGATTCTGAATGTAACAACAACTAGACAATGAAAGTTACAAGGTCAATATGAACATTTGCTCCTTTAACTGGCATATGTTTCTCAAAATAAATGAAGAAAATAAAGAATTCTAAAAATGACTTTCTAGGTATTTAGCTGTGATTATTTATGATGTGACACTTCTGCCTTGAAAAGATTTTGTACTTTTCCATATGGAGCTGACATTTGCTGTTGCAAACTTGGCACAGAACAAAAGAGGAAATAAGCCCAGAAAAAGTTTTGCTGTTATGTTTTTTTTGGGGGGAGAGGAGGGCGGGCAGGAGGGGAAAGGTGGGAGAGAGAGACTAGGGGGGAGGGGTGTTCAGTTTTGAAAAGTTAAAAACCTCAATATATAAATGTATATTATTGAGATAATTATTCTTCTCCATTAATATAACTTTTGTTTCAAGTTCTCACTGCAGTTGAAAATAGTCAATATATCAGCCCTTTCTCAGACATCAGTATCTTCTTCTATAATTGAACAGAAGAAGATAGCTTCTTTAATTAATTATCTGTGCAGAAAAGCAATTTATTTACTCATTTATTTTTATTTTGGTACACTTCCTTGAAAAAACCTCCTTCCTAATTTGGTCTTTGGGGAAATAGAAGAAAATCAATACCACACAGCATTTCTTTTTAATTCGAACATATCAAACTATTAGATCGCAGACACACATTGATTTCAAAGAATTCTGCCTAGATTTATATTCACATTCAATCAAGACCTGAGTTAACTCTTTTTCTGTGACAGTGATCACAGTAAGTGCTTTTCAGTTCTACTCTAGCCAAAATACAAGGTGACTTTGGTAACACACTTTTTGTATAGAATATTAGCTACCAGACCTTTGCATCAGGTCTTTATTTAAAATTTTTCTCAACATATAGCCCCTCAAAGTACCTCAGACGTTTTCCTAAGTGCATTTGCCTTGATAAATTAATTTATACATACATACTGTTCACAAGACTTTAGCTACAATATGCATCCAGTTCTCTGGGTAATTTAAGATTAAACATGGATTAACTCCCCAAAAGTTTGTTATAGCAGCTTTCCTGTGTGACCCTGTAAGTAATGGAATTATCTGACCCTCCTCAGATGGACGCCATAGATCTCCATCCCATTTTGCAATATTACCTATTTTTTAAAAAACCCTAGGTTTTAAATCTCTGAAAGCAAAGCCTCTGTAATGGCATAGTTCTTATTAATCTAAATAGATGTTTTAAGGCTCTCTCTATATAACTCTCTAAAGCTGGCACTTTTACAAAGAGGTTGGAAGAAGCATGAGGGTGTCACTCAATGGTGATAGAGTATCTCTGTTGATTTGGCAAGGATTTCGAAATCTAGGCTTGATCCCAAAGAGTATAACATTCCTTTTTGCTGAAAGACTTACTAAACTTCATTTTTCTCTGCAGGGTTTGGCTTGTAAAGAATGTGTCCTGATTTTCTTTACTTATATGTGGGGATTTAGTGCTGTAATAGTAATTTCAATTTCAGTTCAATTTACAAAAGCAGACAAAAAATTTAAAAGACTGAACACATCTTCCAGAGATTAAAGTTAGGTAATTACTTCAAATACACTTATGATGAAAATAGCTACTAAATAAGATTGACAGTAAACAGAACAAGAATAAACTTAAGGGGGTTAGAAATCTTACGTGTTTGCAAAAGAATGGTGTCAGCACAATAGAGTTGATGAGATCGGGGGAGTACCTGGGCTTTACAGAGACATAGATAATGAGGACAGAGGCCATGAAAAAATTATATAGTCACCCGAACAGAAATCTCAGAAAAGGAGGATCTGATAGTGGTTAACAGCTCTAAGAACTATTCCAAAACCAGTTCCTGTTTCTACAAGAAACAAGAATGTTTGTGAAAGGAGAGAGAGAAGGGCTGCAGCTTCCATGAAAAACAAAGGAAGATATACAAGTGAAAAACTGAGAAGAATAAAATGTAAACATAATGTAAAGGCACTAGCAAGGTAAAGCTGAAAAGCTTCTATCCAAGACTGAGGAAAAAGAGCCACAAGACAGATCACAGAGTTGGAGGAAATGTCAAATTTGTGAAATAGAAAGATGATCTATCATTAATGTTAAAATTCATGTTCAGCTAGTCCAGGGACTGTACAGTTAGGGAGGTTCAAATGGTTGTAATTGGGAAGACATGAACAACTTTCTCAAGATTGGATTTTCACAAGAATTCACCTGTTGTAGAAGGTCACGTTGAGAAAATCTGATTACCCAAAGAATAAAAAAAGGAGGACCTGAAAAAAACCCACATGGAAATCTATTTAACTGTAAGCATAAACACAGTGAGAGTGGAAAAATTATAAGATCTGTAACATGTGACACATGAATGAGAGGTAAAATGGCAGTTAGATAGGAAGATGATAAACAGCATTCTAAGAAAAAAAAAGAGTAAGACACAGACATGAGCTCCTATGGCAGATAGATAAACTCCAAAAGACAGTAATATAAAAAAATCAGACAAACACTTCCTGTCTGAAAGGTCAAAAAAAAGACTGAAACATAAAATAAAATCCTGCAGAATCTTCTGGACTTGCAGTGTAATAATGGCATCCATAAAGACCAGTGTATTGACTATCATGAGCTTGTCAAGAAAATGTTAAGAAACTGGGTCTCTCAGGAACTTAAAAGCCAGACACTGAAAAGCATTAATCTTTCACAATTATCTAGTAGGAGAAATCCTTCTTGTTTTTGATGATGACTTTTTTTTTTTTTAAAATTCTTCAATGTGCTTTATACATACAAGAATTCAGTTCAAAATCTATTTTTCTCTTAAAAAAAAAAATAAATGAATTGGTAACTGAGTACAGGAGGGTAAAGTGTCACTTCCTTCCCCAGGTATAGTAGATGAGTTGAATACAATAAAGATTCAAAAAGGACATGAAGGTTACCAGGAAATAATTATTAGCTCTAAGACAAAATGAGAAAAGGCTTACATCTACATTCCTTAGACTAAGCTTTCTGTAGAGCACTTGGCCATGGTTTTGATGTGAGTCTGATGTGATGTGGTGACATAGCAGCAATTTCAGTAGGATTGAGGATTTTTTCTTTCTGAAATGTCATTAGGTTTGCATTTTCAAGAAAAACAAGCAAACAAACATTGGTTATATTTCTATTAGAAAACAAAAAGTATGTGTAAATATTAAATAAGTTCTACAAATTTGAGAAAACAATTTAATCTTATATCTCTTTTTGAAGTGTTCTTCATATGCCCCCAATTTCAGATCCCTCCTTAAAGAACATGAATTTAAAGCAGTAAGGAGTCTAAAATGAAATTGAAATTACAGACTCACTAAAGGATATAAAAGAGCCGGTTTAAAATGTTAAACTTCATATGAAGTTTATATAGAATATTATTATTTTAATAGTTGGCATATGTGCAGCAAACTAACTCATTTTAGATTATATTCCTCTATTATTTGATATATTTTTTAAATTAGAGATCAGGAATCAATTATGCAAGGAATCAAAACCTCAAGCTAATCTATAAATTATATTATTCTGCATTTTGAACTTTGTAAATTTTGTGATGGATAGATGGGACAGACTAGAAAAAGGAATCAATGCAGTCTGGATTTTTTGCACTGATGTACAGGGAATACATTTGAATTCATACACTGCAGTTCTATTCCGTTTCTGTGGAATCAACTGAAAGGTCACATACACATTATAGAAAAAAAGTGTTTTCCAAGATGCACATCTTTCTGCCCTATTAACCTATTCTGTCCACACCTGCAACCAAACAAGTTTGAGAGTACACCTTTTTTTGCCATAGGAAAACAAACAAACAAACAAACAAACCCACTCAATATCAAAAATACCTAAACATCAGCTCTTAGTCTGTTCCCATCAAAGGATTAACCTGATGATACATTTTTAGGCTACTGTATAGTATATAAATAATCAGTAAAGCAACAAATACATTGTTTTCTCCATCTGCAGTGAAAGAATCTAAAGCCTTCAAGGCTATGCAGTGAATGACATTTTCTTAACCTAGCAACTTTCTGCACAGCACTGATACATAACTATTTATGTGCAAGCTACAGATAGAATTTACCATAGTCTTTTTGAGCCTCAGTAGGAGAGTTGAGCTATGCCACAACATCTGTAGCAAGTTAAGAGCATGCATAGGAACATTTCTGTAGATCACTTGATATGGTACTTGGAAATATTACTGCAAAATATTAGGATTCCAAGATAGAATGTTAGAATATCTAAATTTTCAAAAGTTCTGGTCAAGAAGAATCCTTAACATATGCTGAACAAACTAAAGTGATGACAAAATTTCAGTTGCAGAGGAATTCCTGACACTCTGGAGATAATTGGTAATTCTGTTTACACAGTTCTTAAAGTGTTGCCATTTCCCACAAAGCTTGTACTGTGAGAGGCTTCTGTTCGACAAAGGAGCCAATTAACTGCTGACAAATGAAACATGTAATATTCTACTTCAAACTAGCCTCACATCTCACACTACAAATCATCAGAGTTTTGTTCAATTTTCAGGATGCTTTACTTGACATTCAGAGTCTAGGAGCTCACTGCATATCTGCAGAGAAGGGAATGTGATTCAGAGAAACTTTAAGGAAAATTAAAAGTGAAACTTCCAGTCTATCAGTGTAGTTACACTTCAAATTCATGATTCTGGAGAAAATAACTATAAAGCAATTTACAATATAAAATTAATAAATTATCATTACTTATACTGTAACTCGACTCATTGGGTATAGTAGATTGTCTTCTTCCTTCTCTCAGTAGAATCTGTATTTCTAAGACCACACTGGCATCTTTGTGGCTGTTCAACATTATTTACTGCCTTGTTGTCATCAAGTTTGATCTGAATCTCGTCTTTAAGTACCTAACTAGACTACACTACAGAGGTAAAGAGATAGGCTCATTCATTTTGTATAGGCAGAACTTCAGGATGGAGGGGGAGGAATGCATTTGGTTCACAACAGAATTCTTGTCCAGGTATAATTCAGTTTGGCTATGTTTATCCCAGTATAAACAAACAAAGAGAAAACGCCTCCAAAACCCAACAATTAAAAGGAGCAACAAGACCACATGAAAAATTTTTTTCTCTTCATCTACTACATCTTTCCTGTATTTACCACAGTGGCATTAATGCTAAAACTTGATTTAAATGTCGAAAAGATGTGTATTTTTAATGTATGACAGGTAACATAAAATAAACTGTTGGAAATTCCAGCAGAACGAACACTGTTACAACTAAAATTCTAAGAAACTTCTTGAGAAGGGAAGATTTCATTACTCCATAAGACAGCTTTTTCAGTACAGGAAAAGCTGGCAGGTATTAGTAAACGTTTCTGACTTTATTTCAATCTGCAAAGGCCTGTTATGCTCAAATAATCATCTAGCATCAGAAGCGATTCAGAAACTCAGATAGACAAGAGATCAAAATTAACTCAAAACATTTTCAAGAAGTGATTATATATGTGTCTCTCTAGTCATACATCAACCACTGCTGTTACTGACACCTGGAGTCATATGTTCAATAAGAAAAAGACATACATAGAATGTTTTGAAGGAGTATTGCAAACTTTTTTCCTTAAAAGATAAATTTGAAAGATAGATGAGAATGGAGAAGTATATATCAAAATTAATAGAAAAATAGTCTGCACTAAGACTGCTAAAATACTCTGAGGACTACTAGAGAAATGCATCTGCATGTATCAAACTTCTGGGTTCCTGAAAAACGTACTATAGAAAATGAAATATTCTTTATTATATTTCAATGAGTACTATAATAATATCTGAAACTGTGAGGTTTTATTTTCTTTTTGCATTGCATTTTTTTCTTTGTGCCTCACAAAAACCTCCAGTACCACATGTATGCTCAATATTTATAAATCTAATACGGTATTTACATGAGAAAATAATTTTAACTTACCTTCTTCAATCCAATTTTTGCTAGATTACTCGTGATATATGCTGTTGTCCAAATAGATATTTTATCATCATTGCATATTAATTACATGCTATATTGCACTACATAATTTTATACTGAATTACATTTCACCCTTTACTGAAAAGTTCACTTTTGAAAGAGTAGCACAACAGCAATACATTTTGAACGGTTACATTTTCAAATTCAGTATTAGAGAAATTATACAATGTAGGGCTTATATTTTACCTAAAATCTGAGCCTATCCGTTTTCCATTTTCTGGTTCTCCAGGATCTGGACACAAATTGGACGCCTGCTTAATACCTCCCTCATTTACTGCAAAAAGACAAACATAAAACACAGAAATAAACAAACAAAAAAGTTGAAATAATGCAGGGGTTTTTAGGAAATTAAGAGTTACGCAATTAACAAATATGAAAAAATATATTATCTACATTTTAGGTCCTTTAAAACAGATTTTCGATAGAATATAATCCATACATAAATTTCTTTTCCCTATAATAAGCAAAGCATGTATTTTCTGGTTAGTTTGTTTGGCGGTTTTGGGGTTTTTTGGGTTTGTTTTTGGGTTTTTTTTTTAAATAACAGGTTTTTCTATAAGTTGGACTCATAAGCTATTTTGTTTGCCTGTATTATTAAACCCATATGGAAATGTTATTACTCTTCCTTTACAAACATTAACATTTAAAGGAATGTTCATTAAGTTTAGGTCTGTAAGATTTTATTATGAATATAAACTAATAAATGTCATTTCCACTAAAAGCTGACCTTTTCTCCTTGAATTATAATAAAACTTGAACGCATAGGCTCATGCTGAGAGAATTGTCCTTAACCAGTATTGAAAATGCAGATATCTGAATGTAAAGCCTAAATGCCAATTTGATTTGCATGCATTTATCTTACAGTAAACTAAAATGGATCTTCAGAGAGAAACTTCCTGTGAACCTTTCCATGTGTTTTTCCAGAAATTTTTATGTACCAATCTAGCCCTCAGCATATTCAACCCACTCTTCACACATTTTTTTTTTCATTTATTATGTATGTTCCTGTAATTTTTTACAGCTTGCAAAGGTATGTCTTGCAAAAATAATTTCAGACCAAAATAATTCTATTAACTTTGTATTTCATTCTTTACCTTCACTGAATGATAAGGGAGCAGTTCCCCCCAAAAAAAGAAACCAACACATTAGCGAAGGAGATTGCTCTGCTATCACTTGGTAAATTGGCACAATAGAAGTGGGGTTTTTTTAATACAAGTTGAGATGAAACCAAGTGATTTACAGTATGCAGAAAGAGATCTCCACTTTTACGTATCTTTATTTCTGAGGAACTAGACCAATTGATTTTAACTTTCCTTTAAACAAAAAGTTTGCATATAATCAGGCTAATCACATTACATTGTAAAGTGAATCTACTCAAATAAACAAATCTAGTTTCTAATTATACTTCATGAAATTTCAGCTTTTAATGAAGGACAATAACATTCAGAGTACTCTGGGGTTTTCTCATACTTGAAACTTATTACACTCATTGAAAGGGAATAATTGATGTGATACACCTGAGGAAGACAATAGCCAAATGAAAATGTTGCAGATGGTTAAAATAAAAACCTCTCACTACTCAAAAAACCTATGAAGCTCAGACTTTGTCAACTGGAACCACAGTATTTATCCTTCTTTGCCCCAAATACCCATGTCCAAAGTTATTTTAATAGCATACCAAGGCATTCACTGTTCATCTCAACCTCTATGCTCTTTTGGACGAGGAAGGCTCTTCCTCAGAACCTATCCGTATTACCTGGTTTCAGTCTTGCTCCCTCAATAACTGGGAGGTGTGATGAAAGCATATTGACTATAGAAAGTTCCTGCTAGTGCTGGAGTAAACATATATATCAGGCTGAGAAAGTTGGGCTGTTCAGCCTGGAGAAGAGAAGGTTGTGTGGAGACCTCATATCAGCCTTCCAGTATCTGAAGGGAGACCTATAAGGATGCTGGAGAGGGACTCTTCATTAGGGACTGTAGTGATAGGACAAGAGGGAATGGGTTCAAACTTAAAGAGAGGAAGTCAGGTTAGATATAAGGAAGCAGTTCTTTACTGTGAGGGTGGTGAGGCACTGGAACAGGTTGCTCAAAGAGGTGGAAAATGCTCCATCCCTGGCTGTGTTCAAGGCCAGGTTGGATGGAGTCTTGGGTGACATGGTTTAGTGTGTGGTGCCCCTGCCCAAAGCAGGGGATTGGAACTAGATGATCTTACAGTCTTTTCCATCCCTAATCATTCTATGATTCTATGATCAGAAAAGTGCAATTCCATAAACTGCATTTCATAAGGCCATCTAGTAGGTGTTTCTTGGATGAACATTTAAAATTAACTCTTTGAAATATCATGGTACTTTTCTACAATTCCAAAGCCTATATCCAGACATGACAAATTCAGAATCATCTTAAGTAGCCTGTATATAGAAAAGACTGAACAATGCAGGAAGGCAAAAGAAGTATACTTGAGAACAAGCAGGGAAAAAGACACCAGCTCAGTTTTGTGACAGTCTGATATATTTTCTGACATTAAATATAAGTTAAAACTATAGCTGGGAAATAACTCATGATGCCTGGTAATAAAATCAAAGAAATTAAAATAAAATAGTGTCATTTTCAGGCTGTATTATAGAACAGTACACACAGAAGTAATTCTTTACTATGAAAATATAAAAATGTTATTTAAACAGAACTATGTCTATTTACTGTAACTCATGGTTTAGTATTTCAAAATGCAATTTTATTTTTTGTAGACTATACTTCCCCATGCACAGATAATAGAGTGAATATTCATATAAAAAAGAATGTTATATTGGATTTCAAAGTATGAGAAATATTATATACTCCAATATCTACCAAAAATGGAAACTTGATAATACTATTGGGTTTATGACATCTTCTGTATCAAGTTCCATTCTTAAAAATACTCTATGAAATGGATTTTTAAATTATAAATTATGAAATTATTAATAATCATAAACAAAATAAAAAGGCTTATGTTAAAGGAAGTCATTAAACTAAATACAGCAACAAAATTAAAATAAGACATATACCACAGTAAACATTCAGAAGAAAATGTTGTAAGCAAAAGTCATTAAACAGATTTCTGATTTGGTCCCAAACCAGAAATCTGTTTGAACACAAACTTCAATCCATTCTGATTTCTATTAAGTACTTAGTGAAAAATAAATGCAGATATTATTTTTTAACTGATGTTACTTTCCTAGACGTAATGCTTGATCTTTCAGTCTACTGAAATACAGCTTTGTGTAGTTTCCCAGATATCTGTCTATCTGTATTTGTATGGTTTACAGCCCAGATAGTCATATGACAATAAGCAATGAAAGAGTTCCCTTTAGTAAATTAAAGGCTCCTCTAGAAAAAGCGTTAATTAGGTTCCCAGTGTTGATTGGGTTTTTTTAATCCTAACACTTGTGAAATGACGTTGATGCACACTTGGTTCATCACACATTGTGATTGTAAATATCAAATATTGCCATTCTGACTTTACTATGTGCAATATCCCATGCACTAGTATTGAATGTTATATACCCGAATCATTAAAAAAAAGTAATGTGAAAAGTAAAGGAAAACACATACATCTGAGAAATGTTACATGATATTTTTTAAAGACATTCCTAATATAAGGCCTAATGTAAAATACGTATTCACTTGTCGTTATCTTATTTCCACTAACAGTTGAATGATGTCATTGTAATGCAACTACAGATAATCTGAAACCACGCTGGAAATTTTATTTGAAGTCAACAGCTAAATATAGAGGCTTTTCATGAAATAACTGCCTCAATGTCATCAGCTACCAGAGTGACTAGCTAACCAAAGTCTAGCTAGATAACAATATAAAATCTTAGACTTCTGTTTATGACTAGATTACAACACTAAAGGTATAAATCCTCAAGGCTTTTGCCTTCAATTATTATTGAATCATATAGGTAATCTGCTCTGCATAAACAGCAAAACAAGATACAGATGTTCTCATCTTTACATAGAATATCATAATGTGAAATTGTACAAAGACTTTCAAAAAATATATTGATAAATTTCATCACTGATGTCATAACAAGCATCTTCAGATATCACAAGCGTCAGGTAATTCACTTTAAATCTACAGTTATTATTGTTTATATAGTGGAATGTTTATCAATTTGTGCAAAATAAAACTTTAGATAAACATTCTATCAGCCATTGTACTATTCTCATCTGTTAGTATTAAATCATAGATAGACCATCAGAGACCTCACTGTAACTATCTTGCTGCTATTTTTTTCTGTATGAGCATTCTAGGTTTCAGTCATGCAATATGTGTAAAAAGAATACTTGGGTTTAAGTGTAATGTTACAAAGTTTTCAAATAAACCAGAAATGCCTTACAGAACTATTTAGGTGATGCAGTTTACAGAAAAGGTGAATATGACAATATGCTACATTATAAAAACTGAACAGAAGTGTGTTTTGCTTTATTTTTCTGACTTGTCAAATGTTAAAGAGTCTTGCTGTTTGAGACACCTCTTTAGAAAAAAACACACTTCTTATATTGACAGTTTAAAATCTAAAACTAAAAAAAAAAAAGCACTAACAGTTATGACAATATGCCCTTCTAAGTTCTTGGAACTGAATTTATCACTGGTACTTTAAACAAAAAATTAGTGCAAATATGTCCAACCTAAGGACCTTTGAAAGCAAGTCCTTTCACTCCTGTGAAGAATAACGAAATGTAATTTAAGCACACATAGGCTAAACATTTAGTCCATCTTAATTTTAACCAATTACTAATAAATATTTAAAATGCGGTTCTAATCCAAAAAGGAACTCTATAAAAATGGCACGTTCTTTTGAACAAGATATCCTCTTTAATGTATTCAGAGTCAAACCTGTTTATTTTATGTTAGAAAGTTGCCTGACTCCTCCTTATGAGTTAATCAGGACTTAGTCCTCTAAGATGCCAAGCCCTTTCAAGTTTCTATTTTCTGCAATTAAAGTCGAAGGCACTAAGCATCTCCAGAATTTTTAAATCTAGAGCTTGTTAATCAGTTCAAAATGTCAAAGTTAATGAAGAAAAAAAAACCCAACAAAACAGAAAATTTCCTCGTTTCTCTTTAAAAAGCTACATGGTTGAACATTTACAAATGAAGATAGGCTTTGGTTTGTATAGCTTTTTTCTGCTAGTACTAATTTTCAATCAAAATAACGCATCTCCTGTTCACAGCTAAGATTTCAGCGGGCACCTGGGAGCCTGAATATTTACTTGCAAATACTGCAAACTAAGTGTGAAATGCCAGATTTATAGAAAGCCTGCCTTTAGAGTAGAACCATATTTAAGAATTCACCATGCAGATTGGAGAAAGAGATTTAAGTCAGTTATATTATCAGAAATACATAATTTTGAAAACACACAAACAACACAGACAGCACAAACTTCACTCTTGCACTAGAAAAAAAGTAAAAAAAAAGGAGTACACTCACAGATAGAAAACTTGTTGCTGTTGTCTTTCCCTGGAAACAATTTAAATCCTCTAGATTTAAAATCTATGGCCTTTTTCACTAGTCAAAAAAAAACAAACAAAAACATATATCAGGCAATGCATTCTAAAATATTTCATTTCATTTGACAAATTTTATCATGGAAGTATATACCAATTAGAGTACCAGCTATCTAACAAGCTCACAGTGTGCACCTTTTGTGGAAAACAAAAGGAAGCATTGAAACCAATTTGTACACTTGACAAAAGAAAGAAGTAGAACTTGTAACTTAATTTTTTTTCTCCTGCATGAACAAGTTTAAAAAAAAAAAAAAAAAAAAAGAAAAGAAAAAAGAAAAAAAAAAGGCCAAAAGTGTTTGTTTTCATGCACCACTTGGACGTGTTCCACATTTTTGGAACCTGAAAAATGTAAAGAATCATAGATGTGTCTGCTGTAAAACAGCTGAACAGCTGACTCTTATCTGGTGTGCTTTCTGTGTAAAGAAACAGTAGTGGTTATGCCTCACCTACAAAAAAAAAAATGTTAAAAATAAAAATCCTACAGAATACTATTATATCTTCCAACTAAAAAGTGAGCAACCTTTTAAAAATAGGTACTATAACATTTTTTTAAGCAGCTGATTTTCTGAGAAATTTTAATTCAATTATTCTTTTCAGTGATAGAGAATTTAAAAGTAAAAAAAAAGTCATCCACTACATGCTATGGAAAGAACACTGAAATCCAATATATATGCTCAGATCTTAATTTCCTAAGCACCCAAGCAATACAGGACATATATTAACCCACATACATTCTGACAAGGTTTAATCAGCAGTGGAAATGCCACCATATTTCTTGGCAATATATTCTGCCTGTCACTTAAGATTTTAAAATCTGCATTAAATTCAGTATTACATTCGGGGAAAAGACAAAACAGAGGCAATAACATAAAAAAAAAAAAAAAAAAAAAAGCAGTATTATAGCAGACAAAAAGATCCTTCTAAAAATAATATATTCTGAAGATCTACAGGTTTATCTCCCAATTCTGAAAGTATCTCCATTAGTTTTAAAATTCTAACTTAGCTATGTTCTTAGCATTAATACGAAAGAATAATTTTTATCCATGAAACACTGACATTTTATTATCTGTGTTTAGATCACATAGGCAAAACAGAAATATTTTGATCATAGGAAATATATTACATTATTAAATTAAGCATACCAGGCTAATTTTCTGTTTTAACTACAGAGATTTAGATACAAAAAATAAAATACAGTCTACTGTTCTGTTGTTGGTTCTGCAATTGGTTCTCTTTCTAGCTTTAAAATTGTATTTGCAAATTGTGATATGAAAGGTAGTTGGCTCCCACTTCACTCCTAAGCCCACAGCTGAACTATTTCTGTAAAAGTCTTTATGACATCTTTATGGCTTTATGATAAAGGCAGTTAATCCAGTCAAACAGCAAACCATGTGGCCTTAATTTATTTTTGAAACAAAATGACTAATGGAAAGAGCAAACCCAAAACTTACAGATATCAAAAAGCAAGAGAGAATAAAGGAAAAACAGCAGAAAAAAAGCTTTTTCTTTCAGTCATTAAACTATGTGCATCTTTTCTCTATTATATTTTGCCAGTGAGCAATGAACCATACATAATTATGGACATCCTATGTAAAGTTTAATTTCAAGTACATTATTCTCAAGAGACTTTTTAGATTATATGCATTTAAAAACTATACAGAAGAAGATGCCTTGTGTCGGCTACAAGCAAATAATGCTGATGAAGACAGTGAAGATGAAAGGAACTACTTTTAAGGGAAGTTAATACAAGAAGATAGACAGTACATGATCACAGGATTTTTCAGCACCTGTTAACTTGTCATATAAAAATCAATGAATAATCAATTAAACCCTTACATGAGACATAAATACCAATGTACCAAAATACTACTGATCTTTTTTATAATTAAAATTAATCATTATCACACACGAGAGCTGAACAAGATTCAGAAGAAAACAGCATACAACTAAGAAAGACAATTTAGAGGATCAATACAGGATGTGATGATAAATATTTTTACACTTCTGGTGGAAGAGACATACTTTCTTCTAAATGCATAAAGGCTCTTTATCTCAACCGTTAAACTATCAAATGTAAATTTCCTTGTGTATCATCATAATGCAACCTATAAATGTTGCTAATGGTTCTGGAAAATATCTGCAGAAGCACAACACATCTGTTGCCACGAAATACTATTTTTTATCTTTTTTTTTTTTTTTTTTTATAAAAAAACCTTAATATGGAAATCACCCCCAACCTCCATTAATTGAAGTGCATAAGCAATTCTACCCTCAGTGGAAGTCATGGACACAAGAACTGTACCTTCACACAATAGGGCTATACTGGAATAGCAGTAATGCCCTCTTGTCAATTGTGTGAGATTTCTAAGATGCTATTTTGACATAAATATGAATGTAGGAGTATAGCTATAAGCTTCTTTTGGCCTTCTCTCAGCATCAGTATAAAATAACTCCTACTCAATCACAAGATAGACCTAGCTACTCTTCCAACCACTAAGTAAAATGGGAATGAGCTTGAATACATGATCTTAGGTGGTGGGATGCATTTAAATACTCACAATTAGGGAGAGGTTTGTCCTTTATTTTCAAAAATCATCATAACAACATATTAAAGAATGGAGACTGGTTTAGGTTCTTTGTTTCTTTTCATCCTCAAAACCCACAGTTTATGAACACAAGAAAGAGAGTTCACAAGATCTAAGTTTGAAATGAAAATAGTTACAAGAGTGTCTTGTTGAACACATGTAAAACAAGCAAAGATTTTTGTAACTATTTGCATCACTTTGGCGAGGCTAATAGCCACTGATAATAATAATACCACTGAGAAAACGAGTGACTCAAGACCTCTGAAGAATCTTTACACTACAAGAGAAGAATTTTACTTTCAACTGGGTTTTTGTATGTTGATTTATTGAGTGGTAGTTTCTGAATACACTGTGAAGCACTAGAAATAGAAATGTACTTGGTCCAAACATGCCATCACTAAACTATGTGTCAGGCTCATACGCATGCACGTACATAAAAATAGCCCCACCAAAAATGGCATACCCAGGACACAATAAATATATTCTTTAATTCTCAGCAAACTAGGCATTATTTTGCACATGCCAATGTAGAAAGCAGTGAGGAGAAGAGTAACAGGTATACCATACACATGACAGTAAGTACTGAAACTGGATATCACTCTTCAGAAGTCTCAGAGGATGTTCACGTCAGCAAACAGTGCAGTTGCACACATTATGCTAGTCCACAAAGGAAAACAGACACTTTAAGGTCTCAACTCATCTGGCTTAGATTTCTACTTTCTCACAAAATAAGTTTAAACTTTGGTATGCCCATTTCTCTCAAGATAAGTAGTTCAAATGTGATAAATTTCAAGATGGGAAATCTGCTTCTAAAATATGGCAGCATCGAGCTATATAGCCAAGCAAAGGATATCTTTTTAAACACTGACAACTCAAAAACTCATGTCTTTGTTTTAGTTACGCAACAGCATTTATGTAAAGAAATTGTCTAGCCTGTCTTATCTGCATTTTATAAACTACTAAACCAAGTATAGAATGTTATTTAAAATGCTGACGACTAAACCACCACATTTCTACACTGAACAGGCACTCAAGTTGTGTTTGTACCAGTAACTATACAGAGTATTAAACATGGAATCTTGGGCCTTTTCTGACCTTATAAACTTCTTTCCTTGGGTATAAGTAGTTCAAAGTAGTTCAAAGTAGTTCAGACACTGAAACAGCTACTCCCATCTCCTGAATCTTTCTTACATTATATTCCCTACCTCTCAGCTAATGTAATGGAGAAAAATATCATAATGTTAATGCCATTATTTCAAGATTTCACATACAGCTGTCCTTAAATGACATCTTCAGGAATACAGTATCATGTGAAAAAAGGCAGTAGATTGCTTATCTGACTGTACCTAAATGTGTACAGATTTTACCTGCAGCAGCTGCAATATCTAATGACAGAAACAGGAGTCCTATATACTCTGGACTTCTGACATTTGGTGCTCACGTGTAGACATGCCAAAGAAATCATGAATGATATTTCCAGTTCATCTTGGGCTTAAGTCTAATTCATTCTATGTTCCCTAGGAGTTGATCTACATTCGCAGCACAGCGGCAGCCTGAATGCACTGAACTTACTACCCATGTACAGTTCTATTCCATTCTTCTTTGTGTGCACTTTATGTTCATTATGCATGCGATGCAACTATCCAAAATTTCCAAACTCTGACAACACAAGTGCTAGATATCCATATATTTTAGGGGTCACCACTTAAAGGGATTACATAAATGGGGTAGTGATGGTGAGGAAGACACAGCAACCCATTTAGCACCTAGCACACTTAACTGTACAGAAATTTACATTAAAAACTTCTAAACCTAGCAATTACCCAATTAAACTTGGCTGTGATCCTACACAATGACTGATGCAGCACTATCTTCTACAGCCTTACTGCACCTTGAAAATTGGTGTAAGAGGAGATGAATTTTCATCAGTTTTTGTTGTAAAGCATGAACTGCGCAGCTTAATCATTTCTTAAATATTCATATTTAACCATTTAGAAGATGAATAATCAAGACTATAGTGAACCATCCAATTTTCATGTTATTCTATTTTTACTTTTTTTACATGAGCTGATCCACCTTTCCCTTTCACTATTCACCTCTCCCTTGTTCCTTCCTCTAAAGTGTCCTAGCCAAAGCAGATTGTGTAGAGGACTTCAGATTACTGCAGCCACTGCACTACCGTCCTGAATTACTGTACTGTACTACTAATTACTCCACTAGCATACTGCATTAATACAACACATAGTAAATATTTGTTTCTTGATCCTACACTATTTTAAACATTATGTGGTGGACAATAAACAGAAAGACAAAAAAATTGAAAATTACTTAGTGTCTCCTTGTTAAAAGTAGAGATGTTTAAACAAAGTAACTGCTCATTATGATCTATTACAGATTAGACATTTTATTTTCAGGTATCATAGCTTTGCTGGCAAGCTCTATTTTAGTGTTACCCCACAGTCTAGAAGTTTATTCAGAATGGAAGAAAATGGAAATGAGAATGAATGTAAAATTCTCTCCATAAAATGAAATGCTCTGATAGCTCAATGAACACAATTTTATACTTTAATGAAACATGCCATAGGCATATGATTCTAACCTAATGTGTGAATTTCACCTTTATATTAAAATTTAATGTATTATGATTTTATTTTAATATGTTGCATTTACATTTTAATTGTGAAACTTTTCAGGTTCATTTTTCATCCATAGATAAAAACCTATGACAGTTTTCAGTGAACAGCATGTTATAAGCTATGTATAATTTAGTATGCAGTTGAAAATTTCTGATTGAGTTCTCAGCTCAGTTAAAAATGCATTGGTGAGACACATAAGGGAAGTTTAAGCGTTACTGTGCTACCTCATTTCAAAAAAAAAAAAATTATGTATGTGGAAAGGTTCTACTTTACATTATTTTCAATAAAATTATTTAAAATATTTTACTTCCTTAGGTCAGTTCCAATTCACATAACAAACATTTTTAACAGCTCTTCAGAAAACCTCTCCTTCCCTGCTCCTCCTTTCCTCTTCCTGTTTCTAAGTAAATCTCAGAAAAAAAAAAAAAAAAAAAAAGAATATATATTTTCTAACAAATCCTTAAAACATGTACATTGAATTATTCCAAGGCAGTGCTTGATCAATCACTGAGTTTCTCTTAAATCCATTTGGTTTTGAAAGTTTCATTAGCATCTGATTTAATTAGTCATAGCAGATCTTAAAAGTATTTAAAGAAATCTTTTTGCCTCCTACCATCATAAATTCTCCTGTAATATACAGCAAGAAGAAATGTTGGTTCAGTGCGGAGCACCTAGTAACTACTCATAATGTAGGGGGTTTTTTTCTCTGATTTTTCCTGGCTATTACTATGATACTACATAAAATCAGATCAAAAAGCATACTGTAAGGTGTGATAGGTAAGTCCAAGATAAGTGTTCTTAAAGAATAAAGGAGAAAGGGTAGAAAAATTATAAAGGCTTTATAAGAAAGTAATAAAAAAATAGAGCTGAAACAGAAAGAAAAAGAGAACGGAGTTATCCATAAAATGAAGTATACTTTGAAAACGAATAGCTAAGTAAAATCATCAAAACCTGTATCTATACATTAATTCTAGAAACCAGCAGATACGGTTAAAAATTCACAAACGCTTGGTGACATTTTTGCTCTTTCAAAAGAGAACAGAAGTTCAGAGTAGTGAAATGTGTTGGACTCTAGAGCTGTCTTGAAAATAAATGAGATATAAAACCCTAAGGAAAGCAGTGAGTTACTTTTGGAACTGCTAAATGATGACTAGTGTTACCCATTAGGATTTCATTGTACTATTTGAGTTTGAGTTTACTAAGCAATTTTTTTCTCCATCCTTGATATCTCTGTTTCAGACTGATAATTTCAATATTTCAATTAAGAACTATGAACTGTACTGTTAGTCTTGTTACATCACTGTATTCATTTGTGTCTATAGTACAGAGGTCTTACTTCAGAAATTTGGGGCGACTATTGTTTTAGAATGCAGGACTCCTTAACGACATAGTAAAATCAATTACATAAAAAAAAAATAAATTCAATCTTTTCTTCTATGTGACTTTCTTGGTACATATAGGATTTTTTTTTCCTTTTTGTGACTTTCTTGGTGCATATAGAGTGTTTTTTCCTCTTTGTGACTTTCTTGGTGCAGGTAGTTATATACCTGCCAATACTGTAAATAGTTTTTGCAAATATTCAAAATGTTGGAAAAAAAGGTCAATAGTTTATTTCTTAATTTTTTATGTAAAAAAGTAAACCACTTCAATTGCCTATACTGATTATGATTGCTGAATAAAAGGATATAGCCAAACTTTATGGCTCATACTTGAAAAAGAAAAACTAATGCCTTCTGAAAGTTGTTTATACTGAGTTCATCTTACGTGATATGAGTTAGTCCTTATTTATTATTTCTGGGGCAAAAGTCAAGGTTCACTACAATGAAGAACAAAAGTCCAGTAATTTGATAGGAGAGACTTGAGATTCAATCCACCTCCTTTCCCCCCCTACTTCCGAATAAAAGAAGAGGATATACTTTTTGAGTGCTTGGTTTCATTAGAACTCAGGACCTAAAAGATGCTGTTTCTCTACCCAGATATCATATCTAAATATCTTTTTCATTAGCCTATCAAGCTGTATCTTGAAAGTAAGCTTTTAACCCTTGATCCACTCTCTTCTTCTACCAGAAGGCTTCATCATTACAAGAACTCTTCTAGCTCCTCCTCCTAATGTATCTATTTATATACTATAAAACCATTTGTCCTTACCTAAATTCTCAAGATACTAGTGTTCACTTCTTGAAACATTTATCCTTTCATGCCGCCTTACATTTTGTTTTGTAAGATGAGAAGATCAGAACAATGTAAAACCATTACAGTTCTTATAGTCATCTGATTCACTCTGAATTCTTTTGATGAAAGAACTATATTCATGTACAGTATTCCTCATGAGATCTTACTACTGCCTTATAAAATGATGCTTGTACTTCCCTAGCTGTAATGGAAGCATTTCACCAAATATATCTAGGTTCCTTTTTCCTCTCATAAATAGTCATAACACCTTCAGCTAGCCTTTGACACAACCTACAATTATTGTTGAAGTCCAGATAGTAAGCGTGATAGACTAACTTCACCTAGAAGTTTCATTTTAGCCAGACAGAAACCTCTAGTTCTCTCTGCACATCTGTTTCATACATATACTTCAAAAAATACCAGTTTAGGAAACAAAACAGTATTGTTAGTGTTTACTCATTCTGAAAGATCTTATTCATGGAATAATGCTATGGAAGCCAACAGTACTACTCTTATTCTGTAATTATGTTTTGCATCAGTGCTAATGTACCATAAACCAGCACAATTCTCATCTCACTAGCAACATGCTGAAAAAAGCCTACAATGAAGACTACATGAACAGTACATTTTGACCATTTAAAATATACACATATATGACATAGTAAGCTTCAGTAAATTATATTTGGTATATCAAATTTGGTCTTTTCAAGTATTCATTCATTTGCGTAGGTTTGGGAGCACAATTCTTAAATTATGATCAAGAGCACAAGAAAAAAATATATTTCCAAAGTAAAAACTAATCTTTATAGACGTATATATATATTTTAAATAGTGAAAGAATTAAAAAAGGAAATTACATAAACTTCTTCAGTAGCTCTTACATATAGTTCCAAAGTAATTTAATATGCAGGGCAAGACAAATAGTTTTTATACTTTTGTGCATATTTAATTGTCAAAGAGACTAAAATACTTCAACAAAACTCTACAGAAAACTCCACAGAAACACCTGCAGAATATCTTTCCATAATGGAAATTTCTTAGTCAGTTAATAATAGTTTCACATTCACAAATATTTCTTCAAAATATATCTGTGTCTTTTTAATGAGGACTATTTTATAGAAGACCATTACAGGTTATTTAATGAGGGTCATTTGTTATGTTTTCATGGCTATTATATTATCAAGTATTGGTGTTAGCCAAGCAAAAATAGTAATTTTTTTATTCAGTATATGAATAGCCACTTTAGTAGTATGCTTAAGTATGCTGTTCAGTGTGTATGATACAGTAATACAAAATGTTTCAATGATTTTGTATAAAGAATTCTAGCAAAATCAAGAATTTAAATGTGGCATGAGAGAATAATGTGCACACAGGACTAGGCATGGGCTTCCTCCTCCAGTACAAGACTGATTTAATCTGTATGTTGGACGTGGTACCTTTTATTATCTATGGTACTACTTTAATATGTGACAAATAAGCACCATAATATTCTTTTAGAAATATCTTAGTCTCTTTTTCCCTTTTTTTTTTTTTTTTTCATAATGGAAGCTTTAGCACTTTAAGTGACACAGTTCAGAAGTATATGCCTATATGCCTTACTTATATGCTATATTAAAGGATACATTCAGAAAAAAGGACAGTGAGAAAACAGAGGAGAGGACATTGTAGTGTGAATGATTACAAACAGGAGATGGAAGAAAGTGTATGTATATCAAAATTACTGCCAATTTAATTGCCAAATTAGTATGCTGTCACATATTTAAATTAGAAGAGAATACAGGCCCTCAGAAACTCCCTTGAACAAAGATCATCTGAAGTAAATGTAGAGCCACAACACCAGTACAAACCAAATCACTAATTTTTAACAGTTGATAACCACAAAAAATACTGGACTGAAATTAATACAAATGAAATATAAAGAGTTGTTCAATTATATGTTTCATATGTAAACCAAATACCAAGCTTGATTTTCAGTTATTCTACTTAAATTACATATCTTAAAATTCTGCAGAACTGCAGCTCTGGGTTTTTTTCAGTAAGTGTTAGTAAATGAAGCTACAGTAATTTTCAAGAAAGTAACTTTCACTAGGTAACTATCTAACCCAGCTGTCTTTACAAAATATCAACCATATGAGTCTTCTACAAACTGCTAGTGCTATAAAAGATGTTCCTCTTCATTTGTGTTTAAAAATTCTTCATGCACAATAGATTAACATGAAACAATGGATTAGCACACAGTAAGTTAAAAATACATAATAAGTAGTATTCAACATTAGCCTGCAAAATTAAACTGCTCCTTCCCTGAACTTGCATATGTGTAAAAATATACCACTTACAATTTGCTTCTGAATGTCTATGCTGGTTAAATTAAGATATTCTAGCATTGCTTTTTCTCAGTCTCATGAATCTTAACTTTTAACATTTCCCTTTTAACACAATAAACAATGTTTTGTTTATACTCCAAATGTTGGTCACTCTCAGTATTTTAGCATGTAGATTAAAACCACCTGAATATAGAAACACATCAAATTTTTAGCTTTACTACTTTAATACTTACAATTGAATTCCCTAGTTTTCTAAACTTTGTTTCATTCACTGATTCCATGTATGATTGATAGAATAAAAATGTACAGATGTTTTAAAAAGCTAAAATTTTGATTAAGATTTAAGGGAGATGACTACAACTGCATCACTGATTAATTTAGAACAAAGCAGCCATTTACAAAACACATTTTTTAGACTATAGTTGATTATGTCTAAACACATATGCAGAATAGATTAATATTTTAATCTTTATTGTCCAGACTTTCATCAGACCTAATTTACACTGCGCTTGATAGTGAAATATATATAAAGTGGCATCAAAAGAAAATCCTTATCTTTCCTTTTTGACTTTTTATAAATCAAATTAATTTAAATTACTATGACAATATTATTATTAATTTCATTTTCCCATCTGGCTGCCCACTAAAACTCAGTTTTAAGCAGATTTAATCCCTTTCCCATTTGGTTCAATTACTTTTCCTGAATGGATACCTGACCTTTCACTTTTAATTTATACAAAATACTTTTCCATAACTACAAGGGCACAAGTAAAATAATATCCAATACCTCTATGAGTAACAACTGCAAGTTCTTTAGTTCTTTCTATCTGCTCAGCATTTCTTGGTCGTCTTCTTGTGCTTTGTAAATTTGCTTGATGAAGGAAGAGTGCTTCTTTGGAAGCGGCCGACTCTGGAACTGATTTTCTTATATTCATAGCTTGCACTTGCTGTTCTTCAGAAGGTTGTCTATAGATGGTCACTGCACTGGATACAGCAACATCAGCAGATGTGCTAGCAACAGTAATAGCACCAGTAGTGGCGGCAATACGCTCCTCTAACTCACCAGTGGAGGCAGTTTTGATCAAAGTGGAAGAACCTGTGGGACACACAGTAGCACTGGATGCTAACTTTTTCTTTAGAATTTTGTTTTCCTGATCAACCTAAGAGATCATATCTCCCTCTGTTTAACACAGTAATGACAACTGACATGAAAAGAAGAAAGTCAATATGATTTATTTAAAAAATTGAAGTAATCAGAAATTCTTTAATGCTAGTGAACATCTTGCAATTATAGTGATATTGCACATTCAGTTTTAAATGTCCTCAATAACTTGATAGAATAACTTGATAGAACTCCTGTACCAGTCAGTGTGACAGCACATAATTTCCACCCCTGAAAATTCAGTCCTGAAATCAACATGGCTAGGGTAAAATATACACCTATATCATTAAAAGGGACATGTAAAAAAGTGATAACCACCCTATCAAGCAGCGAAACAGCAGCATTATACAGTAACCTAGGTAGCAGATGAAGCTTTCATACACCAACTGCTAATAGGGCTAACAAATATGTTCATACATTTGATTCTCTTAATCAAAGCTTCATAAGGCTCTAAAAGCTCATTTAGACTTGATACAAGGCTAAGGGTGGATGGATAGTAAAATGTACATGTATAAACAAAACATCTAAGCATAATTCTCTAAACCTGGATAAAGGCTGTAATTCTCTTTTTGTTCTGATTCCTGCAATAGGCTAGATTACATTCCTCAAAAAACTCACCCACAGAATGTTTGGAGAGTTAAAAATCTGTCCATGCACTGCTTGTAAAAATACTAAGTGAACATTCCTGGCTTGTCTAGTAGCTAAAACATATAATCCATGTGGGAATTTTTAAGATTTTATGAACTTCTTCATCCTTCCCTATTTCCTCAATTTGGCTACAAATGTTTGGAACCCAAGTCTCTCACCTGTGAGCCTTTAGGATATGTAACATAGTAGCAACTCTATCTTGACTGGAATGAATAAATGACTGGGCAATGCATAATAAAATTCATAACAAATTAGCATAAACAAAATTAATATAGCATGAACTGTACTATGTTATACTAGTATTTTAAAAATATGGAACAGTTATTCCATAATAATAATTATGGGGCTCTTGAACAGTCATTCTAACAATAATATTCCACACGTTTTACTGTCCTCTCACACAGACTTTGAGATTTGTCCTTTTAAGTGTAGTGGGTGATGACAGGATGGAAACAAGAGTTTTGGCACTGCTAGAAGAACTTATACACTAGAAAATGGAAGTACTACTCCCAGAGGAACTGAGTAGTATATAGCACCTTTCGTACACAAAGTATATCAAATCTCTTGCTAGAATTACCAAGTGTTCTGTATAAATAAACAAAACAGATCCTAATTCCAAAAATAGTCTTATTAATAAAGTCTCTTCCGTTTACTGCAGAAATTTTAGGCTGAAAATGTTTCACTTCGCAATACTACTAAAAAAATACTGCCATAACAGAATACATAAGCATTATACAGACAACTAAAAGGCTGTTGTGGGTAAATATTATTTTTGCTATCTTACATTGCATGTCTTAATACCTGTTCTGCACTGCAGCACCTCTAAGTCATACACTGGTGGTTCCCTCTACAAAATTAAATGACCTTAGAAGTACCAGTAAGATTCCAGTTTTATGCGTCAGAGATCGAACCAAAACCTGCTTAATGTCCTATGATGAGAGTACTATAAGTAACTAAAATAGACCAAGACATATTTCAGTCTTTATTTCAGAATAAAAGAAGAAAATTGCCAAAACAGTGAATAATATTGAAAGACAGGGCTAGTTGTGATTCAGGATACAACAAATTTTGAAAGACTGTTATCAAGATTAAAACACAAAAAATACAAGTGCGTGGTCTAGAGATATTTTGGAACAAGATAATGCTGATTAAAACAAAGAAAATTTATTGCATGTTACATAACCACTACTATTGACACAAGATCTGTGTGGACATGTTTTTACCATGCAAGAAAGTATACAAGAACAGGTAGTCCCTTGCTCCCAGTATCAAGCTCAAAGCAAAACTAAATTCAGAATCTCAGTCAAATGGCGTGTTATACTCTACTGCTTTAAAGAGGCACAGCACTTTAATTGAAAGCAATTTAAGAGGAAGCTCATCTCAAAGGAGAAAGGCAAGAAAAATTATGCTTGCTTAAAGCTTCAAAGCTTATACATTGAAAACAACTGTACAACTTGGATACATAGGCAACTTTCAAGCAGAACATCTAACTTGTTAGGCTTCCATATACACTTACACTGCAGAAAAATAAACATGCAGGTCAGTAAAAGTTAAACACTGTGGTGTGATTTGCATGGAAGATTTTAAGACAAAGTTAAGGTTACGGATAAACAATCTGGTAAGTACCAGTTATTGCATAGAACACATACATTCATGTTTGCCTAAAGTATCATTTGTAATCTGAAAAAGCATGAACTTTGGTGTCTTAGTATTGTATGAAAACTGGCTTAGATCAATTGAAACACCTATGTTGTATGGGCAATGTAACATACTCTTCAATTCAGCCACCTGCAGTCAAATGTGATATTTCAATTTTTCAAAGAGACTATTTTAAAAATTGCAATTTCCTATATGACACAAAACAACCCACACATGTTATTTTCCCTGCATATTACAGTTCAAAAGGTAAAATAGAAAAAAGAAGCACAAACTCACCATGAAAAACAGTGCAAGAAGGAAGAAAGGAAGACTGATTTCTGCTTTTCCGATAAAATTTAAAACAATTTTCAGTCAGTTGAAGTCAACCCAGAGGTAGGTCATCACTTTGAATTCACAATCAGCAACTAAGAAAATCTGAGGCTTAAGGAACTGCCAGGCTGCACAATGGGAGGAAGCAATAAGGATGTGGAATCAAGAAAGAGTAATCGTTGCTTTGGACATGGGTTCACAAGAACGGATCCTGACCAGATCCCAGACTAAAGCAGTCTGAGACCTACTAGGCTGCACAGTCATTTCTCTAAGTGAGTCCCTGTGGCTGGAGAAGAGATTAAAATCATTAAAATTGAGGACTTTTATGTGTCAAATTATACTGCCTCCGCGACTAAAGATTTGAAGCAGTATGTACACAAAAAAGAATCAGAAATATGTATAAGTTGAAGGAGATGAAGCTAATGATCTACTGAGCAATTCAGTTCAGAAAACTAGTCTGAATGAACTAGTACTCAAAAGTGTTGTAACTGCTAAATCTTTGGATAACACAAACATATGGAAGATCCATAAGCCTTTCTATTTATAAAAGAAGTGGATGTTGCTCCTGATTCCAGGATCATTTTCAGTAGAGGCAAGAGCCTTTGACATTTGCCTGAGACAAAGCTTCAAAAATAGACTATGAATCTGTGCTAGATGCACACACTTTGCATATGCAATATGCTACAAGTAAACACAGGGTTCTTGTTGTAAACATGATAGCAAAAGAAGTTTACCCCAGATAAACTCCTAGTGGAAGTTCTTACTTAAATTAATCTAATGGACTAACTTTTTATAAGTACTCCCTAAGAAAATAAAATAATGTAGGGAGATAATGAATACCTTTGCTCACTCTGCAGAAGCATTCATCAGCAAAGTACCTGAGGAAAAAAAAATGGCATCTAATACAATGAAAATGCTTTTATTGAAAATGATGTTTTCTTCTCTTTTAGAAGCCTATGACTTGGAAAAGCTTCCCTTTAAAACAGGAAATACTAAACCAGTGTATTTTACCTCTCCAATGAGGACAGATACTTGAAATGTATTCATGTAAGCAATGTGCCAATATTAAATTAAAATTTAACAACTTTAACAAACTGTTCTCCTGAAAAAAAAAGTAGTCGTGGTAATTCATGCATTGGAAACCAGAATCAGTCAAATGCAATTCTTGTTCTACATCTTAATTTGAATCTCTATGCAGTTTAGAAATAAATTGTTTTCTTAACAAAATCAATCCATTTCAGACAAGACCACCTGAGTTTCATGCTTTCAGTTTAGAATCTTGAGCTCTGTGCTATGTTAACATATTGTGTTCAATCACAGATTAAGATTCAGATTTTAGATGTGGCAGTTGTATCCTATTAAATCGGAATTGTTTTTCTCTTGTAGTTCCACAAGCTTCTACAATATAAAGTATTAGCAATTGGTCAACATACAATAATGCATGATTTAAGATTTTATTTTTTAATAGTTAACATAATTAGCTACTAATATTTAGCTACCATTCTTTAAGATATGACAAAATAATGTTTCAGCAGGATTAAACAAATAAATTTTGAAGAAAAATTAATTCATTCACTAAATTAAAGTGAGAGTGTGGAATTACAAAATTACCATGCTTTCAGATATTAAAGATCAACTACATTGTATTAAACTATTTCTAGCACAATGCAGTTTTTAAATAAAGCTTTGACATGAAGTATGCTACTATAACTTCAGTTATAACAAGTCAAATATTGTAATTCCATAGACTGAAAGCACAGCCAGTGAAACTTGACTCAGTTGAAATCCCACCATTAAATGTCTGAAAAGTAACAAGATGATTCATAAAGAAGTATTTTGCAAAAGCTTTTAATTTTTTTCTAGATTTTCTTTTATTGTAGAGACAACTGATAAACAAACATTCTAATACCATTTCTTTTTCTGCTGATTAGTAATACCACGCTGACTGGGAGTCAAACTCATGAAAAGAAAGCAATCTGTAGCATGAGTTTCATTCATGTAACACTGGGATTAAAACAATTTTTATCCATAGAATACCTCAGGGCAAAATGGACTTCAGGAGGCCTCCTGTTGTCACAACAACCTAAAGCAGAGTCAGCCATGAGGTCAGACTGGTTGCTCAGGGCTTTATTCAGTCAGGTCTGAAGAAAACCCCCTAGAATGGAGACTACGTGATCTCCCTGAGCAATTTGCTCAAATGCAAGACTTTCTTCACAGATCTGACTGTTTCAGATTTTGCCAGTTGTCTCTCATCCTCACACCACACTTCACCATGAAAAGCTTGGCTGTCTGTTCATGACACCCTTGTAGGCATTTGGAAGCTGTTATTAGCTTTATTCTCTTCTCCAGGTTGAAAAAGCCCAGCTCCCTCAGCCTTTCCACACAGGCCAAATGCTCCAGTCCCTCAACCATTCTGGTGGTCTTCCACTGAATCTGCAGCAGCAAAGAATTTACCTTTCCTGTCATAGGCCCCAGACTCAATTCACTGTTCCAGCCATGGAATAGGTCACAAGAGTGTTTAGGAAAAGGCAATAATCCTTCTTTTTGATCTTATGACTACATTCCTCTTATTATAACTCATCATGCTTTGCTCTCTGCTGTGAGGGGACACTGCTAGCTCACACTCAGCTTGCTGTCTCCCACAACCCACAGGGCCTTTTCATCAGAGCTCCTTGCTATCAGCCAGTTCTGTTGCTAGGGGTTCTTCCTACCCAGGTACAGGGCTTTACATTGGCCCAGTTTGAGTTGCATAAGATTCCCATCAGCCCATTCCTCCAGCTTGTCTGTCTTATAATGGATGGCAACCCTGCCCTTGACTATATTGATTTTTGACTGACATCTTGGTGTCATCTGCAAATCCAATGAGACTGCACTCTGTCACTGATCCAAGCTCACTGATAAATACATTGAACAGAACTGGTACATTGTACCAGGATGTAACCCTGCAGTACTTCACTTCCTATTGGACTCTAGGAAGAGTATAGCCCATTTATGACTATTCCCTAAATTTACATATTTTAACTTCAGTAGTGGAAGAACAGATGAATACTGGCAAATTATTCATAAGACCAAATATATGGCATTCAAGGCTACTGTTCACAGATACTCTAATTCATTAGAAATAGTTTTGCTGACCAGTTCCTAAGCAACAGAGTTCAAAATGTGAGAGTAAGTAGGAATATTCACTATCTATCTTGTTTATTCAGGATGAATTCAAGACGCAGGACTTTATTAGGACTTGTGACACATATGATCCAACCAGACTTCCCAAAAAAACCTAAAGGTTAATGGAGATGATCCTAGATTGTGGAGACGTGGTTAGCAAGCAAAGGTCATGTTCCCATGTCTGAGCTTAATTAAGCACAGATTCTGTGAAAGTGAGAAAAAACACCAGTTGTGTACAGTTGCCAGCAGTGGAAAAACCCTGGAAGTTAACCAATAGAGATAGAAGACCAGCCGGCCAACCTTGTAGCTAAAAATTGTCTGTCAACTAGGAGCAGAGACCTTGAGAGGAGGATGTGTATATGAGCAGGGGAAATCACCGAGATGCACCTGGAATGTACCCAATGCTGTATATGCCAACCAATCACTACGGGAAGCTGTGTGTACGTGGCAGTTTGACACCATATATACCCACTATTTGAGCACAATAAACTGATCACTCTTATCAATCATATTGATTGTGCTGGTGTTCCCTCCGTGCGCGACGACATATTGGCGCCCGAACAGGGACCAACAGAGGAACCCGGGTACCCGTAGTGGCTGGGAGAATTGCACACGGAGCGGGAAAGCACCGGAGAAGCAGCATCCAGAGGGCTGAAAGAAGAAAAAATGCTCGGTTCTGCTGGTCGAAGATGCCGGGCAGAGAACGGGCAGTGAAAGAAGGAAAAAGAGGCCAATCCTGAAAGAGAAGAGGAGCCTAAGAAAAAAGAGGCCAATCCTGAAAGAGAAGAGGAGCCTATGATAAAAAAAAAAAAAAGGAATCGGACTACTAAGTAGTCCTAAGGTAAAGCCCGGAGAAAAGACAGAGGTCAATCCTGAAAGAGAATAGGAGCCTCTGAGCCTGGAGGACGAAGAGGGAGCCTCCGCCGCCCGCTGAGTTGGCCTGCTTGCTGGTGAGCTGCATTGGTACCAAAACTTAAAAAAGAGAGAGTAGTGAAAAATGGAAAGACAAGCGGCCTTTGATTTATTTAAGTGCTTCTTAGAGAAGTGGGATCTAGGAAAAGGGCTTACTGCCCTCTTTGATTATGGAAGGAGACGTGGGGTGCTATCGAGAAAGTTATCTCCAGGAGAGGAGCTGCCGGAGCGGCTGCGGGACACCGGAGCGCTGTGAGCGGAGGAGCCGCAGGTGCAGACCTTTGCGCGGGAGCTGTGGAGGAAAGTGCCCCGGGAGGCGCGGCCGGAGCTCTCGGGCCGCGCGGCCGAGCAGACAGCGCTGGAGCTGCAGCGCGACTGCCAGAAACAACAGCAACGGCAACAACGGCAGCAGCAGGAAAACGCGAAGTGGAGTCCTGGTAACACTCCCCTTTGTGCGACAGGGCGAGGGACAGGGGGGTTCCCCACAACGAGCAACAGCAACCCTCAAAGCCTACCCTGGGGGTATCCTCCCTGCTGACGACAAATTGGCCCCTACAGAAAAAAAAAAAAAAAAGAAGTACCCTTATAGCCTTTTGAATATGTTATATGAATACTGTGGCAGGCTGGGGACTTGAAACCCCATATACAACTCATTTGATAGTCTCTTTGTTATCCACATGTATTAGAAGTTGGGAAATAAATATCCATGTATATTTGTGTTTCTATTAGCCCTTGGAGACTTTTTAAGGATATTACTGACCACTTCTTCCAATGTAGGCTGGCCACCTGCATCGGAATGAGTGTGCATTTTGGTCAGTGTAAAAGCCCAAGGCTCATGCGATGTGGGGGGGGCAGAGCCTCTGCGGGGCTGCCTGCTAAAGTTGAGCCTGACACCTCACACTGCGATGATGCTGCTTGGAGCTGATTTTTGATTGTCTTCACAGGGTCCTTACGCCACATTCTGTATGAGGGACTGTGTAGTGGAAGTAATGATTGTCTAGGTTTTGTGTTTCAAATATTGTAATTGTGTGGAGTGTGCTTGTGGGATCCCATGTGTGTGCATGTGTGTGTGTGTGTTGAGGGCAGACAGCGTTCTGTGTATTTTTTGTTGTTGGGTTTGTGTAAAAGTTTTAATGGATAACAGATTAACATTTTGGACAAGAAAGGGTTAATGCAAAAGTGTGGTTGCTAGCAGGTATTTATGGCTGCTGCTAAGCAGGCAAGCAGCTGTAGCTTCACATTCCTTTCCCATCAGAATGCCTTTGAATCACTTTAACCCAGCTCCTTCTCAGGAGCTGATAGCGTAGGATAGGGGGTATGTTTGTATCCTCCTACCTACAGATCCATGGTGGCTACCTGCAAAGTTTGTTAACCCTTACCATAAGCTGGACAGACAAGTGGAGAAACCTGATACCTCAGCTGTAGGAGCTGACAGTAAATACCCCAAGCAGAATGAGATAGAGGAAGAGAAAAATGAATGATTGCAGGACATCACTTGGGGGTAACTGAAAAGTAACTGGTGCAAGGCCAGACTACAAGGTCATATAGGAAAAGGCGGTCGACTTCGCACCTCAAGACTGCCTCTGACAAGAAAGAAAGAAAAGTCATTGTCGTAGGCGATTCCCTTCTGAGAGGAACAGAGGGCCCAATATGCAGAGTTGACCCTCATCATAGGGAAGTGTGTAGTCTGCCTGGAGCCCGGATCAGGGATATCACCAAGGTGCTCCCCAGCCTGGTGCACCCGACAGACTACTACCCGCTGCTGGTCTTCCAGACAGGTGGGGGGAAGCTGCTTCCCGCAGTCTGAGGGGGATGAAGAAAGACTACAGGGCCTTGGGGCGGATGGTGAAAGAGTCTGGGGCTCAAGTGATCTTCTCCTCACTTCTTCCATCTTCCGGTGATGATGTGGGATTGAATGGGAAAATTCAGTCCGTAAACAATTGGCTACAAGACTGGTGCTTTAGGCAGGGCTTTGGGTTCTTTGATAACAGCTGGTTTTATAAGGCTCCAATTCGGATGATGGCACGTGGGAAAGGTTTAGCTCACAGAGGCAAAAGGATGCTGGGGCATGAATTAGCAGGGCTCATTTGGAGAGCTTTAAACTAGATTCGAAGGGGGATGGGGTTGTAACTGGGCTTGCCCCAGTGGGGCAGCACTCTAGGATTGATGAAGACTGGGAGGCCTCCTATAATCCTAGGGTGAAATTGGTGAGCTCAGCTCCCTCCTTGAAATGCCTGTACACCAATGCGTGCAGCATGGGAAATAAGCAGGAGGAGTTGGAGACCTGTGTTAAGTCAGGAGATTATGATCTGGTGGCAATTACAGAGACGTGGTGGGACAGCTCGCATGACTGGAATATACTCATGGAGGGCTATGTCCTTTTCAGGAAAGACAGGCCAGCCAGGCGGGGTGGTGGGGTTGCTCTTTATGTGCGAGAGCAGCTGCAATGTACTGAACTCTGTCCAGGAACAGGGGATGAGCGAGTTGAGAGTCTGTGGGTGAGAATTAAGGGGCAGGCTGGCAGGGGCGATACTGTTGTGGGTGTCTGTTACAGGCCACCAGATCAGGGTGAGGAAGTTGACGAGGCCTTCTACAAGCAGCTGAGAGCGGCCTCACAGTCACAGGCCCTGGTCGTCGTGGGGGATTTTAATTTCCCTGATGTTTGCTGGAAGGACTACTCAGCAACCCAGCCACAGTGCAGGAGGTTCCTCCAGTGTATGGATGATAACTTCCTCATCCAAATGGTGGATGAGCCAACCAGGACAGGAGCGCTGCTGGATCTCAGCCTCACTAACAAGGAGGGTCTGGTCGAAGCAGTAAAGGTTGAGGGCTGCCTTGGTTGCAGCGACCACGAGATGGTGGAATTCAGGATCTTGTGTGGTAGGACCAGTACAATAGCAAGTAGAATTGCAACCCTGGACTTCAGCAGGGCAAACTTTGGCCTTTTCAAGCAATTGCTAGGGGAAATCCCATGGGCAAGGCTGCTTGAAGGTAAAGGGGCCCAAGATAGTTGGTTGACATTCAAGAATTGCTTATTCCAAGCTCAAGAGCTGAGCATCCCGACACGTAGGAAGTCAAGGAAGAGGGCCAGGAGACCTGCGTGGCTGAATAAGGAACTGCTGGGTATGCTCAACTGGAAGAGCAGAGTTTATAGGTCATGGAAGGAGGGGCTGGCCACTCGGGAGGAATATAAGGCTGCTGCTAGAGGATGTAGGAAGGCAGCTAGGATGGCTAAGGCCTCCTTAGAATTAAATCTGGCCAGAGGGGTCAAGGACAACAGAAAGAGCTTTTTCAAATACATAGCTGATAAAACTAACACCAGAGGCAAGGTTGGCCCACTGGTGAATGGGATGGGTGCCCTGGTGACAGAAGATACTGAGATGGCAGAGTTATTGAATGCCTTCTTTGTCTCAGTCTACTCTGCCGGAGGCAGTCCTGAAGAGCCCTGTACTCCTGAGACCTCAGATGAAGTCAGGTCACTGGAGCGGTTTGCCTTAGTCGACGAGGAATGGGTTAGGGACCAGTTGAGCAATCTGGACATCCATAAATCCATGGGTCCAGATGGGATGCACCCGCGGGTGCTGAGGGAACTGGCGGAAGTCATTGCTAGACCACTCTCCATCATCTTTACCAAGTCTTGGGAAACGGGAGAGGTGCCTGAGGACTGGAGGAAAGCAAATGTCACTCCAGTCTTCAAAAAGGGCAAGAAGGAGGACCCGGGTAACTATAGACCGGTCAGCCTCACCTCCATCCCTGGGAAAGTGATGGAACACCTTATCCTTGATGCCATCTTAAGGCATGTCAAGGATAAGAGGGTTATGAGGGGCAGTCAACATGGCTTTACCAAGGGGAAGTCATGCTTGACCAACCTCATAGCCTTTTATGAGGAAATAACATTGTGGATGGATGATGGCAGAGCGGTGGATGTGGTCTACCTTGACTTCAGCAAAGCATTTGACACAGTCTCCCACAGCATCCTCATAGCTAAATTGAGGAAGTGTGGCCTGGATGATCAGGTAGTGAGATGGACTGCGAACTGGCTGAAGGAGAGAAGCCAGAGAGTTGTAGTCTATGGGGCGGAGTCCAGTTGGAGGCCTGTATCTAGTGGAGTGCCTCAAGGGTCAGTATTGGGACCAGTATAATTTAATATATTCATCAATGATTTAGATGAGGGAATTGAGTGTACTGTCAGCAAGTTTGCTGATGACACTAAGCTGGGAGGAGTGGCTGACACGCCAGAAGGCTGTGCTGCCATCCAGCGAGACCTGGACAGGCTGGAGAGTTGGGCAGGGAGAAACTTGATGAAATATAACAAGGGAAAGTGTAGAGTCCTGCATCTGGGCAGGAACAACCCCAGGTTCCAGTATAGGTTGGGGAACGACCTGTTAGAGAGTAGTGTAGGGGAGAGGGACCTGGGGGTCCTAGTGGACAGCAGGATGACCATGAGCCAACACTGTGCCCTTGTGGCCAAGAAGGCCAATGGCATCCTGGGGTGTATTAGAAGGGGGGTGGTCAGTAGGTCGAGAGAAGTCCTCCTTCCCCTCTACTCTGCCCTGGTGAGACCGCATCTGGAATATTGTGTCCAGTTCTGGGCCCCTCAGTTCAAGAAGGACAGGGACCTGCTGGAGAGAGTCCAGCGCAGGGCAACTAAGATGATTAAGGGAGTGGAGCACCTCCCTTATGAGGAAAGGCTGAGGGAGCTGGGTCTCTATAGTTTGGAGAAGAGGAGACTGCGGGGGGACCTTATTAGTGTATATAAATATATAAAGGGGGAGTGTCATGAGCATGGAGCCAGGCTCTTCTCAATGGCAAACAATGATAAGACAAGGGGTAATGGGTAGAAACTGGAACACAAGAGGTTCCACTTAAACTTGAGAAGAAACTTCTTCTCAGTGAGGGTGACAGAACACTGGAACAGGCTGCCCAGGGAGGTTGTGGAGTCTCCTTCTCTGGAGACATTCAAAACCCGCCTGGACACATTCCTGTGTAACCTTATCTAGGTATTCCTGCTCTGGCAGGGGGATTGGACTAGATGATCTTTTGAGTTCCCTTCCAATCTCTAACATACTGTGATACTGTGATACTGTGATACTGTGAAAATGTGTGCTTGTAACGTAGCTATTATTAGAGGCTGTGATTTTGTGTATAAAACCACCTGTATTTACTAGCCAGTTACTAATGAGAAACTATACCTTGTACTGTGTGGATTTGTTACTTGTAAAAGAGATGTTAGAGCATGCAAATTTGCAGCAGCTACTAGAAAATGCTAAGACAAAAACTAGAAAGATTCTAATACAATGGTAGTGTAGAGGGTAAAAAAAAAAAAAAAAAAAAAAAAAAGCCGTCATCAACATCTTCAACATGCTGCACAAGAAGCTGCACCAGTAGACCTGGACGAGAGCCTGAACATCTGGACTCTTATCAACCATAAACCTTGAAAGAAGTGAAAGGGACAAGTTGGGAAGAACCGGAGAAAGAACATCGGGTGGAACCAAAGAGAGAACAGCAAGATAATTTCTGAGGACTGTAAATTTGGAAACAGGAGGATGCTTAAGACATGATAAAGAATGTGTAGTCAAGGGAAAGTGAAAGTTTCGATATAATGAGTAGTGATGGCAAAGAACTATGTTTAGAAATAATTGGTCAAGCAAAAGTGCGTGGACAGTAATGTGATTGGCTGAGAAAGTGCGTGATCAAGAAGATTGTTTTGTGATGGAAAAGTACCAAAGGAACTAACCCACTGCTAACCGCTAGGCAGAATACTACAAAAGCCTGTAAGCTCACTCAATAAGGGATTTTGTTTGTAGCCAGAAACGGAGTCTGTGCCTTAGTTGCCACAGGATCGGGCCTGGCAGGGGGTGCCGTCCCATATAAAGTCCCATATAATTGCCCATGTACAGTAGGTATCTTAGGCATGTTTATCCCTAATAGCACTATGATAATATACAAAAGAGGATTGTGTTCTTGAAGGTCAAAGCATGCTTTTCATTTGAGCTGTCATGACAAAGTAAAGTTTTGGAACCTGGGTGAAATAATAGCTGCCTCATTTTTAGCTCCCAAAGTAGCTAGAGCTTAAGCTTTAGCAACATTAAATAAACCAGGTTGTTGACTTGCGAAACAGACAAATGCTACTATGCTTGCACTAAGTGGACTTTTAACTGATGTCGATAGTATTCGTCATGCCACCTTACAGAATAGAGCAGCAATCGATTTTTTGTTGTTGGCACAAGGACATGGTTGCGCAGAGTTTGAAGGGATGTGCTGTATGAATTTGTCAGATCATTCGGAATCAATTTATAAAAGTATACAACAATTAAGAGAAGGGGTCAAACGACTAATGAAAGATGATGGTTTGTATTGGTTGACAAAACCCTTTAAAGGATGGGGAATTTCTGGATGGCTTAAAGATTTGCTTATGCAAGGTGCAACTATATTATGTGCAGTAGTCTTATTCATATTAATAGCAAGTTGTATGCTGCGATGTGTGATATCAATGCTTAACAAAAGTGTAGCGTCCGTCTAACTTGCTCAAAAAGGGGGAATTGTGGAGACATGGTTAGCAAGCAAAGGTCATGTTCCCATGTCTGAGCTTAATTAAGCACAGATTCTGTGAAAGTGAGAAAAAACACCAGTTGTGTACAGTTGCCAGCAGTGGAAAAACCCTGGAAGTTAACCAATAGAGATAGAAGACCAGCCGGCCAACCTTGTAGCTAAAAATTGTCTGTCAACTAGGAGCAGAGACCTTGAGAGGAGGATGTGTATATGAGCAGGGGAAATCACCGAGATGCACCTGGAATGTACCCAATGCTGTATATGCCAACCAATCACTACGGGAAGCTGTGTGTACGTGGCAGTTTGACACTATATATACCCACTATTTGAGCACAATAAACTGATCACTTTTATCAATCATATTGATTGTGCATGTGTTCCCTCCGTGCGCGACGACACTAGATGGGATTTACGACAGTCCAGTGCTAATGAGGTCAGTCTGGGATTTTTCCTGTATATCTCAGTAGCATGAAGTAAGCTATTCTATCCTTTTGCAATGGGCAATAGAGAATGAAGTGTTTACAGTTTTAAGTAAAAATAAAATGCATATTTCATTGAAGAATAAAAAAGGTGGTTACAATTATACATAGAAATGCAAAAAAAGAGTAATTGCTATATTCAATCTTCATTCTTCCAGATGTTCAAGGACTTTCAGTCAAGACGTATTTGCTATCCTTACTTAAAAACCTTACCATAGTTAACTAACTTTGCAGTGTCTTGGGTTTAGCAGTAGCTGTCATTTTTTCTCCTTCTTAGTAGCTGGTGCAGTGCTGTGGTTTTGACTTTCGGCCTGGGAACAGAGCTGATAACACCGACACTTAGTCTGATCAAGGACTTTGTGAGTCTCATGCTCTGCCAGGGAGGAGGGGAAGCCGGGAGGAAGCAGGGACAGGACACCTGACCCAAACTAGCCAAAGAGGTATTCCATACCACAGCGCATCATGCCCAGGATGTAACTGGGAGTTAACCAGAAGGGCACTCTGCTAGGTTGGGCTTGTTTTGGCGAGTGGCATCGTATTCTCTTCCCTTGTTATTTCTCCTATCATTATTATTATTGGTGGTAGCAGTAGTGATTTGTGTTATAGTTACTAAACTGTTCTTATCTCAACCCAGGGGAATTGCATTCTTTTGATTCTCCTTCTCATCCCTCCAGGAGTGGGGGGAGGAAGGGAGGGGAATGAGTGAACGAGCTGTGTGCCTGGGCTTAAACCATGACAGCAGTCACCAGTGAATCCCATTAAGAAGTTGTTCTGGGTTGTTTGGGTTTTTTTTCTAACAAAATAACTTAATTAACTTTTCGCTTTGATGTTCTCTCCCATTAAATATCTGCTGCCTGCAAGACTTTCCAATATAGTTAGAAACCTAATTAGAAGAATGTATTCTGGATCTGTTAAAAGAATTTTCAACTCAGTGTAGGTACAGCATCTTATCTAACATATTTTCCTAGATGTCATTCTAGACTCGATATTTTCACAGATCTCCTTTTTATTCTTTATAAATTTCTAGTAATTTTACCTGCTCTTACGTTCAAATTACATTTTTGCTTCTGTTGATTTTCAAGAAAGTAATAGAAAAGAATCCAAAATGCATATACACATTTGAGAATCTAAAGTCAGTATAAAGGGCTGACAGAAAAAACTTCTGACCAAACTGATTTTCAGTCTCCAGATATTCGGGAAGGAAATAAAACTGTGAATTTGAAGAAATACATGACTGAAAAAATGTTGTTCAAAACAAGTTTCTAGCCTTCACTTCAAAAGGCAATGATCCTTGGATTTATCCAAATAGCAAAGACTTCAAAAGCTGGCTAGACACCATTATATTGTAGTGCTCTCATTTCCTATCAACAGAATGACATTCACACTTTCCTTTTACTGCCAGAGGGATAGTAATACTAGTTGTCTAATATACGTTCAGTGCTATAGGTAAGTAAATTAGCATGCATAAATCAAATATACAATTCCAGATAGAACAACACTTGCTAAATCTGTAACTACATATTGCTATGACTTTGAATCTTCTACTTTTTTTTTTTTTTTTTCTAATGAAGTATAGATGTGTGGAAAAATAAATAATAAAATAAAGGCTGCTCTGAATCTCTTCTCTGCCCAACCTGTATCTGTGCCTGGGATTGCTCCAACCCAGGTGTTGCCTTGAACCCTCTCTGAGGGCAATGGAATCAGCACTGGCTGCAGCGGCTGGCACTGGTGACTCTCATGCAGATCCCCTGCGGTCCCCAGCTTACCAGCCCTCAGGGAGCCATTGGCTCTTGCTGCGACCTGAGACAAGTACTGTCTCTTAATCACTTGAAAAATACAGTGCAAAGCATTAAATTTAACAACAGCTCTTCTTCCTTTATTCTGACTCTCAATGCTTATTCTCAGAATATATAAATGAAGTTTATCTCTAAACAGAGTAAATGTTTATTACAAAGCAAGACAAAGTTGAATGATTTATAAATGACACTGGACCACCTTTTATTTTGGGGGTTTATTTAAAAGGTCAGAACAGGCTAAAAAGTAATACCTTTACAGAAAGGTCAAGTCCTAAGTGAGATGAAAACATTTCTTTGCAAAGGAAGAAGGTTCCTTCACTACAGAACTTGATTCAAAATCCACTTAAACTTTACAGAGATAAAGATACTCATGCAGAATATTATGTGCAGTCAGCATCAAGAGGACAATAACTGAACTTTTAAGCTATGAAGTAGACATCCAGTGCAAAACAAAAGCTTTGCCTCAAGAAAAGCTACCCCAGGACATGTCCCCAGTGATTCGTTAGCCAACAATTTCAAGATGTCTTAAGCTAAATGCTCAGACATTAAAATAAATTTCAAAAGCATTCTTCGAAGTGTTACACATGTGTTGCCTTAATGAGCATTTCAGACAATTTTGTACCACAATACAATGATAGTAATGAAAGAGCTCTCTTTTAATAGTCAAAATGTTGCTAACATCCAAAATAGCTTCCTTGGTTACTGTAAATGTCTTTCTTCAGCAGAGGATTATGTTGTACAAAGAAATGCTCACAAAGCAGCATCTTCGATAGGAAAAAGATATATTGGTGTGTCTAAAAGTACGGCAATTTGATTTTCAGAAATGGCAGATGGATACTTCTTACATTCCTTAGCTGACAGAACTAAATAAGATTAACTTTTGAGATGACTCTTTGCTCAGCACATCTGAGCACTTCAGACTTAAGCAGAACGATTGAGGTTGAATGACACCTCTGCATATTGTCTGGTCCACCCCCATCTGCTAAAAGCTGGGTCAACATAGCAGGTTGTTTAAAATGGTGCCTGGTTCATGTTCAGTTTCTAACCCTACAGGGATACAGACTCCCACAACTTTCCTGGGAAACATGTTCCTTTCTTCTATCACACTTACAGCAAAAAGGTTACTTCTGTTTAAATGGAATTTCCCATATTTCAATATGTGCCCATTACCATTTGTTCATTCACTGGGCACCACTGAGAACAGCCTGGCTTCATCTTCATTACTCCTTCTTGCTCAGCCTTTATCACTCCTTCTCATCAGGTATTTATACACATATTCACCAACATCCCTGTTTATTTTTTAAATTACTGATAAGTTGAAGTGTCTTAAAAAATTATATTCTTTAAATTAGAATCACATTTATTTGGAAGTGCATATATGAATCAGAAATTTGGAATAACACATGCTCTGAATATTCTTTTCACTTTTTCCTTTTCTTATAAAAATACCATACTCTCAAATCAAATTGTCTACTGTGACAATCATCTTCTTGGATACAAGTTCTATTTTCCAGAAAATCTCAGAGCTGAAACTGGAAAAATCTCTCTAAGATCATGTTACTTTCACTCTGAAGAATACTCTCAAAACTGAAAATTAAATTTGTAGAAAGTTATCAATATTTTTAAGTTTGTTGAGATGGTGAAATACCCTTTCAAGTCTGCACAATTTTCCGGAAATTTCTGCTTTATCCAAATCAAGGACATTTAGATTTCTGGACTCAATCACAAAAGCTATTCTTCCATTCAAAAACTGAAACTTCCATTCAAAAACAAAAACCTGGACAGGCTGGAGAGCTGGGCAGGGAATAACTTGATGAAATATAACAAGGGAAAGTGTAGAGTCCTGCATCTGGGCAGGAACAACCCCAGGTTCCAGTATAGGTTGGGGAACGACCTGTTAGAGAGCAGTGTAGGGGAGAGGGACCTGGAGGTCCTAGTGGACAGCAGGATGACCATGAGCCAACACTGTGCCCTTGTGGCCAAGAAGGCCAATGGCATCCTGGGGTGTATTAGAAGGGGGGTGGTTAGTAGGTCGAGAGAGGTCCTCCTTCCCCTCTACTCTGCCCTGGTGAGACCGCATCTGGAATATTGTGTCCAGTTCTGGGCCCCTCAGTTCAAGAAGGACAGGGACCTGCTGGAGAGAGTCCAGCGCAGGGCAACTAAGATGATTAAGGGAGTGGAGCACCTCCCTTATGAGGAAAGGCTGAGGGAGCTGGGTCTCTATAGTTTGGAGAAGAGGAGACTGTGGGGGGACCTTATTAGTGTATATAAATATATAAAGGGGGAGTGTCACGAGGATGGAGCCAGGCTCTTCTCAGTGGTAAACAATGATAGGACAAGGGGTAATGGGTAGAAACTGGAACACAAGAGGTTCCACTTAAACTTGAGAAGAAACTTCTTCTCAGTGAGGGTGACAGAACACTGGAACAGACTGCCCAGGGGGGTTGTGGAGTCTCCTTCTCTGGAGACATTCAAAACCCGCCTGGACACATTCCTGTGTAACCTTATCTAGGTATTCCTGCTCTGGCAGGGGGATTGGACTAGATGATCTTTTGAGGTCCCTTCCAATCTCTAACATACTGTGATACTGTGAATACTGCATATAAAGAGTAAACCTTTTAATTCAGTTTATGAAAGTCATGATACTTTTCAAATGCAGATACTTCAAACCAAAAATGGAATGTTCCCTTTTATCCAGCATACTAATATTACTGCAGGATCAGACAGTCAACAAGAATATACTGTAAAGAACGTGAAGCTGTTCCATGTGCTTTCTTCTCTGAATCCCACTGAGACTACTGAGATGGGAAAAATACATTCCAAGAAAGCACCTGAAACTAAAGTCAACAGGCTAAATTTACAGTACTCTAAGGTCCACCACTGACACAGTAAGAAATAAAAGAAAGCAGGAGACACTATATGAGATTGAGATGCTCTTAGCACCATAATGAATACTAGAGTATGAATATTCTAAAACCTTCTCTTACATTAAGGGCAGCAATTCTCAACTTCACATCAATGAGTTATGCAACAACTCATGGGGTTTTGAGGTATAGGGTTTTATTGGGGATGCTATGACAGTCAGTAAGCTGATTTTTTTCTATCTGTATTTTTATTTATTTCCATTAATTTATTTTTATTCCTTTTAAATGAGTAATGTTCCATTTTTAATATCCCTGAGAAAAAATAACATCCTAAATAAGAGGGTTTTTGTGTTTTTACATATGGAAGATACTATGTTTTCCTACACAGGAATGTAACATTCTTTGCAGTATACATAATTTCCTAGATTTTAAGGTCCTTAGTAGGTAACAAATGAAATAACTATCACTTAAATACTCTTGGGATTAATACCAGCAAAAAATATGAAAGGCATCTCTTAAACAAGTTTCCTATCTTCTCCTGTACAAATCAACTCATACAGTGCTATGATTTGAGAATGACTTATGTAAACTTAAATTGACAGAAACTGATCTGTACTAAGTACGTTTATCCTGGAATTATGTGAGCATTTCTGACTGGCAGGAATTTTTACTGGGTTGTTTTGAGGGACAAAAATTTCATTACAAATTTTTCTCTTCTCAGAAATTTAACCATGAAATACATCAGAAACCGTCTGCATGAGTCTTGAAAAATACTGACATCCTGTTTCTTTAAAATGAAGTTCTGATGCTTATGGCATATCATGTTCTGTGTCTCTCATTAGGGTCTGGTTATTCCTACTCAGAGTTCAACTTCTGTCAAAACTGTCAGTAGGTTTTACCGTCATTTCTAGATATTTCCTGTACCTAAATAAAACGGCATTATGAGAGTCTGCAGAAGCAAGAGCTTCTGAAAGATTCTACAGAGTTCCAAAGCATCTTCTTTCACATGTAAGAAAAGGTTACTGGATATCAGTGATTGAGAATTTTCATCAAGTATCGAGTAAATTCATTCCGCCAGAAAATAATAATAAATAAAATAAAACCAACATTAATTCTAACACAAGATGAGTACAACGACAAGTACAAAAAGAAACATTTTTGCCTCTGTATAAATAAACTCAGATACATTGACTTAAATGTTAATTAAATCCTCAAGACCAACATTGTGATAGCCTCCACAAAAGCTAACAGGAAGAATTTCTTCCAGGTTAGTTAATGCTAATAAATTTCTATTAGAGTGATTGCGAAGCTAAATGATTCTTAGCTTAGGTACTACTGACTGGTTTGCTCTAAGTGTCAAAAGAGTGTGCTCAAATAGCTTCAAAAAACAGCAAAAGATCAATTTCTTAAAAAGGAAATCTCCTTCAAGACCATGATGATAAATTTTTTTTATCATTAATTTATTTAATATGTATAGGTTTAATACTTTCCAGGAGAAAATACAATTTAAGCATGCGGTTTATATATAGAATCACAGAATAGTTAGGGTTGGAAAGGACCTTAAAATAATCTAGTTCCAACTCCCCTGCGTGGAGACCTCATAGCATCCTTCCAGTATCTGAAGGGGGCCTACAAGGATGCTGGGGAGGGACTCTTCATTAGGGAGTGTAGTGACAGGACAAGGGGTAACGGATTCAAACTTAAACAGGGGAAGTTTAGATTGGATATAAGGAAGAAGTCCTTTACTGAGAGGGTGGTGAGGCACTGGAATGGGTTGCCCAGGGAAGTTGTGAAAGCTCCATCCCTGGTGGTGTTCGAGGCCAGGTTGGACAGAGCCTTGGGTGGCGTGGTTTAGTGTGGGGTGTCCCTGCCCATGGCAGGGGGGTTGGAACTACATGATCTTAAGGTCCTTTCCAACCCTAACTATTCTATGATTCTATGATTCTATTACAAGAGTTCCACGATGAGAGGATATTTATTTTAATAGTTAATGTTTCTCAAATTTTAGGTGGTTTCCTTAGAGGATTAATTTTTTGTACATATTTATAGAAATATGTGCACACATAACATCTATTTATATAACTACAGATATTACATACAGTTACATATATTTAAAATATTTAATTTTAAAAACACACTGATTTTTTAAATACCTTCCTTTCCATAAACCAGGACTATTCATATTACCTATGGATTTTATATTTTAAACATCCAATTTTCCTGGGTTTTTTGTTTTAAATTTTGGTTTTCGTTTCAATTTATCAATTCCCAAACTTCCAATAAAACTGACCTAAGTAAGGAAAATACTTCCTTTGTAAGTATTACATAAATTGAAACATAGAATAATTCAGTAATTTTTTTTTTCTTCTATGAATGCTCCATCCTTGGCGGTGTTCAAGGCCAGGTTGGATGAGGCCTTGGGTGACATGGTTTAGTGTGGGGTGTCCCTGCCCATGGCAGGGGGGTTGGAACTAGATGATCTTAAAGTCCTTTCCAACCCTAACTATTCTATGATTCTATGGAATTGCTTGCAGTCAGTAACATTGTAAATATAAAACACTGACATTTTCTCTTTTGTAAACAATGAACAGATAGATGTGTGTAGAATAGTAAATGAAACAAATATATTAAAATTTTTGAATGCACATAATATATTAGAGGTTTTTCTTCATGCCAAGTATGAAATTAAGAAGATATATCTGTTGAATCATTAAAAAATGGGAAGGACTCTTTACTGCATCACTTATTTCAGATGTAATTTAAACATTAACACAAACTAACATGCCTTCATATTTAACATTAGTTCTATTGTCTTTCTTCAATGAATTATGATATTATATGAAGTAGAAAAAAGTGAATTAAAATTTTAGAAACAAATCTTTCTTGATACAGATACAGCATCAGAACCAACTGAACTAACCACCAACAGTGCTGTTATTGAAAACTTTAATTGGGAGAAATCTAAAAATAAATACTTTAAAATGGGTGAGGGTCAAAAAATAAGTTTTTCTCTTTTCTAACTTGACTACAGCAAAATCAATGTCATTCTGCACATTGTCATTGTGTGGGTGTATAGATGTGAATAAAAGACATCTCAAGAGTGCAAAGGTGAAAAATCATCTGTTCAGAAAGTATAGCTCAGTATAAGATGAAGTGGAGCTAAAAGACCCATGAGTATGAAAATTCACTAAAAGCATTTACTAGTGTGACAACGTACGCAATTTAAGTTCTTGTTATGCTGGGCGGGGGTGGGGGGGAGCGGAATCTGCTGAGAAATTCTGGTAATTTCCTTTCACTCTGTGAAGAGCTTTCCTTTTTCCTACATCCATTCCAAAACCAGGTAGCGCGGTCTGTTTTGAAAATAGGAGTTCAGGGTCTGAAAAGTCACAGATTTACAATTTTTAGAACTAAGTAGTTGTCAAATAAATTACTATGCAACCAGCAGCTTATTTATATTGCCCTAAGCAGAAGCAGGTACAGCCTTTATTTTAGTAGCAGGCTTCTCAGATGTGACTCAAATGATGCAGCACCTTAATTTTTCCCAGGGAATCTTATGCCCAAGAGCGCGCTGTTAGTAAAAACCTATTTCAGTAAGTTATATTATGTGAGATTCAACCTGAAATTAACAAACCCACATCTACGAGTCTGCACTAGGTATATAAACTATCATAATACATGCAAATCTAGTCAATGTAATCAGTGGAATGCAGTATTTTTATTAATCTTAAAGTATACGTCTCAGAGAGGACATAACAGCTGCCTATAAGCTCTTTGTTGTCATATTAGTTCTTCCCTGTCTTCCAGTTTCTGTGCCAGAATGGCATCGTGTGCTGGTTCCAGCCCTGGTTTCAGCTGGAACTGAGTTAATTTTTTTCCTAGTAGCTGGGACAGAGCTGTGGTTTGGATTTAGGATGAGAATAATGTTGATAACACACCAATGTTTTAGTTGTTCCTGAGCAGTGCTTACACTAAATCAAGGACTTTTCAGCTTCTCATGCTGCCCAGCCAGAGAGGAGGCTGGGGCACAAGAAGCTAGAAGGGGACACAGATGGGACAGTTCACCCAATCTGCCCAAAGGGATATTCCGTACCACAGAACTCCATGTTGAACAATAAAACTGGGAGGAGTTGTCTGGGGCTTGGCAGCCCACTGCTCAGGGATGGCCTGGTCAGCAGATGGTGAGTGCTTTATTGTGAATCAGCTGGTTTGTATATTCTTTTATCACTATTTTCCCTTTCTTTTCTGTTCCATTAAACTGTCTTCATCTGAACCCATGAGTTTTTTTACCTCTTTCCCGATTCTCTCCCCTGTTCCACTGACGTGGGTGTGACTGAACAGGTGTGTGGCGGTAATCTGCTTGCTGGGTTGAACCACGACATGTGGTCTCCTGTAAATTTCCCAACACCATGCAGATGTCTCATTTACTCTAAAGCAGCTCTACCAAACCCCTACCACATGGTCAATTGAATCACTCTGCAACCTGCACTGAAAGGATTAGCTAGGTCAGTTACCCATACATAGCTTAGGTTCATGCAGTTTTGTTACTTCATAACACACCATTTTGCAACACCTTCGTTTGTCTGCCAGAAGAGCCTCTGCACTTCTGCCACTGCCATAAAAACATCTTGGATAACTAGGTGATTTCATATGTGCATGTAGACTCAAGCAGTGGAACTATGCCCTACAGCTCTCCAACTTTAATTGTCATTTAGATATCAATAGGTGTTTAAACCTACAGGATACCATACAGAGAAATCTACATTTTGGTGTCTTGGAGCTGAATCTCACATAGGACTTCATTATGACTTCTTAGTCTTAAGGCAGTAGCACTGTGTACTGTTTTGAGCCTGTTTTCCCTTTCTGGCTACTTAAGACATGATGTTCTGAGGCAGCTTAGTACCACTTACTTTTGTTCTTTACCTGATTGCCAATTGCTTTGTATTCTCTTCGAAAGCAAAATCAACAAATAATCTAAGAAAAGTCTAACTCCATAAATCTTTCTGAATTAAGATACATTTCTATTCATATGCAAAATGACTAAGAAAAAGAAAAGAACAATGGAAAATCAAGCAGAGAAATAGAAACCTTTCCAACATCTGTTTTTACTATATTGCATCACACACTGAAAGTGCTGGCATTTATCCACCTTTGGCTCTACACAGTTGACTGTGAAGTATTAAGCATTGTAACAATTTGCATGTATTTCAGTATGAGCATGATAGCTGAAATTTATTCTGTTCTGAAAAGCCCATTGATATATTCATCTCTTCATCTGTATTTTTCTGTAAGCAAAGATTCTTGCGGAAGGCAGATGCCACTGTGCACCCAGTCAACATATTTGAGACTATTTTGCTCACAGTAGGAGCGCTAGTTTGTACATGGCTTAACTAGAGGTAGAGGAAAGGGGGAAGAAATCAAAGCTAATTAAGAAATGGATTTCACAAGTGAAATAAATAGCAAATATAGAACTACTACTGAAACCTTTCAGAGCTTAAAAAGGGGAGGGAAAGAGAGACAGAGAGAGGAAGGATTCTGGATCTCAAAAAATAGGAAAGTTATAAATTCTTAAAGTAATGTTTACTGATAAGAAAATGAAGAATTCTTTTCCAAAAGCCCTTACATAGTCTAGATATGCTTGACATAAAGAATATTGAAGTTTATGTATGCCAGCCTGTAAAACTGTAAGCCATGAAGATAACTTAATCCTGTCTGTCTACTTAGGTAATATTATGGATTCATACATAAGTGATGGAGTGCAAAGACTGGCCAACAGAAAGCAGTAAGTGACAGGAACCTTTACAGGAACTGCAAATGGGTGGAGTAAAAAAGGACAACTAATTTTAGAAACAGCAAAAGAGGATTGCCAGTGCCAAGAAACATTGAAGCAGCAGCTTCAGGAAAATCCAATGAAGCTTTGGTTTTACTTCAGCCAACAGTTTCTAACTCTTTTAGGGTTTTAACAAAGCAACAAGGATAGAAAACATCATGACAATGAACCTTCAGTGAATAGAAAGAAGTGCTGAAACACTGGTGATCAGACAAGCAAGAAAAAGCATGTCTTGGTGATAATCTGCAACCTCAGTAGGGAAAGAGTCTGATTCTCTGCTAATTGACATAAAGCACTTTAACTGTCATTTACCAAACATCTTTTAAAAATTGTATCATTCAAAATCTTTTGTGGATTAGAATGCCCATTAAAAGAAATCAACAAACATAACCTGCATGACAATGTATTTAAATGAAGCTGAGAATTTCCCACAGTTTCATGTGCCTCAGTAAATTTGATTTGTTCTGTATAAGACAATTTAAACAGCCACAGGTGTTTGCAAGGCCTGAAACAAAAAAATCAGGCAAAATTTGAAAACTAATGAAATTAGAAGGACGTTTATAAAAGATTATGTAATACCCTTGGTCTTCTGTTTGTTAGCTTTTTCATATGTAGCTAGATTTTAAGACTTCTAATTGCATCATTTTTAGTCTTCTTTTCATGAGTCTAGCTTTAGATATACACTGAATAGCTTAGATATTACACTGAAGCTTTAGATATTACACTGAAGTTAGGCCATGTGAAGTTGCCTTGTGGAGAAGAATCTTAGAAAAAAACATTTCTATAAATTTAAGACAGCAAGATTTGGTTATTTCATATCTTGCCTAAAAAGTGGCCATAAAACTCATTTAATTTCTTTTGTTCCAATAAAACAACAAACTTTTTTTTCAGACTGTAATTGGTATGAATGGCAGGGGGTTGATAGGAGGGGTCTGGGGGACTACACATGTGACCTCTGTGATGGGAGGTCAGGGGCTGCCCCACACTGATCATAGCTGGTGCCAGCTGGCTCCACAGTGGACACACCACAGGACAGAACTGAGCCCAGCAGCAGAATCTGTGGCATCTCTGTGGAAATGTATTAAAGGTAAGACAGTAAACACTGAGAGAAAGGAACAAGACCAGAGCAGGAGTGCTCCATTCCAGAGATAGTAACACTCTCAAAGGTACTGGAGCATATGGATAACCCACACTGGAGCAGCTTCTTCCTCTAAGAGGCTGTGTCCTACAGTGGATGCACATCAGAGCAGAGCCAATGAGTAAATAAGGAATAATAGAAGAGAAGCGTGAGAAATAAGGAATAGCAGAAAGAAACTCCTACTCCTTGACCTACACCTTGGCATCTCACATCACTGAAAAGACAGAGTAATTTGTGGTGGAGTAGACAGAAGAAGAAGAGATGTCTGGAATGAAGTTAAGCCTCCAAAACTGGAGAGGAAAGCTGTTTTCCCTAATTGTTTGACTATTTTCCAATGCTCAAACCAGTAATTCATTGCTTTATATTAAGACTGGTTTACCGAAGACAACAGTTGAGGAGTAATGAGTTTTCTTACTCTTGTTCTTCCTATTTATTTTCTGCCCTGTTCTGTTGTGGGGTTGGACTGAATGGCTGTGGGAATGCTTCACTGACACTAGGTCACACCACCCACCCCCAAATATACTTGCACAAAATGTGCAGTTGTTCAAACAAAGACAGCAAGCCAATGGAGTGATGAGATGAAAAGAGCAAGTACCAAGAAAGTGCCAAGCAGTGATGGAGTAAAAATTATGCATTCACCTGAAGTTCAGAATTTGGAGTCATTCTTTGAAAGATGCAACAATAGAATAGAAAAAGTTAAAATAGATGAAGTGGTAAGAAATTAGTAATTCTGGTTATAGTGGAACTACATAGGAAAGATGAAGTTTGAAGGAGGGAAGTCAGTAAGAAGTTACAGTCATATAAAGAGTGAGTTTTTCAACAGTTATTACAGTGATAATACAGACTACTGAAAGGATTAACAGACACCCTCTCAAAAGTGATACAAGAAAAAACAGGCAGATGTATATATTCTACCTGGTTCTTTGGAAAACTTTATTTTTATTGTGACAACTCATGTCAGGGCAACAGTGAAATTACTCTTTGAAAATGGTCTTTACAAAAAGTCTTAAATTTGTCTTTAACTGGAAAAAAACACAAATGGAAATATTTTGTGCTGCATATTTTATTTTTTTTGTCTAAACATATGAAATATTTTTAATATGTTTATATAATTTCCTCACACTATCTCTTTTACCCTACAATCAATCCAGAAGCCACTCCTCCCTATTACCTGACAACGTATTTTTCCATTTTTGACTATCAAGGTTAATTTTTAATGCTCATACCTTATGGAGTATGGACTTCAATGCTTTTACATGCTGAAATTATTTACTCCCTACTTTTTTTTTTCAAAGAGTTGTAAAAGGTGCTTTCTTTATTTTTAAGAATGGTGGACTACTGCAGAATTTCACAACTTAGTATTCAGTACAATTTAAACATGCTTTCAGCAATATGCCATTAGAAATTAAATGAGCAAACCAAAATAATATTTAAAAAAAACCATAATGTAATCACTACAAAATTAGATGGTAAAGACAAATAGAAGATACACAGCACATTAAAATTTTCCCCAACTACCAACTCACATGTTTTTTTATGACTTGAAGAAAACATATTTTGAAACTAAAAAAAAAGTCTGTTCTCTTTCAGTAACTATTACCTCACACTTTCGGCAGGAATCCAAGTATGTGTGTTGTCTGAGATAGTTTGTTCTTCTTTTCCCAGTAGTTCAAAATTAACTTCTCAACAATCCAAGTTACTTCATATAAACCAGCAAAACAGTTAACACGTGGTTCTCAATTTTGAGGTAGGCTTTAATAGATAAAGTTTCTACTTTATATCTCTTAACAGTCCCATAAGCTAGCAATTTCCCAGTAAAGAAGTGTGTTTATCATGTTCAGTGTGAAGGATACCATGCAGAAAATGAGTCAGTGCTTTTCAGTTATAGCAGCCCTGGAGCAACACTAGGAAGGCTCTTTTTATCTAAATTCACTCAGAATACACATTCCAGAACTTCTCTGAACTCAGGAAGTTCAAAGAGAGACATACAATATTTGTTAACATAGTAATCAAATTTGTTGTGTTCTCTTATAGAATATGTTATCTGAGGCAATCACAGAGTTGTGAAAAATTTATTATTACAAAAGACTAATTAAATAAAAAGGAGCCCTAGTGTTTTGTTAGTTGCAGTTTTTACATTAGTTGATTAATTTTATCAGATTCTCCAGAAGTCTATGTACCTCATCTCTTCCTTTGCTGAATTTCCTATAGAGAACTGTAAAAGAAATTCACGAACTGAATTTCACTCAGAATGCCATGATTATTTTTTTTTTTTAATCAGATGCATGGAAAAGCACAAAAGCACAAAAACGGTTACTGTTCCCTGAAGATCCATTGACACACTGCAGATATTGAAAAATATTATTTACAGTTATGCTCGTGAAAAAGCAGACAGTATTACCATGCACTAATGAAGCTCAGTTTTCATTAGCACTTCATCATTAGAATGACCTTGTTCCAAATGGTGATATTCCCAAGTTAATACTTCAGATGCTTTCACTCTTAGTCAAAATAATGCTTGTTCATAAAACAGTGGATAAGAATCTTATAGGTTAATTAAACCCTTAATATCACAATACTTTCAGAAATAGGTAGTAAGAGTGATTAAATGCCACATTAGTAAATAGAAACTCACTCACTGTTTTACAAGCATGACATATACAACCATAGATGCAGATACATATTTTAATAACAAAAATATTATTTCTGTATCTGTTACACACTATCTTTCAGAATATTAGGATCATTTTAACACCTCAGAACTTGCATAGGATAAAGTGAAGTAGATATCTGCTATAATTTTTTTATAACTGTATGTAGGTAAACTAGATAATACACTACCCCTACTCTAACATACTGTAAAATTTTATATAATAGGTTGCACAACTGAATTTATCATTATGCAAATACAAACTACACCTTTATGAGGATTTTTAAAATGGCCCTTCCACTTCCTCTATAACTTCAGGCACAGGATTTTTTTAACAAAAAGAACCACAAAAAAAATTTATTTCCTTAAATGTACCTTGGTAGTGAGCACTAAATCCACTGTATCGGTGATTGCTGTCTGTTACAAAATGTAGTCTGAGCCAGTTTTTGTTACTGATAACTGGAGGAGGTATATTCATTCCAGAGAGCCTGAATTAAAACAAACAAATAAAAAATATTATTGAAAGATTAATTATCAGAGATGAAGAGCAGTAGATTTTCATAAAGCTTTGATAAAGCTCTTGTGTGGAAAACTTTTTTCAAACATACATTTATTGACTGCTTTCTGTAGGACTTTTTATTCATCAATTAATAGTATGTTATTACAAGTATGAACAGACAAGACTGTTCGCAATAACGAAGTGGTGAGATATAAATCAGTGCTAATCCAGACACCACACAGTCACATAATTGGTCATGAAAAGCACTACCATGATGCAAGCACATGACACTCAGGCTAGAAAGAGTTAGTGTCTATCTGGATCAGTTAACAGGTTAGGCAGAACACTGCTTTGGGCACCAGGAAAAGGATTACACCCTGTGACTTTCAGGTTCATGACACGGAACAAGAGAGCTTAGGTTATGCAGGCCAACACATAAAACTATAAAACAGACATCTATTTTTCCAAGAGCAAGTAGTTTTCTAAATTCAGGGTAATATGAAATAAGAAATACTTAATCACTTCATTGAATCTGAAAATACATTATTAAAAGTACAGGAAGAGTAGAGAGCTGTGGATTGATCCCAGCTAGCTGCTAAGCACCACACTCACTCACTCCCCTCCCTGTCCCCAGCAGCAAAAAAAGTAAATCAAAACAAAATATTTCATCATGTAAATATAATATTTTGACTCTAATCCACTTCTCATTAGACATCCCATTTTCTTTAAACAGTATTTCTGAAAATAAATTTACCACATTGTCACTAGTAATAGAAGAAAGCTTCAACCAGCCAGAACAGTGGCATTCTCTAAACTTTTATTCTTTGCACCGTCAGTGTTCTTTTTGCTCTTTGCTTCTTTGTTCTCATACAGTGCCTAGACCTAAGTTTGAGCTTAGTCCTGACTTAGAGCTAAAAGCTGACCAGCTCAGGCTTTGAAAATTAATGGCATTTTAGATGCAGCTGAGCATCTACCTAGTTAAGTTTACCTGTCAAATCAGTTATTCATTAGCACATCTATCCTTGACAGCTATAAGTTATACTTAAGATGATTCTAACTTAAGCACATGTTGATATCATCTGAGTTCTAACTAAATTCACAGTTCCTAAAATCTGATCTTTGCAGTTCATGATTTCTATGGTATTGTTCCCAGAAAGTAGATTTGCAAGCTGACAGAATTTATAATGGAGACTGGCATGAAATGAATGCTTATTCTGCTCATATAACTGCTCTCTTTCTCACATCAATTTATCTTCTCATCAAATTATAAAGCTCTTCACCATTATCATAATGCATTGGCAGTCCAACCTACTTCTGTGCCAGCTACTGTTCCAAGCATAGCTAAACTTCATCGTCTACAATATTTTCCTAAATTCAAAGAAAAACACCATATCTACCATAAAGGAAATGCAGTCGCCTCATCTTTTTTTATTGTTCAAAAGATGTCACTCCCCCTAAACTGCACAGAAACTCACATAGCAAAAGTAACAGACAGTAGGCTTCCCTTCTGCAGTTGTCTTTCATAAACTCTTAGAAATGTCCATGAAGAATCTTCAGATCAGTGGTTGTGAACCAGAGATTTTAAGTATCTCACCGCTATGTGTAGTCAACAAAGACTACCCTAGATAGTCTTTTATCTAATGTAAAAAAAAAAAAAAAAAAAGTGCTTACTGAAAGTAAAAGTGTAGAGTCAGTGAAGTTCCCATGTTTGCATCTCATTTGGTTTGTGACAGTGGGTAAATCACAGTTTACAGAAGAAATAAGGAACTAATATTTTTGGAAAATAAAAGTCTTCTTTCAATTCATTACAACACTGTGCCTCCATCTCCTTTTCTGCGCTATTTAGGAGGTAATTTTCAAAAATCTGCTTTAGGCTAACACTGGTCCAAGTGAAGTTAATTAGTATTTTATTCTCCCTCAAATGTCTAATGTGATTTCCACTTTATATTGCAAAGTACTGGTTTGGGTTTTTTAATAACATGGTGTGCATCCTCCATTTCTTCTGAAGACATACTCACATATCCTAAAATACTCTACACTTACTTTAACATCTGAAATGCACACTGCCGGCTAGCTATAATCTTGACAAATAGGTTTAAAAAACTTGTCTCATTCATGTACTAAACTAGCTTTAATTACCAAAAATCTTCTAAAATTATAGCTCTTAAAACAGAAATTAAAACAGACAGAACTGTCTTTTCTCTTTTAAGTCGGGTGCCAAATAAATGAGGATTAGTAGAAGACACAAATGATAAAACAAAAACATTTGATTTTGTACAAAGTTCACAGATATATTTTCTTCACTTTTACAATTATAATAGCCGAAGTATTTAACAACTACTTCCATTCACAGCACTGTTTTCTATTTCATACATTGCACATGTGCGATGATTGTCATCTTGCTAAAAAATGGCTCAGAAGCTTATTCTGGACCAGTATTATTAAATAAGGTATATAATATACAAACGAAGTAATCTAGACATGATATGTGTATGAAGAGAGGCAAAAAGTGCCCACATTGCAAAGGTCCAGTCAAAGCTCAAAATCAGATCAGTTAATAAATGTGTAAAAACTTCAAGGAAGGATACAAACACTACAAAATATGAATATAAAGGGTAGATGGTACTAAAGAGTCAAACAGGCAGTCATCACTTTAAGTGCCCAATGCTATTTTATTATGTTTGAATTTGTATGGAGAGAATGGTATTGGAATTAAAGCTTTGTATGTTACTTATTTATTGGGAGCAGAAATCAATGACAACATATCAGGTATTCTTTCAGTGAAACTGATTCATTCACAAAACATATGCATTTTAGTTTTGAAGAATGATTCTTATCAAGTAACAGGCATGCAAACCCTGCAAATAGAAGCAAATATTAAACATGTCCAAAAATATTCCAAACAGAAAACCACTTATTTTTGTTGGAAAAATATACAGCAGAGTTTTTCACAAACTTTTTCATGAAGCATATAATTACTGCATTTCCTCACAAGCCAGGATATTTACAGAAACTGAATTGATCAAAAAAGGAATTTGCAGTCGATAGCCGCTCTATAAGCACTGCTGAAATCCATTCTAGTTCTACCAAAGCTTTAGGCTAAAAAGAATTACATCTTAGTATATAGATCTCATCGCTCATATGTATGCACTACAAAATCTTAAGTGCTTGTTTTGATTGTAACTGCAGCTGTGTGTAATCCTTCTCATTGGTATTATTTGCTTGTTGAAATAAAACTGCTATATGGAACGCTTTGATTAAAAAAAGTATCACATATTCTGATAAGACTAATCATGCGTTATCCATGTACACATACATGCTAGTGGGGCTTAATACTTCCATAGCATAATACAAATACTACAAAAGACCAAGTCGTAACCAACAGAACAGCACTCCAGCAGTGACTTATACCATTTGGTTATATTTTGGTTAATTTAGGGAGCAGGTGCATTAAACACAAATGTGAAGTATTAACTACTTACAGCTAATTGTGCTTCCTGGTATGAAACATATCAGTAAAAATTTCTCATCCTTTACTTTGTTCCTTATGATTGCCTTGATCCCATAAAACAACTCTTGTAACCAGATTCATAATGAAGATCTTTTACAAAAAGTTCCACCCCACAATGTAGATGTAAGGACACTCACTCATGGATAGAAGACTAAAACTGAGATCTCTGGTTTAATAAACCCAAATCTGTTTATAAAGAACAAGATTCACATTAAAGAAGCAAAGCTAAAACTAACTGAATATTCAATACATTGCTTAATTTGAAAGATTGTGAAGGATTTAATGATTAAATTAACATACCCCTCTTGTTCCATCAACGCAGTTAGTACGATGTTTACACTGAGGTTCAGACACTAAGCTAACCATTAACCTTTTGGTCAAACAGTAAACAAGCAAGTTGACTACACCTATGAATATCTGTTATGTTTCCAGTTCCAGTGATGAGATTAATAGGTCTTAATGGCAGTCATTATAAATGTGAGTATCTATCACATGACAATTTTGGGTACTGGCCTTTTATTCCCTCTTTTTTTTTTTTTTTTTTCTGGAAATGTTTTATCCAAATTCTATTTAAGCATCTTAGAACAAGGACACTGTGACATATAATGTCAAACAGCCATAAATAAACCCTCTTCTACCTCTTAAAAAAATCTAATGCTGCCTGAACTAAGAACTCAAGATTTTAATTTTTATGAAGATATGAAATAAATGTTACATGCAAATAGATATTTTCAGTTATCTTTGGATAAGAAGATAGGTCAGCAAGATGAGTAAATTGCCTGTAAATTGTTCTTTTGTCAAGTATTTAAAATATAAATATTCAAGTAGCATGAAAGTATTTTCAGAGCTGTGGATTTCCTAGAATTTTAATTGCAGCTTACATTTATGAAGCAACATATATAATATTGGTATATCTGTATTACAATAAAAGACTTAATGAGATGTCTCTGTGACAGAAGCTATAGAACTCTTACGTAAGTGTAATATTAATTTAATTGTATGTGTGAAACTCAAGCTGTAGGTGGGTATCAGGCTGCTCTTCTGTTTGCATCCAGTACACTTGAGTCATTAATCCCTGGATGACTCAGGGATTGCTATCAATCTGCTATTTACTAGATTGACCATCTAGTGACATAGCAGACTGGCATGGGAAAACAGACCAATTTTAAAGGTTATTACAATATCAAAATATGAACTTTCCCAACTGAGTATTCAAATAATGAAAACAAGAAACAATACAGTGAAAGAAAGATTAGGTTGGAAATACAGCAAGCAATTAAATTAAATTAAAGAAAACAGGAGATGGCAGTTGAGTTAATCTTCTGCATTACCATAGCTCAATGTCCAGTCATATGGAATGACAGAACATGACTTTCTGAGAACAGAGTAAATGGTACTAATTCAGTCTTGAAGGAATAAAGAAAACAGACTCCTCTCCCTAAAGCCAATTCTTTCTCAAAGTTAAACATGCATCAGAAAAGGAAAAGTTTCCAAAAGAAAAGTGTCTAAAATATAGCATTCCATTAGCAGTTTGAGGGTAATATATCGCTCAAGTTTTAAGCCATTAAAAAAGGCACAAGTCAGTGAAAGACCTAGGTCCTAAGGCTGGTTCCTGTAAAATTGTCTGTAGTAGGACTAAGCATTTTATTCAACTGAGAATCAGGGCATTGACAAGTTTGAAGCTACATACAGCCTTGATTGTTGCTTTCGGATCTTAGAACTGCATCCAAATGACTGACAAAAAGCTATTTTTTTTTTTTACTTTTAGAACAGCAAATTACCACCCTTTAAATTTAACCTAATGAACTATTTAGAACTAGACAAACAAAACTTAAATAAGCCAATGTTTGGGAAGAAGGGGGAAAAAAGTTCTATGTTATGTCACCCTGAAAAAATACTTGTTCTGTAAAGTACTTTAACAATCTGTTGATTAATTTTTGGAATTATTCAGCTAAAAGGATAAAAATAATTCACCTTATGGCTCTTTTTTGTTAAGTTTGGTATGATTTCTAGAGAACTGAAAAAAAGTCTTTGTTTTAAAAATGTCAGTGTTGAAATAAATGAAGGACAGTCATGCCTCTGCAAAGTTGGAAAAAGTTCAATTTTGAAGCAAAGTTACTGTCATATAAAGCAAGTCTATGAGAAACCACTGTATGATCATTAAGGACTGAATAAAGGTCCAACTGATGATTAATGAAAGTTTGTAGTACTGTTGATATGAAATGTAAAAAAGTGCCAAGATTAAGAAATGCTTTTTAATTTCAGAAGTAAACTGCAGCTTATAGAGCCAGATGTTCATATGTCAAAGATTTTCTAATTAATCTGTTGACTTGGCAGAATAATGAAATTTGATGAAAGGTAAAAGGAGACTTCCAAACACACATACTCTGAAATGTTAGTCTATGATACAAGGAATGTGTTGTTTGTGATGCAAGTAATACATAACACTGATAGACATGTTGCTGTCCTGATTGCATGAAGGACTAGTGTCGTAAGTCGCTGATTTTAATAAAGATGTTAGGGACTTACAGTCATTACTCATAAATGTGATGCAAATAACCAATACAAAAAGTGACCTTGTGATTACAACCCCATTTTCCTGAACATATAATAGAATTAACATAAATACAAATTAAATTCACCTGGGCTGCACATAATGGCTAACATATGAGTTTTTCTACCATGCAGACTGTGACAAGTTGCATAGCTCCTTGGTACAACTGATGAGACCCAGCCATGGTCAGGGCAGTCAGCAAGGAGCAGAGGCAGATAAGTCTGAATGCACCACTGAAAAGATGCAGCCACAGCTTCAGCAGACTATGCAGTGAGACCTCCCCCAAAGGACTCATTCTAGTGGCCCAGAAGCTATGATAAGGTGGACACCAAGAGCTGCCACAGGATTTCTTTTCCTGGAAATGCTAAAGCAAACCTCTAGGGCACTGTCTCCTTCAAGAATCAACGTATGCGATTATCCGAGTGTTTTCCCTGGAATCCTGCACGATTCTTCTCTCTACTTTCACAGCTACTCTAATAAAACTGAATTGAATACATCTTGTATCTGACCAATTACTTCTTTGTGTAACAGTCAAAATGAATAATGGGCCATTATCTCTCAGATGTTTACACAGTTTACCTCTCTTAAAATGTTGTCAGTATCTTACTATTTCATAGTATTTCACAGTTATTTTCTCAATTTTCTTTTTTTTTTTTTTTTCCTTTAAATGTTATATAGAAAATTGTTATACAAGTCTGCTGTCCAAATAGGGGAAGGAAGCTTGTTCCTACACCTTTATGGTAAGTGTTAATAAATGAATCAAACAAAATAACCATTGCACCTGGTACTACAACTTGATGCTCAACAGACTATATATGCAGTAGTACTGCATAGTTGGTTACACAAAAAATCATGTTGGGACAGAAGAGCACACATGATATATGGAGCCAAAATTTACTGTTAGTTCAATTAATGCTTTAATGGACTAATAGTCTAAGTATCAGCAAGTCTCACTAATAATACTAGTAACTCCTTTAATTAATCTTCCTAGTACCTATCCCTTTTTTCTGCTGTTATGGTCACTCTTTCAGTGACTGTGTCCTGAGATCAGAGCCTCATCCTTTCCCAGACAGAAGGGGAAAAACATTTATTGTGAGTCATCAGTATCCTGAGGTCATGCCTGGAAAGATGCTAATGATAAAACTCTCCTCTCTCAGTCCTGAATCATCTTAGAGATATTTGATGTTTTCTTATCAAAGCCTCTTATTGATTCCCAGCCCCCCCAGCCCCACTTAGCACAGAGGGCCAATGTGTCCCACAGCAATTGCCTAGGGTTGTCAAACCTACCTATATGACATATGACATATATGACTATACATGACAGTCACATAGTCTCTTGACCAGTAGGCAACTGTCAGAGCTCAAACAAGCTAAAACCAGCTCAGGTCAAGACGCCTCAGTAGAATCCTAAGACAATCCTACTGTCAGATCAATACAAAGATTGTGGTCACTTCTCAGTAATAAGGCAAAAGTCATACTTACTGGACTACCAGTTGATATCAGTATTGCCAGATTCACACTAAAGAAACTTGGAGGCACTGGAAACAGGAAGGAAAGAGTTGTTCTTGCAGGTAATTCTCATTTAACTTCTCTCCCTAATTCTTCGTACTTGACGTAACCACAGTAGTTAAAATGAAAAGCACATACAAGTATGCAATATTCAAACTGGCAAAAGCCTCTAATTATATTTTCTGTACAGCATAAAGGGAAATTGGAATGAAACTCTGGCTGGAGATAAAGTTTAAAATACAAGTCAAATTACTCCCACTCTGCAGCAAAATTAGGGACCCCATGGGTCTTATTAGGAAAAGTGCTTTCAGAATCTGAAAGTTTTCCTGAATATCTGCCACTCTAGTTACTCATAGTTAGATATTAAATCCAAATGTAAATGTACCTTAAAAGAGCTGTTCCTTAAAATTAGAATAAAAATTAGAATAAAAAGTACTGTCATGTTAGGCCTGAGTCAGTTATGTTATTTCATCTTTTTTAAGGGTGATATTAAGACAGTGCAAGTCCTGAAATGCCTTTAAAAAACAGCTCATCAGTACAAAGTAAGAGGATAAAAATGAAACAGCTCAACTCAAAATACAGGTGATCTTTTCTGAGAGTTCACTCCTTATTTCCTATTTTCTGCCTCTGAAAAATCTATCAAGGTAGATACCAAAATCTGTCAGAAAAGGCTATTCTTATTGTGTAATCTAAATATAATTACTGTCAAGTATCCATGCAGGTTAGTCACAGAACCATTCATCTCAGTTTCCACCTTATTTTTTGTGAATTAATGTTTTGCTCAGTTATATTTTGGGCAACAACTTTCTTCTCTATCTCAAACATCTGGACTCCTAGTTCTACTGTATTTATCACATAAGACATCTACCTTCCGCTCTTCTGCAATATATCTGTAAGCCAAAGAATTTGTTACTCAGTAATTTTATAGAACTTTCATCTCAGAGCGCTTGACAAGTATCAGGGAACTGCACCATCCCTTATTTCATAAAACAAAAAAAAAAAAAAAAAAAAGAAAATTAAAATTCCAAAGCATAAAGAGACAATATGTTGTGCTTTACCACAAAAATCTAAGACAAAACTGGAAACTGCTAAAACTGTAAGGGCACAATCTTGGCCCTGCCTTGGGACCCTGATGATCCTCTCTGCCTTTGGCCCCAGGACTTCCATTCAAGCTCAGCCTAAAAGCCTGTCCCAGCTCTTTTCCTGGCCATCCTCTTTTTGACTGGGCTCCTAAAGGGACCCTGCACCTAGTTCATCACTTACTGCATTAGGGGCTGTCAGCTGACTCTGTTATCAAAGTCCCCAACTCTGACCCCCATGTTCAGCCTCTGCAGGACTGCACATCTTTGGTGAGTGCATGGCCTGAGTGGGGTCACCTCAGCTCCCGCTTGTTCCTTCCTTGCTCCTGATACTCTCAGACAGAAACAACTCAGATATCCCAATTAAACTGCTCTAATTACTAAAACTGCACTAATTTCCTATGATAAATTATCTTATTTAAACCACACTATGAATTTTCTTTGTGTATTTGAGCATACTTCTCTTATCCTATTTGTAATATTCATACTCAAATATTCTCCTACTGAAATTAGGGAAACCTTTATTCCATCTTTTGTACGGAAGAACTTTAAGATGTTATGAAAAAATTAACATGGTATCTTAACATTAAGATTTCATACACCTCCATCATTGTTAATCCATAAAGATATAACTGACAGAAATTCTCTAAAACCAAGGACAAAACCTCTGAAATTATCTGTGACTAATAAGAGGAAGGACAGTTCACATTTAACCTTATTAGATAAGTCAAAAGGGTAGAAGGAGATTAGACAAGTATTATCAGCACCCAAACAAAATGTCGCATTTTGAAATAAATTATTTTGACACTTTTCAAGATTTTAGACTTTAATTCCAAGTTTGATGGTTCATCATAAAAAAACCCTCCAAAGCTGGAAGTTGAGAACTCATGATCTGTGTTTCTATGACTGGGTGAGATTTAGTAATCCAAAATGTGTTTTGTTTGGGGTGGGGGGAAGGTGTCGTTTTTTCTTGTTTTCATGGATTAGCAGCTCCTAAGAACATTTTTATTTCTTTACCACAAACAGCTGCATGAGTGGTCTGTGCAAGAAGAGACCAGGGGGGCTGCCCTGTGCCTGACACAATTCCAGTCAGATCCGCAATCAGTCAACCACAGGATACAGCTAAACTCATCAACCAAGCTGGTGTCACCTCTGTGAAATGTATTTAAGGGCATTACACTGCACAGGCATTGAGGGAAAAAAGTGTGAGAAACAGCCCTGTGAATACTAAGGTCACAGAAGGAAGAAGGGGAGATGTGCTAGCTATTCCCCTGCAGCCCATGGAGAGGACCACGCCTAAAAAGAACTGTGGCCTGAGCAGGCCTGTACTGGGTTTCCATGGCAAGGTTCTCTTAGCGAGGGGCAGAGCTACAGGGAGGGCTTGTGTGAGAAGCTGCTGGAAGCTTCCCCCATGTCCAATGAGGCCAATGTCAGCCAGCTCCAAGATGGATCTGCCACTGAACAAGGCTGAGCCCGCCAGCAATGGTGGCAGCGCCTCTGTGCTTAAGCATTTAAGTATTTAAGAATTGTGCAGGAGCAATTGCATCTGGAGAAAGGAATGAGAATATGTGAGAAACAGCTCTGCAGACACCAAGGTCAGTGCACAAGGAAGGGCAGGCAGTGTTCCAGGTGCTGGCGCAGAGATTCCCCTGCAGCCCATGGTGCAGACCATGGTGAGGCAGGCTGTGCCCCTGCAGCCCATGGAGGTCCATGGTGGAGTAAGGACGCACCCAAAGGAAGATGTGACCCCATGGAGAGAGGAGCCCACATTGGAGCAGGGTTGTGCAAGAGCTGTAACCCTGTGGGGGACCCATGCTGGAGCAGTCTGTTCCTGAAAAATGCACCCCACGGAAGGGACCCACATTGAAGCAGTTGATGAAGAACCGCAGTCTGTGGGAAAGACCCCTATTGGAGATGTTCATGTCTGCCATAGGAGGGATCCAAGATGGAGTGTGAGAAGGAAGGAGCAGCAGAGACATGTGATGAACTGCCCACAATGCCCACCTCCCTGGTGTCTATGAAACACATACCAAATCTTAAAATATTACAGCAGTTGCTTTTTTCATCCAGAACAATGCTTTCATTACTGACCCCAGAGACTATTTCTTAAAAGTGTCTGAAATTCTCTCTTCTGTTCTTTACTGAGAATCAATGACCAGTTCTGTATAGATTCTGTAGATGGCTGACATATCTAGGCAATCAAGAACAATACTTCCAAGATATTCAACTCAGTGTCAAGCATCTCATTAAATCTGACTTCTGAACATCACACTTCTGCTTGCACACTCTTCATCACTGGAAAACACACAATGTGGATATCAGATACTGAATGAAATAGGCTTGCACCACAGAGAACCACAGTCCTTCCCTCCCCTTTGTGCCAGATACCTGGCTGGAGTTAAAATATTCCTGTGTTTCAAAGTGAAACAACATACTGTCCTGGGTTCAGCAGCAGCAGTCAGTTTTTCTCCTTCTTAGTAGCTGGTGCAGCGCTGTGGTTTTGACTTTCGGCCTGGGAATAATACTGATAGCTTTCAGTTACTGGTCAGAATGTTTACCCTGACCAAGGACTTTGTGAGTCTCATGCTCTGCCAGGGAGGAGGGGAAGCCGGGAGGAAGCAGGGACAGGACACCTGACCCAAACTAGCCAAAGAGGTATTCCATACCACAGCACGTCATGCCCAGGGATGTAACTGGGAGTTACCCGGAAGGGCACACCCTCTTCTCCGTCAGGCTCATTTCCGGCGGGTGGTATCATATTCTCTTCCCTTGTTATTTCCTTTATCATTATTCTTATTGGTGGTAGTAGTAGTGATTTGTGTTATACCTGAGTTACTGGACTGTTTTTATCTCAACCCCTGGGAGTTACATTCTTTCGATTCTCCTTCCCATCCCTCGTGGGGGGTGGGGCGGGGAGTGGACAGCGTGGTTCTGATTTACGGCCTGGGCTTAAACCACGACACATACAGAGATACTCATGCACATCGAAGTAAGAGTAATAGCCCTGAGCAAGAATTCTCATTGATGCAGCTGTACTGCTCCCAGCTCTAGACCTAGACTGGTATGGCACTGAGCTGAAGACTGACGTGTGTAAAGCAAAAGTCTGGGCCAAAAGCTACCGACTTTCAAGAGATCATGGTGAAAACGATGCACCAAAATATATTATTGATGTAACATCAAGTATTGAGTTTATATATGTTAAAATATCAAGAATAAAAGACTTTTTTTTCAGGGTTTTTTTTGTTTGTTTTTAATAAACATTATAAAAACATTTTAATAATGCAACATTTGTGACAAATCTCATGAGAAATGAGACAAAAGTGATTTTTGTTTATGAATTTGATGAATAATTATGAAAACATGTAAAAATTGTTTTATATATATCAATTCTTCATACACAGGTGTGTGTAACATCACCAGTTTATACAATCATTTTCTTTCAAGTACCAAATGCTGCTCTGATGAGCATGCACTTCAGAGACACCACTGCATGGGTCTGACTGCTAGCCACCTGCTGTTTCTAGTAAATTAGACTGTGAATTAGTGATCCATGTCACAGCATTTTAACCTCTCCATACTTTGGAACCATGCCTCTGAGCTGAACATTTGTAGTTTAATTTGTCCAACAGAAGACATCACACTCCCTATTAACAGAGGCCATACTGAAGATTTAGAGAGTAATAAATGCCGAAAAATCCAATACAACGAGAAATTACAAACTAAGAAAAATGTATAAGACTCTCTTGAGTGCTATAAAATCTCATAGTATATTTTTATTTGTGGATAATTAATATAATTTAACAAAAGGTAATTAATAATTAGGAATATTTCAAATTTATTTTATTGTATCAATTTGTGTAAATTATAAAACCCCCTAGATTCAAAAGTCTTCACTTTATAATTATTAAAAAGGTAAATATTTAAAATCTATGTTTGTGTGTTAAAATGTAGATGTAACATATTCATTGTGATATAAGCAAATAAAATCATTTGCTTTTAAGTGTCATGTCTTTGCCTCTCCCTCTCTCCCACATCCTCCAAAACCTGTGAGTAAAACAGGCCCACTAAAGAATGATGGCTTCTACATAGGACACAAAGAAAATGATTATTAAAAGACTTGTTTATAATAAAAATTAATGCAACTACGTGTTTTAATATATTGGCTAATACATACAAAAGTTTTGCTAAAGAATAAATACAAAGTTTATCAGACTTATCAGTATTCTGTGGCGTTAGAAGGAAATATATTCAAGGAAAATCTGGTGCCTTGTTTAAAAGGCCAGCTCATTATGTAGATTTTCCAGGCTAAACAAATTAGAAGTAAACATTCTTTAGATTAATAACTCTGATTTACTTTACTATATAAATCTATTACTGATAAAATTTCAGATCCATTTCAGCAAAAGAATTTTAACTTTGCACATGACATTTGGCTGTAAGGTGGTATCATGTAAATTATGCAGTAAAAAGCCAACTAAATTAGTTTAAAAATACCTTGTATGACTTTAGTACCTATTAACTTCTTGTAAGATGCCCTTTAGTGTTATTAGTAGTAATGATGATATGTCATCTGTGCACTCTGAGAGACCACTATTCTGATACATCTGAGTTGGAATTTTTCAAATATTCAGATCTAAAATTGATAAAAGATAATAGGTCGCTAATTCACCTATTATAATTTAAGACTGACCTTTAAAGTACTGCAATTACAAGAATGCAGTAATCAGGAAGATAACCACAGCAGACTATATATAAGCATGAGCAAGGAAAAGAAAGCTCATGCTCCACAGCTGTGTTAGTGTACTTAAGTCCTTACCTTTAGTACCCATACTAGCATGACACAGAGAACAAACGTTAGGTTTACTGAGCTACAACACCAACTAATGATATAAAATTGTTTCCTTTTTTTTTTCCCTCTTTTTTCTAGCAATATATTCTGGGATATACCTGATTAGGAAACATGAAAAGATTCGTGTAACTGCTAATGCAGTTTTAAAAGATTTATACTTGTAAATGAAATTTTCTGATTTTGGGAATGAACATCAAATTAAATTGGAAGCTGCTGTTCAAGATTGGGTTTTTTGAAAGACATGGTGTCAGCTACTAAACAGAAACTAAGCCTTATTACAACAGTGTTTTACCTTACCCTTAACTTCACTTTAAGACATGCAGGATAGTATGTTCTCGCTCAACAAACAGAGATGATGGTAAGAGTTTATCTTCTGACATAAAAAGCACTGGGGAGAAGAAGTTGTGCAGCAGTGCAGTATATCCACATAAAAGATGTCAGAACCTGTGTTATATGCTTCAGGGATGACAGAATATATGCTATGCAGTAGTTAGGTTTTCTGCTGATTCAAATATACAAGTCCAATACTACAAGTTTGGGTACAGAAAAGGCTGATCAAGAGATGTGAAGGCTCCAGCAACTTACTTACTGGATCTTACACAGAATGATCAAAAAAAAGTCTAGAAGCAAAGAAAGAAGACTAGGAGTTCAATTAATCAAGATAGATAAATATCTATATTAATAAGCTTTTTAGTAGAGGGAAGAAAAGTCCAAGAAGAATTCCATACTGGCTTGAAAAAGAAACCAGACAAAAATTAAATCAAAAGTAGTATAATCATAATCAAAACACTGATTATGATTAAACACTAGGTAATATCTGGTGAAATTAGAGTCCATATTTGCTGAAGCCTTAAATAATGATTTGGCATCTTCAGGTTTTCTTATCACAAGCCTTAAATGAAGGCAGAATAATTCTACAACATAAACTGAAAAGTTCTGAACTTCAGCCCTGAAGATACTTTGCAGATGCAAAACTATTACTCCTGATGCATCCCAGTTATCATAATTTCTTCGGTTTATATGAATAATGCAAAAATCTCTTGTTGCCATGACTGGAATTATCCTACCCTGTATACTACCTACCATAACCGTGATGGTATCTAAGAACAAGTGCAGTGGTGTGTTAGATCAGAAATACACTGAGACTAATATTTTATTTCTGACAATGAGCAGTAACAGATAACTCACTAGGAGTGTCAGAAACTATGATTGTACAGAATGAGATTCATCCCCTCATACATTGTCACAATTCCCAGGAATTTTATGGACTGCAGGCTTCTTGAAGGGAGCCTATGTTCAATCTCCTTTGATAAATTTTCCTTTTATGAATTTCTGATCCATTTTTCAATCTTAGTTTTATATCTATAATATCCTATGCTGATGACTTTCACAACTTAATTATGTATGCTACAGAGAAGTTCTAACTTTTTTTTAAAATCTTCTGCCTGATAAATCAAGTATCCCTATTTATTTTAGCATAAGAAATGAATTAATGTTCTTTATTTATGTAGCATATAATATTCATAATTTTATTAATCTTTCATATAGTTTCTTTCTTATTCCTTTTCAAAATGTAAAAGCTTTAGCCTATTTTATTCCTCTCCCTATAGATTATTTTCCCCATATCTGTTTCCACCCGTTTCCCCTTTTCGGTACTGTTTCTCATGTTATTGCAGCTATCTTGACATAGGGTTTCAGAATATTAACATGGTTCAGGAATTAGGTCACGGTGAAATTGCATTTAACTTTCAAAAGTTTAAATTTTTAAAGCATATCTAGATGAATTTATCTTCAGTGTTTCAAAATTTTGAAAATGCATTGCATTCCATTTGTAAACACCTAAAACTGTTAACCTTAGAAACAGTTTAAAAATTATGGGATAAAAGTATTTTTAATATCTGTGTATATATAAAATATTTACTTTCATGGCCTACTGTAGGCACAAGAAATAAACAAAGTACACATGAATGGATTATTTTCTTTTTAGTGACTGTTATATCATGCCCAGGACGCTATGGCATGTGATTATTAAAAATTGCTCTGACACTGGTTTGACATTGAGTCTACCCTTAATATAAAGAAATTGCATAAGCAGGGTCATAGGATGCTTAATGGTTTGGCTTAGGTTCATTTTACAAGTGAATTTGCACTCTAAATCACTTCAAGTGATTTTCATAAGCAAAACAGATGGACAATCACAAAAAGTTTTGAGTAGACTGTAGGCCCCATATAAGTGATGTTTTATCTTCTTGTCAGGATTTATTCATGAACACAAAGAGTTTCATTCATGCATCCAAAATAATGTATTTTCGGCTGCTGTGTCCAGACACATAAAAGAAGGAATTATGCCCATGGCAGGGGGGTTGGAACTAAATGATCTTAAGGTCCTTTCCAACCCTAATTATTCTATGATTCTATGACTCTATGACTGTATGTAGTTTATCCAATGTAGAAAGCATAGTAAAGATTTTAATCCAGAATCTAGGAACAAGAGTGATTTAGGATTATCTCTGCAGCAATTAACTGTTCTACCACAGGCCATACTTTTCTCAGTGAAGTAAATGAGATCATAGCAGGGACTCAGTATATATGATGAGGAAGTATTAATTTTTAATTACTCCAGAGTGATAAATGAAATGATTACCTGCTTTGGTCTGGGATCATTCTTTCATTTGTGTTTGGTTGTCTGTTGTTTTTTTTTTCCCCTGTCTGGTTTTGAGACTTATGTTATCTCCTGCTTTATGTGTAATACCCTTTCTCCCACCATACAGCTCACGTAGCATAACATACAGCTGCTGTTCCAGCCTTACTTGCAAGTTCAGTCACTGGAGTTTCAGTCAAGACAAGAGCAATCAGTCTCCCTCACCACTCCAGCAACTGCCATCCTGAGACAATAACAAATGATCACATCAAAACAAGTGCAGTATTCTGCTGGAGTAAGCACAGTGAGTGTTCCCTGTTAAATTATGAAGCCATCTTCCCACTATATTTCTTCCAGAAACTGCTGATTCACAGACTCAATTTTTGAATATGCTTGGTTTTGCTACTGATCATGATTTTTACATATTCATTATTAAAATGCCTTACAAAATGATCTACAAAACAGAATTACAAATACGCAATATTGGTCCGTCCAGAGAGTGTTAAAAATGTCCATGGAAGAACTAACACATTAGCTAGTAAATGTCTCCACAATTGGGATAGTGTAAAAACCTGAGGTTTTCTTCTACCATATAAGGATTCCTGAGAATTATGTTTCAACTTGTTTCTAAACATGGATAAGACTTCATGAAATTATATGATATAGAATCATAGAATAGTTAGGGCTGGAAAGGACTTTAAGATCATCTAGTTCCAACCCCCCTGCCATGGGCAGGGACACCCCACACTAAACCATGTCACCAAAGGCTCTCTCCAACCTAGCCTTGAACACCGCCAAGGATGGAGCATTCACAACCTCCCTGGGCAACCCATTCCAGTGCCTCATCACCCTCTCAGTAAATAATTTCTTCCTTATACCCAATCTAAACTTCCCCTGGTTAAGTTTGAACCCGTGACCCCTTGTCCTGTCACTACAGTCCCTGATGAAGAGTCCACCCACAGCATCCTTATTGGCCCCCTTCAGATACTGGAAGGCTGCTATGAGGTCTCCACGCAGCATTCTCTTCTCCAGGCTGAACAGCCTCAACTTTCTCAGCCTCTCTTCATATGGGAGGTGCTTCAGTCCCCTGATCATCCTCGTGGCCCTCCTCTGGACTTGTTCCAACAGTTCCATGTCCTTTTTATGTTGAGGACACCAGAACTGCACACAGTACTCCAAGGGAGGTCTGACGAGAGCAGAGTAGAGGGGCAGGACCACCTCCTTCAACATGCTGGTCATGCTCCTTTTGATGCAGCCCAGGATACGGTTGGCTTTCTGGGCTGCGAGTGCACATTGCCACCTCATGTTCGTTTTTTCATGGACCAACACCCCCAAGTCCTTCTCTGTAGGGCTGCTCTGAATCTCTTCTCTGCCCAACCTGTAGCTGTGCCTGGCATTGCCCTGACCCAGGTGTAGGACCTTGCACTTGGCATGGTTAAACTTCATCAGGTTGGCATCAGCCCACCTCACAAGCGTGTCAAGGTCCCTCTGGATGGCATCCCTTCCCTCCGGCGTATCAACCGAACCACACAGCTTGGCGTCATCAGCAAACTTGCTGAGGTCACACTCAATCCCACTGTCCATGTCACCGACAAAGATATTGAACAAGACCAGTCCCAACACTGTTCCATGAGGGACACCACTTGTTACCGATCTCCAGCCAGACATCGAGCCATTGACCACAACTCTTTGCGTGTGGCCATCCAGCCAGTTCTTTATCCACCAAGTGGTCCACCCATCAAATTGATGTCTCTCCAATTTAGAGACAAGGATGTCATGTGGGACAGTGTCAAACGCTTTGCACAAGTCCAGGTAGATGACGTCAACTGCTCTGCCCCTGTCCATCAGTTTCGTAGCCACCATAGAAGGCCACCAAATTGGTCAGGCAGGATTTCCCCTTAGTGAAGCCATGCTGGCTGTCACGAACCACCTCGTTGTTTTTCATGTGCCTTAGCATGCCTTCCAGGAGAATCTGCTCCAAGAGTTTGCCAGGCACAGAGGTGAGACTGACTGGTCTGTAATTCCCCAGGTCATCCATTTTTCCCTTCTTAAAAATGAGGGTTCTATTTCTCTTTTTCCAGCCGCTGAGGACTTCACCTGACTACCATGATTTTTCAAATATGATGGCCAGTGGCTTAGCAACTTCATTCACCAGCTCCTTCAGGACCTGCGGATGGATTCCGTCAGGTCCCATGGACTTGTGTACGTTTAGGTTTTTAAGATGGTCTCGAACCAGATCCTCTCCTACAGTAGGCCTAGGGTCTTCATTCTTATAGTCCCTGCATCCGCCTTCCAAGACTTGGGAGGTGCAGTCAGAGCCTTTGCCAGTGAAGACTGAGGCAAAGAAGTCATTAAGAAACTCAGCCTTCTCCAAATCCTGGGTAGCCAGTTCTCCCGATATCTTCCGAAGGGGGCCTACGTAGTCCCTAGTCTGTCTTTTATTTGCTACATACCTATAGAATCCCTTCCTGCTACCCTTAACATCCCTAGCCAAGTTCAATTCTAACTGGGCCTTAGCTTTCCTCACCTGGTCCCTAGCTTCCCAGACAACATCCCTGTATTCTTCCCATGTCACCTCTCCTTGCTTCCACCTTCTATAAGCCTCTTTTTTCCTTTGAATTTTCCTGAGCAGCTCCTTATCCATCCAAGGAGGTCTCCTGGCCCTCCTGCTGCACTTCCTTCTAGTTGGGACTCAACACTCCTGAGCTTGTAGCAGGTGATCCTTGAATAACAACCAAGAGTCTTGGGCCCCCCTGCCCTCTAGGGCTATATCCCATGGAACCTTACTGAGCAGGTTCCTGAAGAGGCCAAAGTCTGCTCTCTTGAAGTCCAGGGCAGTGAGCTTGCTGCACGCTCTTCTCACTGTCCTGAGGATCTCGAATTCGACCATCTCATGGTCGCAGCAACCAAGGCTGCCCTGGAGCATCATATTTCCAACCAGTCCTTCCCTGTTGGTGAGCACAAGGTCAAGCATGGCACCTCTCCTTGTTGGCTCCTCTATTACTTGCAGAAGGAAGTTGTCTTCCAAACAATCGAGGAACCTCCGGGATTGTTTGTGCCGGGCTGTACCTTCACTCCAACAGATTTCAGGGTGGTTGAAGTCCCCCATGAGAACAAGGGCCTGTGAGCGTGAGGCTGTTCCTATCTGTCTGTAGAGCACTTCATCCACAGATTCCTCTTGATCAGGCGGTCTGTAACAGATCCCCACAGTAATGTCTCCCGTCGCTGTTCTCCCTTTAACCCTGACCCACAAACTCTCTGTCGACTGCTCACCCGTCCCCAGACAGAGTTCCATACTCTCCAGCCTATCCCTAACATACATAGCAACTCCCCCTCCCCACCTGCCAGGCCTGTCTTTTCTAGAGAGCCTAAATGATATATGATAATAAAGGCCTAATATGATATGATATGATATGATATGACATGATATGGATATATCATCCAGCCTGGATAAAGCCCCGAGTTACCCTCTCTCACCTCAAGAGCTGAGCCTGCTTTCAAATGTAGGTTGGACTAGACAGCTCCTGATTTCCCTTCCATGCTGAATTATCCTGATTATAAGATTCTATCATTCTCTCCTTTGTTCCCTTACAACCTGCTTACCGAGACACATACCTAACATATTGAGTTTCAGGATTAGTTTGTTTTACAGCTTTGGGTGATCTGCATTTCCAGGGATATGACAGTTTCTTAAAGTCAAATTCTTCCTTTACTAAGAATTGTATCTATTTATTGTAAATCTTACAAAGTAACAAAATGTCTTAAAAAAAAAAAAAAAGCATAGACTACAAGCTCTTTACTCTTAAGTGGCAGAATGAAGGTTTTCATATGAAACTCATGGCTACATGTGTTTATTCTGCATGAGAAGTTTGAGAAATGTTTCTGCATTTCATTTTGAAGTACAACCTGAGAAACGAATGCAGAAAATACCACTAGAACAGGGTATCATGAAAAGTACTTCTGCTTATTCAGGAACACACAAGAACAGTACAAAATAACACAGAGAAGCCTTCATCTCTATTGTTAAGCATGTGATTCCTTTTTTCTCTCTAGATTCAAATCTTCTTCATGTTTCAATAAGCATTTTAAGAGGACCAGATGCAAAGCCAGTTTCAAAGTCCTTTTCAAATGATGGTTACCAAACAGAATCACACAACAAAACAGCAAAAAAAAAAACAAAACAAGAATGTGCCATTAACCTCCTCAGTCACTGCAACAAATTCCCCTCCTAATAGTACCACTGGGCCTGACCCTACATATTACAGAATGCACTGTGCTTCTTGGACTGTTCTGAATGACCTCATGGAAATGACACGTTGAAATTCAGGTGAATCCGTATGGAGACAGGCTGAGAAAGTTGGGGCTGTTCAGCCTGGAGAAGAGAAGGCTGCGTGGAGACCTCATAGCAGCCTTCCAGTATCTGAAGGGCGCCTACAAGGATGCTGGGGAGGGACCCTTCATCAGGGACTGTAGTGAGAGGACAAGGGGTCATAGGTTCAAACTTAAACAGGGGAAGTTTAGATTAGATATAAGGAAGAAATTCTTTACTGAGAGGGTGGTGAGGCACTGGAATGGGTTGCCCAGGGAGGTTGTGAATGCTCCATCCTTGGCGGTGTTCAAGGCCAGGTTGGATGAGGCCTTGGGTGACATGGTTTAGTGTGGGGTGTCCCTGCCCATGGCAGGGGACTTGGAACTAGATGATCTCAAGGTCCTTTCCAACCCTAACTATTCTATGATTCTATGATTCTATGAAATCCTGAATGACCACATACAAAATCAGACCACAGAGGCAAAGACTAAAGGATAGAAATAACTGATTTCTATGGAAAGCTTTTGTTTCCAAACAGCCAACCACTTTATTTCTCTTTCTCTTCAGAAAAGGGGATGAAAATTATAACACAGAATGCATAGATAATCAAAGACTCAAACCAGGCAATAATTTAGCTTCAGTATTCCCCCCATTCCTGGCTTTCTGCTTACCCTGTTCATTGTTAAGCATTCTCTCTCTTATCTTCTATTACCTGTTTTAAAAGGGGAGATGGACTTAGTCACTCCAAAACCTGGCTGCCTTTGCATTTGCATCTATTTTGTTTCTGCAGTTTAATCCAATAAAAAAATTAATTGTATCCACTGTCAGTTAAACCTCTGCTTTCAGCAGGTTTTTATGACTGCATTTTGTTTGCCATACGAATATTTTTTTCCACCTATTTGGCTACAACGGCAACATTCTTCTGAAGACATCTTTGCTGTGATAAGCAGTATCATTTCTGCCACCACTCTTTAAATTCGAACTCAGTTGTATCAGAGTATAAACCATCTATCATCTGGAGCGTTTAACATCCTTATTAGGATTACATCACTCATTAACATTACTTTCCTGTGTCTTTCTTCTGAGCATTAAACAAGACATAAAAACTTTGTATAATAACTAGGGAGAAAACAGCAACAATATCTAAGGCACTGTCACAACAGTCTTCATTAATAAAAAATAAACAATTGCACTTGTCACTTTCTAATTTTAAGAGATTTTTCAAGAAAACAATTGCTGGGCCTGAGGTCTGCCCTCTCAATTTAATCTCTATTTATGGTCACCTCAGCTTCTTGTCTTGTCTTGTCCATTCTGTTTTTTTTTTCTCCAGCACATTACTATTTTCATTGGTACTTGTACTACTTACGTGTGATTGTCAGCAAAAGCATGGAAAACGACACATAAGATGCAACATATATATTTCATAATAAGTATTGCTGAGGAATATGAGAGACTTTGTATTCTATATACTACCAGAGTCCTTTAGTGCTAAAACAAACTGTCCCAAGGAATGATGCCAGGGCATCAGGCCACAAATGCAGAGTGACTCTAAGGCTTCTTTAGAGTGAATGGGCAACACTCAGGTTGAGTATTACTTGGACAAAATTTGCCTAATATTTTAAAACTTCATTAACAGAGTTTGTAAGCTTAGATTCAGAAAAAAGCCAGTAAGTGTAATATTACAAGAACACTTGAAGTTAAAATCTAATTACCTTTTTACAATATATAAAAAAGAATCAGCTGTGAAATTGAAGAATGCTATGTTTAAAGTTACTAGACAATCACTACACTGACACTGTTTATTAGGAAGCAATTTTAAATGAGCTGCCAGATTTCATAATTTTTATTTATTTTTATCAGAAATGGCTTCACAAAATTCTTACAGGGAAATTATGATTGCTGTAAATTTGAATAAAGTGTGCTCATTAAATTGTCCTTAGCTGTGCTATACAGAAGAGTAAACAACTTAATTATAAAAATAATACAATAGAATATATCATAGTATTAAAAAAAGAGAAACATGTATAGAAGGAAAAGTTGTCAATGTTTTTTCAACAACAGCTAAATTAAGCTGATGATAAGGAATAGAAAATACAGATTTAATGTCTTCGCTTAGGACAGTGTGCAAAATAACCATTCCATCTTCACACACTCTCATCAGGAGAATGCTCTAAGCACATCTTTCACAGAATATTCTGGGAAGGAAGATCTACCACTTTGTCTATGCAATTTAACTGGAGTCTTAACAATTATCTTAACAATTCAGGGTAAAGTACATGCTGGAAGCCAGATACTCATATCAAAGCAGCCTAGAGAATCACTCCACTTTTCTGCTCAGTGATTATTAAATATTCCATTAAAAGTGACCAATGGCAAAATAAGAGAAATGCTCCAATTCCAGTATCCTAGAGGCAAGCATTAGAAAACTCTTCTGTGTTCAGATGCTCTCAGAATATATAGCTCTGAACTTGGAGACGCGGCATAAATTATCCTATAATGACATTGCAATTTCTTTCACCAATGAATATCTGAAACCGTAAATCTTCACTTAGGCAAAACCTAGCATTTCATAATTTACTTTCAGTTTCTTTGGTTTGTTGATAAAAGATAGGAAAAGCAGTTACCTCAAACTAACAATTTTCGCTTGGTTTCACTTCCAAAATGAAAAAAAAACATCTTCATTCAGTTCAAATTACCAAACGTCAGAATCAGTCCTTGACAACAGACAACAAAAACTCTGAAGGGAATCTATACAATTTTTCCCCACTGCTTAAATAAAAATGGCCTATTAAGATTTTCTTGAAGAAAAGACTTGGAATAACTGAAATATTGACTGACTGGAAGACTACAGAAAGTTAGAACTTCATAAAGAATTCTGGGTCTTGTCTTATGGATAACCCCAGACTACCTACTTGGTATCTCCTCACACAACAATCCTGGTATCTAAACTGGACAGGCATGGATTTGATGGACGGAACACTCTGGATAATTGGCTGGATGGTCGCACTTAAAGACTTCCAGTATCTGAAGGGGGCCTACAAGGATGCTGGGGAGGGACCCTTCATCAGGGACTGTAGTGACAGGACAAGGGGAAACAGGTTCAAACTTAAACAGGGGAAGTTTAGACTGGATATAAGGAAGAAATTATTTACTGAGAGGGTGATGAGGCACTGGAATGGGTTGCCCAGGGAGGTTGTGAATGCTCCATCCTTGGCGGTGTTCAAGGCCAGGTTGGAGAGAGACTTGGGTGGCATGGTTTAGTGTGAGGTGTCCCTGCCCATGGCAGGGGGGTTGGAACTAGATGATCTTAAGGTCCTTTCCAACCCTAACTATTTCTATGATTCTATGACTTCTGGTCAATGGCTCAAGGTCCAAGTAGAAACAAGTAATAAGTGGCGTTCCTCTGTGGTTGGTATTGGGACCAGCAATGTTTAACATCTCTGTCAGTGATATAGACAGTGGGATTGAGTGCACCCTCAGCAATTTTGCTGGCAATACCAAGCTGTGTGGTGCGATCGACACACTGGAGGGAAGGGATGCCATCCAGAGGGAACTGACAGGCGTGAAAGGTGAGCCCATGTGAACTTCATGAAGTTCAACAAGGCCAAGTGCAAGGTCCTGCACCTGGGTCAGAGCAATCCCAGGCACAAATACAGGCTGGACAGAGTGTGGATTGAGAGCAGCCCTGAACAAAAGGTTGTGTGGGTGTTGGTTGACAAAAAACTTGACACGAGCCAGCAGTGTGCACTTGCAGCCCATAAAGACAACCGTATGCTGGGCTGCATCAAAATGACACCTCACTCACCAGCAGGTTGAGTGAGGTGATTCTCCCCTCTGCTCCACTTTTGTGAGTCCCCAGAATCAGAATCAGAATCAGAATTACCAGGTTGGAAGGGACCTTCAAGATCATTGAGTCTAACCCATGCCCTACATCTCGACTAAACCATGTCACCAAGTGCCACATCCAATCTCTTTTTAAACACATCCAGGGATGGTGACTCCACCACCACCCTGGGCAGACCGTTCCAATATTTTATTATTCTTTCTTTGAAAAATTTCTTCCTAATATCCAACTTGTACCTTCCTTGGCGCAGTTTGAGACTGTGTCCTCTCGTTCTGTCAGTTGCTGCCTGGTGAAAGAGACCAACCCCCACCCGTCTACAACCTCCTTTCAAGAAGTTGTAGAGAGTGATAAGGTCACCTCTGAGTCTCCTTTTCTCCAGGCTAAACAACTCCAGCTCTCTCAGTCGCTCCTCGTAGGGCTTGCGGTCCAAGCCCCTCACCAGCCTCGTTGCCCTCCTTTGGAAGCGCTCAATCATTTCCACGTCCTTCTTAAACTGAGGAGCCCAGAACTGGACACAGTACTCAAGGTGCGGCCTCACCAGTGCTGAGTACAGGGGAAGAATAACCTCCCTGTTTCTGCTGGCCACACCATTCCTAATGCAGGCTAGGATGCCATTGGCCTTCTTGGCCACCAGGGCACACTGCTGGCTCATATTCAGCTGGCCATCCACCAATACCCCCAGATCCCTTTCTACCTGGACACTATCCAGCCACACTGTCCCCAACTTGTAACATTGCAAGGGGTTTTTATGGCCAAAATGTAGGACCCGGCACTTAGACTTATTAAATTTCATCTTATTGGATTCTGCCCATCTATCCAACCTATCCACGTCTCTCTGCAGAGCCCTCCTTCCTTCCAGAAGATCGACACAAGCTCCCAACTTAGTGTCATCTGCAAACTTACTGATGAAAGACTCAATACCCTCATCCATGTCATCAATAAAAATATTGAACAACACCGGTCCCAGCACAGACCCCTGAGGGACACCACTGGTGACAGGTTGCCAGCTGGATGCAACACCGTTCACCATCACCCTCTGGGCCTGGCCATCCAGCTAGTTACTGACCCAGCAAAGTGTGCTCCTGTCCAAGCCGTGAGCTGCTAGCTTTTCCAGGAGTATGTTATGGGGGACAGTGTCAAAAGCCTTGCTGAAATCCAAATACACAACATCCACAGCCCTTCCCACATCCACCAGGCGGGTCACCTGATCATAAAAGGAAATCAGGTTGATCAAGCATGACCTGCCCTTCATAAACCCATGCTGGCTGGGTCTAATACCCTGGCCATTTCTTAAGTGCTGCTTAATAACACTCAGTATGAACTTTTCCATTAACTTTCCCAGCTCTGAGGTCAGACTAACTGGCCTGTAATTACCAGGATCCTCCCTCCTACCCTTTTTATAAATGGGCATCACATTGGCCAACTTCCAATCATCTGGAACCTCACCAGTGAGCCACGACTGTTGGTAAATGATGGAGAGCGGCTTTGCAAGCTCATCCGCTATCTCCCTCATCACCCTGGGATGGATCCCATCTGGTCCCATTGATTTATAAATGTTCAGATGCCTCAACAATTCTCTAACTTCCTCTTCTTGAATAACAAGAGGACCATTCTGCTCCCTAACACCACCTACCAACCCCAAAGTACAGTTATCTTGAGGGCAAGGTGTCTTCCTACTGAAAACTGAGGCAAAAAAGTCATTAGGCACTTCTGCTTTCTCCTCATCTTTAGTTACTAAGTTTCCTGCCTCATCCAATAAGTAGCAAAGATCAGTCTTACCTTTCCTTTTACCATTGATATATTTATAAAAACTTTTTTTATTATTCTTTACGGAAGTTGCCAATTTAAGTTCAAACTGAGCTTTGGCCTCCCTAATTTTCTTTCTACATGCCCCAGCAGCCTCCTTAAACACTCCCTGAGAAACCTCACCCTCCTTCCAAAGATGATACACCTTCTTTTTATTTCTAAGTTCCTTCATAACCTCAGTACCCATCCAGGCTGGACGCTTGCCTCGTCGGCTCATCTTTCGGCACACAGGAACAGACTTTTCCTGTGCCCTCAAGATCTCTGTTTTGAGGCACACCCATCTTTCCTGAACTCCTTTATTTTCAAGGGCAGTTTCCCAAGGAACTCTCCGAATGAGTCTCTTAAACAGGCCAAAATCTGCCCTCCGGAAGTCCAAGGTATAGGTCTTATTGATGTTCCTCCTGATTTCCCTGAGTATTGAGAACTCTACAATTTCATGATCACTGTGCCCCAGGCAACCTTCAACCTTCACCTCCCCCACCAGTCCATCTCTATTAGTGAACAACAGGTCTAACATAGACCCTCCCCTGGTAGTCTCGCTCACCAGCTGTGACAAAAAGTTATCCTTCACACACTCTAAAAACTTTCTGGACTGCCTTTTTTGAGGTGTATGAAATTCCCAACATATATCTGGTAGGTTGAAGTCGCCTACAAGAACAAGGGCTGAAGATCCAGAAACATTCTCCAGTTGCTTATAAAACAAGTTGTCCACTTCTTCTTTCTGGTTGGGTGGATGATAACAGACCCCCAATAGGATATCAGCCTTCCCAGCCTTCCCCTTGATTCTTACCCATAAACATTCAACTTCATCATCATTAATTTCAATACCTATAACATCTAAGACCTCCCTAATATAAAGGGCCACCCCTCCACCCCTTCTCCCTTTTCTGTCTCTTCTGAAGAGCTTGTAGCCATCCAATACGATGTTCCAGCTATTAGACTCGTCCCACCACGTTTCTGTGATGGTGACTACATCATAGCTATATTGTTGCACCATGGCTTCCAGCTCTTCTTGTTTATTCCTCATACTACATGCATTAGTATACATGCACCTCAGCTGATCCACCGATTTCACCACCAACCCAGGTTGTGTCCGACCTGGAGTACTGTGTTCAGCTCACAGGCCCCCAGCACAAGAGGCATGTGGACATGTTTGCGTGAGTCCAGAGGAGGCCACAAATTTGATTCGAGGGCTATAGCATCTCTTCTGTGAAGACAGGCTGAGGAAGTTGGCCTTGTTCAGTATGGAGAATAGAAGGTTCTGGAGAGAGCCTTCCAGTACCTAAAAGGGGACTACAAGAAAGGTGGAAAGTGACTTCTTACAAAGGCATGTAGTGATAGGACACTGACAGAGGGGAGACTTAAATTAGATATTAGCAAAAAATTCTTCACTATGAGGGTGGTGAGGCACTGAGACAGGTTGTTCAGAAAAGTTGTGGCTGCCCCATTCCCGGCAGTGTTCAAGGCCAGCCTGGATGGTGCTTTGAGCAATCTTGTCTAGTGGAATGTGTCCCTACCCATAGCAGTGGTGGTTAGAATTAGATGATCTTTAAGGTCTCTTCCAAACCCAAACCATTCTATGATTCTATGTATTGGTTAACTTGGAATAAAATAGGGTTATCTTGTTATACAGCAGATTAGCAAAAAAACTTCAGTTTTGTTGTTTGTTGTTTGGTTAGGTTTTTTTTTAATTCAAGAAATATAACAGTCACATAAAGCAACAAAATGTCTAAGAAATTATTTTATAATGCTACTTACTATTCAGATATGATATTACAAATTATGTACTATTTGTTTTCCAGAATGAAAGATCAAGAGCCTGGTTTTAGTTTTAGAAGTATACTGCTATGTAGACTTTAGAAAGTAAGATATCTTGAAATAAACCTATTGTCTAAGGAGAAATAAAGTATTACCACTGCAAATCTAATTAACAAATTATTATTAATTAACCTTTCCAAAGCTATTTTTCCTAACACATCGGGGATACTTTTGCATAATTGAATACATCAGTCTAGTTTAGGGACTATAAATAAAAAGCTAAAAAAAGAATATGCTCTCAATCAGCTTCTATACATGAGCAATTATAAAATTCCTATTGTAATTTTTATGTTTTGTAAACAGATGAGAATTTCCCTATAAAATCTTATTATATCATTTAAATATAGCCAAAGCTTTTTGCAGAAAAATCCTTAAATCACTGTTTGAAGTTCATGATTGAATCATAAAACTCATTCAAGAGTAATCAAATGCATGTTTAGCTGTTCAAGCAATTCATATTATATATGTCATTAGTGTTACCTCACTAATAATTATTATAAATTATTGTTTAAAAATTACCTTAGCTGACAGCTAGTTCAAAAGATTTCAGTTTAACAGCTTGAAAAACTCAATGGTAATTAAGCAATATTCTAATACAGGTAATTAACTATGTAGGTGGCAGCATGAATGAACTCAAATTATGAAATACTGTTTGCTAAAGCTCAGACATAATGTATACCCTGAAGTATGAGGAATATTACTTACAAGCATCACTTGTAGGAACTGAGACTGATGCTTTCAAAACAATGTAATTATCTAATTTTTAGCTATTTGCTTATTATAAAAAAAAAATACTTTTTTTTATTTGGCCTATGTTATGTTTGGTGTTTTCTTGTACTGATAATAAGAAAACAAGACTCTACTAATATGGCTAGCCAACCACCTGTTGTATCACCTGTTGTCCTGGGTTCAGCAGCAGCAGTAAGTTTTTCTCCTTCTTAGTATCTGGTGCAGCACTGTGGTTTTGACTTTCGGCCTGGGAATAATACTGATAAAGCCGTTGTTTTCAGTGCTGGTCAGAATGTTTACCCTGACCAAGGACTTTGTGAGTCTCATGCTCTGCCAGGGAGGAAGAGAAGCCAGGAGGAAGCAGAGACAGGACACCTGACCCAAACTAGCCAAAGAGGTATTCCATACCACAGCACGTCATGCCCAGGATGTAGAACAGAGAGTTCCCGGAAGGGCTGGATCACTGCAAGGTGGGGGGCGAGGTACCGGTCCATGAGCGGTTGTATTCTCTTCCCTTGTTATTTCCTTTATCATTATTCTTATTGGTGGTAGCAGCAGTGGTTTGTGTTATACCTTAGTTATTATACCTTAGTTATTAAACTGTTCTTATCTCAACCCATGGGAGTTGCATTCTTTTGATTCTCCTCCTCGTCCCTCCAGGAGCGGAGGGAAGAAAGGTGAGTGGGGGGAAGTAGACTGCGTGGTTCTGATTTACGGCCTGGGCTTAAACCACGACACCTGTTCAAATTACTATTGTGCCAGACCTTCTAATGATTTATGAACCAGTTAAGAGCTTAAGATTTTACTGGAGAGCATCCCGATTATTTCTGGTTTTGTATACATCCTCCTTTGTGAACCAATAGTGTATTTAAGCCATCATAACAAACACAAAGATTTGTCATACTCACACGTTTCTTGAGTGGTATGATGTTACCATAAAACTACCTGTCCAGAAAACCACAGAATGTATAATTTATTTTTTCACTTAACTGAATCTGATCTTGAAAGAGATTGTTTACTATTTTTACTATTTGTTTTACACAACGCATCCACACTGAGATCAAGAACTGCAGAAGCCATCCTAGCAAAAATATTGCTACTACTGCTAAGTCAACAAGCATACACACACACACAAACAAGCAAACAGAAATACTCTCTAAAGGCAGCATATCTGGAATAAAAACAAACCCAAAAAGCGCTGTGGCCACTTAGTTCAGGGTGTTGTATATCACAGATCAGGATGCAAAATTTTAGCTGCAGCACTAGCTACACTCTAACACATTATTTAGTGAGACCACATATACAGTTCTCTCTACAGAAACTCCTCCAGAGATAATCTGTGATCAACAGATGTGACCAATGCCACAGTGCACAGCTCTGTGCCGACAGGACTCCATGCCATTAACTTTCTGACATTATGTAATTCCCTGAAGGCTCCACCTATCCTTACCAGTACAACAGTCCATCCATTCTGCTTCTAAATATACACATTTTTAATACTAGAATGATTAGACTGTTAGACCTACAGACAAGAAGGTGAATGAGTCTACAGAGCCTTTCATCTTGATGTTACATCCATGAAATATATTTGGAAATTATTTTACAGCTGCAATTAGAAGAATATCAACATTTATGTTATAGTAGCAACCATTACTGTTTTTCTTTGTTGTTTTTTTTTCAGCACAATTATCTACTGATAAAAGTCACAGAAGTTATCCTCCTACATTTCATCATCCCTTTTCTTTTAAAACATTAAAATTCCAGTAGTTGACTTACCATATTGTAGGTGGTTCAGAACCTTCTACTTCCAAATAATCATATTTTTCTTCCATTTGGAAATCTGTGAATATGAGCGAGATAGTATCACCAGGCTCTGCCACAACTGTCCATGTGCAATCTGCGTTATTATGATATTCATTAGGAAAGTTGGGGCTTGAGATGATACCACTGGATCCTCTCATAGTTCCTCCACATGCATCCTCAGCTGTTAAAAAAAAAAAAAAAAAATTATAAATGTCATTAAAAATCACCACTTGGAAATGTATATTTTCTTGTTGAGAACAGAAGTTTATTACCAGTTAGGGGGAAATTGCTTGAGGTTTTTTAACATGTTAGACTTGGAGTCTTTGCTGCTGCAAAGTTAAAGAGTTAATAAGTAATTGCTTCAGATTTTAATTATTTAAAAATTATTATACTAGTGCAAGCACATATTTTACGATCTACCATTATTTTGATTAGCGTTGTTTCACTCACATTACAACAGCGAGGAAAAAATTATTTTGTCTTTTGCTTTAACCAAAACTGTTTTCATAAAACAAGTTGAATTTAATCCCTATCATATGCAGTCTGATGCATGACATGCAGCAGTCAGTCACACTATACTGAAAAAAGAAGCATGAGAATCCTACCCATCTTATTATCATATTTTAGTTTAGTGAACATCTAGTGATATTTAAGATTGTTCTCGAATCATCTTTTTCCAATTTTCAAACAACTGATCAGTTTAAAAATCAAAGCTGTTCATAGGTGATTTACCAAATGTCAGATACAAGACACTTTCACAATTAAGATGTTTACCTCAGAGTCATTTTAATGGATGTAAGTTTTAATAGATCAACTATGTCAAGTTTACCACAGGAATAAGTTTTTCAAGCTATGTGAATAATCACAAAGTTATTTGATTATATTATCAATTGATATCAATCACAACCAGTAATTTATTGGTTATGAATACACCAGTAAATCCCTAAAAAGGAAGAAGGCTCAGAAGAGATGGGTAAGAATGATGTACCCATAAAATTCAGGAAATAATGCATTTTATGACTGAGAACAGGTGTTGCAAAGACTCTGACTTTCATCTCAACACAGAGGACCAGAGGGTGGCCTTTGTTTTAAATAAAACAGCTATCAACAGCTGAGTGGATTAACTGGTGGTGGAAATGTTTCCCTCAGAGTTCATTAAGAGTGTGAATGTCTTCCTGAGCCAGACTAGAATGGAGAGAGAGAGTATATGGCACAGCCCGACAGAGAGTATAAAAACTATACAATTAAAAAAAAAAGAACTTCAGAGAGCAATGGGCTTCAGCTGGCTTCAACCCATGTATTTCTTCCAGCGACTGGAGATGGCTAGGGTTGTGATTATGAGCGTATTTTAGATACCTGCAATTGAAATACATTGGTATTGTGATAAAACTGGACGTGTAGCTTGCTAAGTGTAATACATATATGTGTTATTATGCAATATATTTTGTATCACTCTGCGAAATTAGAAGTCCTGTGTCACAAACTATCTTTAAATATGTAAATTTTATATTAAACATGATGTCTTTCATATGTGGCATATATAAAAGAACTTGGTCAGAGTGTATTTGACTCTGAAACAACCATGCTCTATTTTCTAACATACAATTTTATGCTGAATAAACTAGGTAAATAATGGAGATTTACAAAATCAGTGCTAACAGCAACAGAACTAGTTCTATGAGCAAATAATTCTCAAATGACTGATATGTATCTTCTACCTAATTAAAAAATTGGTTGTGAGGATCTCATGTCATTTTTTTTCTGTTATCTAATAAAATTGACTGTGAATGTACGGCTATTACTTTTAGAAATGGAAATACCTTTCAGATAACTTACATGAAAATACCATGTTACTAGATGGAAATACCATGTTACTAGATGGAAATACCGTACCACATTGCTTGTTTGTTTTATCATCTGTATATTTGAAACATACCTGAAAAGCAATTCTTGTTTCTGCTTAATTAGAGTGCTACTATGAATAAAACTTGCCCTAGAACCTAAAAATCAAGTCAATATTGCTGAAAAAATTTATGACAAGGATTAAAAAAAACAAAACCAAACAAAAAAAAAAAACACTATAACATCACAGAACAAAAGCTTTAAATAATTCTGCAACAAATAATAGCTCACTTCTCATGGAAAGAAAAATGTTAATGACTGCAAGAAACCTTTTAATTACAGTAATTGTGGAGTTTAAAATACCAGGTTTTGTCTCTTAAAAAAATCTGCTAAATTATTATCTGACCAGATAGAAAAAAATAAAGTAAAAACACACCTTGAATTCAGAATCATAGAAGCGTTAGGGTTGGAAAGGACCTTAAGATCATCTAGTTCCAACCCCCCTGCCATGGGCAGGGACACCTCACACTAAATCATGCCACCCAAGGCTCTGTCCAACCTGGCCTGAACGCCGCCAAGGATGGAGCATTCACAACCTCCCTGGCCAACCCATTCCAGTGCCTCACCACCCTTACAGTAAAGAATTTCTTCCTTATATCCAATCTAAACTTCCCCTGTTGAAGTTTTAACCCGTTATCCCTTGTTCTATCACTACAGTCCCTAATGAAGAGTCCATCTCTGACATCCCTATAGCCCCCGTTCAGATACTGGAAGGCTATATGGCAAACTTGCTGAGAGTGCACTCAATCCCACTCTCCACATCATTGACAAAGATGTTGAACAAGACCGGTCCCAATACAGATCCCTGAGGGACACCACTCATTACTGGTCTCCAGCTGGACACTGAGCCATTGAACACAACTCTTTGCGTGCGGCTATCCAGCCAGTTCTTTATCCACCGAGTGGTCCACCTATCAAATTGAAGTCTTTCCAATTTAGAGACAAGGATGTCGTGTGGGACAGTGTTGAACACTTTGCACAAGTCCAGATCTTACTAATTAGCCACTAAATACAACAGAAATAAGGAACTTCATCACATCACAGGTTCAGGTTCTTCACTGTGAAAGGAATAAACATATATTAAAAAAAAGGTAATAATGAAGTTTTGTTTCATGTATTAAAGACATAAGGAGAATAACTTTTAATTGTTAATCACATAAGTAAAATATCCATTGAAGCAATGAGTAACATACTGGCTCAATGATTTTGAAGCATCTGTATCTTGATTTTTATATATTGATTATGTTTTATCAAGTACTGATTTATAAAATGTCTTATAGGTAAATTTTCATAACTAAATTACTGAAGCTTATGCAAACTAGAAAGACAAACAATAGCATGTGAAATAGCTTTTCAGCTCATGTGACAAGTTAAAAGCAGAAAACTAGGACTATCATGCATGACTAAAGACTTTGGAATAGCTTTCTGACTTAAAAAATAGAAATGCTTTTGTAAAATACAGTTCTACAGAACTCTTTTTTTTTTTCTTTTCCCAGATGAATTATAGAGAAACTTATCCTAGTTCCTAGCAGTATTAAAAAATTGCTCATTGAAAATGTTGCTTTACACTACCAGTACTTAAAAGAATAAAAAGTTTAAAAACACAAGCTGTGTCAATGAGCATGTCTGCTATTCTGAGCCACATCTGTTTAGAGACTTTTGTCAAAATGTCATTTTGCTACCACAAGCATAATGGCCCAGATAAATCATCTTGTATTTTGTTCTGATTCATGTAACAAATTTGCTACAAAGAAAATCATTACTAACTACATTTAAGTGCTGTGAATATAACCAACAGCACACCAGATACCATCTTAGGCTCTGTAATGAAAGCATTAGCTCAATAAATAGCGAAATTGCTGTAATGTGTTCCTATATTCCTCCACCTACAGTACCATTTGCTTGGGATTTATTTGGCTCCAGTCTTGCAGTCAGGTCTCATAGGTAAAAGCTTACATATGGGACAAGGCTAACAAACAGTAATCCCCTTGAAAATGTCTGGTGCCTTAAGTTGTGAAGCCACTGGAAAAAATAACTGATCTTCAGGTAAATTGGCAAACACTAAAGTTGAGAGTAGTGTTACCACTGACTTCATAGTGCACAAGACAAATGAAAATGTGCAATCTACTTTTAGCGCCTCCATTTCTATCACATTGAAACAGCATAATTGCTTAGATGTCAGCTATAAACATTACAAACAGAAGAACTGGAAGGAGAACATTTATGAAGACTAATGGTGGCCCCTCTTTATCAATGCACAAGCCAAATAATGACGTGAACAAGGCAGAAAGAGGGGAGAGATAATCTTTGCAGCAATTTCCTTACAGAGCCCTGAGAACCTCTCTTTCACTGGACTTTCCACAACTTTCTGATCTACCTCTCCCAAATCAGGGAATTAAGAGTCCTCAAAGATGCTTAAGTGCCAAACACTACAATCACTGCAACCAGAATGTAAAAGCTAAACAGCAATTAAGCACTCAAATACCTTGAAAGATATTTACAGTGTCGTGTATCTGTCCCTGTTCTTTTAATTTCCACTTACCAAATATGGAGAAAATCATTCACAGGAATGGTGAGAAGACAATACTTCAGTTAAGAATTGATAAAATCTGATATATGAAATTACAAATAAATAATTAATATTGGTGACATCTTTATAAAAAAATATTTTTAAAATTCCTACCCCATATATTCAAATTAAATTTGCCACGTATTGGGAAAATTTATCTAACCTACAGACTCACAAATGTGATATGAAGGCATAAACACAAAAAATCTACATAATGCCAAGATGTCATTTTTCCAAATATACTTCTCTGATCTTAACCATATGCTGAAAGGAGAAGATTTTTCAGTGATATACAACTGGGGACTTGGTTTAGAAAAGCTTTTCAAGGTATTATGAATTCAAATTCAGATCTATATTTGAATATGTATAAGGGCTCTTATGCAGAGGAAACATCACTGATATTATGATATGAGTGATGATTATGAGAGTACGAAAATACAAAGGTTTTGCGGGTTCGTGTTGGTAGGTTGGAGTTTTTTTGCTTTTTGTGGGCATAGACTTTTTTCTTTTTATATATAGATACACATGGCTTTTTTTCTTTTTTTTTTTTAATGATAGCTAAATGCCTGTAAAAAAATAATGTAAAATGAGTACACATTTAAATAATTTTTGGTGAAAATGAATAAAATTTTATATTGCTTTTTTCTAAACAATTTCCTGGTTTGTTCTTCACTGGTCCTTTTTCATAATACATTTTGAAAATATATTTATTTAATTAGTCTTGATTAAATTTAATTTTCTGCTTATTCCTGTAGGTTTCAGTGTTATTCACAATAACGTTATGTAAGTATTGAACTGCAATTTTCATGACAGATGATCAAAGACAGACAATGTTATCAGTGATTTATAAACTATGCAAATTCATAGACTTCAATGAGAATTCAATGAGATTGCGTGGTTGATCAAGCATTAATCTGGAACACAATGTATCGCTTCATCTTATCTATCTAGATATTTATAGTGTACCAAACAGCTAAACTTAAGTGCATAATTCAATTCATCACAGAGTAATAGACCTCTGTTATCTATTCATGAAAATAATGCTAGGAAAAAAAGGTTTAAAGAATGATCTTTAAAATAGCAAATAAAAGCAAGCTGAGCCACTGTTAAAGAAGCGCATCAAGAAAACCTGAGACGAGCTGCAGTAATCTCTTTATATCTTGATTTTAGCTACACAGACACTCTGATATTCATGACTTGCTCTTCACAGTGTAGTTCAGGTATAACCCCAGACATACTGTTTTCTCATCTTTCAAATTTTAGACTATTATTTCAGAAAAATTAGCTTAGCAATCTAAGAGAATCAGCACTTCATGACACCCTTTTAAGGATTTTACAGTCATATTAATTATTGCTCTTAAATATGCATATTAATAACTAGATTTCAGCTGAAGATTATGAAAGATCTTTATATTAGAAAGCCATCAATTCTTTGAGAAACTCCAGTGCTCCTCAAAAGAATTTAAAATAGGTAAACACGTAACACTACCTAGGGATTGCATTAGTGGAATGAAAAACTGCTTCACCTGCTTCTGCATAGCAAAACATGCTTGTTTACACCTGTCTACATAAATCCTAACCATCTACATACAGATAAGGCTTAACTGCTGCCTTAAATACTGGTTTCTCACTCTTAAGCTATCTGATGGGCAACTGAAGAAAAAAGGGGCCTTGAAAAATGTCATTCTCTATCACCCCATATTTAGCATACATCAAAAATAAACTAACAATTTACATGCATAAAATAATTATGTGAAAAGTGAAGCATAATTCAAGTATTTTCAGATGTGTCTAAATGAAAGGTATTGCTTTTTATATCCTCTGAAGCAGCTCATGATTATTTGATGCAATAAAATATAATGGAAATGGAAACAAATTATGCACTTCATACTTTTCTGATATTCTGATATTTTTCCAACACCCCAACCCTTTAGCTGAATTCTCAATTCTGACAGAAAATACAGTGTTTTGTTACGAAATTCTACCACTGTTTTCTAAATACAATTTTTAATCAACTTCCTTCATTTTCAAACTAAATGAATTCTCCAGGCAGGAACTTGTCTTGAAAAAGCAAGCACTACAGTTTGTTAAAAAAAGTTACAGTCTAAGTTATGCAAACATTTCTGAATCAGAAGGCAGCTCCTTTCACAGGAATCTTGTTTCTTTTTGTTACTTCTGAAAGTTTCTCAGATCTTAGGTCTAAATAAAACATAAATATAAAATCTCATTTGAATAGCAGCCCTACTGATCACTATTCAGGGAGAGGTTTTTCTATTTTCAATAGGTGGTCATTATAAATGCTTTAAAATACATCTATAACAACTACATGATTTACTGATTTTTATTTTTTTTTTTGGGGGGGGGATGAGGCTTAGAATTATCTTGACTTAAATATTATCACTACACAAATGTCTTATGCTTATTATGTTCCCCTTTATAGGTCTGTATGTTTATAAACTTATATTGCTTTTACAGAGCATAGCATTGAGAAGAACTTCATAACACATTTTGAACTTAATGTTCCACAAGTTTGAATTTGCTGGTTTATCCATCAGCAACTTTCACAAATTTCCAGTGTGACACTTGGCCACTGTTTAATTCAGTGATCTTATATACACTCCAGCTTTCTAATTTTCTGCACATCCCATAATGCTCCACAGGCAATGAGATTTTCCCTCTTTTGCACAAACTACAAAACTCCTTTTGTTCCCTACTCACCTTTCTTGGAGAGGGCCAGTGAACATCTATCACAGGACTCCAGCTGTACCAGCTGTTCTGCTATGGCTCTGTGTTTTTTTCTGCTGGCTGTCAAACATGTATAAATTTTACATCTATACTGAGCATACAAGTGCAAAGTGAAGGATTTGAGGATGTGAATCATCAATTTATAATCACCCTTGGTTTATTTGGAATTTACAAACTGCATAGACAGTCAGTACATCAGCCAACTGTTCCTTCCTTCACTGCAGTTTTCCAGCAAGAGAATGAAATACATCTTTTTCTCACATACAAAAACTTAGGAGTGGAATTGGTGCTTTTATTGTTTACAAACAAATCAAGGTAATTTAAACGAAAATGTTTGGACAGGCTTTCCTTGTGTAAGTACAACAGAAGAAATTAAAAGATTTCTTGCTGATCAAACTGTTTCCAATTGTTTTGTGACAACTTAACAGTTCTGCAGTGTTAAATTAATATATTAATTCAGATTTCATAGTTCTCAAGCCTGATATTGACTGTTTAAGTTGCTGAAGAGCACAGCGCTTAAGATCCAGGCTAATAATGCTTAAACTATACAGATTTGTATTATACTAGCAATAAATTCTGGGCTTTATAGACAAGGTATGCATCCACTTCATCCTTACTTCCAGTGTAACAATATGTCTTTAAAGAAGTGTTTGTACCTATGAGATACTGCTGTAAAGGATGTTTATTATACTTGCAAAAAAAAAGAAAGAAAAAAACCCCTTCTTTGTTTTAAATCTCATTCATAAGAATTGTGCTATCTGGAAAAGTAAGTTTAAATATATAGGAAAGAAAATACAGTTTAAAAGATTTCAATACTGTGGACTTATTTGGATAGAACACCCAATCCTTGACTATCTGAAAGGAGGCTACGGAAAAGATAGAGTCAGACTTTTTTCCAGGGTGGACAGCAAAAAGACAAGGGACAATGGTCACAAAATGTAAATTTGGATATTCCATTTAGACATCAGAAATGTAAAAAATTGCCATTTGATAAGTTGATTGTGATACCAGATGTCCTGGAGAGGCTGTGGAACTTCCGTCCTTGGAGATTTTCAAAAGTGAAATTAAAAAGACCCTAAGAAAATATATTTGCCTTTAAAGTCAGATTTGAGAGGTGTCTTGGATTTGATAATCTCTTTAGGTCCCCAAATAAGTTCTCCTCTTATTTCTGTGATAGCTCAGATATAGGAAAGAATAGTAGCAACCAAATAAATTGAATAAACAAAAAAGAGGAACCTATATTATCTGAATTAACTTACTATTTTTTTACACCATCCAGTGGAGAAAGGATTGCAATAAGTATACCTTCAATCATTTTTATCTTTGCTATAAAAATTATGGAATGAGACCACTTGAATCTTTATGTAAACCACCATGCAACCAACTCTTACTAATTTTCTACATTACATTCAGAATAGGAACAGGTTGTCCAGGGAGGTTATGGGATCTCTATCCTTACAGATACCCAAAACCCAACGTGACATGGTCCTGAGCACCGCACTCCAGGTGCCCTTGCTTTGAGTAGGGGACTTGGACTAGATTATATCCCTGAAGGGCCTTCCATTCTCAGCCACTGTCTATTTCTCCAGTTCTGTGACATGGGAATACTATGCTCTCACCTAGTTCAAGAGCTGAGTACATTTCAGACTGTGGTGAGTCATGGCAAACATCACAGTGTAAAAAAGCACTGAGTGTTGGAACTAGTTAGAGATCAACAGCTGTCAGGAGAACAATACTAGACACTGGCGGAATGATGTATAGTGTGGGTCATTGTGGGCTGATGTGATTCACTATAGAGACCCTTGCCTGTAGTAGAGATCTGATGGAAGTATTTGAACACAGCCATACAAAATCATATAAAAGCAAAATGCCCACAGTGGAACTGTTCTGTGTTGAAGCTGAGCCCCCGCATAAAAGCACCTGCACAGAGACCAGCTGCAACAAGCATTGCCTTTCCTGGGCTTAACTGACATCCTCTCTGGGGTGGTGATCTTGGTGTATATCAGTGTGAGTAAGATAAAAGCTTTACCCTGACACATCCATCCCTCCATTGTTCTGCTTAAAAGATTGAGCTCTGGCAAATTACATTTTTCAGTATTCCTTTCCCCTCTAATGACAAATTGCATACACACATGCATACACAAAGTTCTTTATATCTGTACATTTTGTCCTTTCATCATAATCAGAAAAATATATGTAATGGGTCTTTTAAGAGTTGTTTCTTTAGAGCCATTAAGGCCTACAACATACATCCTTCTTATTTCACACATCATTTACTCAACAGGTAGTAAAGGCATCTTCAGAGCCATTCTGGTTTATGATAGGAATCCAAATCATTAAAAATATGTGCTCAAAATCAATACAGAAATTTTCCTTGAAAATTACAGTGCATGTGTAAGAGTAAACCTAAAATCCCAGCTTGGTGTCCATTTTGCTACTTTACTTCAAACTTAGAAAGTAACTGAATCATGGTTGAAATGCTTATCTTTTATTTTCATTAGCTTGTTTTCAGATACTAGTAATTAGCATATTTCAATTACAAGGACTTAAATATATGCCAAAACATGGAATAAAATAACCTCGTGGAAAAAGCAATGATAGCAGAACTAAGCTAATCATAAATAAATAATAACATACATCTTTCCAATGCTGTTTTCAAATCAAGATGTTGTAATACTTTTATTAATATTAAGCGTCACAGCACTCTCTTTGTGACAGTATGAGTACAGCTGTTGCAGGCATTTCCCAGAAAGAAACAGAGTTGAGCTGAACAGCCAGTATATAGGGAAGTATCAGTCTCAGAAGTAGAACTCTGAAGTCCCTGATGACAGACCTTGAGCAACAGCTACTTTGAAAAAACTCTGCCCTCTCCCGCATTTTTATTGCTCAGCATGGCCGACGGCATGGAACAGCTCTTGGGTTAGCTGGGGTCTTCTCCCAGTTTGTTGTTAACCCCCAGACTAATTCCTGGGGGATGTGGAGACAGTGAGAAACAGAGAAGAATGCCTTTACACTTTGCATGCACTGCTCAGGAATAGCTAAAACACTGGTGTGTCATCCACACCACAGATCTAAAATAGATGTCATAGGCGCTGCTATGAGGAACATTAACTCCTTGCCAGCTGAACACAGTATACCAGGTAAGGAGTTCTGTACTTCCAGCTCACACTGGTTTTACTTTGAAGTGAAGACATAAAGCACTTCTCCTCTTGAAAGGATACAATGGTTCAAAATACAAGGCACTATAAACTATTCAGTTTTATAAACCCTTATGAAGTATCCTTTTTCTTAATAAGTTTAAAACCTTTGAGGTATTCAAAAAGCTGAATACTTACTGTTGTTGCCGAAGTGCTTTCCCCATAAAGGTAATTAAAATCAGGATTTACAGTATCCTGATATCACATGTAATAATCCATTGCTATTTATTTGCAGCATGCCAAAAATGGAATATCAGAATACAATGCACTCATGCTCTTTAAGTGTCTGAATGAAAATAAATATCAAAAGGGAATGAATACAGACCTCTTATCTCAGTATCACCAACTTCAAGCCAGATGGGAAGTCAGTGAAAGAGCTAGAATTCCTTTTTTTTCCATTTTTCTTTTTTTTTTTTTTTTCACCTCCCACTCCGGTAGCTAAAGCAGATATCTGTGACATGTATAAATTAAAGTGCATAAATCAGGGTATCATTAATACTCACTTACCTTGAACTCAAATATAAGTGCACTGAAAAAGCGTAACCAATGTAACAGCATAATGTAAGCATTCTGATGATGTTCAGATGCCATAGAGAGACACAGGACACAGGCATTTTGGAAAAGTATGTAGGCAATGGCATCACCAAAGGGACAAAGATGATTGTAGCTGCACATAGGAAGCATCCAAGTAAAAAAAGTTGCAAAATAAGATAAGCACAAGTCACTACAAATTAATGTTTTGAAGTCACATATCCCTGTGACTTCATTTTGAAGAATAACTAGCAAGGATATGCTTTCACAACTCAATAGTTTTGTTTAAGTGATACTAATTAATGATAGGTAAGAACTAACTGCTGGCACAAAATGTGTGGTTAATATGTGTATTTAGTAAAATTTTTCATTTGGTTTCATTTGCCAGTTTTCTAAATACTCCATGATAATAGACTAACTCCCTGATACATACAAGTAGAAATATTCAGTTGCAACACTCCTTATCCAATACTTGCTGTATCATACTGCTTATGAAGATGCTGGGATGGGATGTGTACTTACGGACAGATTTTGCAATTCCATCTGGACAGATGACATTACACAGGATTTACTAAAGCAAGAGTTTTACTCCATAAAGGTATTTAGAGGTACATGGGGAAAACACCACTAGGTCAGCATACTAAATTTCCCATCAGAGACTTTTAAAATATTGATTCTAAAATTAATTGGGTTTTAATGCCGATGCTGACACAACACAAACTTGTTATGTGTATGGACATCTTCAGTGCAGGACAGCAAAGAAAAACAATAAGGAAAAACAAATTGGCTGATAAAGGTAATACAATTCATTGGCTGACAGAATATTTGTATTTAGTGACAATTCTTAATGCACACAATGTAATAATACAGTAATAAAATGCATAACGTGCTATTTTCAAAATTATGTCAGTGTAACAGTTAGAATCAAAGAAAAAAACATTCCTTACATTACAGTGCAGACTACCTGAAAGTTAAATAATTCAACAGCAACATAAATTATTGTCATATAAATTAAACATTGTACTTAGCAGAACACAGCACATATGATTACTTGTATGGGAAAAAGAACAAGAAACCTGGGACTGCATTGTTGAAACTCATTGCTGAATTGACTATACAAACAGTAAGAATTTCAGCTTGGCTTCTTCCCACTCCAGCAGATTTTGAATCTATAGCCTAACTTTAATCAAACTTGCAGTAATGACACATTTTGATAAACATTTCATTCATTAAAGATTTTCATGAAAATAGGCAGCTGGATAGAGGTAGATTGCTCCTCCCATTGTAGAAAATACGGGAGTGTGAATACAATCATATTATTAGGCACTGAAAATCCAAGAAGGAGAAGTACTAGAGAGCAAAGATTTGTACATTCTACCGCTCAATATTTCTATTGCTTTTGTACTACAACCAAACTGCACCACAGAAAACAAGCATTTTTTACCTTGCTTTTTTGGTTTGCTTGATTTTGAAATACTAGAGGTGTGTCTGAATAGAACTAAGTAATTTTGATACTTTGTATTTTAACTGTTGAAAAATCCTCCATTGATTACTTTTTTCTCATATTCTAAACATAAATTGCTTCAGTCTACAATAACCTCAACTAAATGAGGCTGAGTACTATTTTAGAACCATGCTCTACTGTCTTCCTATCCCATTCTCTGATACAGGAATTTCATATGCTTCTGCAGAAATTATTAAAAATTAAGATTTGTTATGCCTTTAAAATATTAGAACTTGTGAAAAATCAAAAGTGCAGCTATCAGGCTATGGCATACCACTTCAAAAATGTGAGTGAACTAAATTACCTCAAAAATAATATTACAAGACCATGGACACAAATAGAAAGTTACTCTATTACAGTTTTAATAGATAGACATTTATTTCAGAAATAAATATTTATATAAAATAAATAATATATTCAGTATTTTTGTATTTATGAATATTTTTTGAAGGAGACAAAAAATGTGTAATATTCTTGTTAGACATTTCTAGCAAATGTATACTATTTGTTCATTAAAACTGCAGCAGATTCATGAAGTTTATCTTGCTGCATTTTTTTCTTTTCTTTTTATGAACATAGTATGCTTTAATCAACAAATCCTTACATGCCTCTCTAATGCACTTGGATTGCTTCCCATTCAGTCTGTTAGCTTGCGGATAATTTTCATGTTTTTCTTCTTGCTACACTCAAAATCCTTAACTGAATTCAGCAAAAGGGAACATAGTTTTTTTGGCAGAACACACTACAAGGGTTATAGAGAATGAAAAACAGCAGCTTCTCAATATAATCATATGTTTGACAGGGAGACAAGAGAAAAGAAAATGTATATGTATACAGTTCATATTCAAAAGTTGGTTTTTTTCAAAACAGATTCATACACATGCAAGGAAATATACAAGTAGCTGTTGATCTGGAAAAAATAAAGATTGTTTCCAATTTTATATATTTATATCTTCTTGTATAGCTTCTCCATTCCCTCATCAGTGCCTCAGCTTTGACTTTCTACTTTGATTCTTTGATCAATACCCTACAATCACTATATATTTTTACATATTCTTCTATCTTCTGTCTCATCATTGAGTTATAGAATCATAGAATCAGCTAGGTTGAAAAACACCTTTAAGATCATCAAGTCCAACCATTACCCCAGGACTACCAAGACCACCACTAAACCATGTCACTGAGGGCCTCATACACACAGTTTTTTAACACTTCCAGAGACAGCAATTCTACCTCTTCCCTTGGGAAGCCTGTTCCAATGCCTGATCACCCTCTTGGTGAAGAAATTTTTCCAAATATCCAATCTAAACTCTCCCATTTGAGGTCATTACCACTTGTCCTATTGCTTCTTACTTGGGAGAAGAGATCAACCTCCACCTCATTGCAACCTCCTTTCAGGTAGAGAGTTGTAGAGAGCAAGAGAGTTCTGGGGTATTTTCCCTTAACAGTGTCAAGATTGTGCCTTCCATTCTCAGAAACTTCTTGCCTGCTATCACTGTCTTCTCTCATGCTTATCCTTACTCATAGTCTGTTACTTTGAGATAGATTTTTCCAGCAGTTTCTTTCTCTTTGCATTTGCAGAATCCACTTAACATATGGGACTGGATATCTCACCTAACTTTTGATATACATACATAGTAGACTTCTAAATTTGAGCTAGTCACCTTAGGCTCTTTTCATAATGATTTATGAGAAATAGGCACTTTTAAGGTGCACCATATCTCATTTGAGAAAATTAAGAGTATAGTTAAGTCTGCAAAGAAGGGACAGTTGAGGGCAAGGTGGTATAAGATTTGAGTTTATTTCTCATTATGCTACTCTGGTAAACTGAACTAATTTCCCTAAGTCAAGTCTGGTTTGTCCATGACAGTAATTGGTGAGTGATCTCTCCCTGTCCTTATCTTGACCCAACAGCCTTTTGTTATATTTTCTCTTCCCTATCCAGCTGAGGAGAGTGAGCTGTGGTGGGGACCTGGTGTCCAGCCAGGGTCAACCTACCACAACAGGAAAGACAAAATGGACTGAGTCAAGTAGAGAGCTGCCAAGACGATTTGGGGTCTGGAACATATGATCTTACTGTTGTCTTCAACTACCTACTCAGAAAGCACAGAGTAAATGGAGCCAGTTTCTTCTGAAAGATGCACCATGAAAGGAAAACAGAAAATAAACACCAGCTGGAATGTAAGAAATTCTGATTCCATGGAAGTAACAAGAAATTTTCTGAGTGAAGTCAGACCCTGGAACAGAGATATTCAAAACTCAACTAGACAGGACACTGAGCAATCTTGCTTTAAGCTCAAGGTTGGACTAGAGGCCTCCAGAGGCCACCTTCCAAACTATGTGATCTCATAATTCTATGATCAGACATTAGACAGACCATAAATATTTTATTCTCCCTTGTGGTCCTAAATGTAGTCTAGACAACTAATGTACATGTAGCCTTCCATATTGAAGTTGAAGGAATCCCTCAAACCCTGCGTATTCCAAATTCAGCTAAACACCACTGTGGTTTGTAGCTTCACTTAAGTTGATGCTACAGGAAGCTTTTAAATCTTTGGTCATTGAACAGCCTTCATAACTTCTAAACATTTTGAGAATTATCATGAAATGAAATGGTGTTTATGTGAATCAGTCACATAATATAAATATTAATTATCATGATCTGCTGATTTCATCTGAGATAAGAGTTCATTTTCTTCACAGTAGCTAGTATGGGCTATGTTTTGGCTTTGTGCTGAAAACAATGTTTATAACACAGGGATGTTTTAGTCACTGCTGAGAAGTGCTTACACAAAGTCAAGGCCTTCTCTGCTCCTCACCCCATCCCACCAGTGTGTACACTAGGGGTGCACAAGAAGTTGGGAGGGGACACAGCTGTGATAGCTGACTCCAACTGACCCAATGGATATCACATACCATATGGCACCATGCTCAGCATGTAATGCTGGGGGAAGAAAAAGGAAGGGGGAGATATTCAGAGCAATGGTGCTTTGTCTTCCTAAGTAATCATTACATGTGATGGAGCCTGGCTTTCCTGGAGTTGGCTCAACACCTGCCTGCCCATGGGAAGTGATGAATGAATTCCTTGTTTTGCTTTGCTTTCATGCTTAGCTTCTCCTTTATCTATTAGACTGCCTTTTTCTCAAACCACAAAAGAGAGAGTTTTCTCACTTTCACCCTTCCAGTTGTGTCCCCCATCTCATCAGGGTGGGGAGTGAGTAAGCATCTGTGTGGTGCTTATCTGCCAGCTCAGGTTAAGCCATGACATATGAGAAGAAAGACACATTTGAGAAATGCAAAAAGTCATTAAAAAAAAAAAAAAAGACTTCCTTAAACTCTTTTCATAAATCCCATAAGAGAATGTGATACTTCTCCTACTAAGATAACACAGCTTCATTTCCATTAGAAAGACAGATTTAACAATATATTTACTGCTATCCTGTTGAATGAATCTTTCATTAAAATGTTTTCTCAGCTAAACAGTATTTTTTTTCAAGTATGCTTCCTCTGCAGTTGCCATCAAACATCTTAATTGCTTATGAACACAGTTCAGACCCAAGCAGAAAGGCTCAAATGAAAATATTTCAGTCCAAGAAAAAAAACCCATTCTGAGATGGAGTAGACAAGTTAATAAGCCAATGTAAGTCACATGGCATGGAAGTGACCTTGTATTTATTTCTCTTGTGTTTTTTTTTTAAGCCACTGGAAAAAATTAGTACGACAGTCTTGGTCACTTTTCCTCCTTCACCTTCTGTAAATGAATACCTGCATTCCCCCTAATGTAAAACTGCCTAAAATATTGACAGCAGCACAAGGGTGGAACATCAGAGCTTATTATGGATAGCAGTATATTCCTTTTAATGAGGGAATGAAATTCTTCCATTTATTGCACCATTTTAAATGAAACACTTATGCACAATACAAGTGATCTAAAAACAAGGCAAGGGGGAACTGGAGAAAAGACAGGACTTCTTGGAGGATTTAATAGGATTGCTGTTTCCATGGAAACCCTGCCAGTGTGCTGGATAGAATCCTCCAGGAACTGGTGATCAAATAATGCAAGATCCCTAATTGTCTAACAACAAATTGGTTTATGCTTTTAAGTACAACTCTTCACCTAATAGCACACTTACATTGCCAGAGTTTTATAAAGAAAAGGAAAACAATATAAAATTAAAGTACCCTACACAGGACAAGGTAATGTTTTAGGTTGACGTACACCAATTCTACATTTGCACAAAGTTTACATATATACTTATCTATATGCACATAATAAATAATATAGATATGAAGCAATCAAAATTTTAAGCAGCAATATTGTACACAATATTCCAAATGACTCTGTAAAGAACATCCTAAATCTACTTGAGCTAACTGAACCTAGCCAGCTAACACTTTTGGTCTCAAAGACAATCTGCACAAACAATGCAGCATTTTTTCTGTGTTGAAGCTCAGAGAGAATACTCTCATTTTTATGCATTTGTGTATTTAGTAGAAGAAAACATCTGCATATACATATATGCATGTATAAAATGTTAGACTTGCTTTGTGTATGAAAAACACCCCATCACATACAGTGAACCTATAAGTGCTGTCAATGGAATTGAGCCCTGAAACACAGCACACACCAGCTCTTCAGGCACTTGCAAATAGTTGCCTGCTGCCTATTTTTTAAAACAGGACTGTCCCCAGTTCCTTTCTTTGGGGCAGCCTGTAGCTCAGCCTAATTTCTATAGGGACTTTCATATTTGTCCTTATTAGACAGCTCTGCAAAATGGTCTTCACACACTTCTCATTTCCAAATTCCACAAAAGTCTCTGGTTTGCACAGTGCTACTTTGCTTGTCAAATATTTGTTTACGTTAAATACTGTCAACTGTTTTCTGAGTTTTTAATCTACAGTGCAACAAAATAAACTGCATCAAAGTTTGCAACCTCTGATGAGGCTGTTACAACACCTTGAAAATTGCGTGTTGACTGTTTACCTACCTGCTAGAAGAGTCTGTGACTTAATCAGTTCATTTATCTTCATTTGCTATTTTTGGTTTGCTTTAGATTTTCATATAAAGCTGAAATGGTAGTTTGACAACATGAAATGTTTGGAGGTAGCGATGACAAATGTTATGCTTAGACATGAACAGTTTGTCTTCAGAACTTCTTAAATACATAGATAATGGCGGGGTGGGGCAGAGAACACAACTCAAAAGAAAAGTGTATTTTTGCTCCAGAATTCCATTTTCTTTCCTCAATTTACAAATTATATGACAAGTATTATTAAATCAAGGAAGTTTATTTGTTTGGGCTTTTTTTTGTTAGTTTTTAATGCTTGTACTTGTACCTTCACTTGGCACATATTGTTCTATAAATGTGTGCAATACTGATCCCCTAACTGAAAGTTCTTACCTAACAGAGGTATCTGAACACTGGCCAGTAATAAACTAATTCTGTTAATATTCCAGGGCTTGTTGATAAATTTCAAGCTATTCTTCATAATGGATCTAAATATTGATGGCAAAGATTTTTACTAGCAACTTCTTGATGTGGAGCATAGCTCTTCCAGAGTGTTATGCAAATGATGATACAAGGTTTAAGAAGGAAGACTAGAAAGACTGGAAGGGTGAAATACTGGGGATAATAGAAAAGGAAGCTTTTAGTGTAATTATTTGGGCACATTTAGAAAATCTCTCAATTGGACTCTCCATGTGCTAGCCTAGCCAGGAAACGGCTGAAGTGCAGGAGTCTACCAACCAAGCCTGCCAATTCCGGAGCTGTCAACATGCAGACTATACAATAATTTATTCTGGGACTGCAGGTCTACAGAATTACTAATTCTGTAAACCATCTCCATAGTTCTGGCACAAAGCAGATAATATGAGGTGTTGGAATTTATATCTGAGAAAGAATTATTTGACTAATAACAAGATCATTATAGCATCCTTGTTCAAAATGGCAGATAGTCCTGCAAATAGCAGGGTAGATGTGAGTCAAATAAATTTAATACAAAGATAATTGAAATTATTATGGTTGTAAATCTATATGCAGTAGCACAAAACAAACTGAATTAACATGCAGTGCCATACTTAGCAGTTCAGGATACATGGCTCTTTTTGTCTGGCTGTTCTATGCACATACGAAACTTAGGCCAAGCAATATATCTAAGACTCTAGGTAGTGAGCAGAAGTTAGCATTTGTAATGGAGAAACAAAGTCATGTAAACACCAGTGTGCTATCACAGGCTGAAGAAGATACTGCAAAACAGATTAACCTGTATTTTTTACAGGAAACAGAAACCTGAGACTTCAATTGGGCACTGACAGCAAGGCTTTACAGTACCTATGTGCAGCAGAAAAAGTTTCTTAAGAGAGAAATCTGTGCTCCAAATACTGTGTTAATGCACTGAGGCAAAGATAAAGAAGTTGTCCTGAGTTATTTCTCCTTTTCATCTCAACATATCTGTATTATATAGGTGTTTTACCTCAAGCTGGTTTTTACTGGTATGTATACCTCAGGTTTCTACATTTTTATGATATCCTAGTAGCTGATGTACTATTTAAAATATGTTTGCTAAATAATCACAGAAGTGTATGTCAGTCAAAACTAAAAAAATCAGCAGGAAGCTTAGTCACAAACATGAATATTCCCTTTTGCATGCTCTCAAGAGAATCACAATTCAGAGGAAAAATCAGATACCATGTTAGGCATGTGGAACCATTGATTTTAACAATAACAGAATACTGAATGAACCAATAAAACATAACCTATTAAGCAGCATAATCATTGGTTACCTTGAATCCTAAAGAAGACTCCAAACATCCAAAAAAACCTCATGTGCATCAAGAGACAATCCAAAATATGGAAACGGTATTCTAAAAATGGATATATTTTTACAATACAAATCCAGTACACAGCACTAATCCAATGAGTTCAAATGTTAAATTTTTTTTTCTGTTCTAGGAACTAAGAAGAAAATAACAGTGCTCAAGTTTTTCATATCACCTTCCTTAAAAAAAAAGAAAAGCATGGAAATGTAGAAAAGTTTTGGTTAAAAAATACATTCCAGTTACAGTTCTAAGACTCTCAGATGTTTGAAATATATTTCCTTAGTTTCTTTTTATCTCTTTAATACTGTAAAAATAGATATTAAAATCAGTGTCTGTCCAAGGAAAATACTTAGTTAACCTCTGCAGGAAATTAAAGTCACACGCCCACACACTACACTGCTAAAATGTAGTATGGTAGTATAATTTTCAATATAACTAAGGATGTAGAGGAAAAAATATACTGCAGAATAGAAATAACTTGTTTACAAAGGTCTTAAGCACTTTTGTGAATTTTTGAGTGGAAGGGCTCACCACTGAAAAGTCACTGAAACTATACTGAACTTTAAAAAGCCTAGAAAAGCTCAGTCTTGGCTACAGTTTCTCTACTCTTACATAAAATAATGGACTTGTCATCCTGAAATATCTGGAATTCAACCTAAGAAGCATGGAGTGCACTCTGGCCTCTTTGATAACCACAATTCTTTAAATAACAGTGAAAGATGATTTCATGGCAGTAATGTAATTCTTTAAATAACAGTGGGAGATGAAAAGGAACACCTGGTTTATCAATGTTTGTTGGACAAATATACAGAAAAATGTATCACTACTGGGACTGAAATAAAGAAAAATATTATAAACATCACTGGGGCCAAGGGGTCTTTTTCCCCTTTTTTGTTAATGAACAAACTTTAATACTGCATGTGAACAGCTGCACCAGTAAAGGAACATCCTTTTTGTTTTAATTTAGGAGAATTGTTCTTAGCACAGGCAAACGCCTTTTAATTAATACTCACAAAAGTATAAAAGAACAGAATGATAGCAATGAGGTAGTCTCACATATATCAAAAAATCATGCACCAATGTAACATAATGTCTTTCACCTGATGATCATACGGCCATTTGCAAGTGAAACACAGCTTACAGTTAAAAATACAAATAAAAATAAAATTTAAAAAAATATTGTCATCTATACATCACTGAAATATTCAAACACTCTTCAAGGCAGCACCAGATGAAACAGCATCAAAAGGGGATATATGGTTGACAGAAGGCAGGATAACTGAATAGGACTATGAACAGATCTACCATATGTCAAATTCATATATTGGTTTTCAATTGTAGTTAAATCTGTTTATGAAAAAAAACCAAACAAACAAAAAAACCAACCAAACAGACTAAAAACAAAACTCATGAACCTCCAGACTGTAATAAAAAATATGTTTTACTGGTATGCCCACAAGAGCCATCAAACTATGTCTGAGTGTGAGGCATGCAGTGGCTGACCTGAATTTCAGGAAACAGTTTACAGACCCAGAGAGCAAGTCATAAATTTGCAAGGTGAGGATTCAAATTCCCTTTTAAGAGGTCTTTTTAAATAGGAGAGACTTTTCTAAGTATGCACATACAGCTGTTACGTATACTTGCTTTTCTTGCACAGTTAAAGCTTACCTGAAGAGCTACAGTGACTATAAAAAGTGGATAATGTAGCAGCCATGCATCTATCTACAAGAATAACTAAAGCAAGCATGGCTGCTTGGAACAGCTAGAAGGATCAGTGGACAAGTCACTTTGCTGACTTAGCAGCATCTTAAATGAGGCTATGCAACTAAACAAGAAAGATGAGAGCATCCTGGATTTCTTAATCCTGTACTACGAGCAATGCATAACTGCATATTATAAGTGATGCACAATTGTGATTGTGCTTGCAATTGCATCATTGGGGGATGAGAAAAGAGAGCTGTCATTACTGTATTTTGGGTACCCAGAGTGGCCAGTTATTGATTATTCTACTACTCATTCTTTTGCTTTCTCCCTTCAGTGAAGAAGTACTCTTAATCCATTTTCTGTACCATTTAAACCTCAGTTAAGTATCAGACACCGTAATTCGATTTACTCAGGCTCCTGGGATGCCAGTGATTGTTAATGGTTATAAAATTTGAACTCAGTCTTTGGCGTTCCTAGTAATGCTAGAAACTGAACACTTTACAAAATCCTTGGTGTTATGGATGATGTCTACACAACTTTGCCAAGTGACAGAAACCCTTTGAACTTTCATACACAAGGAGAGGAAAATTCCCAAAATAGTTTATGAAGTTATGATCATTACTGTTATTCATAAATCACTGCTTTTCTAAACCTCTTCAGATGAACAGATATATAGATCATAATTTTCATTACATGTTCAGTTTGACAGAAATTAAGTGCTGCCTCAGCATTTTACTTGATGCCCAAAGATGCAGGAGGACTGAATCACCAAGAAATCTTTTTCAGTATTTGAATTAAATAAAATAGGAGTAAATGAAGAGTTAAGCCACAAAATTATTTTCATAAATGTGTGTACTTTGGTTTTTTACTTCATATAGTTAGAAAATCGGAATTTGTCACTGTATTTTTGGCCAGCCTGGAGATTTATAGATTGCAGTAAATAAACACAATATTATTCTGGGACTTTGGCCAGGTTTTTCTACAGCTCCTGGAGGCCTTACAAGTGCTTTATTCCATGGGCAATAAAAATAATAAAAGCCTTGCCCATCTACCTGGAATTCAATAATTAATCTATTCTGACCAAAAAAAAAATCCACAAAACAAACCAAAACTAATCAAGAAAGCATTCTTCATTAAGAGTGTTATTTAAAACCCAGACCATTATTTTTTAAATGGAAAATAATTATAATAACCCTCATAGACTACATGGGTGAATAAATGGACACACCAGCACCTCAGACAGCAGAGTAGTGCATGCTGTAACTATGAGCTGTGATCAATAAATTACAAAAATTCTTATCTATTCTTCACCAGTTGGGGCCAAACACGTCAAAAGAAAACATGGATAAATTAAAACCAGTCTAGAGGAAATGAACAAAAATTACTTGTGGTCTCAAAAGCATGACTTCTGAAGTAAGAGTGCATTAGCACTATTGTAGTTAAAGAAGACCAAAACTAAACAAGTAAAAGGAACTTGTAACAAAGAAGAAAATACTTGGTTTCTAATACAGATATATTAGGAATCATAAAGCCCCATGAGAACTAGAGTCAGTGGATTACAGACTTCCTTGAGTTATTTAAATAACACTTCACATATTTCCTCACCTTTACGCAGTGGTGTGCAACAGACTCACAGTGTGAGTTCTCTGATTGTTTTATTCTTCTCTGATCCTAATCTCCAAGCTCTCAACCATCCCATTCTGCAACCCCAACAGCAGATCCATATATCCAAGCTGCACTTTCACACAGAGGCCACCATGCCATCTTCTCTGCTGCTTCTCCTGAGAAGTTTGTGTCTATCCTTCACCACGTTCCAGCTATAGAGCTGGAGCTCTATATGGAGCTCTCACATCATGTCTCACTTACTTCAACAGAATTACAGTTCTCTGACTGCACCTGGAGCTGAAGTTCGTCCTGCCTAGTTTTATACCAGGCTGGCTAGAGGCAGATGCCCCAATGTCCCTTTAGCCGGCTTTATCGTTTCCCACATTCCCATCACTCTGCACCTTTTGCTTATGATCCCTGTCCACTGCTACCTGTCTTAAATGTGAGTCAAAATGTCTGTTTCCCATAACAGTTAAAGTTATTTTGTTTCAATACTGATATAGAACAAAGTTTCTTTTTAACTCATGGTTTACTCAAGAAGAAGAAACTGGCAATTAGCAGGCCTCAAAACAAAGACTTTTAAAAATTATATTATACTGTAAAGTTTTTTTTAAAAGTTCTCTGACATATATACAAAACACACATCTTTACAATGTGAACTGGGTTTGCACGCCAAGGTGTTCAAGGCTACAGAGGTGGGTTCTGTGAGAAGCTGCTGGAAGCTTCCCCCATGTCCAATGGAGCAAATGCCAACCAGCTCCAAGACAGACCCACTACTGGCCAAGGCTGTGGCCATCATGATGGTGGTAGCGCCTCTGGGATAAGATATTAAAGAAGGGAAAAGTTACTGTGCAGGAGCAATTGCAGCTGGAGAAAGGAGTGAGAATATGTGAAACAGCCCTTCAGACACCAAGGTCAGCACAGAAGGAGGGGCAGGAGGTGCTCCAGGTACCAAAGCAGAGATTCCTCTGCAGCCCATAGTGCAGCCCATGGTGAGACGGGCTGTCCACCTGCAGCCCATGGAGGTCCATGGAGAGCAGATACCCACTTGTAACTTGGGGAGGACCCCACACTGGAGCAGGGGGATGACCAAAGGAGGCTGTGAGACTCTGGGGAGCCTGCACTGGAGCAGGCTTCTGGCAGGATCTGTGGCCCCATGGAGACAGGATCCCACATGGAGCAGGTTTGTGGCGGGAGCTGTGTCTCTGAGGGGACCCACACTGGAACAGGCTGTTCCTGAAAGACGCATCCCATGGAAAGGACCCACGCTGGAGCAGTTCATGAAGAACTGCAGCCTGTGGGAAGGACTCACACTGGAGAAGTCCATGGAGGACTGTCGGCTGTGGTAGGAACCCCACAATGGAGCAGGGCAGGAGTGTGAGAAGTCCTTCCCTGAGGAGGAAGGTGCAGCAGAGACGTGTGATAAATTGATCACAACCCCCATTCTCCATACTCCTGTGCCGCTGAGGGACAGGAGGTAGAGAAAATCAGGAATGAAATTGAGCCCAGGAAGAAGGGCGGGGTGGGGAGAAGGTGATTTTAAGATGTGGGTTTTTTCTCATCCTGAGATCAATCATAATCAGAATTACTTTGATTAGTAATAAATTAATTTCCCCAAGTCAAATCTGTTTTGCCCATGATGGTAATTGGTGAATAATCTCTCCTTGTCCTTATCTCAACCTACAAGCCTTTCTTTATATTTTAGAAAATATACGAAGTATGTAATGTTGGGACATAACAGCAAACTTACATTTGTGAGAAAGTAGAAGGCTTATGGACTTAACCATAGACCATTGTTCAAATTCTTGATTAGCCAACTTGGAAATGTAATTACATAAAATTTTATACTCTCAAACCTAGACAAGGTCCAACTTGGCCTTGAATACTTTCAGGGACAGGGCATATATATTAGAAATACTAATATTGTCATTATTAGCACAGTAAAACTAGTACATTTTAGCATGTTAGGAATATCTGATAATTCTAATATAATAAACATTCATATTTCTCTAACAATTTCCTGATATACATTAATAATGACTTAGTCTCAAATAATTCAGAAAAGTTTCACCACTATTTTGAATAATAAGAAATCCATGGATCTGATCACATTTTAAAATTCACGTGGGGATTTCCTGTTCTTCAGGATTAGACACATTTGCTCACTTAAGTAGACTGTGCATTTATGTGAAATGCTCCTGACAGTGAGAACCAGATACTACCCTGAGAATAACACTAATAAAATGAAACGATAGAGAGAGAACTTCCATTATGGATTCACAAAGTTCTTCTATTGCAATAATTTGAAGCAACAAAAGGTAACGTAACGTCCTTCATTAAAAAAAGTCATTCAGGGTATTATTTTGCAGAGCCTCTGGGCCCTGCTTGAAAGCATCCACCACTCTACTTGAAAACACACATTTGCATTATACTCCTATAACACTATTTCAATGGTAGTAGTAGTCCTTCTTCATCATCCTCATCCCTCACACACACACAACACACACACGCACACACACACATCTTAATTAACCTCTCTAATTTTGGGGAAGCAACATTGCCATTTGTAGACTACATTTTTTAATGCATCAGCCATAAGACCATGGGCCTTTCTAAGGCAATGATTTATAATGTTCCAAAAAGGACCTGTGGAGCAATGTCTGAAAAACTGCTCATTCATTATTCATCTTCATGTCTTATATAAAAATACATCATTCTAAAAAATATTTTTGCTGGTTTTCTTTTTAGCTTTCCTTAAATAATCCAACATGTTTTAAATCCAATCTGACACAGCTATATTGTGGCTTTTCCAAAGAATAAGTAGTAACAACTGTTTGTATATAAGAACTGGTTTCAGATGAAAAACTGCTTGTTCCCTATGAGATGTAATTTATTCCTTCTTTTAAGTTAGTGCGCTTTATTTTCCTCTGTGCATATTGTCAGCTCTACCAGTTAATGCACTGCATGGCACCAAGTGCTGTAGTGGGACTTTATTTCCTGCTTTGTTCTCCCCACAGCCTATAAAACCCAGCTTATAACTAAGATAGAAAGACAGTGTCAGCTAATTTAATGCTTATATTACTAGATTATATTTGCCACACTTTCATATAATCATTTACCAACCTGCAGCCAAATTTCCCTGTGAAATTCTTACACTGTTGTATGAATATTTCTTGTAGTTATGTGAAGTTTAATTCTTTTTTTTTTTTCCCCACAATTCTGTACTATTTTATGCTGTGCAGAAACAGATGTACTTCTTCAAGAAAGTACACTGGAGAGTCTGCAAGACTCTCAGGCATACTTTTAATTCATTTGAAGATACTCTCTGTTTTATCTGATCTAAAACTTAACATATGTAGTTGAAATATGTACAGTCATGTATCTATGGAGTCACAGAATTATACCAGTGACTACAATTAAAAACAATTCCTCTCCAGTGGGTTCTGCACACAGGAAATAGCACAATACTTCAGTAGTGAGAGGAATATGCTAATATTCAAATTTGATACCCATTAGATCACTTTTTAAAATATGAACTTATACATACCTTAGTCCACTTTATTTGGAATAAATCCACTGAAGAAGATTAAATTAAGTATACCCTTATACAAACAGGTATAAATAAACATGGATATATATGTACAGGGGAATTACAGAATTCCCAGACTTAGAATTTAGTAACAACCTCTTTAGTCTTTTACCTGTCGTGGCAAAATATAGAAAAATACTCAATATGTTCCCAGCTCAATAATCAAAAAAGCCAAATTGCATTTTGTCCACGTAAAAAAAATATTTTGCAGCTATACATATAGGCAAGAGTGACAACACTTCTAGAAATACAAACAAACATCCATTTTACCCTGGAATAGGAAAATCTTTAAAAATAGAAAAGTTATAATACTTCCTTGATTGTGAAAGTGTCTAATTATTATAACCCTTATGGAATGACAATATTATATGTAAATGTAACCTTATTTATTAGCCTTAGTAAATTACTCCTAGCTTGCTGCATTATGGAGAAACTGCAAGCTGCAGCTTTATCTCAGGAATAGGTGATATGATAAAGCTGCTGTCATATTCCACTGTTGAAAACAACCTTATCGGAATTAATTTGTCAAGGAAGAAGACATTATGTAAAAACTAGTCATGGGTTGTGCACAGTATAATTGGCCACAACATAATAAATCCAACTGAGGTTTATTTTAATTACTTTTGCACTTGTAGTAAATCTAATGAAAATTACAGTATTTTTGTGGATGCCAGATTATGCAAGTGACAGGTGGAAAACACTGTGTATTCGAAATATGTTTCGTGAAAAACAGGGCATGAAATAAAGGTATATGCATTGATTTTGCAATAAAATCTAAGTAATGAAAAAGGAAGCCACTTCAGGAATAACTCTTTTCTTCATGAATAAAATTTGGCCCCAAAATATGTAACTTAAAAAAATAATATATCAGAGTTATGCACCAAATTTAAACCATAAAAATGTAATAGGGTGTCCTGGGTTCAGCAGCAGCAGTCAGTTTTTCTCCTTCTTAGTAGCTGGTGCAGTGCTGTGGTTTTGACTTTCAGTCTGGGAATAATATTGATAGCTTTCAGTCGCTGGTCAGAATGTTTACCCTGACCAAGGACTTTGTGAGTCTCATGCTCTGTGACTTAACAATGGACACTATTGCCCAGGTTATTCATGAGTGTGAAACATGTGCTGCAATTAAACAAGCCAAACAGTTAAAGCCTCTTTGGTATGGAGGACGATGGCTGACGTATAAATATGGGGAGGCCTGGCAAATTGATTATGTCACACTCCCACCAACCCGCCAAGGCAAGCGCCATGTGCTTACCATGGTGGAAGCAACCACCGGATGGCTGGAAACATACGCTGTGCCCCACGCCACTGCCCAGAACACTATCCTGGGCCTTGAGAAACAGATTTTGTGGAGACATGGTACTCCAGAGAGAATTGAGTCAGACAATGGGACTCATTTCCAGAATAACCTTATAGACACTTGGGCCAAAGAGCATGGCATTGAGTGGATATATCAAATCCCCTACCATGCACCAGCCTCCGTGAAAATCGAACGGTACAGTGGGCTCTTAAAAGCTACACTGAGAGCAATGGGTGGGGGAACTTTCAAGCATTGGGATACACACTTACCAAAGGCCACCTGGTTGGTCAACACCAGAGGATCTGCCAACAGGGCTGGCCCAGCCCAGTCAGAACTTTTACATATTGTAGAGAAGGACAAAGTTCCTGTGGTGCACATAAAGAATTTGCTGGGGAAGACAGTCTGGGTTATTCCTGCTTCAGGTAAAGGCAAACCCACTCGTGGGATTGCTTTTGCTCAGGGACCCGGATATACTTGGTGGGTAATGCGGGAAGATGGGGAAGTTCGATGTATACCTCAAGGGGATTTGATTTTAGGGGAGAACAGCCAATGAACTCAATTGTATGCTGTTGCCTGCTATGTAATACTTTTATAGCTCATCAACTAGAAGTCTGCAGGGCACCAGCAACTGGCCCTGACTTCCCTCCGACCATCATCCCAACAGAGAATGAACTTTGATAGAACCAGACGAATTCTGCGGTAAAGGAACGATCAGCATCAGCAGGCAACAATCCAACACTGCACACAGCCTCTCCTGCCTTGAAAGACTGTTACAAGAGATGGAGCCCAACATCATGGACCGAATGGACTCAGCAGTTTTATAGGGATTGGTCCATGCACTAAGATAACAGTGCACTGGGATGAGAGTGAGGGTATTTGGAAACTGTGGGATCTGAGCATGACGTGAATGGTATGGAATAAGGGGTGGATACTGTCCTGGGTTCAGCAGTAGCTCATTTTTAATCCTTCTTAGTAGCTGGTGCAGCGCTGTGGTTTTGACTTTCGGCCTGGGAATAATACTGATAGCTTTCAGTTACTGGTCAGAATGTTTACCCTGACCAAGGACTTTGTGAGTCTCATGCTCTGCCAGGGAGGAGGGGAGGCCGGGAGGAAGCAGGGATAGGACACCTGACCCAAACTAGCCAAAGAGGTATTCCATACCACAGCACGTCATGCCCGGGGATGTAACTGGGAGTTACCTGGAAGGGCACGTGCACTCTCTGCTCTGTTGGGCTCATTTTCGGCGGGCGGTATCGTATTCTCTTCCCTTGTTATTTCCCTTATCATTATTCTTATTGGTGGTAGCAGCAGTGATTTGTGTTATACCTTAGTTACTGGACTGCTCTTATCTCAACCTGTGGGAGTTACATTCTTTCAGTTCTCCTCCCCATCCCTCCGGGGGCAGGGAGGGAGTAGAAACTGCGTGGCTGACTTGCCGACTGGCTTAAACCACGACATAGGGTCTCATTTAATGGCAATACTGGTCATCCCAATGAAATTATCCTCACTGAGACATCAGTCTCTAAGAATTACATTGCTAAAACACAAGCATGACCTTCTCCTGATCTCTTCATTCACAGTGAATGCAACATAAAAGATATGATCTAAAAAAAAAAATTAATCCCCAAATTTGTTTGTTCTGAATTAAAAGAGGCAGAGAACAATGACATTTACACACAGATGATCTGAATACATCTACAAGCTTAACTCTGCTGACATATATATAAGCATGCTGTAAATTCAGAGCTTTGTTTATTTTCCACAGATAAAAATAAATAAACAAACAAAAATAAAATCCCAGTAAATATTGAATAAATCTACTTTAGTGCTATTCTTGAGGTTTTTACCTAACAAATCAGACAAGAACATTTCCTAGGTCATGGCACTGAAATACTCTGTATTTCCTCAATCCAACTAATCATATTAAAATTAACAACTAGTACATGCATGTCTAGAGGAGACCTGGCCATCTACCAAAAAACAAGTAGTTGTTCAGTGTTGAGAAAAATGAATTCGTACACATTGTCCTGCTTTCATCTGGGATACAGCTAATTGTCTTCCTAGTAGCTGGTACAGTGCTGTGTTTTGGCTTTAGTTTGAGAATAATTTGAGTAATCTCAAAATTACACACTTGTTTGTCTCAGGATCTCTGGTTTAGATGTAATGACCATTGGCAGGGAACAATAAGATATTTATCATAGCAACTCTTAAAAGATGAGTGTTTAATGAAAAGAGCCTCCATGACAAACAGAGAGAAAGGGATAAGTAGTTCATTAGTGGGTAACTACCTTTAGCAACCTTCTGCAGAATTCTGGTTTGGATAATTGCATTAGCAAAATCAGGACAAATTTATTAGAATGGAAACACATAGGGCTCTGTATTAAAAGTAAAGTTAGATGCCTCTGATATAGAACACGGACTCATAGAAGGAACTACTGAAAATAATTAGGGTTTTTTTTTTTTTTTTCAGTTGAACATAGACCAAAAATATCTGAACAGTAATTTGATGCATTAAGCCTTAAGCCATTATGCCTGACATTAAAACAAGAATCTGTCACATTCCCAGGTTACGTTTCAGTAATTTGTTACCACTACTACTGAAATGTGCACCTTGCTTTTTGAAGTCTTTTATTGTCAAACTTTTAACCCTTAGATTCTTCACATTCCCTTGGAATAAAAATAACATCTATCTAAAGTTCTACTGAAAAATGTAGCAGCAAAAGAAAGCATGTGTAACACTATGACTGTGATGACTGACTGGTAAGTGGAAGCATCAGGTTCAAGTCTCTCATCTTCTTCATTTAAGAGTATAAAATTTTATGCCATTACATTTCCAAACTAGCTGATCAAGAATTTGGACAATGGTCTACAGTGAAGTCCATTAACCTCTACTTTGTTCCAAATGTAAGTTCTGTGCAAGTTAATATATTCTTATCAAATCTTTTCTATGATCATCTCCACAAACAGAATTTGGATATATGCCTTGATTGTGTATCTTTAGTATTAGCTACCATTTTTTCTGAGAAGTAGGAAGGGAAAATTCAGGAGTTACAGTCTTATTAGAAAATAGTATTATTAATAAGAATAATTTCTTATTTTCTTCAAGGTCAAGATCTGTATTTTCTTCAAGGTCATGTGAAGCCATATTAAATAGCTCTAAGCCAATAATAGGAAACAATAGAATGGTATTTCCAATTATACACATTTCCTACATATAACTGCTTTTTTGAGATACTGGTTAACCAGGTTTTAATCTAAGTGAATCCTGATTATTTTTTTTCATTTTAATCAGAGATTTATCAGGATGTTAATTTACATTGGAATGTTTTTGTAGCCCTGCAAGACTGCATCAGATTTCTTGGGACAAATATAAATTTTACATTCTACAAAGCTAACCTGTGAAACCAGAAAATCATTTCAAGCTTGCCTGACATTAACAGTGCTTCATCAAAATATGACCTTTATTGTATTTTGTATGTAATAGTGATAATTTCACCATTTTATCATCTTAGTTCCTTTCATTACTCTGCAAATGTTATAGTCTCAGAAAATAAAATTCAGCCATTAAACAGGATTCCCTACTACTGCAATAATTCTAATGCAAGCAAAGTAAACAGACTCGAGCTACAATATTTGTTAGAATACAGCGGATATCATATATAGAAATCTTAAGGTATCAATTCTGACTGCGAATGAGAGGAAGCCCTCAAACTCAACAGTCTTGGTAGCTTCAGACTTCAGTTTGCTCAATATCCAAGTTAATACTCGACAAAAAGTCATGCATTAGAAAGTATTAATGTACCCAAAATTTCCATTCCAATAGCTGCAACATGTCGAACACAGACATTTCTGTCCTGCTTATTACTAGGTTTCTAGTTCTTATTTCATTACATATATTTTAGAATAGATAAGAAATATAAAAGGATATTGACTCAAAAATTTGTAGGTGCATATGCTGAAATATATGTGAGCAAGAGATCAAAATATTTTGAACAGCTTTTCTTTAATCTCAGTCTAAAAGTTAATAATTAAAACAGAGATTTTAAAGTTGTACATAATAATAAATCCAATATATATTCTAAAACATTAATGTAGCATTTCTTTTACCTCTACAGATAGGGACAGGGAAGTCCCACGATGCTGTATTCACAGAGTTAGCTATGCAAGTAAGCTGAGGGTGGCCGTCCAAAATATATCCAGTTACACAGCTGTATCGGATTTTGTCACCAACATCGAATCTTGTACCATACAAGATACCCTTTGGTGGAACTCCTGGATTGCCACAGGAACTACTCTGTAATTCTGGAGAAGACATATTTTTATTACTTATAATGTTTTTATAAATCAAAACTACTTTTTCCGAAGAATATAGAACACAAATTATGGCAAGTTTGGGCAGATAGTGTGTTTTCACGGATATTATACAACTTCTAACACTGAAAAGCCATTACTGACTTAAGTCTATTAAGTATCTGCTTATGTACCCAAATAGCCAAGGTAGAATATTACATGAAATAGAGCATAAGGATTCCCTTAAGCTACAGATATACAGTCACATTTTTCTTAATTGATAGCAAAGAACTCATTATATAGGAAAAGGAAACAAAGGAACTTGATATATTTCTGACTGTTAAGTTATACAACTGCAAAACAACAAACAAAATTGCAAATACAGACATGAAGGAACATTAGATTTTTAACCAACCAAAATCTGGAAGAATAAACAAAACTAAAGACAACATTAGGAGAAGGTTTCAATAAACATAAGCCTGAGCATGATCAGGAAGCTGTTGAATAATCTAATACATTTTAGATAACAAGGCAAAAACCGGTAAGATACTGTGGATAACTGATTTCTGAAAAAAGTATTGGTTAATTTAATCATATAGAATAACATAATAGACTTTTATTCTAATGTCAAGCTTAGCCATTTAGAATCCAAAATGAGTCACGGCTCTGCTGTTAGGTTGATCTCTGTGGACATTAAAGTTTAGTTTTACTAGCTGGTACTCATACTCCAACTGTGTACCCTTATTTATAATGTTTCAGCATTATAAATAGCTTTATTAAAAATCTCTCATCATTTACTACTGAAGTCCTTTAGTTAATGGCCATAAGAAGATAAGATTTTTTTTTTGTATAAGTGTGACCACAAGAAATTTCATATCATCCTGAGCTCTTAAAAATTGGTACCATGTATACTCACCATCCTAATGTGAACAAGGAAGAGACAAATCAGGTAAACCTGTACTTGGATTCATAACAAATTTCCCTAATCTACAAAGTAAGGAAACAAGATGTAAGAACAGAAGGGTATGTATGTATTGTCTTAATTTCTTTTCTTCAGTGCCATGTAACTAAATTCTTCTTCCATTTCCCTGATGTGTGCATGGGTGTGTGCACACAGGAACACACACATATATAAGTATAAATGTATTATGGAAAAAATTATTCAAACTGTTATAGTAGGTTTCAAATAATAATTAAGAAGGTAGAAATGGTTATCAAAACAAGCAGTATGGCTCATACGATACATTACTCCCATGCAAAGAACTACCAAGAACTAGAATGCAATATTAGATTTGTGATATTAGCCATGAAAGAAAACTATATAGCAATTATGAAAAGAATCCAGTATAATCATATATATATGCTATGTATGCTATACATGTCTATATACATATGCTGTATGTAAAATACATATTAACAATGTGTATCTGCAAGACTTGCTGTAACAATCATGTTTGATGTAAATTTGTTAAATATGTAGATTATTTGATGCTGTTGTTGCTGATTCTTTCTCTTCTATAATAAACTTGATGGGCCTTGATTTGACTTTCATTGCCCTGAACAAGGATACAGAACAGAAGTAAAAAGATAGCCTGTCTCATCTTGGTCACTTCAAAGCTCACTCAAGTGGCTGGCATTCTTACTACTGTTTTATCAAACTAAGTGTTCTGCCCTCGAAGAAAAACCCTTCCCTATCCTCATATCTGCTTGCAAGAAGGCGGCACTGCTGCAGTTGACTCCTGTATATTTGTTCAAAGTGATTGCTTTAAATCCTTTAAAGTTTTTTTCAAGGCCACTACAGTTATTTATCATCACAGCATGTCAAAATAGAGGCAAGAATACCATCCTGTGGATTTTGGTTATATTATGTATCACAGTATATTAATTTGAAAACTCTGCCTGTACACACTGTCTTTATTTTCAGCTTCTCCAAGAAGAATAAACCTTTCAAACGCTTGTATTTCTGAGTGCTTTGTAAAAAGGTCAAGAAAAGATTCCTTGTCCTTTGAAATGATGAATATAAAGATTAGTGATGCCTTTAACAGTCACTGCCTAAAATTGCTTGCTTTACTCTTACTGCTGTTTCATCAGGAATTACCCACAGAAGGCAATATATTCTTCTGAAATTATATTATATTTTAAAGCACTAATTAAAAATTACCCTCCTTCTAAAATAAAACTCATTTTTCCAGTTGCAATACTATATGACTTGTCTACAAAGAATACTTGGCATTTTCCATCAACTTTTTAAAATTATGAAAGTGGCTAGTGAGTATATGTCTACTTCAAATAATTTTGTTCCTGATTTAGGTAAGAAAGTAAAAAAAATAAAGCATACAATTTAAAATATATTAGTTTCTGCTGCTGAGTATTTTAATTTTTAACATATACAAATACATTATTTTGAAGGAGTGTGTGTAATTCACCAAGTAACTGCATTAGTCTTTTTTGATAGATAGTATCTATTTTCAAACTGAATGTTTAACTGATTGTTACCTTGAGATTGTCAGCTGTCAGGGAACACAGGAATTGCTAAACTAGATCATAATTTTTATTCTGCTCTGCACAGATTCTTGACTTCAATGACATTCTAATATTCAGTAATGATACGAAGTGCGGAAAAGTATTTCCTTTTAAATTTGCCACACTGTAATTTGGTTGAAATTCTCCTTGTGCACGTACTCTGAAAATAAGCATAATTGAATTTTTACATCATCCTACTTTTTTTTACATTTTTTTTATTGTGCATTGTTGCTCATCTTTTTCAAGAAAGCAGTCCCAATTGTTTCAATCTCTCTCCAAGTAGGAATTTTCTTTGTCCTATTTTTAATTGTCAGTTCTCTCTGACATGAAATCATGTCCATTATTTGCTTGTGCAAAACCAAAATGCTTTCTAAAATAAATATTTCACCTGTAAATGACATACATACTAACTCACATGATGATCAAACACTGAGGTCAAAATATCCTGTAATGCTTTTCAGTAAGTTTCTGTTTCATTAATTCTTATTAATGTCAATGGAAATTCTTTTCAAAGACTGTGGGTAAAATATGCCTCAGAGATTTCTGCTTAGCAGAAATAGACACTTGTTTAAAGAGTTTAATTATCAGAAATTCAGCCACTTATAAATATTAATTATCTATTCAAATTAAATCACATTAAATATAATTTCTTTGTGACAATGCTTTCAAAAACACAGCTAGGACAAGTTGAGACTCTTTTTCTCAGCATTCATTCAAATCATAACCATACATGGAAATTTCAAATTTACTTTCTTTTTATTCAGATTTTATGTCAGGATTTTTTGGTTTTTTTAATGTTCCTTATTAAAGCAAGAGTAGAACCTCTCCTCCCTACACTGCTTGAGCATGATATTTATAATATGATGTCCAGAACACGTATTTCCAAATGTTCCAGTAAAAAAAATAGTGTTTGCATTGCATTCATCTTGGTGAAAAATACTTGTATATTCTCTGCTGAAGATCACTGTTCTCCGCATCCTAAATCTGATTAGAAATTTAGGAACATAAAGAACTTTGTCTTTTTTTAAATTATCGAACCTCGTCTTTTTCACAATTTCTGTTCACAGCTATTACAAAACATTATGGTCCTATTTTTCCCAACCTTAAGTGTGAAACACTGTCAATATCAACTGCATATCTTCATGAGTATTCACTCACTGGAAATGCTATGAAGTACCCCAATAGAGGCTAATGTTTATTTTATATTTTATTTTTGAAATTGAATACTCATGGTATTCCTACACTGTCCATTTGGATATTACCCTGTATTACTGAGTGGCAGTAGTCCTAGGCTGCTTGTTCACTCATGTCTACTATTTCAAACAATTCTTCTGTAATTCCTCTGCCAGCCAAACCTGAGTGCAGTCCAAGTAAATCTTTTAAACAAAAAGTTCAGGTTAGATGTTATGAAGAAGTTCTTTACTGTGAGGGTGGTGAGGCACTGGAACGGGTTGCCCAAAGAAATGGTGTGGTGGCAGTGTTCAAAGGCCTTGGGCAACATGGTGTATCCCTGTCCACAGCAGGGGGGGCTGGAACTCGATGATCTTAACGTCCTTTCCAATCCTAACTATTCTATGATTCTAAGTAATATGTCATTCTAGGGACCATTCAAGTCATCTTTTGGTACAGTACTTGGTGTAACTGGTAATACTAGAATGCAGCCGTACACAGATATCCCTTAGAAAAGCAGCACATATGAAGTTTTTCTTACAGACAAGCAAGAATGCTTTGGTATTGAAGACTGATTTCAGAAGTGCTGCATGTACTATGTGTATAGAGTACTATACAATTAAAGGGTCACAAATATTAGGAAAGCTGATACATTTGTAAGAGTATGAAGTGGCCTGAAATTCACTTGCCCAAAATTCACAAAAAGCAAATCTTCTAAGGGTATAATTTAGATGCAGATAGTTTTCCAAAGGTTTTAGAAACTAAAAAAGTAACTCTGATGCATAGTTTCTTCTACCTCATAATATTCTGCTTTTTGTCTCAAAACCACGTATTTTGTTTACTTTCTTTTCTATTCTGTTCTCATTCAACATTGCTCTGAATATATGAGTAAGCATGGCCTAGATTTAGATCTAAAAGGGACTAGAAGAATTAACTGATGAGTATAGAAACAACATTATCTTCCTACACACATATTGAAATGTACATACCAATCCCACATGAGTGTACAGGGTGAGAGAAACCACAAGAAAAAAATGGAGTAGGCAATATCAGTGCAGTGAAGGAAAAACTTAGTGTCTAAGAGGAAATTTAACTGCACAAATACATATGCTTAAGAGAGAAAAGAAAGAAGCAATACAGATTTATTAAGAGAGATCAAATGGGAAAAAATTCACTCCCCAAAAATCTAGGTCTCTCCTTCGTAGTAACTGAACAAGAAAAGTGGTTATTCCTTGATTCTAACAGATCTCTCACCTCAAGATACAAGTGCAAAACGAAGAGTCACTATTCTGAAATCCACCTGTGTAGGTGGGCAAGAGGAAGTGCGAGAAAGATTTCTTTTTTTTTTTGGGGGGGGGGGGGTCCTAAAAGGAAAACAAGATAAAATGTGTTGTTTCTTCTCTCGTTCTTAATTGCTCTTTCTTGATAGAGAAATTTCTTTGTAATAGTAACCTCACTGAGGGTCTCTACTGTTGTCTAAAGATAACACAGCTAATTACATTGCACAGTTTCTTAAATATCTTTTAATGAATAAACATAAATTTGCTCTTTTTTTTCCCTTTGAAATGAATTTAATGCCAAAAAATGACAGAGGAACTTGATTATCAGGTGTAAAGCAACTGCTTAGTATAAGGGTGTCTTTTAAAACTGTGTCATGAGAGAACTTTAAATGCAGACTTTAATATACAGTTTGATTTTGATTGTAAGTACATCGAAACAATCACTGCATTTGCCTTCTTTGCAAACAACACAGGACTGTTACTATTTATAGCTTTAAAGTCACAAGTTATTTTCATTAGGCACAAACCATTTCAGCATTATTAGAACTGCATTAATAGAATTCTTCTAAAAGCATGGGAACAACAGCAGTAGGAAGAAAAAAACCCTCCAGGATATGTGAATGAGACAAGTGATAAATGTAGTTGTGTAGCAACATTGATATAGTGAGCGTGACAAATGTAATACAAGAAATGGTCCAGGGTTTGCCATACACATGAAATACACTGTTTAGAATGTGTGTTTAAATCAGCCAAAGACACAGAACAGCACTAGAGAGCTGAAAGACCATGCAATATAAAATGGTAGTCTCTAATTTTACCACGTAACAGCATAATCCACCACGAAGTGAAATGAACAGAAAGACGACTATAACTTTAGTAGCAGTGGTTAAATCTGATATTTCACCATTAGACACACTTCTAAAATGTCACCTGAAGGGAATGACAAACAGGTAAAGACTGAATAGTTAGCTAGGACAGCTCTAGAGTTAACAGCACCAGCCACCCTTTACAAATTCCACTTGACTTTGACTAAAGCTTTATCTGCAGTAAAATCTTGTACAGCTGCTGAGAGCAACAGTTAAACTGTGAGTATGGCTGGAAGGTAAATTCACATAGTGCTTGGACTGAGAAAGAGTCCTGGAGACTACATGAAGTTTTGGAATGGGTGTAGAATTGAAAGTGTCACAGAGATTGCTCCATCCACACTGTGTTCTTAAAATATTCAATGCCATGAGTATAGTCCAGAGCCTGAGGTACTGTATCTGTCCCATGTGGTCATTCTTCAGTTTCCTAGTTGAAGCCTAGACAGATGCACCCTACTTGCCATGCAATGGCTGTGTAGATACATCCATATATGAGTCATAATAGGATTCTTCCATTTAGACTGCAGTGATTTTGAGCACATTTTTTGGTATAGCTGTATTCTGCAGGCAGTTTGGAAGAGGCTTTCATGATTAGAGCTAGGATAATTTCAGAGCCCAGGACAATCTAAAATATAATCCTAAAACCTGTACCATATCCCTATTCCTTCGGCAAGATGTGTTTCTTACTATGCCTCTTAAAACGTATACAAAATAATTTCATCTACAATTTTTGAATATTTATGGCAAGAATATTATATCATTCATATATATATAGTTTTATATATATATCTATCATAGTATTACTTATTTTCATTCCACTGTTGCCTCAACACCTCACCTTACTTTGCCTTATGCTAGGTACTTTATAAATGTTGCATTGCTCTTCATTGCCTGTCCTTACCTGGAGGACGTACAGTAACCAAAGATACAGAAAGCTAACTGAATTTAGGAAAAGGCAGTCTGCCCACCAAAGGAGGATGTCATAGCACAAACAATGATATCTGTGATATCATATAAACAGTGTCTCCACAAAAAATTTCAAAGACAGGAATGGCTATTTGTTAAAAAAAAAGTTATTAATTTTACGTATTTGTTGTACTGTCATATCTAGATTCCTACTGCAAATAGGGTTCCATTTTGCAAAATAGGGTTCCATTCTGTTAACACAAATACTAGGAAGACATAAAGTTTTTATATTCAGGATGATAGGAATACTGAAAGTAGAGAACAGAATGAGATAAAACACATTTGTGGAAAACTACTGGGACTTCTTAAGAGGACTTAAGAAGAAACGTAAGAGTTGACACCTGAGCACTGGCAGGAATTGCTAATTAGTGAATTGACTCTTAAAGTGTTATAAAGGCTAATCTGAATTATTTAAATGGTTTAAATGATTATAAAACTAGAGACTGGCAAGTTTTAAAAAGAAAGTATGCAACATCTCTTTCAGTTTCCTGTTAGCAAAGGTCATCTGAACTGACCAGTATATAGTCTGAGGATACACACACATGTCCATGGGTAATCAAACTCATGTCTGGACAAGGTTTCCCTGCCACTGGTCTTCTCCACAAACTGGCATTACATTGTGTCGTGGTTTAAGCCCAGCCATAAATCAGAACCACGAAGTCTCAATCTCACTCCACCCCTTCCCCCCCAGCCCCGCTCCCAGAGGGATGGGGAGGAGAGTCAAAAGAATGTAACTCCCACGGGTTGAGATAAGAACAGTCCAGTAACTAAGGTATAACACACACCACTGCTGCTACCACCAATAAGAATAATGATAAAGGAAATAACAAGGGAAGAGAACACAACTGCTCACCACCCGCCGACCAACACCCAGCCTGACCTAGCAGTGATCTAACCCTTCCAGGTAACTGCCCCTACTTCTACATCCTGGACATGACGTGCTGTGGTATGGTATACCTCTTTGGTCAGTTTGGGTCAGGTGTCCTGTCTCTGATTCCTCCCGGCTTCCCCTCCTCCCTGACAGAGCATGAGACTCAGAAAGTCCTTGGTCAGACTAAACATGACTTAGCACCAACTAAAAACATCGGTGTTATCAGTGCTGCTCCCAGGCTGAAAGTCAAAAACACAGCACTGCACCAGCTACTAAGGAGAAAAATGACTGCTACTGCTGAACCCAAGACACACTGAAGACAGAAGATTTCTGCTATGTTGAACTTTTCAACTTTTTTTTTTTTTAAAGGGAAATATTATTTCTGCTTCAGTAGGTCACTCAGGGTTTAATATTGGAATTGAAAGTGTAAAATGTGGATATGGCATACGCCACGAATTTATTGTTAGATAGTGGCATAAAAGAGCACAAAGAAAATCAGTTTTCACTTCATGAAAGTGACTAGGTACTTAGAGTTGGGCACTAGGTGGCACCTGAAACATTCAGAGATGCATAACCTGGCAGAGTAACAAACATTTCCTTCCATCTATATCACTGGTAACATAGAATTCCATTGGTTTCATATCTATAAATAATATTAAAACCATTTCCTTAGTACATGTATGTGCTCGTATGCTTATATATAGAATAACTATTAGGAGATATTACAGTGCTCTGTTAAAAGTATAAATGTTTGAAGCAATTGTATCATTTAATTGACTACTTGCTTCTTTTTCTCAAAGGACATGCTGTCTCTTACAGTGAAGTTTCAGTCTGGTTTCCACCACTATTGCTGGTATGAATGATTCCTTAACAACAGTTTATAAAAACATGTTTACAAAGTTCAAGTTATATCCCTATACTTATTTTCTAAATGTTTAGCCATTTTGACAACAGAAATGTAGGCCTTAATTCTTCAGTTTTCATTTAGAAACTTTAATTTTAGAACTTTCTTTTGGAAGAAATCATTATTCCCTCCAAAATCTGTATCACAGTTGTCTTTGCAGTACACCATTTCTTGATATAATTAATGCCCTTACTGTATTTGGTGGCATAATCAAATAATCAGTCATAATCAGCCTTCTGAGATGTCATGAAGACATTATCAAAGTCTTCAGAGGTCTTTTCTTTTTCATAGTGAATCTCAACTGGCAGGTTGAAACTACTGATGAATCAGTAGAATATATAGTGGTTAGGCAGTTCCTCTGTTTTGTCAAGACTAGATTGATGTAATTACTTTTCTGAATGTTCTTATAATATCCTTTTAATAAAATATCTTCTTTAAAAAACATAAACTCTTTACCCTTTAATGTGTCTCAAGATCTCAGCACATCAGGTGAAATTCAAAATCCTTAACCCAAGCTTCCTTTTAAAATATTTTCATGAATGCTTCACAAAGCACCACAACATCTTTCCGACTCTGTATGGATATGATAGAATTTACTCATTTAAGAAACGCACAAGCCATCTTTTATCATATTGCATAGCTGTCATTAATAAGCATTTCTACTCTCAAAACTCTAAATTTGAGGTAATGCATAAATAAAACTAAAGCAAAAACATTATGTTCTTAGGTACAACATGACTTATTGTGAATCAAAATATTTTACCAAAATGCTGAAATATAATCTCCATTCCAGATCAGGGTGGAAATGTAATCTCTTCTCTTTAAATCACACCATACTCAAAGATCCTGCATTCAGAACATAGATGAAATCTTTTATTCTCCTCATTTTTCTCAGTTTTGTCCTAAACATAAAAAGGACATGGAATTGTTGGAACAAGTCCAGAGGAGAGCCACGAGGATGATCAGGGGACTGGAGCACCTCCCGTATGAAGATATTCTGAGAAAGTCAGGGCTGTTCAGCCTGGAGAAGAGAAGGCTGTGTGGAGACCTCATAGCAGCCTTCCAGTGTCTGAAGGGGGCCTACAAGGATGCTGGGGATGGACTATTCGTCAGGGATTGTAGTGACAGAATAAGGGGTAATGGGTTAAAACCTAAACAGGGGAAGTTTAGATTGGATCTAAGGAAGAAATTCTTTACTGAGAGGGTGGTGAGGTACTGGAATGGGTTGCCCAGGGAAGTTTTGAATGCTCCATCCTTGGCAGTGTTCAAGGCCAGGCTGGATGAGGCCTTGGGTGGCATGGTTTAGTGTGAGGTGTCCCTGCCCATGGCAGGGGAGTTGGAACTAGATGATCTTAAGGTCCTTTCCAACCCTAACTATTCTATGATTCTATAATATGACTCTGAAATACATCAAAAATACAAATCTTGTATAATAAAGTGCTATTCTTAAGACTCCTTTTCCTAATCACATTCATATTTTTTATTACAAAAGGTTTCTTTGGTTAATGTCCATCTGACATACAATATGAATTTTTCACTAAAAATGTACAAACATGAGAACATTAAAAAACACTGGCTCAAGAATATATGCATGATTCTGGTTTTAATGGTGCCTACCCAGATCATTTCACTGTTGAATTGCATTATGTCCTAATGCCTCAACTGCATAAGGTGAAATGATACAACATTACTGATCATGCCCAAATTACTTACATGGTGATTCATTAACCAGGAAAGACAGTGATCAAATTAATGGATAATAATGTGAAGAAATAAACATATGCGACAGGCTACTCATCAAGAGCAAGCACAAAACGTGTGAATAACATGTTACATAAAACTTTATTATAGAATCATAGAATCATAAAATAGTTAGGGTGGAAAGGACCTTAAGATCATCTAGTTTTAACCCCCCTGCCATGGGCAGGGACACCTCACACTAAACCATGTCACCCAAAGCCTCATCCAACCTGGCCTTGAACACCGCCAACGATGGAGCATTCACAACCTCCCTGGCCAACCCATTCCAGTGCCTCACCACCCTCTCAGTAAAGAATTTCTTCCTTACATCCAATCTAAACTTGCCTGTTTAAGTTTGAACCCAATACCCCTTGTCCTGTCACTACAGTCCCTGATGAAGAGTCCATCCCCAGCACCCTTGTAGGCCCCCTTCAGATACTGGAAGGCTGCTATGAGGTCTCCACGCAGCCTTCTCTTCTCCAGGCTGAACAGCCCCAACTTTCTCAGTCTATCTTCATAGCGGAGGTGCTCCACTCCCCTGATCATCCTCGTGACCCTCCTCTGCACTTGTTCCAACAGTTCCATGTCCTTTTCATGTTGAGGACACCAGAACAGTACACAATACCCCAAGTGAGGTCTCACGAGAGCAAAGTAGAGGGGCAGGATCACCTCCTTCAACATGCTGGTCATGCTCCTTTTGATGCAGCCCAGGATACGGTTGTCTTTCTGGGCTGCGAGTGCACACTGCCGGCTCATGTTCATTTTTTCATGGACCAACACCCCCAAGTCGTTCTCTGCAGGGCTGCTCTGAATCTCTTCTTTGCCCAACCTGTAGCTGTGCTTGGGATTGCTCCGACCCAGGTGTAGGACCTTGCACTTGGCGTGGTTAAACCTCATCAGGTTGGCATCAGCCCACCTCACAAGCGTGTTAAGGTCCCTCTGGATGGCATCCCTTCCCTCCGGCGTATCAACCGAACCACACAGCTTGGTGTCATCGGCAAACTTGCTGAGGGCACACTCACTCCCACTGTCCATGTCACCGACAAAGATGTTGAACAAGACCGGTCCCAACACCGATCCCTGAGGGGCACCACTCGTTACCAGTCCCCAGGCAGACATTGAGCCATTGACCAAAACTCTTTGCGTGTGGCCATCCAGCCAGTTCTTTATCCACTGAGTGGTCCACCCATCAAATTGATGTCTCTCCAATTTAGAGACAAGGATGTCATGTGGGACAGTGTCAAATGCTTTGCACAAGTCCAGGTAGATGACATCAACTGCTCTGCCCCTGTCCATCAGTTTCGTAGCCACCATAGAAGGCCACCAAATTGGTCAGGCAGGATTTCCCCTTAGTGAAGCCATGCTGGCTGTCACCAACCACCTCCTTATTTTCCACGTGGCTTAGCATGCCTTCCAGGAGAATCTGCTCCAAGAGTTTGCCAGGCACAGAGGTGAGACTGACTGGTCTGTAATTCCCCAGGTCATCCATTTTTCCCTTCTTGAAAATGGGGGTTATATTTCCCTTCTTCCAGTCGTCAGGAACTTCACCTGACTACCATGATTTTTCAAATATGATGGCCAGTGGCTTAACAACTTCATTCGACATCTCCTTCAGGACCTGCGGATGGATTTCATCAGGTCCCATGGACTTGTGTACATTTAGGTTTTTAAGATGGTCTCGAACCAGATCCTCTCCTACAGTGGGCCTAGGGTCCTCATTCTCACAGTGCCTGCGTTCGCCTTCCAAGACTTGGGTGGTGCGGTCAGAGATTTTGCCAGTGAAGACTGAGGCAAAGAAGTCATTAAGAAACTCAGCCTTCTCCAAATCCTGGGTAGCCCGTTCTCCAGATATCTTCCGAAGGGGGCCTACGTTGTCCCTAGTCTGTCTTTTACTCACTACGTACCTATAGAATCCCTTCCTATTATCCTTAACATCCCTAGCCAAGTTCAATTCTAACTGGGCCTTAGCTTTCCTCACCTGGTCCCTAGCTTCCCAGACAACATCCCTGTATTCTTCCCATGTCACCTCTCCTTGCTTCCACCTTCTATAAGCCTCTTTTTTCCTTTGAATTTTCCTCAGCAGCTCCTTATCCATCCAAGGAGGTCTCCTGGCCCTCCTGCCGCACTTCCTTCTAGTTGGGATGCAACACTCCTCAGCTTGGAGCAGGTGATCCTTGAATAACAACCAGCAGTCCTGGGCCCCCCTGCCCTCTAGGGCTGTGTCCCATGGAACCTTACTCAGCAGGTTCCTGAAGAGGCCAAAGTCTGCTCTCTTGAAGTCCAGGGCAGTGAGCTTGCTGCACGCTCTTCTCACTGTCCTGAGGATCTCAAATTCGACCATCTCGTGGTCACTGCAACCAAGGCTGCCCTGGAGCGTCACAATTCTAACCAGCCCTTCCCTGTTGGTGAGCACAAGGTCAAGCATGACACCTCTCCTTGTCGGCTCCTCTATTACTTGCAGAAGAAAGTTGTCTTCCACACAATCGAGGAACCTCCAGGATTGCTTGTGTCGGGCCGTACCATCACTCCAACAGATGTCAGGGTGGTTGAAATCTCCCATGAGAACAAGGGCCTGTGAGCACGAGGCTGTTCCTATCTGCCTATAGAGCACTTCATCCACAGATTCCTCTTGATCAGGTGGTCTGTAACAGATCCCCACAATAATGCCCCCATCGTTGCTCTCCCTTTAACCTTGACCCACAAACTCTCTGTCGACTGCTCACCCGTCCCCAGACAGAGTTCCATACTCTCCAGCCTATCCCTAACATAAACAGCAACTCCTCCTCTCTGCCTGCCAGGCCTGTCTTTTCTATAGAGCCTGTAACCTTCCATTCCAACACTCCAGTCGTAGGAGCCATCCCATGTTTCTGTGATGCCTACTATATCATACTCCCGTAGTCGTGCACACATCTCTAATTCCTCTTGTTTGTTCCCCATGCTACGGGCGTTTGTATAGAGGCATCTGAGCCGAGCTCCAAATGAAGCCGGCTCATTGGCTGGAGTGGCTGGAATATCTCTGCATCGCTCCGAGCATTTATTGTAGGTGCTGGCAACTGACTGGGTGTGTTGGGATGGAATGATGCCACCCTCCCCTAACACATCTAGCTTAAAGAAACCTTGACCAGCCTGGCGAGCCTCCTACCAAAACCACTCTTCATCTTCTTTGTCAGATCAGCTCTACCAGCCCCCATAGACCTGGCCTACTAACTTGGGTCCCGTATTCAAAACACCCAAACCCCTGACTATGGCACCATCCTTTTAACCATTTATTAACTTGGCCAATCCTCCTAGCTTTTTGAAGGTCTCCCCCTGTATCCTGGAGAATTGATGAAAAGACAATCTGAGCTCCAGAGCCCTTAACCACCTCTCCCAGGGCTCTGTAGTCCTTCTTTATGTTCTCCAGCCTACTGCTATCAACATCACTAGCACCCACATGGATCACCAGAAGTGGGTAATAGTCCGTGGGTCTCACTAGAGCAGGCAGCCTCTCTGCAACATCCCTGATCCGTGCCCCAGGTAGGCAACACACCTCCCTCGAGACCGGGTCAGGCCGACAGATGAGTGCCTCTGTCCCTTTCAAAGTAGAGTCCCCTACCACTATGACCCGTCTCTTTTTCCTGGCAGCACCAGTAGTGATCTTCTTTACCGGCACACCAGCCGGTTGTTTCTGGTGCAAGTGCCCTTCCTTCTTAGCCCCCTGCAGGACAGCAAAGCGGTTCTGGGTGGGGACAACAGCTTTAGGAGGAAGCTCCTTGTTTTTAATTGTCCTCTTCCTCTTTTTTTTGTTGTTTTTTGTTGTTACTATTTCCCAGCTTCCTGGGTTGACAGCCTCCTCCACTCCTCCATGAGCTTCAGGGGATGCCTGAGGCTCCTGCACAGTTTGGGCCTGGAGGAGGCAGTCCTGTTTCCTCTCAGCTTCCCTGATATCTTGTAGCCTATTAACAGCATCCTGCAGCTCAGCCACCTGCTGCAAGAGGACCTGCACCAGGGAGCACCGAGTACAGCCCTGCCCATTTGGCACCGTTCCCTCAGGAGACCAGTGCAGACACTCACTACACTCTGAGCATTGCACTGCAGCCTCCCCTCTCATCGGCTCTGTCTGGGTGCCTACGCTGGCTACTGCCGGGGCAGCCAGAGCAGAGCTCCCAGACCAGGCCCCGGTCATACAGCGAGTACTCACCATCCCGCTCGCCTGCCTGCGCGAGATGCCTCGACCCGCCCTGGTCGCTCGCGCTCCCAGGGGCATTGTTTTGACCAGTCAGAGCTGGTGCCGCTCCTCCTGGCTCCGCCCCCTGTGAGTCAGCTGCTCGCGTCAGCTGAGCTGCCGGCTCCTGGGCAAGTCCTGCCGAGGACCTGAGGCTCCCTCGGTGGTTCTGGTCACTCTGAGTAGAGGCTTCTGGACTCAGTGCTGAGCTGTGCACATATGATATTGTACCTTCCAAAACAATCAGCTTTCCACATGGGAGGAAAAGCACATTCTACTCCAAATACAAAAGAATTAGGTCTAAGTTTTCCCTTCTACTCCATCTTTCCTTTACACTTTAAGCCAGAATTTGCAGATGCCCTTTCCTTGGGAAGCAGTTATCTGTAATGGCTATTTTATATCAGCATTATGCTATCATTTTTCTTTTGCAAGAATTAACATTAGTGTCAGTATTTAGCATTCTATTATCACCTTCATTGCATGGGCTTGTGCACTTCCTAGAGAACACCTTTTGAGCCTTGAAATTTGTCCGCTTTGCGTTAGGTGGAGGCAAGTTCTCTAGCACATTTGAGAAAACATTTTCAGAATTCTTAAGAATGGAAGAATGAAAGTAGTGTATTTTCTGATGAAATATATGATTTCCTTATGCAGGAATGATGTAAAATGTCTGAAAAGCACAAATACAGGCTGGGCAGAGACTGAATTGAGAGACCTGAGGAGAAAGACTTGGGGATGCTGGTCGATGAGATCCAGCAATGTGTGCTTGCATTCCAGAAAGCCCTGGGCTGCATCAAAAGGAGCGTGGCCAGCAGGTTGAAGGGGAAAATTCTGCCCCTCTACTCTGCTTTCATGAGAATCCCACTTGGAGTTCTGTGTTCAGCTCTGGGGCTCCCAACATAAGAAGGACACAGACCTGTTGGAGTACATCTAGAGGAGGGCCATGAAGGTGATCAGAGGACTGGAGAAGAGATGGCTCCAAAAAGACCTTGTAGCACCCTCCAGTATCAAAGTGAGGACCTACAAGAAATCTTTTTACAAGAAAGCTTTATGCATGAAGTTTTTTAAAAGAAAGCCTTTTTTTACAAGGGCTTATAGGGATAGGATATTGGGTAATGGCTTTAGATTAGATATAAGGAAGAACTCTTTCCTAAAAGGGTAGTGAGACACTAGAGCAGGCTGCCCGGAGAAGCTGCAGATGTCCCATCCCTGGCAGTGTTCAAGGCCGGGTTAGAGAAGGCTCTTTAAAGTCCCTTGCAACTCATAGCATTCTATGATGTTATAGAAAAGAAAGAGCTTTCAAGTTGAATATTTACCAGCATGGGGGGGAATTGCTTCCTTTAGGAAGTAATTCCATAAGGGGAATTACTATCCTTCAGGAAGGTTTGTGAAAAGTGCTTAATTATAATTTTTTATTCTTTTTAGTATCAAAAAAATACATAATATAGAATGCACATGATTCAACACACTACTGCCTCTTGGCTGTGGACCCTTATGGGCACCTTTTCCCAAAGGTTTTAAAATCAGAACAGGCTATGTGTAATTTCTAGTCTGAGTCCTGTAGAAGCAGAGATCAGACAGTTCTCCTTTGTTATTGCTGTATCAAAATAATTGTGTTTTAAGACATAAACAGTAAAAGGCATTAAATCTTACAGATGCAGTGACAGAGAGAATCTGCAAAGTAATACTTGTGATACACGCATATTAACTTCTTTCCTTCAAGTCTCCTTTTGTCCCCATCCATTCAGGTTACCTGCTGTGGGTCATTCCTCTTAACTAATGTTATTGGAATGATTAGAAATTATCATAATTTAAGGGGAAAGAAAGGTTTTTCATTAACATAACTTAAGATTTGAATTAACTTCTCATTAAATATCTGTGTAGGTCACTGTTTCTCTGGCTATCTGTACATGACAGGTTAATATTGATACAGCCATGCCAGTCATGTGCCTCTGAACTTACTCATACTTCTAAACTGAGAAACTACTTAAACATCCTTTCAACTTCTACTTTTAAATACTTTCAGTATTCTCTACTTTTATTGAGAAAAAGAAAAATGTTCTAGAAATTTAATAGCCTGCTGCAGTCCCGCACAAATCAGTTTGAGAGAGCATATGAAGTGTTCTTTGTGGTGCTAACTCACTGAAAGATCATATAACTTATAAAGATCTTTGCAAAACTTCTTTAAAGAGTGACAGATTGGTATGCTAGAAGAGCTAAACAGCGTCAAAGAAATAAATGTTCTACCAGTAGGCTGTTAACACGGTGTGAAATGGTAAGGAGTACGCAGAAATGTATCCTCAAGTCTAGATCTGACATGTTCAATCATGTGATATAGAATTCAACTTTAATGTATAAGGAGAAAAAAATGCATATGTTACTTTATGGACAAAAAAGAATATTTTCAGCATTAATTTTCCGGTTTTGATGGAAAGAGGCTAATGAACTGATGACTATTTCAGTTTGATTTCCACTCTTTTTTCCTCTGCAAAACAGAGGTGAACAATAAAAATAAGGAGAAAGATCTTTTTATAATTTCTTTCTTGACAAGTTAAGAAAGGTATGTTTTCACACTGGGAAAGAGTCTATTTTCATGAGACATGTCTGTAACAATTGGAGCACTTCTGCAATTAATGTCTCGGTTATCAGATATTTACTGTATTAATGTGTTGGCTAAATGTAAATAGAAGGCTGCAAGGAGAAGAAAAAGATGGAGTCGGGGGCAAAGAAATTTATGCCTTTCCAGATTTCTCAGGTTTAGTCTCAGCACCTGTATTCAGATGTGATAATTTAGGCAGTGAATTTTCTGGATGTTAATGGTGGCTCAGCAAACTAATATATATTACCATATTAGCATCTGGAAATCCTGAAAAACTTTTTGTCTTTATCAATTATACCTGATCAAATATTTACGAACAGACATATGACACTACCTAGACAGAATCAACGGTATCAATGTGATTTCTGTAACGTCTATCTTGTTTCAAGGAAAAATCAAACAAGTCTTCTTTATGATGTATTTTCTTTCCTCTACATATTTTTTATATTAAGAAAAATGAAAACTGAGTTATTAACTCTTAGTTATATTAGTATGTTTTATAAGCTGTAACATTTCAGTATACCTTTGCTCTGTTTCTGCAGTAGTTTATTCCATTTTAAATTTCTCAGTTATTTAAATAAGTCCTGTAAGGCTCTGCCTTCTCTTACATCAGCAACCTTTGCACAAATATACTGAGAATATGCTGGGACATAAATGTATAAACTCTTAAGTGGAATCGGCATATGCATTTCCAATTTCCTATGCTATTTTTACAAAAGGATTTAAATATGAAGTCTACCGTTACAACAGAGTTGACTATTGTAAAAATGTAACAAAAACTAATAAAGTAGATCTACAAACTGGAAGAAAATTGGACATCAGCACATCAAATGCATATTGTGATCCCCTTAATTCACAGTTTTTAAAAGCATTCTTCAATACAACTGAGAAAGCTTCAGGGTTAACTGTCTTACATTACTTCTGTAACATCAAAAATTAGTTTGAGAGTAGGGAATAAAAATCCTTACTTGTTTACAGTTTTTTATTTGCTTTGTGAAACAAACAATATTTTGAAACACCTAATGATTTACTAAAATTGGGAGTTACTACTTTCCTTAGCAGCTGTTTTGTGAAGGACAATATTACTGATATTGATACATTGCTGATAGAAGTAAAGCTTTCCCCACCAATATTATAATTTATGAGATTACTTAGTCATTAAAATCTTTGAGTTATTTAGTTGTATTTGAGCAAAATTTGAACTATGTGAATAGTTATTCAAGCTCCAGATGACTAAGGATTTACTGTTCTTGGTAATGAAGATTACTATGACCAAATAAAGAAATAAAACTTATTATTATTTCCTGGTTTGTTTTGTTTGGGTGTTTTGCTGTGGTTTTTTTTTTTTTTTTTTTTTACAGAGATTGTGTTTGATTAATTTTATTTTTTTTATCAGGATAAAATCTCAGATGTAATTTATTTTCTGGTAATAGATGAGTCAAATCTACTTTTGTTTATGCAAAGCCAAACTTTGGTCTAATCATTTGTCTTGGAAAAGTATATTAAGTTCTCTGCACTGCTTTCTACTTCAGTCTTTACTGAAATCAGTCTGTGATGGTGGTAAAAATGGAAAACAATCCATAGAACTCTTCAAGAATCAACTGCATCATCAGCTACATGAAATTCTGCTTGCTCTTCAAAAGTCAGTGCTCTTTTCAGCACTACAGTCCTCTGGCTCATCACCAAAACTCAAATTCCAAGTGTCCAGAATCAGCAGTGTCCAGTAATGCCAGTTATTGCTTATAACTACAGCTATTTTCAATCTGTACATGTCAGAGTAACAAATGACTCTGAATTGGTCTTATTCACCTCATAATTGGACTAACAATTTTTAAAATTTTTAACAAGGGGTTAGAAATGGTTGTCAAGGCAACCTCAAATACAGAACAATCCACATATCAAGTTCAAGAAATCAAACTACATCAGTTCCTAGTAAAATTCTTTCCTAAATGCCACTCACATCTAATGGATTATGGATTCATTCTATAAATTTTAGTCCTGGTTAATACTGGATCCATTTGAAAGACTTGTTGACAATTACATCATTTTCACTTGACAATGTAATTATTATCCTTCCAGTATTTCTACAACTTAAAATTCTTTACTTCATGGAATACTCATTGCTTCCTGTTTAAGACAGAATGTTTTCATTTAAATACCTTCCTACCCTTAACAACTGGAATATGCATACAAAGTATGTGGAGTGTATATATGACATGCTTCACAACACAAGTTTTCCTTTTGTATATTGACCACTTAGAATTTTTTTCCAACAAGATATCATCTGGAAAAAGAACAATAAAAAAAACATACGTATGACTTATGAAACAAATCCATACATCCATATATTTATATACACTCTTTCATGTTGTAAAAACCACACTAGCTTGAGGTCATGATGATTTTGAATTACGTGAGTCAACAGTTTCCAAGATATACTGTAAAGGATGGTGACACAATTACTGGCATGTCTGGAGTGCTCACATACTGGATTTTTTAAAAAAGACTTTTCATATCTTAATTTTTCAAGGTGGTTACAACTTATTCAATAATTAGTTACGATCTGTAGTGCTAATCATACAATAAGCAGATGATAGGTATGAGCCATCTGCCTCTAAAACTGTGGCAGCTATTTTACTGTATAATGATTTTATGGTTGGTAACCAAAATAACTGAAGGAAAAGTAAAAATTTATTCAGTCACAAATTTTACACATTAGGCACAAATCTCATAATTAAAAAAAATAAAAAAATAGAATTATGAAAGGAGAAATTATTAAGTTACATGAAGCACAAAGAAGGGATTGACAGGGATAAATATAAATTCTCAAGAAAACCCACCAAAAGAACTTTATTATACCGTTCCTTCTCATTTTACCAACCATCATCCAGTTTCTGTAAAAGACAAGAATGAGTTTCTGCAACTGCATCCTCCTTTACTCCATAAGTACTACCTCACAGTCAGAATATGTATAGTCCTTGCACTGTTTCATGGCCACTCTGGAAAAATGTGTCCTTCATTTGGTGTCAGCAGCAGAATCCTGGTCCAGCAGGGACCAGAGGAGAGACAGATGACACCATCTCAGTTCAAGGGTTTGTCTAACTCAGCTTGGGGAAGCAGTGAGAAGCCTTTATCATAAAATCACAGAAGTTTTATGCCAGTTGTTTGACCACATACAGTCCTCGTCTGTTAACAGCAGACCTCCTGGAGGTGCTATGGGACTTTTTACAACCACAGTCTCAGAGTTTAAAGCATTTCCTTGTTTCCTAGACAGTCTCACTAAGCCTGAGATTTCTCTACAGTTTTTCAGTATGATAGCCAGAGTTACACAAGGTAACAAAATGCATAAACATTATCATGTCATTTTCAAGATAATCTCTGAAAATATATAAAGTTTCTAAATCTGTTCAAAGCTTTCAGCATGAAGAAAAAATTTCACTTTAAAAAAATTGAAAAAAATTAAATGAAAAATGGAAAACATTCATTACAAACATAATATTTAACATTATAAACAACAGAAAATATCAGGCATCTTTATTAAATAAATAATTCTAAGTAATCCTTTGTGCTATATTGTGAAGGAAAGCTATTCCTGAAGTTAAATATTAAATACAAATAATGCAAATAACCTGAAAAAATCTGGATTTTTTTAAGTCACCTGCAAAGATAGTTCTGAAAAAGTAGCTAATGAAGTGAAAAGTTGTGATGTAATCATAGCACACAATGGCAGACAGATTCAATTAATTGTCTGAATATATAATGTGCATGAAACGTATTCAGATAAGGGTCTGTATTGTTAATTAACTTTATCAATATATGCTTCATGCACTGATATATGATTATTTCAAACTTTTTGATTACATAAAATACTTATCTATGACTTTGCCCATTTCTTATGGAGATTACTATTTTGATTAAAATCTATTTTGAGTTGATTTTTCATTTGAAGAATGTTTACCTACTGAAATTAATTAGCATCCAGTTTGTTAAAGGTGCTTTTGTATTTGTATTGATAATTACATCTTCCTTGAACTCAAAGATACTTTTTACTTAATTCAGAGTTTACGTAAGGTTTACCCTTCACTCTGTATTTTAGCTTTTAATAGTCTTGCTTCCAAAAACATTTATTTTGGTCAAAATGTATTGCTTTGTCATTCTGGAAATATCATTTAATTGTTCCTTTGAAAACATTTCATACTGCATGATGCACTACTTATATACGGGTTTAGATTGATTAACTAAATGGATTTTCATGAAGATGATAAATCCCATTTTTTTCAGACCTGTCTGTTTCCAAAATGTTTTAACAGGGTAATGTCCTGATGTCACCGATAAAACAGAGCAAAAAATGTACACTATCAGGGCATTGTATCTTGGGTTAGGAAATAATATCTTTTATTTCAAAGTAGGTTGGCAGAATGAATCACTCATACTGCAACTGGCAAGGATATTGGATTTAATATTGGTATTGGCATGAAGGTGGTGTGAAATTTTTAGTGGTTTCCTTGGAATCTGTTTTCTCCTCCTATTTTCCTTATAAAAGGTTGTCATTGCTAGATTACAAAAATAATTCAGCAAACCCATAATTTTGTGCCATCTCTATGGGAAAATTACTACAAAGGAGAATTATTGCAAATGCATCTTCTAGCAGGAATCTGGGACACTAGATATTTTGCACATAAACTGAGACATACAAAGACATGAAGGTAGCTCTCTCATTATCATCTGGCCATTTTATTCACTGCAACTTGCTATCCAACCTGCTGCCACAGACATTAAGGCTGCTACAGGTGCAACAGGATATTTTGAGGGCACAATGTATTTTTTTCTTTATAGTGGAAAGTGCAACAGTGGAAATAGGGGTTATTTCCACTACTGCATGCAAATACTTTCCTGTTCTAAGCCTGTGAAATAGGATCACAGCAGAAAGAGGGACTCATTGCAGGAGCAGCAGAACAACAGACTATGGTCTGTCCATCTTTCTCTATTTTACTTTGATGTTAATTAACATCAGTCTTTGTTTTTAATTAACAGTTATTCTACTAGGCAGAAAGCACCTAAATTACTCTCCGAGGCAGGAGAGTGGCAATCAGGGTCTACTTTCTCTAATACAGGAGTGAAACAAGTAACAATGTTCTCCTTCCTGTAAGAAGCAGAGGAAGGATAAGTTGGTTATATGTCAGCATTTTGTGATGTTTTCATGATGAAAAGTAATTTTGGTGATGGAAGAAAAAATAGTACCATGGTGTTCTAATGTGTAAATCTTCTCTTAATTTTTACTTCTGTCCTGGGTTCAGCAGTAGCAGTCAGTTTTTCTCCTTCTTAGTAGCTGTTGCAGCACTGTGTTTTTGACTTTTGGCCTGGGAAGAGCTGATAACAGCGATGTTTAGACTGACCAAGGACTTTGTGAGTCTCATGCTCTGCCAGGGAGGAGGAGGGGCCGGGAGGAAGCAGGGACAGGACGCCTGACCCAAACTAGCCAAAGAGGTATTCCATACCACAGCACGTCATGCCCGGGGATGTAACTGGGAGCTACCCGGAAGGGCACGTCCTCTTTTCGGTCGGGCTCTTTTCCGGCGAGCGGTATCATATTTTTTCTTCCCTTGTTATTTCTCTTATCATTATTATTATTGGTGGCAGCAGTAGTGATTTGTGTTATACCTGAGTTACTGGACTGTTCTTATCTCAACCCGTGGGAGTTACATTCTTTCGATTCTCCTCCCCATCCCTCTGGAGAGTGGCGGGGGGGAAGTAGACTGCGTGGTTCTAATTTACAGCTTGGGCTTAAACCACAACAGTTCTTTTTTGGTGCCCAATGTGGGGCACGAAGGGTTGAGATAACGACAGATCTGACCGGAGTGTGTCTAATCGTATTTGTGATAAGCATTCAGTGTTTTGGATTAATAGTCACTCGTCACAATGCTGATTTATTGGCTCTCAATATCAAGTTGTTGTTTTTGATCTCACAGTCTCAATATGCCGTAGGTTACTTAGAGCCGGTATTTGCTGTGTTGGTGTTTTTCAAGTGTGGGGCTTGGGCTAAGGTTGTTGTCTCGTTGTATTTTGTGGCAATGACTTGTAATACAATAGAAGGATTGATCATGAAACTGATCTGGCTTGTGTTCCCAGTGTGGTCACCACCTTTATACTTTGGGAGGTATATAATACAAATGCTTAGCAACTATACATCTTTTTTCTCCTTCCTGGGTGGTCAACCTATGAAGGAGACATTCTTTTACCCTCCCAATGCCCCTCCCAGACCGTTTGCAGCATCGTTTGAGAGTTTTGAAATTTTTGAGTGGCCTTTTAATATTGTTGAGACCTGTTTGCTGATTGTGATGAGGGTCACCATGTTGGCACGCATACAGAGTGTGTTTTGTTCACAACCATTACGTCTGATCCCAAGAGTTAAGCAGAGTCGGGTTTGGGTCTTGTCTGGGGTTAGACGACAAAATAGGGGGACCGAGAGATTTTCCCCGAGGTTGGATAGCCATGAGTGGCAGGGTGTGTGGGATAGTATGGGCAAGTATCTAGGTCAGTGGGCCCCTCCAGTGTTTTGGAATTTCACCACCGAACAACTGCAAAATCCAGAAGAATTAGTAAAACACTTAAATGAGGTGTGTTGTCATCCTGGTCATACCAGAGAGGGACAAATCATGTCAACGTGCTGGGGCTTGGCCTATGCTTACCGGGCCTTGTTCAACACTATCCAGCACCTTCAAAAGGGAAAAAATGTCCCTGGATCTGAGGGCGAAGCAACAGACAGTGCAGCTACTCCAGCTCCGAGCACAGCAGCTACACCACCCCCAGCGACAAGTACAGCCACTACTCAAACTTCGACTGCAACAGACAGTGCACCTACCCCAGCGACAAGTACAGCCACTACTCAAACTTCGACTGCAACAGACAGTGCAGCTACCCCAGCGACAAGTACAGCCGCTACTCAAACTTCAACTGCAACAGACAGCGAAGCTACCCCAGCTCCAACCACAGCAGCTACACCACCCCCAGCGACAAGTACTGTTGCTACTCAAACCACAGTGATGACTGCAGCTAAACCAGAGGACCAATTCGTACCAATATCGATTGCCCCTCTACGCAAGAGAAAAAGCAAAAAAGAGGCAAGAAGGGTGAAGCAAGATGAAGAAACAATGTATTCACCACCCGGGACACCATCTGATCAGGAGTCATCATCACATGACGAAGAAGAAGAAGAGGTGACTTCTCGACCTCGGACCTCAACCGAGCTACGGAATATGCGAAAAGATTTTACCCGTCAACCAGGGGAGCACATCATCACCTGGTTGCTCCGATGCTGGGACAATGGGGCCGATGGCCACGAACTAGGAGGTACGGAAGCCAAGCAGCTGGGATCACTTGCTAGAGAAGGGGGAATTGACAAAACAATTGCAAGAGAGAAAAAGTCCCTCAGTCTTTGGAGGCGGCTCTTGGCAGCTGTAAAAGAAAGGTTTCCATACAAGGACGATGCTACGAGTTGTTCGGCCAAGTGGACTACTTTAGACAAAGGCATCCAGTCTCTGAGGGAATCAGCCATCGTAGAGATGATCTATCACATCAAACCAAATAACGGAGATATACCCATAGACCCAGATGAAGTCGAATGTACACGACCCATGTGGCGAAAACTTACACGGAATGCACCGTCATCATATGCCCATTCATTGGCAACAGTAACCTGGGGTGACATAGTAACACCAACAGTGGATGAAATGATTCACAAACTCCGAGAGTTCGAAGACAATCTCACCCCTTCCATCATCTCAGCTGTGGAAAAACTGTCCCAGGATGTCAATTGAGGGACGATCTATCTGATTTATCCAGCTCCTCACGTGTACCAACACACGTCTCGGCTGTTAACAAAAGACGTCCTATTGTTCGAGACAGAAGATATAGAAGGCAAACACCACGGGCCACCCTACGGTTTTACCTGTGGGATCATGGAGAAGACATGACGAAGTGGGATGGAAAACCTACTTCAGCTTTGGAGGAACGGGTGCATGAATTGAAAATAGGAACAAGGGTCAAGACTAATCATCCCATGAGAGCTGCGGCTTCAGTCTCTGGTGAGCAGGTTCCCAGATGGAGTGGAAAAGCTGATTTTACTCCAGCTCCTATGATAACGAAGAATAATCCCTTTCAATACGACTTAGGTGTCCAACGTTGTGATGACTGTTAGAGGGGCCCTGCCTCCAGCCAGGTGGAGGTAGGGGATAATCGGATTTACTGGACTGTGTGGGTCAGATGGCCTGGCACATCAGTCCCACAGAAGTATAAAGCTCTCGTAGATACCGGTGCACAGTGTACCCTGATGCCGTCAAGCTGTCAAGGGGTGGAACCCATCTATATCTCTGGAGTGACAGGAGGATCCCAAGAGTTGACTGTACTGGAGGCTGAGATCAGCCTGACTGGAAGGAAATGGCAAAAGCACCCCACTGTGACTGGTCCAGAGGCTCCATGCATCCTCGGCATAGATTACCTCAGGAGAGGGTACTTCAAAGACCCAAAAGGGTACCGATGGGCTTTTGGTATTGCTGCTTTGGAGACTGAGGAAAATGAGCAGCTGTCCACCTTGCCTGGTCTCTCAGAGGATCCTTCTGTTGTGGGGTTGTTGAAGGTCGAAGAACAACAAGTGCCAATCGCGACCGCAACAGTGCACCGGCGGCAATATCGCACCAGTCGAGACTCCCTGATTCCCATCCATAAGCTGATCCGTAGTCTGGAGAGTCAGGGAGTGATCAGCAGGACCCGCTCACCCTTTAATAGCCCCATATGGCCAGTGCGAAAGTCTAACGGAGAGTGGAGACTAACAGTAGACTACCGTGGCCTGAATGAAGTCACACCACCATTGAGTGCTGCTGTACCGGACATGCTAGACCTTCAGTATGAACTGGAGTCAAAGGCAGCCAAGTGGTATGCCACGATTGATATTGCCAATGCATTCTTTTCAATTCCTTTGGCAGCAGAGTGCAGGCCACAGTTTGCTTTTACTTGGAGGGGCGTCCAGTACACTTGGAACCGACTGCCCCAGGGGTGGAAACACAGCCCTACCATTTGCCATGGACTGATCCAGAATGCACTGGAACAGGGGCAAGCTCCAGAACACCTGCAGTACATTGATGACATTATTGTGTGGGGTGATACAGCGGAAGAAGTCTTTGAGAAAGGGAGGAAAATAATCCAAATCCTGCTGAAAGCTGGTTTTGCCATAAAACGGAGTAAGGTCAAGGGACCTGCACAGGAGATTCAGTTTTTGGGAATAAAATGGCAAGATGGACGTCGCCAGATCCCTACAGATGTGATCAACAAAATAACAGCAATGTCTCCACCAACTAATAAGAAAGAAACACAAGCTTTCTTGGGTGCTGTGGGGTTCTGGAGAATGCACATCCCAAATTACAGTTCGATTGTAAGCCCTCTCTATCGTGTGACCCGGAAGAAGAACGATTTTAAATGGGGCCCTGAGCAACAACAAGCCTTTGAGCAAATTAAACGTGAGATAGTTCAAGCAGTAGCCCTTGGACCAGTCCGGACTGGGTCAGATGTAAAAAATGTACTGTACACCGCAGATGGGGAGAATGGTCCTACCTGGAGCCTGTGGCAGAAAGCTCCAGGGGAGACTCGAGGTCGACCCCTCGGCTTTTGGAGTCGGGGATCCAAAGGATCTGAGGCCAGCTATACCCCAACTGAGAAAGAGATACTGGCAGCCTATGAAGGGGTTCGAGCTGCTTCGGAGGTGATTGGCACTGAAGCGCAGCTCCTCCTGGCACCCCGGTTGCCCATTCTGGGCTGGATGTTCAAAGGCAGATCTAAGAGTCGAGCAATTGCCAAATCCTGTGTTGCCTTATCTAAATTTCAAACACTCATCCTCCAAAGTAGAAATCTAAAAAGCTACGTTACATGTCTTAGCCCCACATAATGTGCAATGAAACAGTGCCAAGGAAAGATAATTCATAGATATGGCTGTTGAGCAAGAGAACACACAGAACTAGCTAGATGGTAAAACTATGTACAAAATGTGTATTTTATATGTAAGTCACCTGGAAGGTTGAGGCTACATATATGAAAGCAAAGAAACAGGTCAGCAACTATTCCCTACCCCTGGGACCCAGTGTCAATGCACGGCAAAAATCCTTATGTCCTAGTATTTTTCACAAAACATAATGGCTGCACCCATACATGCTATCCCCCGTGTCATATCTGGAATTGTGTCAAGACACAAACTGATGCAAGCAGAAAACATGCCAGGGAATAAATACTCTGACAATTAAATGGCAGACATGATCATCTAGTAGGCTGACCACCCATTCTATAGACATATTTGGTTTACTAGTACATACACACTGAAGTGACTCAGTCAGTGCTGCGTAAGTGCCTTTCCATCTGCTCTAATCAGGATCTTTGTTAATTAAAAACCCTGGAACTACTCTCACAAAGCTCAAGCTGGGATCACTGGTTTAGCTTTCATTTTGGCGCGGTGGCAAGAGGAAGATGTGATGCGGATGGAGGAAAGGCATTCTCTAAGAGGAGTCTATGAAAGACTCTGGAAATCACTCTTAATTGCAGCATAAGCAGAAGGAAAGCTCCTACCGTAAACATTTGAAATTAAATTTCCAGAATAATGGAAATACTTTTTTTTGAGAAGCACTCCATGTGGAACAAAGAGACTTCTGTTTATTTGCATTGACATCATTTAGATAAGATCTGGGTGGCAGCAAGACTGGTCCTAGGGATTATGAAAGATGCTGGCGTAGGACTTCAGCTTCCTAATGTAGATGACTAACACAGACCAGGCAAGTCGCATTCTTAGAGCATTCCTCTTTCCCCTACAACTAAAAAAGGAAGCTTACAGTGTCTAGGTCACATACTATATATATATATATATATATATATATACACACAAACACATATATATGTATACTGTAAATGCCTTTAGTTAGCCGATCCAAGTCCCAGATGATATTTCACACAGATATGCTTATACTATTAGAAGTTTATCTGCTCTGGTGGTATCTAACCAGACTATTTAAGCTCCCATATTACTTTATAGGCAACTAAAACAGAAAAAATGTGGGGTTATCCATATCCTTTCTCAGCTTAAATAAATATAACCTTTTTTTTGACTTTGCGTCTGGGTTATTTTATGTGAATTAAAATATGTTACTATTTTCCAACTATCTATTCAAAAGATAGCAACTTACAGTCACTTCTTTTCATATTAATTTGCTAAATTACATTAAAATCGATATTCATGTCCTCCAGTTAACATTTACAAAAAGGCATAACAAAAAAAAAAAGGAAAAATATTTATACCAATGAAAACTGTAAGACTAAAATTTCTTTTAATCTTATACCCCTTACACATATAAAATCAGAACTTTAAAAGCCTGAGAGTATCCAAAATGCTTTCAGAAACAGCTTCCTGTGGATCAAGAAACAAAAATAAAAGGGCTGTTAACCAAGAAGTTTTCCCATGACCAGTTTCACAAACAGCAACTAATTTAAAATTAACCAAGTTGTTATTTTATTTTTTTTTCCTCCAAATACAATACTACACACCCTTTGAAGTCTCATGAAGCATCAGAGAGAGGAGAAACACTAAAGAATGCATAGGGTTTGGAAAAAGCATGATGCAGTAGCCACTAATACACAATGCATACAATTTGCCAGCGAAGTTTAAACCACTTATAATGATTATCAACTGTGCCGATAACCCAAATTCAGCTTCCTTTGTTTAAATCCTTGGGAACTGTTAGGTGAAATCTCTGCTGACAATTTTTCTTTCTTTCAATGTGGAAATTTTGGTTCAGTTCTACTTCCTGATCTTGACTGTGTTAGCATGACCTGAGTTACAGAGATAACAAACAAGTTGGGAACATTACTAGCCCCGAATAACCTGTTAGAAAAGTTGGCAAATGGCCAAATGTGAACATGCCACAATAATTCCTTTTAATTAAAATTTGGTTCCCAGGTGTCATGGTTTAACTCCAGCTGGCAGCTAAGTATCACACAGCTGCTCACTCACTCTCCCCTCAGTAGGATAGGAAGGAAAATTAAAATGAAATAGGTAAAACCCATGGGTTGAAAAAAGAGATAAAATAAACAAACAACAAAAAAAGCCCAAAAACCAGCAGTGATGCACAATACTCACCACCTGCTGACTGACACTCAGCCCAACCCAAGCAGCCATCGGCCCCTTCCAAATGGAACACCCCTTTGGCTAGTTCAGATCAGCTGTCCTGTCTCTCACCTGGCTTCTTGTGCCCCTCCTCACTGGCAGAGCATGAGACTGAAAAGTCCTTGATCAGGGTAAGTACTACTTAGCAACAACTATCAGTTTATTATCAGCATTGTCCTAAGACTAATGCCAAAACACAGCGCTGCACCAGCTACTAGGGAGAAAATTAACTTTATTCCAACCGAAACCAGGACACCAAGTTGTGATTAATAAAGCTGATAGTAGTGCTCCTTGACAGACACGGCACAATAGCTGAAATCACTATTCCTACTCCATAGTCATATGCATAAATCATTACTGTTTTCCTAGATCAAGTGCTTAAATATTGCCTTCATGAAAAAGCAAACCAAAATACAGCACCAGGATGCAAAAAACAGATTTTGAAGACAAGGGATTATTACAATAAATGCAGACATCTATTGTATAGATATCTAAGAACTGCTCGTCAGCATTTCATTTATAATTAATTGAAAGTAGCATCTTTAAAGAATTAATCAGCTTAGTGAATCACATCAGCTTTAAAATGAGACCATATAAACCAACTTGGGTAGCCCATGTTTTATTTCCCTTCTGCTACAGTAAAATAAAAGTAAATTAGCTCACCTTCATACATCAATATTGCAAAAAATTGTGATTAAAGAAGATGAACCCAACACATAATCAATATTAATTCCTAACCTCATTTCCATAAATTAGAATATAAGAAGTCTTGTCCATGTTATTTTGTCTTTTATTTCCACAAGTAAAACTTAAAATTCACTATTAAGTTTTTCTGCATATAATGTAGGTTTTAAATCAGTCAAAGATGCAATCAAAGTCCTCTAGCTACACAGCGCAGAACAGATTAGAAATCTTCCTCTCACAATTATTCTGTCTATAAGAATAACTACTACAGATACTGCAGATAGGATTTTCTATTTAATTTGCATTAAACTGAAAGTGGCTGTACTGTGACCCAAATAATTAGATACACAGTCTCAGTCTTCATCTTCTTCATGTCTGTCAGAAGCTGATTTTATTACTTTGCAATGTATCAAAATTCATTCTGATCTCCATAATCTTTGACACAGGGATGAAGGCTGGAAGTCTAGAAATATGTTTTGTGGATTTATAAACACCACAAGACATATGCAGAAACATGATATGAGTAGGGACTTCAGATGCCAAAATAAATACAGTTCCTTGGAATAACTGCCTTTTAATAAAGCTGGAACAAAACTTTAGCTTTCAGTGTATAAGCACTTATTTTTAACATACACATTAATAAGGAATGATTCAATCACTATGAAAACATAATAAAAGTAACAAAATAACAATAATAAGACTAATATTGAGAACATTCACGGAAATGTACAAACGAAATATAAAAATACTGCAGTATTCTCTCATTCCGCTCTATTTTATAAAAAGAGCTGGTACAGTGCTGTGTCTTTAACTTAGCCTGAGGATAATGTTCATAACACACCCATGTTGTAGTTGCTGTTAAGTGGAGTTTACACTTAAGGGCTTTTTAGCTTCTCACACCACTTCACCAGAGAAGCACGCAGGAGGGCACAAGAAGCTAGGCACTAGGACAGCTGACCCTATTCCATATAATACAATGTCATACTCAATATATAAACTAGGAAAGCTGGCTGGAAACTGCTGCTCAGGAACTGGCTGGGTATCACTTGGCAGGCAGTGAGCAACCGCATTCTGCACCACTTCTTTTGTATATCCTGATTCTTTTATCATTACTATTGTAATTATTCATATTTTCCCTTCCTTTTCCATATACTGCCTTTATTTCAACCCATAAATTTTAATTTTTTCCCCAGTCTTCTCCCCCAACCCATAAGTGGCTGAGGAAGGAGGGCTAGTGAACAATTAATTGGCTTTGTGGTGTCTAACTGCCATCCAGGTTAAACAACATCATGCCAGAACCTACAGGCAAAATTTGACTGGTGTCCAGATACAGCAGAAAAGAAAAATGCTGTCATTCAGAAGCAGGGCAAACAGAAAATAGAATACATACAGACATCAGTTCATTTACTCTTCATTTTTAATGCTTTTGTTTCAGCTTTATCAGACATATTTTTCTACTAAAATATCAAATACCACTTCCCCAGCTTGCTCAAGGTTCATTGTACTAACCCTGTCCTACCAAACTGTCCATCATTGTCATTGACTAATGTAAGTAGAATTTGTCCCTAGTCACCTTTATGAAGAGGCTATTATAGCTATGCATATCCTAAATAAACCACTTATCCTGAAAAATAGATTGCTTTACACACTGACTATTTACATTTCTATGTTGCTACTGTATGAGAAAGATTTGTTTGATGCATATCAATTACTGCCCAAGTTCTCTGTGCAATCTAACAATCTAAACCACACTTTGGTAGTGGAAATGATAGGAATGGCATACCAGCTCAAAGACTGCTTTTTACAGCAGTAGAGGCTGGGCAAAGGCAATATGCTTATAAACAAACTGGTAAGAGATATAACTGTTGTCTTTAACTTTACATGTCAGTATTGGTATTTCATTTTTGTAGGTATGTTCAAATACAGGCTGGAGATAAAATGGTAAAGAAAAATGGTAACTAAAAGAAATTTGAAAGGTAAGATGAGGAAGATTATTAAAGACTATTCCTAGCTCACTATCCAATCTCTTTTACAACTCCACTTCTGCTGGAGTTTGTCAGCTTGAAGTAGCGCTCTCAGATACCACAGCTCCTCTGCTGTCCACACAAGCAGATCATAGGAAATAAAAATACAAGGTTCCAGCCTGCCCTGGTGCCAAAGGCCTGGGACTTAAGGCACCTGAAAACCAAAAGGGCCTGCACAGTTCTCCCTTCACAATTTAAGAAGTGTCTTATCAGTTTTGCTGCTGTTATTATGGTGTAGGCGCAAGAAATGCTGACAAGAAGCATTTTTAATTCAAAGCTTCTGTTCAACAGTTCACAACAGAGAAGTGACCTAGAATTCTCTAGATTTTCTGTGGCAGCCAAGCTGGCAGCTACAGACCCTGTAGAGATCATTTTAAAAATATCACTGTTTCTGAAATGAAATATTACAGCATCCCGGGTCCCACCTGGTCTATACAGACTTGGGGTAGGGATGACCGAATAGACATGGAGTAATTTTTTCTTATCTTGCAAATTTTTTAACCTCAACAGCTAGCTTCTCATGAAGGTCTTTAATAACTATTTCATTTTCTCATTTTTAACTTTTCATCTGTGTCAGTATAGCCAAATGCTACTTGTTCACTTTTGCTTTTCCTATTTATTCATTAAATTCTAGGAGATGGAAATTAGACTGAAATAGATTTAATTTAAAGAGAACGTATGAAGGGTTAATAGAATTCAGTAAGAATTTAATGAATGTAGTAAAATTTATTTGCAGAAAAAAATCAACTTTCTTAAAGTTTATTTTCATTAGCTGATAAGACTATGCTCCAGAATTCTCAAGGCTTAATTAAATACCTACAAAAAGAGTAAAAGAGCAATTTCAATCACCACAGTGAAATTCTCTATATAGAAATTATTACTGTATTTGAAATAAAACATATCTGAATATGGTTCTATTAATTAATAATTTAAGCTGCTTATTAACGTTATTTAAATACTACACTCATAGCAGAATTAAAATGCCTTTTTTTTTATAATCTTAAAATAACTTAATATGATATAGTAGCATTTAGGAGAGGGTTTTTTTCCCAGTTTGCTGGCTCAAGACACCACACCAATATTACATTAATGAAAAAGTAGGGAAGGAAGTTACAGTGCATCAGATAAGAGTGCTGGAAGTTGTCACCATACCTAAAACAATGAGCAGTCTCAGAAAAAAGTTAAATACTGAACAGCGAAAAGTATTGATCTACTCCATGTCGAGCTGATACTGAATTGCAATCTCCACTAAGATACAGGTTTATGAGCCCCTGAAATGGACTCTGGAAGCAGACATCAATGACTAAGGTCATTTTAGTTTATCGTTTCAACATTGCTTCCAAAATGCAACAAATATGATAGCTAATTGTGCCTTTTCTTTTTCTTGTTTAGTTTTTCGGAAGGGTCATTCAAGAAAAAAACATCATGAACAATCAGTTAGAGTTGCCTAAGAGTTCTCCCTCATTCTAGGTAGCTGGTAGCATTCTAGGGATGAGAACAACCTGCAAGTTTGCTACTGTTTTGCTGCTGTTTGATAGAACGGGAGCAAGCTTTAATGGAAGTCACCACCAGGGCTCCTCATTCTCAAAAATCACACCAGTAGTGCTATGTAATAAGACACAGTGTAATAGCCAGATGTTTTTTTATAAGGCCTACGACTCCATACAAACTGAATCTTGCCTTTGCTCCTGCTGTGAGAAGCCAAGGTATTTCACGTGGTGCTTGGCTTCTTTGGATGAAGGAAAAAATATGAACATAAATATACACTAGTATGAAACTTGTATTTCAGTAGAGTGAACTATACAGGAAAGAATTATAATAAATAGATCGTAATAGTATGCAACCAAATAAAATTATACATGCAAACATTTAATTTTATTACTTTACTTTAATAGCTCTCCATGATTTATCAGGCTGTACCTATTTCTATTCTCCTTTGTTGATCTGATCCCCAATAGGTCCACATCATTAAATATTGCTGGTTTAAGGAATTAAATTTAGGTCTAATGTGCTTATTTTTTTAGTGATTAAAAAAAAAAAAAAAAAGTTTCCTGTGTACCAGTGTTTTACCAGTTTGCTTCAACAGGGCTGAGGCTGACACCCTTTGTTCTATCTCACTTACACAGACACCTGTTCTAGTTAAACAATTTTTGTTATCTAAATTGCTTGTCACAGAATGTACAGAAGACAGCTCAGTTCACTGTCTGCCAGGCTTAGCCCAGTCCATAAAGATTAACCCTTTATGGTCTGAGCAAGTTGAGTATCAAGCTGCAACAATTTAGGTTGAGAGATACCCAACAGAGTATCTGGTAGCAAGTTAATTAATAAATTCACACAGTCTCGACCTTGAATAAATGCCCAGTTTGAATTTATTTAAACTTGGCAGCAGGATGGCAATTTAAATTTAGGTGTTTTCTTTAAGAAAAACTTTTCTAATCAATACAAGGAATTCCTAACCTGCTGACAGGTATCTTTTGCAGACTGCGAAGCTATTCAGCTACTGCACCTGATTCTTCTGAGAAATAATTTTTAATTGAAATAATTTTTACATTTGCATACGTTACTGTAACATTGAGACTCATTCGGAAGATGAGTTACTCATCTAAGATCTAAATTCCCCTTTTCTATTTCAAAATTTAAACAAATTAACTGAAGAGGTCTTTCTTTCTGTAGACTCCTTCCATTCCTATTATCTTTTCATCACTCTTTCAAGTTCACAATAATCCAATTATTTTTCTTGAACTGCTCAGCTTTTCTTGAAGTCTCAGTTCAATGACAACTCTCTCACTAGTTGGAGCTCTTTGATAACACCAGATATTGTTTCCTTTTGTAATCTTTCAAACTTTCTGACAACCTCTCTGCTTTCTTGGTTCAGATTGTGAACTCATGTTCTTACAAATTAGTCTCTCTAGTGATCTCTCTAGTGACAGTACTATGCACTTTAGAGACTTTTGCACTTGAAATATATCAGTGACAATATAGCTGGATCCAGGTAAATCACAGTGGATCACTCATACTAAATGGAAAAAAAAAAAAAAAAAAAAAAAAGAGAGAGAGAAACTGAAGATTAAAAACAAATCCAACCTCTAGGATTGAGGTTTACATTATACTATATACTAGAATGGGGGGGGAGGGACCACACTGGGTTTTTTAACCCTTTCTTTATAAAACAGTTCTGTTTACCAAATAATTCACAGCCAAGTAAGTTCTGCTAATAAGTACTTCTGCTTCTTGGACTAAGTAGATGAACATTTACTAGAAAAGTTAAAAGAATATGCCATCTATTTAAGAAGCTAACATACCACAAGGTAAAGATGTGTTTAAACAGAATAAGGCACAAATCCTTTATTGATAGTAATAGCCATTTAACCACATTTATGTTTTTTTTAGTTGGTAGTTGGCCAGAAAAACAGCAGAAAATACGCAAATAGTTCTCTGCACTGAGTTTATGCAGCTTTAATTAATGTAATTTAATTAATTAAATGCTGCTCCAGAAAGAACAAACATCCAAGAAGGTATTCTGTAGTGGCAATGTACTTTATGTATTTAATCTGCTTTTATAAACTTGAAGTAGAAATATACTCTTTTAGCCTTTTGTCTTGTTTATAGTCTGCAACAAATTCAACTTGCAAGCCCTTCAGGATCAGGAAATGTGTTTTACACATCTTCAAAAAATGACATGTAACTTGACAACACTTTTAAAATATTTGAAATATAATTCACTTAATTTCATTTCACCAGCTGGCAAAGTGGGTACAACTGCATTTTTTTAAAGAAAATTAAAGTCACTATCAATATCAATCATGAGTTTTGTTTCACTTCGCATCTGTTGCATCAAATTCAGAAGACACCCCAATAACCAGAAATTTACCATAATATGCAATAATATTCTAATTGGCTGAAATGCTACACAGCTTCTGTATATACACTTCTATGCTTAAGATTATGACATACAACAAAGAAGCGAACTACTCTATTATAGAAACCTTCTAAGTCTCAGAGCTGAGCATGCACATATAAAGGGCTTTTTCAGTTGGTTTTCTGAGGACCACTCTGACAGAAAAGACATGCACTGAACTCTTTTGACAAGTTTTCTACTGAAACAAAAACATAATAGTTCTGTCCAGTCAGGTTCCTTTCTTGTTTCTCAAAGTTGAGAGACAACATTTTAAAAAAAACCAATGGACATAATAGTTCCTTTTCAATGGATAATATGTTAGTGTCCAACTTAAATGCTCTAAGGCAAACTAAATGCCTTGATTTAGCGGTGTAAACACTCCTTCATCAAGCTGTATGAGGTATTTTGAAAGTAGAGGTTACCTGGTTATAAATGTTAAAATTATAGTCCTGAGAAACTTCCCATGAAGGAATTTCTGACCTATAGTTTCAAAAATATAAAGAATGAATGATGTAGTAAAGCATGTCTGCTTCATTATAGATTTCATGAACAAGATACCTAGTGTTAACTGCAGGGTCTGCACACTTGGAGCTATCACAGTTCAAAAAAGGACTTAAAATATGTACAGAAAGTACAAATATCTTTCAATAACCTGAGACAGAACAGTATCAAGTTCCTGAGAACAGTCCCTGACAGAGGCAAGTCCCTGAGTCCTTTGACCACCCCCATCTGCAACCTTCATCCTGGCCCATGGGCGCAAAAGTCACATTTCAGCTCAGCCCAGGGCCATCAGTCCCCTGTTGCAACAATACCCGTAGGATTACCAGTCTTTAGCCAGCCTCCAGACGTCTGCTGAAATCCGTATCAAGCTTACCTTAGCCCTGCTGATACCCTGCCACCAGGTTGACCCTGGCCCCGGCCTCATTTCTTTTTGCTCTCTGGATGCACCCATCCCTGGTCCATTATTTGCCCTGTTGCCATGGGTATCAAAGGATCCTGTTAGTAGCTCCCTGGTCTGAACTCCCATACTCAGCCCCTGTGGGGCTGTGCCCAATTGAAGAGGGTACAGCCTGTCTGGAGTGACCCTCAGTTTCCTGTTCCTTGTCTTCCAGCTCTTGCTACTCTCTGACAGTAAACATATTTAACTGGATGTATTTCAAGCCAGCTCCAAAATCTGTCTTCATTTACAGAGCAATAAATCCTTCAGGAGTGTACATTCAATTTTCACATTAAACTAGGAAATTAAAATCATTACTTTTTGTTACCTTCTGTGGATTATTTAGTATAAAATCAAAAAATAATTCAGGTTAGGGACCTCAGGAGGGCTGTATTCCAACCTCCTGCTCAAAGTGAGGTCAACTAGGAGATCAGACCTTAGAAGAGAGATTCCACAACCACTCTGGGTCATCTCTTAGTTTTGGTTAGGATACGTTTCTTGCCAATCACCTCAATGGAGATATGATCTTTACTTCAAGAATGCTCTAACACCTCCCTGCCCCCAGCCATCTCTTCTCCAGGCTGAAGATTTCCATTTCCCTTAGCCTCTACTCGGAGGGCAAGTGCTCCATGGTCCTCCCCCCACCCCAAAACTTGCTGCAATTTATCACCATCTTTGTTGTACTGTTGTACTAAGGATCCCATATTGGATGCTGTATTCCAGAGCTGAGGAAAGGGAAGAAGAGGTGCTTCCCTCAGCTTGCTGACTACACTTCTGTTGATGCAGCCTAGTATGGTATTAGCTACCATTGCTTGCAGGGTGCAATGTTGACTCCAGTAACAAGTAGATGAGACTTTTACCTTTATCCTATTGCAAGAGAATATTCCATTACAGATTGCTGTTTTCCCAAAATAACTCACTAATAGAAAAGATGATTTTAGGCCCAAAGGGATGAAATGAAATAAACAAGATTTCCAGATACCTTCATTTTCTTTTAAAAGACAGCATAGCATCTCTATGAGATTTTTTTTTAAAAAAAAAAGTAAAACACTCAAAGGAGTCCAACTGAAATCACAGAAAAGCTTTATTTTTCTCTGAAGATGACCCTCTCTGTAATGTGAAAATTAACACTGGATATATCTTATGATGTTTCATGGAAAGGCAAGACGGGTCTTTAGCTCAGGCCTAGAAATAACATCTTTGATTTGCTTCAAAATTCTAATGGTATTGCTCTTTAACAAGCTTACTGCTTGAACATCTCGATGCAATAGCAAAGAATATCAAATAAACAGCTTTAATTGTTGCCACAGAATAAAATCAAGTAACTCTAAGTAGATGTCCAGTCTGTTGCCTCTAGTTAGCTACTTTAGACTGTCCCTAAATATAACATTTTTCCTGATTTAAATTTCCTCATTTCTGAGAAAAAGAAGGAATGCAACCTATTCTTTCTGTATCATTTAATTTGGGGGTAAAATCAAGTGATAGCCATCCTTAGAATTCTGTATAATTTCTGTGGAAAATGCAAAGTAATGTTTATGTTCTCCTATGCTACACTTAAAGATTAAAACTGGCAGATGGTACACATGTGAATCTTAAATTTTTATTCTTAAAATATTATCAATATTTATTAAAAAAGAAAGTAAACAGAAAAGTACTTTGTACTTCTATGACTCTATGATTTTAAATAGTGTAAGGAAAAATGAATCACTAACTTACTGAATTCGTCTTTATTTTTTCTGCTATGAACAAAACTGATTTATGTGATTTTTAATTAATTTCATTATCCTTCAAGACAAAATAGAAGTAATGGATCAGATGAACTGTAGTGAAGTCCTAACTTTGATCAGGAATACTTAGAACATACTTACGTGATCAGCACATAGTTAGGCTAGATCTGTAGGCCATATCATGAAATCTGGAGCAAACCCAAGCAAATTCTGTGAATAATACATTTCCTATATTCACTTTCAAAAAATTGAACAATTCAGCAATATGATAAAATCTAGTCTTGCCTTCATTGCAAACAGGCTAATATCAGAAGAAAAATCCACAATAACATAAAATGGTCAGACAAATTGCTTGTCAGTAGCAGTATGGAAGTCTCTGACTCATTCTGGTGTTTTAATGAGGAAAACGTGAATTCAACTGAAATACTGCTGTGGCCTTTCAGCAGACTCACCAGCTGGTAGTCCCAGATGCTCTACAGAGCCCACATGAAGTTCATACGAAATTCGTCTGCTTTCGGATACAACCTGAAGGCAGGCACAGCAATAATGCCACAAGGACTTAGGTTTTCCACATCACCTGTACTTACACCACAATAAGGGCCTTTAAACTGATGAAACTGAGGGGGGACGGGAAGTCTGGCAAGGTGAAAAATGCTAATTTGTAATTTCTGTAGTAGTGTGTCATATTTTCTGTCAAAGAGAAAAAAACCCACCCAGGTTACACTTGTAGCTAAGTATGTCTTCTCAATACACCTACATGTACTAGTCATTTATGCCTACTTTATAGCCAGTAGCAAGAAAAGAAATGGGATGGCACGCTGGAATTGTTTCTCTCTCCCCTCTACTGTGCAGATGCAGGAAGTCTGCAATGATAATACAGAATATCGATATCAGCACTATAATGTGTATTGGAAGTCTTCAGGTGAACCCCAACGACTTAATCCCTCACATGTGATAACATTTAGACACTGGCATAACCGTCTTTTAAAAGATATAATCTACGGGATAGCATGCTTGGCTTACAGGAATGAGCTAAAAAAACAATGTAACAGAAATTAAAATGAAAACTAAAAAAAAAACTCTCTCAAGAAAGGAAACCAATTCCAGAAAATAAGGCAGTATCCTTTTCTTTCACCTGCATTTATACCACACGTAGTACGGGAGGTAAAGACCGATGAATATCATGATCATCATAAATTCAGGACACACTGACTGCCAAATAAATGAAACTGGACAGAATTTTAAAATATAGAGACAGAAGAAGAGAAACTGAGCCCATCCCTCAGAAGAGAGCAGTGAAAGTATAATCTGAAATACTTCATATTGGAAAACCAACCTTAGAACCAAAGGGGTTTACGGGGAGACCTAAATCTCACAGGAAATTGAGGCAGCTCAGGAAAAAAATAATGCTATACGTATATTAAGATTGCAACTTCTTAAGTTTCTTTTGGAACTATTTCCAACCTGTAATATATAATTAATCTTGCAGGTTATTTTTCTTTTTTTTTTTTTTTTTTTTTTGATTTCTCATTTCAGGTCTGTATAGTGATGAAACTGTATTCAAGTGAATGTAACAGGCAATTCCTATAATAGTTTCATGAAAGACTCAAATCTAAACATGACAAACTTGCTCCCTGAAGCATCTGCAACCTGAAACAATCTTGGGAATTCAAGATATTGTGACGCATTTTCTTCTAAGCAGCAAGAGTCAATTTTGTGTGCTCAGTACATCTGCCAGCAGGCAATAGAGACAAAGACAAATGAGGAGACAATTTACAACTGTAAGCCTGTTATGATCTCCTATTGTCATTCTGCATTACACTTGCTGCATCAAGAATGCAGTTTGCTAAATGTTTTAGATTAAGGTAAATGGGCTGTTGTCAAAGGAACAGTGTTTTTTCTATGCCATCGGCAGTACATAAGGTCATTCATGCCTTGGGTTGCTGCTAGCATTTGTGAGCCATGCAGCAGGCAGCAGGCTGGGCCACAGAAAAGGCTGAGTGAATAACATTAGATGCAAAAAAATGATACGTTTTTATCCTTACTAATTTCCTGATCTGGCTCCCTACATAGCATTGTGAGTGATACAGTGAGAAGGAGAAAGGAACACGAGGCTGGGGACCAGACTAAGTCCATAGCACCTCAAAAGTAGTAATAGCATTTAATATTAAAATTAAAGTAATATTCTTTCTACTCTTTTTCAATTCCTTTGCCTTGCTTAATCTCACCAAGTTGATGGTTACCCCTCTGAAAACTGTGCTTGTTTATATTGGTCCATTGGTCAAAATTGAAATGTGTTGCCTACCAATATCACTGTGAGAATCTCTTGTGCTGTAACAGTCATACCATTTTAAAGTTTGAAGTCTCCTTTTCTATTATTATCTTACAATAATTTCTTCTTTTTTTTTTTTTTTTTTTTTTTTTTTTGTTCAATAAACTCCTTGGGTTTGAGCAACTTTTCTTGGGTTTGTTAGGTATTCTTTTATGCTGTACTTTAAAATGCATTCTGTGAATAATAAATAAATTAATGTAGTTAATTGATAAAGAAGGTTTTTATAAAAAAGGCTTTATGAAGACCTTTTCAAGTGAGTGCAGAGCCCTGGGAAAGGTTGAGGTGTAAGAAGTCTCTACCACCTTGCACCTCAACAATACATGAAGCTGAAGCATATTTCAGATGCAACAGTAGCAGATCTGTGAATAGACGTAGAAAATTTTTCCATATGAAGATTCTTCATGCTCAGAGTAACACATTCTTATTGCCTACAATAAAAGCTCTTGTGACAAGTACAGAATTGAGTAATGCTACACTGTAATTAAAGATGACATAGCATGTTGTTATTTTACAACACTACTTGTCTGTAAACATCATATTCTGTCTACTTTCTAAAAAACTTGTAAACTAGAGAGACAGAGTGTTGCGAGGAATAAGCATACAACACTGGCTTTCATTTTACAGCACTGATTCAGACCCAGACACAAACGCTCATGTGGAGAAGCCATAATTTAGTAGCATTTTCTTACTCTGTGGTTTTAAATAATTTCCCAGATGATGCATATCTTCATCACAAAATCAGCTCTAAAACTGCCACTGAGTGCATCAGTGTTGATTACGTCTTTAGAAAGACTGGGAATCGAATGCTACAAGTGGCAATGATATCTGGTCCTAAAAGAACTAAGAACACTTACTCCTGAGAGAGACACTGACAGAACAGGGAAAAATGACATAAATGCTAAATTCAATTAAAGTATTTGTTATCCTACTACTTTAGTTTAATCTTTAATAATACAATAATTATGCAGCGAAGTCTCCTAATCCTGTATTTTTTATATGACAGCAGTAGGATTTCTTTCTTTTATCAGGTCACTGTATCTATACTCACTTCAGATACTGTTTTATAGCAAGGAAACTACATAATGTAAGATGAAAACCAGAAGCAAAGAAAGTGGAAAGTGTAAGAATTATGCACCAAAACTCAAGCTGATATTTTGTATGAACTTTGAGTGATTCCATTGCCATTATTTTCAGAAAATTCTTTTAAAAAATGTCCCAACTACAGTGAACTCATGTCTTTAAAGTTTGTAAATTTCAAGGGTTTTACATAAACCATTTATCAATAATTCATTAAGATTTTTCCTCTGCTTAAAAGAAACAGGTTAGCTGTGGAGTTTTAAAACATTTCTACTGCAGAGCTGCACTTAAAGTTATAAATTTGTGTCAATATTTTGGGACAACTTTTCCATTTATATCTGTAGTGTGGATCTGTGATAAGCAGCTTAGCTAATTACTTTTTAGCTGTAGCATGCAACTTGTGTTCCATGGGATTTTAGTGGCCTGCTACCAACCATCTAATAAAGGAATGGCTTTTTTTCCCTCTTTATGTTGTTTAGGTAGGGATTCGTCGACAGAAAAGCAAAATTACCAAAGCAGCATGGCTTCTCCACCCAAAAGAGGGATTTCTATTTGTAGATAAAACTGGTTTCAATTTTATTTTTCTTTTTAATTGTAGAGCATTTCACTAACCATTTATTCCACTGTCAAAGCTGTCTAAATTTACAGTGAGGTTTGTATGTAGGACCTCATCAGTTAATGAGCAATTGTCTGCCAAGAATAAATCAAAAAAGCAAGTATCTTCCAAAGCAACTTCTAACAAATTTTGCTTTATTTCAAAAGATAGGAAATTACAGTGCTGAGCAAGCAATTACTCCTCTCTTCCTGTTAAAACTCATAATCATAGCTAACTGGTTATAATGGTACTGCTCCAGATGATGTCAATAACTTACATAACTGGATGCTTAATTTACAAACCTAAAAAAAATTCACCTATTCCCAAGCATTTTCCATGTCACATAATTTATATTGAGTTTAGTGGGAGCTACTGAATGCCCAACAGTATGAGTATCTTACTATGGATCTAAGTGTCCAATTAGGAACAATACATGTGAAAAACTGAAAAACTTTGAAAATCTGCGAAAATGATAAAACGAGTCTGTTCCTAGATTACAGTTCTGTATTACCGAGACGCATGTTCTCATCATGAATAAACCTCTTCACCTGTAGTTTCCTAGTGACTTTTGAATACTTTTTAAGATTGCATGCTGAATCTGCTATTATATATTACTGATTCAAAATTTCACTGAGCTGTAAATTAGGGAAAGCATGAAAGAAGTAGATGCTTATAAACATGGAGCTGCATTTATTTTGGTGCTTTTATAAGCAGCACATTAGCTCCTACAGAATAAAGTTTCAATTATATTGGATTACATACACTACTTTCCTAGACATGGGATCAAAACAAGAATCTTAATTTAGGCTGTTTTAAGATTTGCATTTGTTAGGATATTGTATTTATCTTAATAATATGACAGTCCAGTAGCTGAAGGATGTAAGTTCACAAAGAAAATCTCAGAATCTCTTGGGAAATTTCTCTCAAGACGTGCCATGTATGTTAATTTAGGGTGGGTTGGTTTTTTTTTTCACAAAAAATGACACTGAAAATATAAGAAAAAAACCTGAAGACTGACATATAATTAAGATCTCAAATTAATCACTGTCTTAGTTGAACTGCAATATGAGGCGTGCATCAAAATGACAAATTATAGTACCATAGGTTGACAAATATTACTTACTTAACAACATTATTCTGAAAGAAATAAATTTAACAGTATATTGAAATCTTAAGTAGATTTTTTCAGTAAGGGAGAAACGTGTTTTCTTCCAGTAAGTAAATATTACTTAAGGCAGAAGAAAAAGGAGGTTCGCATTAACTTTCAAATAATTATTTGCAGATGTCAAAACAAATAAATTTATTTTCATCCATTTTGCCTGTAACAAAATTATGCATGTTTCTGTGTCTCTCTAATCAATCAGCTTATTTATTTAATTTATCAAGATTTGTCAAAGAAAATTTAGCACCTAAAGGACAACAACTGAAGTCCAACTGGTAATTATGGTAGAAACACTAGGTCTAATCACATGTGCATGAGCTTTTTTTCCTACAAATGATATGCTATTTTGCAAATGAAAGAACAAGGAAGACAAGTCTATCTAGATGAATTTACCATATATTCTTCCTAAAATAGAATGGCAAATTCTTTGCAGCAGAAACTATCTTTAACTGTGCTTTTGTGCACTGCTAGTAAAGTGCCACTACCCTCAATACTGACTGTTTGAGAGGTACTAGTATTTAGATACTCCCTCCTACGTGGCACAGTCCCCCTGCCTGCAAGCCAGAACTGTAGTCTTGGACACTGTGCTTGTTGACTGGGGCCCAGACCCGTATTTCACAGAGGAACTGCTGTTTGCCCAGCTTTGCAACTGCTACTTCATGCTATTCACCCATGAGTGGTAATAACATGACCAAGGGAAACTGTAAGCAGATCAAAGGTTAGTATGTATTTCTGAGGGTGAAGAGTGAGGGGAGTATGATCCCAGATGGTGTTGGTATGTGTTTCAATCCTTCTGCTTAGGAGAACAGCTCATAAGCAAGTGCATCTAGCAGACCAATGCCTAGCTACACTGTTGTCCTGAAGGATCTGGGCTCCTTAATCATGGTACCTCACGTGAAGATGTAGGATTGCTAGGAAGAAATTAAACCACCTGATCAAGGCAAAGAAGAACATAAGCAAGTGTGCTTGAGGTTATCTTATAAAGAGGTCCTTTAAAAACAGTCTTGTCAGTGGATAGGAACTTAATCACAAATGGAAGAGAAGAAAATTGAGCGCTGGATTATAAAGCTGGGAAGTAAGTAGTAAAACTGGGATGCGAGGCTTTGAGACATCACATTTGGACTTATTTGGGGAATTGTTAAGCAGAATCTCCTGGGAAGCAATTATAAGGAGGAAGGGCTGCCAGAGGCAGCTGTTTTTAAAAGACAACCAACTATTTTAAGGGTAAGTGAACTTTGGCAAATGACTCACGAGGCTAACAAAGGCGCTTCTTAGTGAACTAAAATGAAAAGAAGTACAGATACAAAAATAATAGAAAAGAGGATAGATAACAATAAAGTAATATGAAATGCTTTTGTGCCTCATTCTTTCACAAGAAACCTCTTCATGTATCAGTACAGGTGGGAAGGTGAGAGACAGTTCTGGATGTGCAGTAAGTGAGGGATTAGGTAGAGAAGTCGAAATACAGTCACATTCACCCAAAAGTACATTTAAGCATGTGAAGGAATGTTATATTGGCCACTGCCTCCAACAGTTCTGGGGCCTGGTTTCTCTCACTCGGCCATAGGATTCCAGTCCGGGACACCTGTGGGCTCAGGCCAACGCCCCTCACTGCCGCTTTCCCATTTGCAGATTTAACCAGTCACACAGCTGAGCAAGAATCCTGTCACCGAAATCCGGGAAAATATCCAGGGAAACACACCCTCACTTGTCAGCCCCACTTCCATCCCTGGGAAAGTGATGGAACACCTTATCCTTGATGCCATCTTAAGGCATGTCAAGGATAAGAGGGTTATGAGGGGCAGTCAACATGGCTTTACCAAGGGGAAGTCATGCTTGACCAACCTCATAGCCTTTTATGAGGAAATAACACAATGGATGGATGATGGCAGAGCAGTGGATGTGGTCTACCTTGACTTCAGCAAAGCATTTGACACAGTCTCCCACAGCATCCTCATAGCTAAATTGAGGAAGTGTGGTCTGGATGATCAGATAGTGAGGTGGACTGCGAACTGGCTGAAGGAGAGAAGCCAGAGAGTTGTAGTCTATGGGGCAGAGTCTAGTTGGAGGCCTGTATCTAGTGGAGTGCCTCAAGGGTCAGTACTGGGACCAGTATTATTTAGTATATTCATCAATGATTTAGATGAGGGACTTGAGTGTACTATCAGCAAGTTTGCTGATGACACTAAGCTGGGAGGAGTGGCTGACACGCCAGAAGGCTGTGCTGCCATCCAGCGTGACCTGGACAGGCTGGAGAGTTGGGCAGGGAGTAACTTGATGAAATATAACAAGGGAAAGTGTAGAGTCCTGCATCTGGGCAGGAACAACCCCAGGTTCCAGTATAGGTTGGGAAACGACCTGTTAGAGAGTAGTGTAGGGGAGAGGGACCTGGGGGTCCTAGTGGACGGCAGGATGACCATGAGCCAACACTGTGCCCTTGTGGCCAAGAAGGCCAATGGCATCCTGAGGTGTATTAGAAGGGGGGTGGTCAGTAGGTCGAGAGAGGTCCTCCTCCCCCTCTACTCGCCCTGGTGAGACCGCACCTGGAATATTGTGTCCAGTTCTGGGCCCCTCAGTTCAAGAAGGACAGGGACCTGCTGGAGAGAGTCCAGCGTAGGGCAACTAAGATGATTAAGGGAGTGGAGCATCTCCCTTATGAGGAGAGGCTGAGGGAGCTGGGTCTCTATAGTTTGGAGAAGAGGAGACTGAGGGGGGACCTTATTAGTGTATATAAATATATAAAGGGGGAGTGTCATGAGGATGGAGCCAGGCTCTTCTCAATGGCAAACAATGATAGGACAAGGGGTAATGGGTAGAAACGGGAACACAAGAGGTTCCACTTAAACTTGAGAAGAAACTTCTTCTCAGTGAGGGTGACAGAACACTGGAACAGACTGCCCAGGGGGGTTGTGGAGTCTCCTTCTCTGGAACCTTATCTAGGTATTCCTGCTCTGGCAGGGGGATTGGACTAGATGATTTTTTGAGGTCCCTTCCAATCTCTAACATACTGTGATACTGTGATACACCCTGGACACCGACACGACTACCTACAGACTGCCACAGGCAAGGCACTGCCTTCAACAGCACCCACCTACTGGTTACACATAAAATACACAAGCACCAGCAGCCAGCTCCCCCCTTTGGCTGGCCGGCACACGAGGTCGCTCATGCGGACATGCACATGAGCCTGTGTGGGTTCACAAGCACACATACATTAGCGGATACACCAAGTACTAGCACGAACTACCTGTGCACCCAGCACCCCTGTCCGCATCACAGGCCCTCTCACCAGCCCCATGGGTCCCCTACTCACTGGCGGATCCAGCTTGGTGCTCGCTAGCGTGATTTTGGCGACACACACCATTCCCACCCCTCCTGCTCGGCGGGTGAGAGGGCGAATTGATCTTTTATCACACTGCGCCGTTCACGGAGGAAACCACAAGGTCTCCAGACGTTGAAAAACGAAACATGAAGTAATTTTATTGTAAATTTCCCTAAAACTGTGTCAGGAGGAACAAAAGTTTTGGCAGGTTCTTACTCTTACAAAAAGATACGAAGTAGGAGGAAAGGAGAAAGGAAAGAAAGACGGAAAGAAAACAGAGAAATAGGATCACCATCCCCTGGATACAGCGATGTCTTCTCGGTCAGCACGTGGAAATTCTTTCATCTGTGGTCCTTGTGTTCTGTTGATCCGCTGGAGTCCAGGGTCGACGCTGCTCACGACACAGCTGAAGCACAGGTTTGCCGTTTTCTAGGGTCAGGCTCTGTTGGACCCCTCCTACCGATGCAGACTCATCCTCACGGGATGTGGTGAACCCCAGACTCAGCTCACGTTGTGCCCTGGCAGGCGCCGCAGTGCCTGTCGCTGTCTCCGGGCAGTTCGTTGCCGAGGCAATTGATTTTCATGGCCTCAGGGTAGGCACCACAGAAAAGCACCCCCCACCTCGGTGGAGCAGGATCTCTGCTCTGCCCCCCTGCCGTTTGCCCAAGTGATAACGAGCTGTCAGCTCCTATCTTTGGAGTTGTTTTGAGACAAACACAAAAAGAGGTCTCTTGGGCATCAGACCCCCAACCCCGCTCCAGTAGCTGATAGACGCAGGCCGGGGGCACGTGCGTCCCTAGTCTGACTCCGTAGCTGGCGCTCGGCCCTTGAAGCCCTCACACACACACAGGGTCAAGAGTGAGATTGCAGCGAGAGTTAAGAGAGGATTTAATAAGAGGATAGAACAAACTGGTGATGAGGTGCAGGGCTCAGCCAGGCCAGCTTAGTGACCAGACAGACCCGTTTTTCATGCAGACATCACAACACTCTCAAAATGATGAAAATGCATAACTAGCACAAAATAGTTTGTGACTTGGAACAAAATGCTTTACATTAAGACTTTAAAAGCTTATATTAAAGTGAAAGAATACTCTGAAGTGTGTGGTTTTATTGCAGTACTTAAGAACGAAGCATAAGAACTAACAGATGCTAGTAGTAAAGGTCCTGTAATTTAGCAGATAAAGGCAGAACAAGAGCCAGTGACTGAAAAATTAAAAATCAGAACTAAAACGTCTTAGTTCTAAGTAAGAGAGAGTGATAGGTGGAATCAAAGAAAGTGATAATTTTCTTATATCTCGGTGTCCTCAAGAGCTGAATTTCTTTCCAGATGTTATTCTTTAGACAAATCTAAATTAGTGATTGCAGTATCAAGAAAACTGTGTGAAATGCAATAAAATAAAAATTAGCCAGATTAAGTCCACAGGCCTATTTTTATTTACTCTTTCTGTATGTATACAAGAGTGGTGGGAATGATGCAACACATGGGTAAAATATTTAAAATTAATAAGCACCAAGGTAATCTGGTATTGATTTCATAAACAGTGATTTCCCTTCTATTTTGTATATGTATTAAAGCATTATATCCAAGTACTTCTGGCATTAGGATTACAGTGGTAGTCCTGAGCAGTGCTGTGTTGTGATACACAGGGTGACTGGATCAACTGGAAGAAAAAAAGTGTTTTTCCCTGCCAATACTTATTTTATTCAGTGATAATGTTAGGTATTAGCTGACAGTGCAACTGGTAAATGTTACGTATGATTTTAAAAAACATTGCCTAGGAAGATGTCATGTGGGTATACATTTCTGTATGATATGTGGGAAAGAATATTGATTTATAGTTTTATCAGATAAAATATATGAGACATTTTGAAATTTTTTATAGGGTGAACTAGTTTTGCTTTTTGTTGTCTGTATTGATGCTGAAGTATAAATAATACGACTGAAAGCAGGATAATATTTTGCTATCGTTAATCACAGCACAAAGTTGGTGCAACTTCAGTTCTGTTAATGTAGTTAAATTGGAAACATCAATACAAAAAAACCCCAACTTTGCATCATGAGCTAGCACCATATTTTATAGCTTAGATATTTATTTATTCTTTCATGAAATTTTGCGTATATATTTGATAACTCCCCTTCATTTACTAAATTAATTTTGAAATATTGCAAATCACACCTTCCCCTTTGCCTTCCCTGTACTAAGGGAGTTCAGAACTACCTACCAATTAACGACTTATATTAAAGAATGCTACAACAGTCAAAGCCTGATAAGCGTATTTGATGTTTTCTATTTCCTTGAATACACAACTGTTTTATTTCTACAGATACAAGTATACAAACAGGCATTGTTGGTATGTTTATGCCCACAGTTAGTGTTCCAAGACCAGAAGGATATGCTAGATAATTCATATGACTTCCTAGGCAGTGTGGCAGATACAAAGACATTTAGCCAAAAGAAGGAAACTCAAGCACATTTTCTTTTCTTGTTGTCCAACATGCTGAATGGAAGTAAAAAATACGAATTTAGAGTGACTTCAACTGTTTAATATGTTTCCTTGCTAGATTTAGTATGATTCATTTTCAAAACAGGATTTTCCATTATCTATTTAGGTAATTTAAGCAGTCTCAATTTTAATTATTCTTTACTTTGTGGACTTTTCTTTCCAAAATGCTAGGAAAATTCAGTTTAATTCCATTTTTACCAAGGACTTGCTGAAGCAATCTTATGACAGAGAGCAGCCATATCCAAAATAGCAATGGCAAAATATGAGCCAAAAAGAAAAAAGCCTATGACGTCTGTCTGTCAGGTAGTAAGTGAAGTGACAACTTTACAGCTTAGAGTCTGTGGCTTTTACGACTCCAACGTGGCAAACACTTTTTGAGTGGACCTATTATAGAGACCACTCCAATATTAAATGATAATTCATTGGCACTCCCTTAAATTTTTATATGACGTTAGTAGTGATGTTATTAGCTTAATAAAAGTAGTACTTCATGAACCTTATCTAAATCCAAAGTTTAAATCATGTGTAGCCACATTTCATAATTTTGTTATGCAGAAGAGCTAAAAATAGATTATCCTATTTGTTCATATTTTCTAGCTCTATACCAACTGCCAAAATTATTTTTAGCATCCACATCCTGGCACATTTAAGTCCTACTAGTATCTCTGATCTGCATGCTTCAATAATCCTGTACATCAGCTACCAATTTTTCTCAATATTGCTGAAAGAAATGCATGATATGTCCCTAGAAGTCACATCATCCTATTCTGTTAATAAACACCATCTGCTCCCTTCTTTCCTTCCCCCACCACCCATTACCCATTAAGATGAGATCAGTCTTGAAAGTTTTAACATTGCTCTCAAATCCCTCTCAAAAGCATTTCATCAGAATTGCTGAATTTCTATAGCACCATTCTAGTACAAGCATGAAGAATATTTCATTATTTAAAGCGTCTAATAATTCAGTTTTATAGTTCAGTTTAAAATTAAGTGTAGCAGTACAAAACAGATAAAATTGTATTTCATAACACTATTATAAATAATTGCAATTCATCACCAGGACATTCAGAGTTTTCACTATAAGAATATATATTAAGGTGGGTTTTTTGTTTTTTGATCAATAGGATAGCATAAAAATATCTATCATATTTATCTTGAATAAAGGTGGCCATAAATTCTAGCAGCAGGTTTGTTAATGAAGTCAGTGATTTTAAAAATGTCAGCTACCTGTTTAATAGCAGTAAAATAACCCAGTAAGAACAAAACGAAGCAGTGCTCAAAGCAGGACTAGGTTCAATGAAGCCCCTTGCTGTATAGGTCAAGCTGCTATGTTGCTTTCTTTCTCAGCAGCTGTATTTTCCCTCCCATGCTCTCTATGAACAAAGTTGCTTATTTATCTTAGGACAACAGAAAATGGAAAAGTGCATCAAATTCTTCTATCCTGAAACCAAACTAATCTTATCATAAATAAAATAAAAAGGACACAGCTACACTGTGACTTGACCTAATTTGTCAAGTAGGGGATGAAGTATAGCATTTCTTCTCCATATATTAATACATATACATGTTATACAGACCCTGAAAGCAATTAAAAAAAACAAGAAAATATGCCAGAAAGCTCTCCAAAAAAAAAAGGTATGGAATCAGCAGACTTGTAACTCCCCCATTTCTCACTCCAGCCGGCAAAGCAGTGTCGCAAAACAGAAATTAAATGATAAATTGCTGACGGTAATTATTGCAGCTGAAGTGCTTTTCTTAAAATCCCTCCTTAATTTTGAATGCATCTCAGCATTTTCTGTTGTCACTGTAAGTGAAATTTGGTGGGTTTTTTTTTAAGTAACTGTTTCTGTTTTCTCTCATGAGATCCTTTTTCTCCAGGGGTATTGTGCTATATAGAGGTGTATTTCTCAGATGTGTTCTTTCCCAAATAATAGAGAAGCTGAACATAAAGAATTATGTGCAAAATGGTACCAAAGCTAACCCAAATAGGCCACTTGACATTGAGGAAGTTAAAAAGGCGAGAAGGAGAAAAGGAGGGAGGGATGCAGGGAACAGATTGAGGCTTATGATATTGATGGTAGGAGGCCAGAGTGAGTATTTCTGTGGGCTATCCTGTACTTAGTTTAACTGGATGCAATTGTAGGGATTTACATATGATGGCCCAGCATGGTAGTTCTATTGATGACATAATTTTATATCTTTTCATACCCATTTTTATTCTCAGTAGACCAGAAAATTAATACATTCTTTTATGTTATGATCAAGAAAGCCCACAGTAGATTCATGTTTCCCAGAGAGTCTGTCAGGTACTCTGTTGTTTCTTGTCAACTTTCAGCTCAGCTGCAAATCTGTCAAGGAGGATGGTGGGTCAGAGAAAGAGATGTTGGTGGGCTTTGTTTATTTGGGCCTTTTTGTTTGGTTAGTTTGCTTGTTTTTAAAGACAGTGAACAGTAATTCACCCCGTATAACTGTCTATGTCCTCTATTTCCAAACATTTCAAAGGAAAGTATTTTAAATGATCAGTGATTATGAAAGGTACGTTCCTTTTTCAAATCACACCCGGATCTAATCCCTTCAGATGCGTGTCTCTACTGCTCATCCTGCCCTCTCATGCTATCTCTATCATTTTTCTTTATTGCAATGACAGGTTGCTAATCATTTCTATCTTAGGTTTTAAATTACAAATCCATAATGAAGCACTTAAGTATGTGGTCTGATATTTAGGGGTACTAAGTATGCAGATGTTTCATCAGGGAGCTAAAAAGGAGCTACTGAGCAATCAAAATTTTTTAAAATTGAATACTAGGTAGAACCAGCTCTGAAAATGTTGATTGCAGGGTTATACACATTCGTAAAAAGTACAAGAACAGAAATAGAGAATGCCTTGATGTGATTATCATTTAAATGCACCTATCCTGTCATGTCAAGGAATGATTCATGAAGTGAATGTAATGTAATGAGTTTTCATTTCTTTGCTAGCTGGATATAAAGACAGGTAGTTTCATAGGAAGTTAGAAAAACAGGAATTCAAAGAAAGATTTTTTTAGTGAATGGAGCTGCCTTGGTGCAGCTCTTAAAAAAGTAGAGCTGGCCATATGAAGCGAGACTCCAATGAACTAAAACTCTTTAAACCCTTTTAGTATTCCTGATTATACAAACTGAAGCATCAGATTCAAAAAGGATGAGTATCAGATTGAAAGGATTAAGTTTACGTTTTGTTCTAAAATGCTGATTTCTGTGGTTGAAGGTAAAATTCCCCCTTATATGTCAGTGATTCAGGAGCTCGAGTTCTGTTAATCAGCACGTTATTTTTAGCCCAGAAAGGAATTATATGAGGAGTCAATCGTATGTGCAAACTGAACTCCATGGTGATAAGCACGTTAGAGCTCATTGTCCCAGTGCCAAGAAATTTATTAAAGGAAAAATGAATGGATAGCATATTCTAGCTCTTCAAACATGACTAAAGAGAGCTTGATCATAAAGAAAATTCTTGAACATGCATACAATGCTATGAACTTCTAGACTTCAAGAATACATGTGCCAGCTCATTCACTCAGTGTCTGGGTGAAAACTCTCGACAATTGTGAAAACTTCAGTACAGAAGTAGGTTTATGTTAGTTTGGAGAACTGAGTCAGCATTTCTCCTATCAAAAGCATGAGAAAGAATCCATCCATATAACTTGGAGATATTAATTTGACTATTTAATGAAATTCAAGAGTAACTACTAATGTCTTGGCATTAATTTGAAAAAGCATACATTTGAAGGACCAGAAAGATTAAGGTTATGTTTTTCAGAATTTAAAGAATTTGGCATTATTAAAGGAAATGTCATAAAACATTTGTGTCTGTATGGTACTGTAGACAGTAGAGTTTTAAATATCTTGGTTTCAGATGTGAGTCTATGCATCTGAATGACTGCCTGAACAGCAAACACTGTAACTTGGTTAAGTTAGAGATGTGTATTTGTATGCATTTCTCTGGGACATTTATGATTCATAGAGATCAGAGAAAAAAAATACAGAATCTTTTATTAAGAATATCTTACCTTCATAGTAAACTTTAAACCCATGAGCACTAACTGCAAAGTCACTTGTCAAGCGCAGTGAAAATACAGATTTTGTACTTGTCACAGGTGGAGGAAGATGAAATCCTGTTAACCTAAGAAACAAAAAAACACAACTCATGGTTAATTGTCTGAAAAATAAAACTGTGTGTGACAGGTTGCTGTTCCAAACAATATTTCATCATGGAAAGGACAACTGACTTAACAGTATATAGTTTATAATACCTGAGAAAATGATTTTTAAATGACAGTTTATGGAATCAATATATAATTTTAGTGGCTTTCATGGACACTGAACCAGGTAAGGTACATTGGTTTGAGAAAACTCTATTTAGTAGAGATGATAGTAATATAAACTTGATTTTTAAAATGGTCCAGATTATAATACTTATTTTCTTTATTCCAGAAGAATAACCTCATCAGGGTTCATACCAGGCAAGCAAACACATAGTATTTACCTGTCAAAATGTGCAAAGGACAAGTTGAACAATTTAGCTGTGTATACTCATCAGTGAAATCTAGACATACTCTCAGAGCCCAATTAGCCTTGTGTGGCAAACACAAGATTAGTGTGATTCATTGTATTAATGATTAACATTAAATTGTGCTTATTGCTTAACCTTATTTTTACTTATTACTTTGAATTTAGAATTATAGAAAAATTTAGGTCAGAAAGGACCTGTGGAGGTCAGATAGTTCAATGTCCTGCTCAAAGTAGATTTAACATAAGAGTTGGTTCAGAGTGTTCAAGATTTATTATTTTCCTTTACATTATTAGAATAATAAAGTCACTGGGGTTTTTTTCATATATACATTCAGGATCATGTTTTAATTTACTATTATATGTGATTCATTACCCTATGCCTCTATTAAAACCATTGTTAAAGACACTGCACTAGCCAGGGTATGCTATTGCTTACAGTCATGACAGATATGAAAGCCAAATGATAAGATAATATTACTTACAGCATAATAGCCAGAAAATTGAAAAAGAAGAACAAAAGTAGCAATGACCCATAAAGAGGTGTATGTACAGATCTATATATATGCAGCAAGTCATCCGTGTGTGTATCCAGATACCTACTCTTTATTTTGGCATTGGCATCATCATGAATAATGTCGTTAAAACAATTATTTACAGATTATTTAGGATTTAGGAAATGCATTTGTTTTACTTGATTAAGAGAATATATTTTTGTTCTAACAATAAAATGAATTAATAAAATGCTAACCTCTCTCAAATGTGCATATATATAATGATTTGACAAGTTAATATTAATGCAATTTTCCCATTAACTTACAAAGCAATAAATACATTAATTACATTAATTAAATACATTAATACATTAATTGGTAAATATCACCACTTGCAAGTCAGCTGACCTAACATAAAACCAAGCCAATAATTTGAATAAAAGTTTAATTTTCAGCACAGAGTAAGTCTAGCGATATCTTTTTGGCTACTCAATGAGTTGAGGAATTTGTGAGTATAAATGCATATCCAGCATAAGGGAAATACACATTTATCCCAAATTATTTAATTTTATATGTGGTACATATGCACAGCTTTGATAGGAAGGGGATTTTTAAAATGAGCATGCATTTTACTAGCATGGCAAGTGTTACAGCTCCTCATGCAAAACACATCATTATTAGAACTGTTTGATACCATTTAACTTTCAGGGTTGTGCCTTTTATCATCATCATTATGCTGCATGAACTCAGAAAGGTTCAGATTATTTCTTTAAATTGGTTGCTACCCTTAAATTTGTATGAAAAATGCAGAGGTTTTATTTGTAGTTTAGTGGATGCAAAATTAATTAAAGTTTTTAACAACAAAACCATGCAAATATCACTTGGCAAAATACTGCAAGTTTTCAAAAGAGAATGTAATTTAATGTTATCAAACAATCAATGTCACCTAACACTTGGATATTATTCATTGAGTGCTACAGCACGTTGACCTCACAACTTAAGTATCATTTTTATGTAAAACTCTACAAAAAGTCATAAATGTTAGCCAAAATAGTTTTTGTTGCCATTTAAAATGAAACCTAACACGTACATAAAAAACACAAAAGAGAGGTGCCAGGTAAGCAGCAATACGTCTGTAAGATAATGTATGTGCATAGTTCTGTCATTTATTCAGATCAGTCACAACTAAATGGCTAACTTAAAGAGAGTACCCTCGTAAAAGCAGAACTTTAGGTGGGACACTTATGCAAAACAAGCAGTCATCTTCTTAAGCTCGTATCATCTGCATATTAAACGCATTTAAAATTTAAATTTCCTATAGTAGCTGAGAATTTTTTATCTACAGCAATTTTCTCTCTTACATTACAATTGCATATTTCATTCCATTTGCATCAACTTTTTTCAAATTTAAAATACGTAATGGAGTGATTCAGGTGTCTATCTACTGCTATTTTAGACACTTTGAGGTATTTGAAACATAAGCACAGAGTTGGTAGATATGACACTGAACCAACATGAGACCCATGCTCTTCTGGAGAGCTGGAGGCCAGGCAGGATCTGTTAGGATTTTACATGTTATGTTAGGCACTTCAGTCACCCCTTTTATAGTCTACCACTTTTCACTTTGGCAGAAGAAACTTATACTATGACAGTATTTCATTCACTCAGTCCTTATCCTCTTTCATTTTTTGGTTTTGGAATTAGATTATCTAGTGTTCCCTGAAATACACAGAGAGATCCCATAAGCAACGGATACTGGCTCCTGTGGCAAGAAACCATGGGAGCTAAAAGGCGACATCTACGGAAGTTGGAGAAAGAAATACAGCTTTTTCTGTCTCAACTCTTAAAAAAATTATGAATTGTTCTGTTCTACTGAAATATTTGATTTGAGGTGCTGTAGTTCAGTTACAGTGTTATCTAACGTAACACTGTCCTGGTTTCTGCTAGGATAGAGTGAAGTTTTCTTTCTGGTACGTGGTACAGTGTCGTGTTTTGGCTTTAGTCTGAGAATAATTATAATAACACACTGATGTTGCTTGGTTGCTTAGTTGTTGCTGAACAGTGCTTACCCTGATCAAGGGCTTTTCAGTCTGTCATGCTCTGCCAGTGAGGAGGGGCACAAGAATCCACGAGGGAGCAGAGACAGGACACCTGACCCAAACTAGCCAAAGGGATATTCCATACCACATAGCATCTTGCCCAGTTTATAAACTAGGGGGGGATTTCCCGGAAGGGACCAATGCCTGGGTCTGGCTGGGTATCGGTCAGCGAGTGGTAAGCAGCTGCATTGTGCATCACTTGTGTTTTTGTTTTTTTCCTCTTCCTTTATTATTATTTGTAATAGTAATACTTAATTAGTAATATTATTAGTACATAATATAATGTACTTTAGTTATGAAACCGTTCTTATCTCAACCTATGGGTTTTACATTCTTTTGATTCTCTTCACCATCCCACCCAGGGAGAGGAGAAAAGGGAAAGAGGTGAGCAAGCGGCTGTGTGGTGCTGAGTTATCAGCTAAGTTTAAACCACAACAAACAGTGATACAAATTGGTAAATTATTGCACTGCATATTTATGCATATGTTTGCTTTGTTTTTGCTGGTGTCTTAACAAGCTTGTCAGGTACTTTATGCCCAGAGGAAATGGACACATTATGTGCCCACCTAGTAGACTTTAAATTGTGAATGTGAAGTATGAAATTAGCTGGGTGGATACTCAAACACTACAGATAATTCTGGGAGTGCAGGAAAAGGTTGACAGGTATTTTTATTCATTCAGCTTTTCTATATTATAAAAATCAGGTGTTCCTTCTGAAAAACATCTTGTCTACAGAAATTCTGAAACTCCAGTAGCAAATATCATGGAATTAAAGATGATATATGTGCAGATTATGTGCAGATGCAATAACTATTTAGAATTTAGATATTATTTACATGCAAAAAAATATGATGCTTTGTAAAGTAGGTTCAGTAATGTGAGTCTGGAAATGTTTTTGTAATCACATCACTGTATAAGAATGAATAGAAAACAGAAGCACATGGTAACTGGGAACCAGAGAATATATGAGTATATAGTATAGTATATGAGTATATAGTATATGAGAGGTATACTCTCAGTATATAGTATATGAGAGATATACCAGAGATATATGAGTATATAGTATATGAGAGATATACCAGAGATATATGAGTATATAATATATGAGAGATAATTAAAGATATCTCTATAAATAACCCCAAGTAGAGCCAAGACTGAGGAGAGGAGAAGAAAATTGCCATCATCACCATCATACTCTTTGTCAAAGAATTCATCCTGCTGGTTGTTTACCATAACTACCTTGTGGTGCCATCTTCATCCTACTAAGGCAAACCAAAGCTGCTGAAGATCCAGAGGAACATCAGAAGGGTGAGAACAGACCAGACAAAACAGAATCTAGGAAGTTTCTGTACAATTTTAGCTGTATTATCAATGAGATTTTTCTGTACTTATGAGTTACTTTGTGCATGAAGTTAAGTAATATGGTATGTGGATTGGTAATAACTTACATTCACTGTTATATTTGTTACGACTTCTTGGCCAAGTAAGATGCATGTCTCTAAGAACTCAGGATACAAGTGCAGAAAATTTCCTGATGTACAAATTGAGTGACTAAATGACATTGGTTTCCATCTGAGAGACTAGTTTTAAAGGAATCTGTGTCATATGTGAGGAAATTCTCTGACTTCATCCTTACATGTTTCTTCAGTAATGGAAAGGGTCAACAAAACATTGTCTTATGTGTGCAGGAATTCGTAAATATTGTTTCACCATTAATACAGTAAATAAATTATAAGAAATTTTGATTATGTTTGAATCTATATGAAAATCTGTAGTAATTTTTTTTGTTTTGTGACTGAAAATGAAATAATCGTTTTCTTTCTAACATGCCGTTTACAGCATGTGTCACTGTGTCTGTTCTTCCTATGAGTAACTATATTTTGGCACATGCTGTAGATTCACACAAAAAAAGGTGCATTCAACAGTTAGCAGTTGAATATCCGTCTGTTTTCCTTTTTTTAGGTGGATTTTAAGAGACTATTACTCCAAGAAGAATTATAATCTCTCTCACTCTCTTTTTTTAATCATCTGTATCATAATTTAAAAATGACAGATAAATTTAGATGTGGTTTCCAAGCTTTTAAGAGTTCTCACTAGAAATTTCTGAAGTTCCATCAATCATTTTTTTTCTACTTTTACTGTGATGCTTGGGATTAACCTTTTAAACATATAACAAATAAACTTTTAGCTATATGCTGTACTTACTTTGAAACTCACAAGCCCTTAAGGAAAGGCAAACTCCCAGCTGCAGGGTCAAGTTAGAGTAATCTTGTCATAATTGCAAAATTAAAATGATGGAAAGCAGTCTTGATTAGTTATACAAAAGTGCTCCTAGATGGATTGTTTACTTGAGATTGTAGTGCGATAAATGACGGCATTTCCTCATTGCCTGTATATCTTAGATAATTGGTGTTTGACAAAGCAATTACACATTTAAATATGTAATTAAAAAAGAAAAAGTAAAGCTTTATTTTTTTTTTTTTAGGTACACAGAATTCTAGCTTTTCTACACTCTGTTACTAATTTCCAAAGAAAATAGAGTTAATCTACAATATTGCAGTTTAGATTGGATATTGTACAAAGAGATTCACACAAAGATTTTAAATTAATAGCAGTCTTTTCATTTGATCTCAATAAACTTTTGATTAACTCACAGAAATTTTACAATAGGAAGAGTTCCTGGCTAATTTGAAAGGTGTAAAAAATGTTTGTCCCCAGTTTATATAAAATAATGCAGAAAATTAAAATGTGTCAACATATCCATTTATTAGAACTTTGACATAAACTAGATCAGGTTTCTCAAAGCCTGACCTCGAATGTTTCCAGGGATGGGGCATCTACAGCCTCTCTGGGCAACCTGGTCCAGTGTTTCACCACCTTACTTGTGAAAGACTAGTTTTGCTGTGACAGCAAATAAAGCAGTCAGAAATAATCATAGAAATATTGTTGCTAAAATCGATCAGATTAGATATAGAACTCTCAGATCTTCAGAAATTTAAATTCATATGTACAATGTAAATAGTTATTTTTACTCTCAAAAATGTTCTGGTGCACTCATTTTATTTTTAATTTTTTTTTTAGTGTCAGAGCAAAACTAGTTTACCTTTAGCTTTTCAATGCTGTGTCCTTTCCTCAAGCCCATAATCTATACACCCATCTATGCATCCACGCCTTTCTGAAATTTGAGCAGAACCAACCATGTCCCAACAGTGTGTTCCAAGAACACTATAAAGTCAAGCAGCAATAGTAGCTAATCCAAGATAGGATCAAATATGCTCCAAAAGAATTCTGATGAATTGGAATGCATGGATGAATGGATGTGCATGATGGCAATCAAGTCACAACTCATTACTGAATTTTGGAGGGAGAAATAATGATTTTCTGTTGCAGTTTAAGCCCAGCCAGTAACTCAGAACCACGCAGCCGCTCTCTCACAGTCCCCCCACTTCCTCACCCTGCGCCTGGAGGGATGGGGAGGAGAATCGAAAGAATGGAACTCCCACGGGTTGAGATAAGAACAGTCCAGTAACTAAGGTATAACACAAACCACTGCTGCTACCACCAATAATAGTAATGATGATAAGGGAAATAACAAGGGGAGAGAATACAACCGCTCACCACCCAACGACCAATACCCAGCCCAACCTGAGCAGTGATCTAGCCGTTCCGGGTAACTGCCCCCAGTTTATATAGTGGGCATGACATGCTGTGGTATGGTATACCTCTTTGATTAGTTTGGGTCAAGTGTCCTGTCTCTGCTTCCTACTGGCTTCCCCTCCTCCCTGGCAGAGCAGAAAAGTCCTTGGTCAGAGTAAACGGTACTGAGCAGCAACTAAAAACATTGGTATTATCAGCGCTGTTCCCAGGCTGAAAGTCAAAAACACAGCACTGCACCAACTACTAAGAAGGAGAAAAATGACTGCTACTGCTGAACTCAAGACACTTTCACATTGAATTTCTGTCTTTTTAGAGATGTGTTCTAATTATTTTTCTGATATTATATTAGAAAGCAAAATAGTCCACCACAATTAAAGTTGTAGTAGGTTCCTTTTTAATCTTTCCTACATCAAACTCTTTCCATTGACCCAATATATATTTTCCTGTAGTGCTCAAATAGGCAAGCACCATGCTTTTTGCTAGTGTTCTGCTATACTTTATTAGAAAAAATAACTAATTTAAAGAAAAACTATTAATTCATTCATAATAATAGAAGGAACTCTAGGAAAATCTAAAAATGGCAGATTAAAACTGATAAGATGAAGTTCAATTACCTTGTTGAACTAATTCTTTTGTATTAATCCAAGAATTTAGAAGCATTCAGAAAGGGATTGGCCATGTAGCTAATAAGCAAATTCAGAGTTTAGCAGTATTATCACTGAAAAAATTGTTAGAGTTTTAAGAGGCATATGAAAATCTCACGATTTAACAAATCAATCTATTTCTAGGCAGTGAGCTGAATTGATGCTCTGTAATGTGTGTCATTCATGTGTGCACTGAGTGCAGGTGTCACAGCTTTGGTGAGGAGAGTCCAGGGGCGATCCAGTGCTCGACATAGCTGGTTCCACCCAGGTCCCCAATAGATACATTGCAGAACACAGGTGAGTGCATCAGCAAAGCTGCTGGCACCTCTGAGAAAGCATATTTAAGGAAGGGCAAAAAGCTGCACAAGCAGCGAGGAGTGAAGAAGACAAGTTTGAAAAATAGACCAGTGAACACCAAGGTCAAAGAAAGAGGAGGAGGAGATGCTCCAGGCAGTGTAGCAGAGATTTCCCTGCAGCCCATGGCGGACCATACTAGGGCATGTACTATGGCACTGTAGACCATGGAGGACCCCACACAAGAGGGAATGGATGTTCCCTAAAGTAGTTCACAGCCCACGGAGAGGCCAAACATTGGAGCAGCCCATGGAGGACCCAGGCTGGGACATGTATGAGGAGAAAGGAGCAGCTGTCTCCCTTTCTCAGAGGGGAGATGAGATTCCCATCTGCCCTCTGTTGTTCAGGGAAGGGGAAGGTAAAGGAGATAATAAAAGAGTGAAGTTATGCTGAGGAATAAAAGGGTGAGGAAGAGGGGCAAGGTGTTTAATTTTATGTCCTTTTTTTTTCCTCACCATCCAAATCTCTCATTGACTGGCAATTAATTAAATTAATTTTCTCCAAGTTGAGGCTGTTTTGCCTTAGCTGTTTTGATAGTGTCCTGGTTTTGGCTGAGATAGATTTAGCTAACTGTCTCAGCCAGAACCAAGGCGGACAGTAATTTCCCCATAATTTCCAGTAAGTGATTTCCCCATCTTTATTTTGATCCAGGATTTTTTTTCACCTTATTTTCTCTTTCTGTCATGTTGCTGAGGGGGAGTGGTGGAGTGACTGAGTGGACACCTTGCAGGCAGCCAAGGTCAACAAACCACAACCTCTAATGTTTACACACCAGTCAGAACAAACATTTTTGAAATCTCAAAAGAGTATTGGAAAGGGAAAGCACCATCTTATTTACTACAGTTAAGTTTGAATCTAATTGGTGTTTAAGTTTTTGGGTGTGCGTTTGCACATGCTTGTGTACATGTTGAGAAGTTATTAAAGGTGCTGAATTTCAACTGAGAGTATTGCAAGCTTGATCTGCATTGTTGTGGTAAAATTCATCTGAGTTTGGTCTTCCAATTTTCCTTCCAGGGAAGCAGTTGCTTACCCATTGAAATAGGAAGAAAGTAAGGAGTGTAAAGGCTTCTTTAAAAGTATGCCAATTCAAATATGAGTGGGAATAACGCCTACACTTCTTATATGTCTATTCAATAAGTTTAAAATAAGCAAACAGAATTTGTCATAGTGGCCTATAAAACAAAGCAAACAAGATTGAGCAGAAGTGGCTAACTGGGTTTAAGTTTTGCTCTCACTAAAAATGTTCATAAAAATATACTTTATTCAACAATTCATTAACAAATCAACATATGATTTATGAACTCATTTATTTTTGTCAAATGCTAATTTTTCCCTGTCAAAATGCAAAACTGCTCATGCAATCTATTATTTCAAAATAATGATCATAGGTCAAGGCTGAACATTTTTAATTGAACAGCTGCTTTGAACTAAACAATAAATTACTCATCAGGTTCTGGCATGATCATTATATTCTTTACAAAGACTTTTTCTAAAAACTGCTACCATCCATTATCAGTGTGAAACTTTTATTATACGACTCAACTGTTTTCTAGCACCAAAACCGAAACAGACTTTATAAATAATTGTCTTTCCTATAACAGTCAATTCATTTTAATACATAAAAAAGTAGGAAGAGCTTCAAACAGTAACTGAGAAGAACCAGATGTCTCAGTACCATAGAAATACTATTTAAAAGTCTGTAGGGTGAGGATTTGCATGGTTCATGGGTAGAAAACTGATCAGAGCAAAACATATCTAACCAATTACTTTTAGAGCACTCAAAAACATTCTAGGTCCATTAATTAACAAGAATGAAAAAATCATGAAGCAAGCTGTACAAATTTTTAGCCTGTATCAGCCTGAACATTATGACAATATAGTTAATTTTCCTCATCTTTTTAAAGCTGGGTAAAGATGTACAGTACGTTTTAGCAGCTCTTGGACCTTTCTAAACATGAAAGAAAGGAGCCTGCTCCTTTCAATTTTCCCACAGATCTGATACTGACTTGACAGTGGTGCTGATGATTTACACACTTCTCTCTGAATTGATTCATTTAACTATCCTGATGAACTAATCCATTAAAAATGAACCCCAGTCAATTCAGTTACCAAGGGGAAGCATATGCACAAGGGAATATTGCCTGGTAATCCCCAGAATATCAGTGCCAGAGCCAGACAGCAGTGAAGGGAAGGATCACACACCCAAAGTCAGGGGAATACGTGAGCTAGATTTGCTTCTGTAAGTGACAACAAGCTTTTAGATAAGCTTAACTATCTTTTGTAACTTGCCTTAATGTGTGGAAATAGCACAATATGGAAAGGAGAAATGCCATGTTTGGCTTATCACTGTTGTAAGTGCCAGGAGCTTCCAGAAGAGCTTCAATTTATACCAAATATTCTGTGGAGTTTTGGAAGTCATCCATGAGCAAAATGCTTGTGACATTATCACAACACGTTATTTCTATTCTGGTACACAGATAAAGTTGTTGTAACACGGCATGTTAGGAGGAAAAACTATCTGCATATATCTCAGAATCTATGATTTTAATATGAAAACCTTGCTGTCTTAGAATATAAAGTCATTATTGAGTAACATCAACAAATAGAATAAATCAATCCTGAATTAAGCCTCACTACACTGCAGGGGAGAAAGAAGTATGTATAAAGTTTTTATTTTTGACCACTGCAGTGAGAAATTAAGCTCTCAGTTTCCCATATCTGTCCTGAACTGCACTTGGCAGGGTGGGTAGAGGAACAGCAAAACTTACACTTGCATGGGAGGGAAAGCATTTCAAAGCACAGGAAGAAATGAAAAAACATAGGGCAAGAGAGACAACCAAATAAAACACCAAGTGGAAGAGAAAAAAGCCAGGGTAATGGAGAAGAATTTTCATTTACAGGTCAAAAATCCTGAGACAGATCTGGTAAAAAAGCTGTGACACTATTTGGCCTATCAAGACATAAATGTGACTCTATAATGATCTTTACAGAACCCAAAAAGTAAAGGATTGTAAAATAATGTATCTTTTACATAAGCACAATGTATATACTATATTATAACTAAAACGCTGTAGCAAAATTTCTAGCAGTAAAGTGAAAAGCATTTGTAAGAAAGCTGCATCTGAGATAAAATAGAAGGTAAGGTCCCTCTTCCAAGAGAGAAAAATCTAAATCAAAAATTTTGACTTGGAAAACATAGATTTTCCTTTTTAATTTTTCTCTTTCTGTTACATATAATCAGTGCATGTGGGTTTTTTTTTTCTCTTTCCATCCCCACAAAACAAAAAGGAGAAGACTTCCTGGGAGGAAATAAACTCCTTACAGTATAATTAAGTTTCAGATTTGTTAAAAAAATTCTCTGGGCCGTGGACTTAATACAAAACCCATTTTAACCAAACTGCGTCAATTTCCATGGGCTTTGAGTCAGACCTTTAGTTCCTCTTAAAATAAATGTGATCTACATTTATTCAATAATTGTAAATCAGGCTTTCACTTGGTTTTCAGACAGAGAACACAAAATGGACCACTGGAAAACAGCACATGTTTGAAACAGACTAGTTAGCATGTAAAAATGCAGAACACTTCAGTTTTAGGGGCTTTTTTTTTTTTCCTAATAGTTATAATAAATATAGATAGGCAAGCACTACAAAAGTCATTAGTGTAAGGACAAAATGGAGCTTATCCATTGACAACAATAAATGCACAACTAGAATATTTTTCTCTTCTATATGCCTTGACAATATAGTTTACTGCATGTCATTCTGCTAGGTATGAAAGCAAACAATGTTGTGCTATTGAAAAAAAAAAAAAAAGATTTTTTTTCTAATATTTTAAAATATTTAGGAATAATTAGAATTGTTATTGCAGTGGGAACCAAATAAATACTTTTCCAGTTTTAAGACCACACTGCTGTGTGAATATCTGCACTGCTCCAGTGGTAGATACAGTGATTTCAAAATACACTACTTTTCCTTATGAAGTAACACGTTTACTAAACATTACTAAGAAAATTCACTATGACAAGGGGTTTTTTTTTATTACATGCAGAATATCCATGGTTTTGGCATGCTTTTTTCACACTTTGAGTACCACAATTATTTCAAGAAATAAATTTTCAAAGATTTTCTTACTTTTGCTGAAAACAGGTGAGAAAATGCAGCCAGTGTTTGTCTTTTTATTTAGGATTGGATAATAGCTATGCACATCTATAGTTACATGTCTGCCAGATCTGCATCTAGTATGTACATGTTAATAAATGAGGGTAGCTTTAAGTAAAAAATAAGTGTATTATACATTATTATAAGTCCACTTAGCCAATCTTTTCTGTAATCATCAAAGAATAGGTCAGGCTGTGTTATCTTAATTCCGTATATGAGTAATTTTGCCTGGCATTAACAAAAAAACAATTTTCAGCAAACTTAATCAAGATAGTGGAGTAAAAAAGACTTTTAAGGGAAATAATCATTGCTGCAAAAAAAATATTTCCCTAAAAGTAGGATGACTGAGCGACCCACATTTCATATCAACATAAGCAGTTACAGTTGTTACTTTTTACTACTCTAACTGATAAAGACAATCAAACAAAAACACCTATGCAGAAACTTTCAGTCATTTTCATTGTCCCTGCATTATTTGGATATATGTTTTACAAAAATGCTTATAACTTTTTGAAACCACTGAGACATAATGCAAAGTGTGAAATCAATGCAAAATTATTCTCAGGACACAATCCATTTACCAGATAACAGTGAATAGGCTTTCTTAGAACATTAAAAGTTGATCCTGGTCTGTATCTTTTTTAAAATTTTACCTTTGAATTCATTACAAGGAATAACTGAGCAATCTGAAAAAAACACTTTGTTTAAGCAAGAAAATTTTTATTAAAAAGATAACAACACTGGAAGGGACTTTTTACAAGGGCATGCTGGGATAGGACAAGGGGGAATGGCTTTAAACTGATGAATAGGGGATTTAGATTAAACATTAGGAAAAAACTCTTCACTATGAGGGTGGAGAGATGCTGGCACAGGGTGCCCAGAGAAGCTGTGGCTGCCCCAACCCTGGCAATGTTCAAGGCCAAGTTGGATGGGGCTTTGAGCAACTTGGTCTAGTGGAAGGTGTCCCCGCCCATGGCAGGGGAGTTAGAACTAGATGGCCTTCAAGGTCCCTTCCAACCCAAACTGTTTTATGATTGTATGAAAAAGCACAATTCATTGTTTGTGTGCTGAGGGTTATAACTTTGGAAAAAAAAAAAAAAAAGGGAAAAAAAAAAAAAGGAAAAAAAAAATCAACAACCCCACAAAACCAAAAACCAACACAAACAAACAAACAAAACCAAAACAGTAATGTCTTGGTTTTTGAAAGGGCTTCTTCATAGCTTATTTTCAGTTAAAAATTTTCTTACAGCTGCACCATATAAATCAGTGTTAAGAACTGGATTGTGTTAGCATAAAAATGAAACCTGGTATTACAGCATATTGGTCATTAACCTAGTGTGGTTCTAAACAAGAAAACAATGTCCAATAACATTCTGAGGAAAAAAAAAAACAGATAAAAACCCCCAGATTTAATTTCTCTAGACAGCCATCAAGAAAACCTTAGTCACAGAAAAATTAAATCTACTTCACCTGAAATACAGAGATAAATAAGCTTTCAAATCCTTCACATAAAACTCAACAATCATATAACTCCAAAGTTCAATATATGCAAAGCTGAAAGCCCATCAGAATCTTGTTTATTACAGAAGCTGTTATGCTACAAATAGAATCCTGTCTGGATTTTTTTTTTAGTTGAGGGCTTTTTGTAATTTTTAGTTAAGGCCACTGTGAGATCTTAAAATAAGTGATCTTCAAAAGTGGAAATTTCACAGATAGGAGCTACAGATAAGAAATGTAGTAAAAAAGAGAAATTATGAAAGGATAATTAATTAAAGTGGGTTTATAAGATAGGACAAATAAAACAATTTTATTAAAGAATGTGCAATGGAATTGAATAAAAAATAAATTATAGACCGTTGATTGATAGTGAAAGCAATATTGTGGAAACAGGAAGGTAAAAATCCATTTATACTTTATTTTTCATGGGAAAGCCTAGTCAAATCCATTCTTTTCCATTTTAACTCCAAAAAGAGAGCTATCTCCATTTTGATGTTTTGCCCTATTTGTCACCATAATTACAAAAATTATAATACACACCCTGAGAATAAAGCATATATATAGTATTTATGTGTGGAAACATAGTTCCTTTCTATAATACCCTTTTATAGTATTTTATCTGGAAAAAAAAAAAACTTTAACTTATGTACATAGTGAATAATACTATTTTTCATACCTCTGGGTCCTCTATTTTGGCCAATCAGAAAGTTTACTTGATTTTCTTTTTTTTTTTTTTACTTGACATGGAGGACTATGTGATGATTTCATATTTTAAATATTTTTTTTTAGTTCTGTATTTAAATATATTTTCACTTCCGATAATCACTTGAAGTCACAGAGGAAATAAAAATAATTAATAGAAACTATTACAGCTGTGATTCATTTTCATATGGTCTGCTATGCAAGCTTACAATGACACTGGGACTAGGCAAAGAATATTTTTGCAGTTATTAATAATCAAAGGGCTATAAGAGGTAATTACCTTGATTAGCATGTCACTGTGACTTTTTCAGTTTATATTTATAGAGCTGGATTACCAAATACCATACTGCACACTTCCTATGAAGGCAGTAATCTAAGAAATTACTTAGTTTCAAAATTTTAAAAAAACCTATACTTTGACTTGATTCCATATTTTGCCATTGGAGGAAACTTGTTTCAGTGGTTATGATTCAAAAATTTTTTCCTTTAATACTTACTGTTACCTTTCAAAAGAACAAAACTTTTTGCAATTTATAAACAACTACTTTCTAAATGACAACTAAAATACTACAGTATATGAACATCTACAGTACAGAAATAGAAGTACAGCTGTTTTCACTTAGGATTTTGCCACTTTTGTGTATGTGGGAGTTTGCATGGGTCTGCTACACCCTTTATAGCATCTGTCTCTTTTCATTCCTTTCATATCTTACTTGTTGCTTACTAAAGTTTCTTGTAGAAATTGGTGTAATAAAACACATACATCAAAGACGCCATCTATCTATGTATTCTATCTCTTCACATCATTCCTTATTTTTATACTTAGTGTTTATTAATTAGATCATCACCTTGGGCCCTTTTCATTTCACTTTTTCCAACAACCAATACTCCACCAAAAAATACAGTCTCCATTCTTTATACATAGATGCTTGTTACTCTAGAGAGGAGTTCTCATCAACTTTAATCACCTTGTAAAAGAATATCACAGAAAGGTCCATCTGCAGGCTTTAGCAATTGATGTCTGTATTGGTTTCCTGCAGAGCACAGATAAGAATGAACAGCATTTGTGCAAGAAAAGGTTCTTCCTTTTATAGTATTAGAAAAAAGCCTGAAGGAGACGAGGATTCTCTGCTTGTAAGTCTCAGTTGAAACCTAGTCTACTTGTATAAGCTTATATAGTTTTAGTATGGCAGATATACAAAAAGGGACTTTAAACTGTGACCAAGAAAAACAAATTTATTTTATCTTAGAGGAAATTCTAATATTGTTTAAAACTGGATAAAATATACATTTCTCTCTAGACACAATTAATTCCATATTATGAGGAAGCAATATTTAACTACCAAAATTACTTCAGACTTTGTATAGATGTTTAAGACAAATACTAAGGAAAGAGAGAAAAAGTTACAGAATTATAGAATAGTTTGGGTTGGAAGGAACATTCAAATGTCATCTAGTCCAACCCCCCGCTGCAATGAGCAGGGACATCTTCAACTAGACCAGTAATAGTGTATGGTTGTTCTAGATACATTCTGATTCAATTATCAATTTTATGAGGCATGTTCATAGATATTGTCAACTAGAATGATACAAGGTGATTTTAACAATTGGTTTAAGAGTTACTTTTCTGTCATGTAAGCAAGTCTCTGCAACAGGTAGACACCCCTGCATTAGTCTTTTCCATAGACTATAACTTTCTGGGACAAGATTATTACTGTGAGCTTTCATAGCTGAAACATAGGTGGAAGACTAATGGCCCCAGTCTGTGTTGACATGCTGTGGTATAATGCCATATATGTAAGTCGTATATAAATGGTCTCCACAATGAAAAGCAATGTTGCTTCTTAAGATGTTTCAAATCCCATCAAGCAATTTAGCAACACAAAGAAAAATTTGATAACTGATATTTAGCAGAGCTGTTTCTCAGAGATGACCCTGCTCATCTCCCTATATATATGGTATATAAACTCTTCATCTGCAGGTACCAGCGTTGCCAAGAAAATAATTCTCACAGGCTTTTCTTGCTTAAATGAGAAGTCAAGTAAACAAGCTAGTGCAATATCCATCAGATATTTCAAAGTAGCCAAATTGGCCATCCCAGTTGCTTCAGAGAAAGATATCCCATGGAAGGTCGAAATGGGAAAGTCTGTTTGTATTGTTAGTTAGCAAAAAGTTACCTCCACCTTCAAATAATTACAAAATTTCTTATTTTGTTGGTTTGGTTTTGTTTTTAAACCATTGTCATTTAACTTTGGACTTCCTTGCTAGCTAAATGAATGTCTAACCCTTTTTTCCTAACCTGCAAAAATCATGGCTTCTTTGCAATAATGTGAATATAAGTTCAAGAGGCCAGTTGCACCTTGTCTGGTGCACATTCTTTTATCAGTTTTATTTTCTACCTTTCACTCTCAATGGGTATCTAGAAATTTAACATCATATCAAAATATTCCAAACAGTATAGCACAACTGATGTCAACTACTGTTCTTTCAGCTTTGTATATATAATCACAATGCAAAGAAGTTTATTACTTCATTTTTTTTTTTTTTTTTTTTCATAAAGCAAGCTTTTCAGACTGGAAAAAAGAAATCTCCATTTAAATGTCTTGCTTACTCAGAACCCATATCTTACAGATGAATAGCTGTTTACAATTACATTCTGCTAATTCTTTTTTTCAATTATCTTATGCACAAGCTTTGCTGTATTTGTTGCTGTGTCCCTACACTGTTCAGTCCATTTTCAACATTTTACACATCTTCTGTTTACACCATTGCCATATTTATTTTTCTGTTTATGCAGTGGAAATGTTCTTGTTTAGGATCACTCAGTTCTGTTATCTATCCCAGTTCTGTTATCTATCCCACCATTTTCCACTGATTGCTAGTTCACTGTGCCTCTTTTCTTACTTTAAATATCATTGTTCTCTCCTAGTCTGCTTTGGTCTTTGTTCTTTTTTTCTTTTTTCCTTATCTATTCATTAGTCTTTGACTACCACTTATACCTTTATATTTTCTCTTTCTTCATAAGAGATAAATCCCATTTTTTTTATTTCACTGGTCTCTAAATTCTCAAGTGAAATTCCTTTTCTTCTCTTTCCATGCGAATAGTGGAGAAAACTAGAGAACTGTGGATCAGCTTTCTTTCAGAAAGAAAAATCAATGACTCAGTAATCAGAGAGGTTCCAAGGTGTTTCCAAAGTGCTGAATCCTTAATTTGATTTTAATCAGCTCACAGCTTCTGCTCTGGTTGCCAATTTCAGCAGAAAGTGAGCAGTGACAAGAGACAAAAAGTACATGTACTTAGGGCATAATAAACAGATTGAACAGAAAAAAATCAAAGAGCTATGGTTGCCTCTGATGATAATGGAAACTTTCTGAGGTTCAGTAAATGGTCCATTGTCTCCCTATCAACAACTCTTGGTCTACATCAGTATCCAAAGAAATTTAAACAAAAGAGTGAAAAAGGAAGCTTTGCACTTTTGTGTTGTCAAGGTTAGTTGGGAATGAAGACCTGAATGACTGCAAATATTCCACTCTGATATGTCTTAAAGACTTGATAGCCAAAAACTCAAAGAGATTTTTGTCTTCGTCATGCTTAATCTGGAACCTCACAGAGTTGTCATTTTTTTCTTTATTTTATTATTACTGAGTCTGCTAACTTGATCCCCTATTATGATAGTAGATGGAAGGTGCAGAACTGACTTGGAGATAGATAACTGAAACTGCCTTTTGACATGGCAATAATGTAAGACAAACAATAAGAATACTCAAAAAAGGGTATTTAGATGATTTAAATAAGCAAGGCATTTTTCTTAGGAAAAGGAATTTACAAAGGATATTCCTATGTGAAGGAGGTTGGAACTAGATGATCTTAAGGCCCTTTCCAAACCTGACGATTCTATGACTCTATGATTCTATGAAGTAAAGTGAAGGTACATTCGAAGTTTGGATTCAGAAAGGAGAGTTAACACAGCATCACAGCATATCGCTAATTCTGGACAAGCACATTGTCACTAGCTCTGGGCACCCTGTACAACATCTTGTAGTACTGTAGTTCCCCCAGAAAAGTAAGGTAATGCATTTAGCTGGAAGATAGTAAAGGACATAGCATAGATAAAAACATTCACAAACAATTAAGGTCAAAGTTCTAAGGATGACAATAAGGAAAGAGTCTGAGTCAGAAGAAAAAGATTACTCTGGCTACCACGGTGGCATTAGCTGACATGTAACGAGCTGGAAGTTGCATTAATGTTGATAGAATAGCCTAATTGTGGCCTGTTTGACCCAGACTTCTGCATATTAAAAAGAGAAACACATATTCAGCATAGTTAGAATAAGAAATGGAAAAATAAGCAGAGCTAATACATGAGGGCACTGGGAGTTTCTGCTATTGCCAACATTCGTTCTCTTGCTAGCCTACCTTCGTCGTCAAATTTCTATAAGATAGAATCATAGAATAGTTAGGGTTGGAAAGGACCTTGAGATCATCTAGTTCCAACTCCCCTGCCATGGGCAGGGACACCTCACACTAAACCATGTCACCCAAGGCCTCATCCAGCCTGGCCTTGAACACTGCCAAGGATGGAGCACTTGCAACCTCCCTGGGCAACCCATTCCAGTGCCTCACCACCCTAACAGTAAAGAGCTGCTTCCTTAGATCCAATCTAAACTTCCCCTGTTTAAGTTTTAACCCGTTACCCCTTGTCCTGTCACTACAGTCCCTGATGAATAGTCCATCCCCAGCATCCTTGTAGGCCCCCTTCAGATACCGGAAGGCTGCTATAAGGTCTCCACAGTTTAGCACAAGCAAGATATAAATTATAATTCTTCCAATTTAAGAATATGAAGTTTTATAGACAATATCTAGTCAAACAGAAATATATTTTTACCCTTTTAAAACTGGAAATTGTAAGTATTTTACTTAGTGCTATTTATTTTTAAGAATGTAAAATTATTAAAATATCCTTGATTTTATTGTGGGGAGATTTTTTTGTTGTTTGCTTTGTTTTGTTTTCATTTACCATATGCCCTGAATGTTTTTCAATAAAATTTAAATGTAGAAAAAAGGGTGGATGGTGCTAGCATTTCAAAGCTGTAAAATCAAAATAATATAAATTATTCAGAGAAAGGATACCTTAAATCTGTTTTGAGCTAAACCACAATGTTTGATTATATTGTCAGTAATACCTGGCACATTTATAATGGAGAGACAGGTATCTGACAATTTTATTAGGCCAGGAGAAGGCACTAATGGGGTAACAACAGGGTGCTCAAGTCGTCCATCTGGGTGTTCCCTTACCAGCCAAGGAAAGCACTCATACTGCACCTACTGTGGTTTGGTAGACCACTGAAGCAGGTCCAATTCCTATGGCACGGTCAGAGCAGCCAGTTTTGCTTCTTGTCCTGGCATGTCCAACAGTTTTCCATACCCATTTCAGTAAGGATAACCTCAGCCAAGAGTCAAGTAAACAGCCTGCAAACTTAATAATATTTAATATTGATCAATATTAAGGATTCATTGTAATTTTACATTAAAAAATGGGAGTAGAAATCTCCTTTTTTTTTCTCTGCTTTTCATTAGTTGGATCAAAGAAATTAATTTTAATTTTATAGTCAGTACCACCCATTCAAAGAAAAGCAATATCTGTTATTCCATATGCTAAGAAATTAAAAAAAAAAAAAAAAAAAAAAATTAGTTTTATTTAGGTTTAGTTTTGAATTTATTCATACTTCTTTTCACTTATGCAAATAAATGAATAGCTGTCACAAAATGATTATACCCTTTTGCTAACAATAGAGCTTTCCAAACTCCCATACTATGTATGTCCTTTTGAAGACCACACATAGTGAAATTTTCTGATTTTTTTTTTCCAGAACATTCTGGTAGACTTGTCATTTTCTATATAATTTTCACTTTAGAAAAATATATAATTTTGGCTACTACAAAATGACTTTCTGAACATAAATGTATGAAAGATTATTTTAGTCAACACAATGACACAAAAATATACTAGTTTGAATTATTGAGTTTATCCCAATATAATTGAAGCAGCTATGCAGGGGTTTTTTTTCTCTGTTTAAAATATATATTAATTTGTTTTATTGATTTCAATGCAATGTTAATTTTGTGATGAATATTTAAATTTCAAATCAATTAACTGTTTAGGTACTGGTGATTTTGGAAAATGCATTCCCTTGGAACTGTGAACACAGCTTGGATATATAATCACAGGTTATTCAATCATTTAAAGATATTTCTAATATCACGCTGCAAGTTGGGGTAATTAATTAAAGGCAAAAGTTTAATTTTAAAAAACTATTAAGTATGACATCTCTTAAAAATAATTCTCAAGTTTAAGCACCTTACTCCTTAAAAAAAAAAAAAAAAAAAAAAGACAAACATACTCTTTGGTATTTACTGATAATATATCATGCATTAGTGTGAGAGACTGAACTGAAATCAGACTCCAGCAGCCAGTGTCTCAAAGATTGGTGTAAGAAGCTGAAATGGGACTCCACTATCCATTGCCTGAGAGATGGGTGGGAGGAGCTAAGACTCCTCTGCGCATTACCTCAAGAACTGGTGTGAGGAATTGCTGCCCATTATCTCAAAAATTGCTACAGGAAGACCTGGCTTCGAGGCCAGTGAAATGGTGCATGTGATCAATCAGGAATGTTCAGTACATGACATTAAGAACAGAGGTACTTCCCGTAATGCATTGTAAAAGGGGAAAAAGGTAATCACCATTGTGGACACTCACCACTGATGATGACTAAGGACCCTGGGGGACACCCACCAATGAAGACAATAACTACAGAGCCTCAGGACACTACTGGATCCATGCTGGTGACTGTCTATCTGAACTCTGAATGCTTGCTTACTTTCTATCTTTTTTCCCATCTGTCTTATCACTTTTTTTTTAATAATAATTTCTTTTTTAATAATAATTGCCCTTATAAAAGGCAATAAACAAACATCGGTTGTGGTACTTGACCTTGCTTGCATCGTAATTTCACTCTGGGGATCACAAGTGACGTTTCTGACACTCGGTTTTTCTCCAGTCAGATCCTGACGGTTATGCTCAGAAATTTCTTTTTAAAAAAGAAGAAAACTGAGTATTACTCAAGTTGTAAAGTAAAATACTTGCAAGAAAATATCAGAACTGATGTGGCCATTCTCTCATCCGCCTAGATACGCACTAGAACACAGACACTAATAGCAGTTTTTATGGTTTCCATGTGACTGTTCAAGGAGTGACATGGAGTACCCAATGAACAATTGATGTAGTTAGTCCCGTATTTGGTTTTGTACAATATCTAAAGCTTGCTTTAAAGGTAAGTATTAAATTATTAAACACTTCTAAAATTATTAAATACTTATATAAAGTACTTGCTTTAAAGGCAAGTATTAAATAATTTTCTCCTAGATTTTAAAAAATATTTCAGGATCCTGAGGAAACCAATAGTCCTTCCTGGTCCTGACTAGCCTCAACTGGGAGTCCCACCACTGTCCATGGCTCTTGGGACTTCGTTTCAGCCCACAATCAGCCATCCAGTCCCTGCTACAGCTCTGTCCTTGCCTCTCAGTCCTACTCTGTGGGGAGCTTAACTGGCCCCGTTTCTCTTTGTTCACAGCTAGACTCCTTGGAGGGACTCTGGACTTGGTTCATCACTTGCCTTGTAGGGCACTGACTCTGTTATCAGGTGCCGGCTCTGCCCCTTGTGTTCAGCACCTGCAGGATTGTGCCCCTCCTGGAGCTGCCCTGCTCCTGCCATTCCCTAATATATGGCAGGAAGTACAACAGTAAATTATTTACAAGGTATACTAAATATACTTTCATAATATGCAAGAGGTATCACCGTGTGACTTTTTGCAAAGCAGTTGGTTTATGTGATTTTATCAATTCCAATCATGCCTTACATTAACTTCAGTTAAAAGTGGGATTTCTTACCACTTGTGGAAACAAAGCTCTTGGTTTTCAGGCTGGGCACCCAGAAAATTGAAAGAGTGTTATTGATATGCATCTTCAAAAAGCTTGTCTGAAACAACTGATCTAGTAACACACAGAAATTATGTGAAAGGCATACATTTTGAAAAAATGGAATTGGAGCTCTATCTGGAAATGCAACAGAATCAGAATCAGAATCAGAATTACCAGGTTGGAAGGGACCTTCAAGATCATCGAGTCCAACCCATGCCTTACACCTCGACTGGGTGTAAACACTTTCACTCAGAATAGCAGCCAGAAGTATTACCTACCTTCCTGAATAAGGTGTACACAAAGTTGCAAATTACAAGTAATCATTTAAAACTGAACTCTCTTTTTTTTTTTTTTTTTTTTTAGGGGAAATTAAGTGTATAAATGTGAAAGAAAGGTTACAAAAAAATTCACAAAGTTGCACAGGGAAGGCAACAAGAAAGCCCTAAAATTAGACAGCATTTATGATCTGACCCATAAACACTCCCAAGTATGACATTTTGCTGAAAGCTTGGTTTAAATACAGGAAGTAACACTGTCTTTTCGCAAATTTTTTGTAGGTGTTTACAACTGTGATTTATGGAAAGACATTATTATTTTGCATTTAGTTCACAGTTTAAACTATTCTGTATTTTCTCTATTTATAGTTTGAGGAAAAGGTCTATGCTAAATGAAGCATATATAGTAATACAAGCATGTAAATGTAATATTGACTGTACACTTCCTGTAATAGCCACACCTGACATGCTTCTCTTCCATTTGTTATTGTTAAGATGCCATTTAAGTGCCATCAAAACCAGTTAAGGCTGTTAAGCATTCACTGAAAATAGTCAATGACTGCAGATTTCAACAAGATGCAGTTCTGAGGAGATCAATGAAACAAAGAACAAAACTGGATCAAGACAGTGCTAGAGGTTATGAGCTTCAGAAATAGCCCAAATGCAAAATCTTTTTCAGTCATGTAGAAACTCTTTCAATCAAAATATTGAAGTGGGAAAAGAAATAGTGGCCTTGTCTGAGATTTTTTTTTAGCTGTCATGTTATATATTTTACAAATATACAAATTATATATATACACTTTTATAGAATATATTATATACAAATAATGTATATATTATATACAGATATAGTCCCCTGAAAACATTTTTTTTCCTGCTGCAAAATTAAGGGGTGTGTGACTAGTGTAATCTAATTACACTTTCACTAATATCAATAAGTAAAATGATAAAATCCACTCCCATTCTAGAAAGTTTCCACAATCAGCTGTACCTCTGTAAAACTTTAGTTAAGTAAAAATCTTTTGCAAAAAACTCTAGAAAATATGACCTTACTACTTGCTACAGCAATCTGAGAAAATAAACGTCACCACGATTTAGTAAAGCTTGCATAATTTCACTATCACACTTCCTTAATTTAAAACACAGCGCTCCACTCACACAAATATGTACTATTTTTCTACTGCACCCACACACTGGCAAGATCTTGTAAGTCTTGCAAAAGTAGTCTCTTTCAAGACCTATGAAGACTTAATCATCTTTTCCTTTTTAAGTGCTGACTTTCTTTATTCTTTTCTACAGAAATCTTTATCCTATTCTTCACCAGCATATAGTGGCATCCTAAATATACAATACCAAAACTTTTGAGCATGCCAGGCTTCCTTGACATAATTCTAAAGATAATGACATTAAAAATATATACATATATAAATACATATATACCAAAGCTCCAGCTTTGAAGGCTTAGTTTGATATAAAAAAATTCTGCACACATATATCTATATATGTACATAGGTATCTACATATCTATGTGGACAGATAGATACACACAGATATGAGCATACACTTGCACACAGATATGCATAATCCTTCTCTGTAGCTTGAACAAGACATACGAAGAAAAAACTTTTGTCTTTGCAAGATATTATTTTCCTCTTCCTTCTTTCTTCCTAGCTTCCTCCACCTGTTTTTTTCTGATGCTCATTAAAACTGTAACTCAGAAATGTAAGTTCCTAATAGTAATAAAAGTTTTATTCTTTTGTACTTGCACAGAAACTATACTCTGAAATCACAATTTAGAGTGAATTAACCAATAGAAGTCTTGATTGACAGTGAGGGCCTTTTTGGGTTCCTACATGTGATCAGACCCCATGTAAGTTTTATCATTATCAGTGAACCAACTGTATTATGGAAACACATCCCTTTATTAGAGCAGCACTATGCAAAGTAAAATGAAACTGAATGTTCCATGATTAGGAATATGTGTTACATTTTTCATCACAGTATCATAGAACCAAAAAAGACAGAATGGTTTGGCTTAGAAGGCACCTTTAATGACCATCTAGTGCTATCCCCCTGCCACAGGCAGGAACACCTTCTACTAGACCAGGTTGCTCCAAGCACCATCCAACCTGGCCTTGAACACTGCCAGGGATAAGGCAGACACCGGTGCCAGTGTTCCTACACTAACCTCATAAGGAAATATTTTTCCTAATGTCTAATCTAAATCTCGCCTCTTTCAGTTTAAAGCCATTTCCCCTTGTCTTAACCTTATATGCACGTAAAAAGTCCCTCGCCGTCTTTCATATAAGCCCCCTTTAGGTATTAGAAGGCTGCTATAAGGTCTCCTTGGAGCCTTCTCCTCTCCAGGCTGAACAATCCCAACTCTGTCACCCTTTCCTCATAGAAGTGTTTCATCCCTCTGAACATCTTTGTGGCCTTCCTCTTGACCTGCTTCTACAGGTCCATGTCTTTCCTGTGCTGGTGGCCCCAGAGCTGGATGTGAGAGCAAAGAAGAGTAGGCAGATTCAGATCCCTCAGCCTGCTGGCCACATTTCTTTCTATGCAGCACAAGAAATTATTTTCTTTCTGGGCTGCAAGCACTTACCTTAACTAGAATTAAAGTGCATCACATAGATTTTATGACATTTATTATTAGTTAAGGAAAATGCACCTTAAAGTCTAAACAAGAAAGAATTCATAATTCAAAGAAGTTAAATATTTTCTCAGATATTTTAGGATATGAATATAAATTAAGTTTTAATAATGTTTATTGTTTACCTTGTCCTAAAGTTTGCAGGGTGAGGATGCCCATCATATAATGACAAATAATCATATTCTTCTTCTAGAGCAAAAGACTGAAAGACGATCTGTATTCTGTTTCTTTCTTCTGCTATTATAACCCATGTACAGTTGGCACCATTTGGATATCCATATGGGAAGCCAGGGCTTTCTATAGTGCCATTAAGTCCTTTTAGAGTTCCACCACAGGTATAAATAAATCCTAAAAAACAACACGGAAACAGAAGTTAGCAACCCATTTTTGTATCAATCTTCAATAAAATACATACTTGGTTTTCATTATTTCTAAAAAAATTTCAGAATACTTCTTTGCAAGTACTGCATTTAGAAAGGTAAATCCCATGTGTTAATACAAATCCTGGCCACTTAATGCAAAACAACCCCACCCACCTAACAAATGTGTTTTCCATACTGTTTATGTAAAGACATATGGTAGCATATTTCCAAATAAATATATGTAACAACATCTCTAACTATATTTGGTCATCTATGAAGCAAAGTATTTGTAACAATTCCCTTTCTTGTAAAAAGACAGAGAAGCAGACAGAGCAAAGTAAATGATTTATTTTGGTTCAGGTCTGATGCAAATTAGATCTATTAACCTTCTGCTGTTCCTTCCCAGATTTTGGGACTGGAAAAGGCTGAAAAGCTATTTATTATGAACAAGATTTTTCCAATCAATATTTCTGGGTTATGAAAGCTCTGTACTTAAAGACTCAATGTGAAATAGCCATCTGTTGCATCATTAAATTATCTGACATAAATAATTGCATTGTGCATTTGTAACCAGAAAGCAGTAAGATATTCTATATCAAAATAAAATATTACGATGAAAACCTTATGTGTTTTGACTGACCCTAAGGACGGGGTGTTGTGTAACTCCAGCTAAGTCCCACATATTCGCTCAACCACTCTCCCCCTGGTGGGACGGGGGAGAGAATTGGAAAAGTTAAAAGTGAGAAAATTTATGGGTTGCAATAAAGACAGTTTGATAGGTAGAGCAAAAGCTGCCGTATAAGCAAGGCAGATTACAGAATTCACTGGCTGCTTTGGGCCATTTCCAGGAAACCAGGGCTCCAACCTAATGTTTACTTAGGAAGACCCTGAATGTCCTCCCCTTCCAGCTTTTACCACTGAGTATGATATCGGAGGGCACGGAACACCCCTTTGGTCAACTGGAACCTGATGTCCCAGCTGTGTCCCCTCCCAAATTATTGCCTGTCCCCAGCTTATTTACTGGGAGGTGCAGCATGAGAAACAGAAAAGGTCTTGACTCTGTTTAAGCTCTGTACAGCAATATCTAAAACATCCTTGTGTTCTCAACACTCTTTTGATCAGTTTTCAGGAACATTAACACTATCCCAGCCAAAATCAGTACATGGGTCAAAGCTGAAATGTAGATCTGCCAATAGATCCTTTTTAACATGAACATCCCAAAATGTCAGAAAAGGCCTCTACATTCAAACCCCAAATTTTCTCAGACTATAAGCAATTTTCCTTTTATATAGAAAATCCGTTTTCTGAGAAAAAGTAGACAACAAGAATAATTGTTAAAAGATCTCATAAGTCACTGTGTCCTAGCAGGACAGGTCTTTTTCTATACTCCTGTTCTCAGTAAACAGCAGTTGCTAACTGCTCTAGTCCTTAGGACATGCTTTTTCTTTCAGCCAGCTTTGCAGTCTGTCTGTAGGCCTACCTCCCTTCTACAGGTGTTATGCTTTCTTATCCATTAAATACTAGACCAGTTTTCTTGCTTTGTCTTTTGCAGTCTTCAAAGCTTTTCTTCCCCAAGCATGCTCATAGCAAGCCCCCCCTGCTAGCGGGGTGATATCAGCTGAAAAAAAAAACCACAAGCACTCAGCTGCTCAGCATGCTCTTTCAGGGAAATGGAATATACATTTCATAACAAAGTACAAACAAACCAGATGCCATCTCTTCAATTATACACATGTGTATATATTTGGGCTCATTAAGTCATCTTCTTTATGGCATATTCACAAGCTTGTCTTCGTGTTGAGCATTTAAATGTGCAGAACCCTTTCTCAGAAGTACTAAGCAGAAATCTCATTAGATTTTACACTTTGTGTACACTTGCTACACTCTAAAGTAACTTTCCTTGATAACAGAAGAAGGATACAGCCAATATTTTTGTCTTGGCTTTTGCATATTTATATGCAGAAAAGATGCTTCTTATGTAGTGTGATTACTCTTTTACTACAAATATCTCAGTATATCACTCTTTTACTACAAATATCAGTATATCATAGATATATAGGGAATGGAAGATCCTCTTAGAAAAAAATTAGGGCTTTATTTACCTCATTGGACATGTATAGCAAATTTCATCTTCTACTGCAAGTTAGCTTAGAGAATTTATTTTCCTATCAGTGCCTGCAAACTTTCATTTGTTATCAACCTTCATTGCTAGGAGTCTTTTATTTATATCTTTCTGCATCTCCCTCATATACTCAAGCTATTTTTAAATCTCCTTTATGTGCTATTATTTATTATTTAAGCTCAGCTGTTTTATTTAGCACTTTAAAAAAATCTCTTGGAATGCAGTTTGTGCACCAGTCACTTTACAAAACGAAACTATCCTAAGATCTTCATCCTAGAAATCTAGTACCTCCCACCAAATATAGCTACTGGAATAAGACTTTTAAAATAAGCAAATGTGCATATAGTTCTCTGTTTTTTTCTAGAAATCTCTTCCTGAGGCTTCTTCACTTGAATCAGAGAAGAAAGAATACTAAAGAAGTGAGAGAGGAGAGAGAGAGACAAACTTAATAGCATGCACTGTTAATTGCTATGCATCTCACCAGACCAGGTGTGGAAAGCAGTGTGAACTTTGGCTCATCGTTATGATGTAGCTCCGTAATTCAGAATCTGTGCCACTTTTTCTGTATCTAAGTCAGGATAGCTATCAATTACATAAGTACTGTTCTGTTAATTCAATGCCAGCTTTAAAGAAAAAGTCAAATAACAGCTCCTTTGTGACCAAAATAAAACTAGATTTTTTCCAATAAAAAGAAGAGCAGAACCATGACAATGAGAAAGTACTTTGTGAGATAACACATGACTTATTAAGGAATGTAATGCTTCATATTGGATGCAATACTTGTTCTTATATTCCTATGCATATATATGAAATATATTTCCATGATATATGAAAGTTCTATTATTCCTTTTACTCCATATCCAAACAGTACCAAAAGATAATTATTCGTATGCTGCAAGAGAAAGCAACTTGGCTAATTCTCAGCAATGGCTAGCAGGATGTAACACACTGTGCATATATCAGAAAATATATTTTTACTTCCAACTATGGAAAAAACAAGCAGCTAAGTTTGGCTTTGATAGGTCTACTTTGATAGTCTGTAAAATAAAAAAAATCCTGCCAATGGAATCCATGCAACATGCACTTTAATCCCTACTTTCATATGTTAATCCATTCTGTAATGCTCTTCACCTTGGCAGACCAAATTGGTTATATTCGAAATAGACAGCATGAAGTACCTGACTGGTCTGATCAAATGATGAAAACATGACACTTACTTTTATAAGGCAAACTTCATGCTGAAATAACTGGTATCATAAACTGTGATCTTTTTAATCTAGATTTCAGAATTAGCATTCAAAATAGTATTTACTTGCAGACTGTTTTTCATTAATGTGAAGGTTTGATTCAAAACATGAGATAAAGAATTTTGAAAAGCTTGAAATGAGACTACAAAATTAAAATACTTGCTGAAGTCAGTGTGAAGATGACCAACAACTTCACTGGTTATATTCTCTTCATATTTCATATGATTTAAAATTTCCACTGTATTATATTCTACCAGATTTTAAAATTCAGCTATTTAATTCTCATCAATTTCACATGGATAGATATTGCTTGAAATCAGAAAACACTGCTTCTCTTCCTGATCTCATTAATCCTTGTATTTATTGTGGGATTACAGTATCCGTTCTTACTTAAACTATTTATTAAACTTTCATTGCCTTCTATCAAAGCAAGTAATACTTATGCCATATCCATACCCCTTGCCCTTGGATGTCCCATAACTGTACTCACTCAGTACACTACAACATTGTGTTTTGCTTTTTCTTTTCATCCAGACCATTCAGTTATATTATTTCATAGCATATTTCCACACTTCTTACTTTCCAAGTACACCTTATCTTTTGTTTAATTTCCTTTATCTAATGTATTCTTTTAATAGTAGTCATCACCATAATTATACTGTGTCTGCAGTGATTAACATGTTTCTAAGTTTTTTGTGTATTTCCTTTATATTTACATATAACATATATTTAGTTGATTTTAGACTGTTTTCTCTAGTCTAGAGAAATTCTAGATATGCCTAGTAAAGCCTTGTAAAACCTACTAAAATCTTCTGTTTGTGAAGTGCACAATGTAATCACACAATTGTAGTGCCACTATTAAAAACAGCACTTAGGAGTTCCAAGAACTTTAGGATTTCTTAACTAAACTGCCATTTCAGTTCAGTTTGTTCTTAAAGGCATTTGCTTTCACAAACAAGGTATTTGAATGTTTATTCTCTCCACAGCTTACTGGAAATTGTGCCAATATGTAGACATTATAAAGTGTTCAAAAGTAGTTTGTTTAAGACTCCTTCTTTGTCTATGATTTGTATAATTTTAAGCTTATGAGAAAAGACAGTTATACATCTTTGCAACTAATTGGGTAAGATAGTCTGTCTTGCTCTTGCATAAGCTGTAAACAAGGTGCTAAAATGACTTTTCCAATCTGGGCTGGCTGGAAACCCCATGACAAGCTCAGTGGAACACGTACAGAGTACCATCCAAAAAGAAGCTAACACTGTAAAGTAATTATCACTGCATATGAAGAACCTCATGGAAGTACTGATTTTCCTCCAAAGAGTAATTTCATATCTCTGTTTCAGCCACCTTTTCTGAAAGAGGTTCAGAAATATTTTAGTGTTGTCTTCCACTTGTCTCTGCCCTGAAAAATGGAAGGACAAAAGCTTATGCCCCCTCATGTCAACATTGAGCATGTTCCTTCTTTTAAGAAACATAAGGTCTAAAAAGCTGCAGTGTTGTTCATGTTCACAGTGCATCCACCCTGAGCAAGAGAAAGCGTAAAATGGCAAGGTTGCTAAGTAAAAAAATGGATCTCATTTAACAAAAGCATCCACAGTATTTTTGTTACAGATATTGAAATAAATACTTATTGCCATTGTGTGTATCTCTTGTTCTACAACAGAACACTGTTAGTCACTTCCTATAACTGCAAGCAAAAAGGCTTTAACTTCAGTAGTATCACCAGCCTTTAAGGAGCTTTAAAAAAGATGCAGCATAAACCTACTGTCCTGTGAGTCATTCAACAGAAGATTATCACTTTCACACTTACCCTTAGGTACTTAATTATTTTAGTTTGTATATAAATCTTTGACAGGGAAGAGCCTTCTGCTTCTATTTTAAAAGCATTGCTACCACAACCACCGATGAAAGTCTGTTTTCAATAAAGTCAGCCGAAATATACTCAAGATTTTATCCCAGTATGTTATTAACTTTCCACCTAAGGATATTTCAATATTTCTCTCCTATTCCTCATGTAATATCTCAAATGCCTTGTAGACAAGGGATCATCTGTTCCAAAATAACTGCCTCCTTGCTCATGCAGCCAGAGAAGGGTAATCTCTCAGATGTGAAAAACATCTGGGCAATTAAACTAGACATAAAAAAAAGAGACGACATTTAGATTCTCATCACAGAATGAATTAAAAATACACGCTGGGATTGAAAGCTTGCCATATTTAATACCCCTCACACATGCTAGTGCTGCCAGACTTGCAGAAGAATCAGAGTTCTTATGTTTGTGGAGATTGTAGAGAGATACTAAAGATGTTTGAGGGTTTTAAAGATATTTTGGATTTGAAATAATAGAAATTTTGGTCTCCATGGCATTTAGCCATCCTGTTTCTGTCTTCTTTGTTTAAGAATAAATATTTTGAGCTATGGATTCCTTATTTTATGAGAATACCTACTCTTCCTTCAGTTCTTCCACTTGAAAAGTTCAAAATAACCAGCATACAACCAGAAAATCTAGGAATCTTCCCAGCAGCCCTAAGGGAAAACCATATCAAAGGGATGGCTGAAAATGAATTCATGCAGGTTTTGTGTTTCACTACTTGGGAAATTTACTCTGTGGAAAAGATATGAACAGATATTCCACTGTAAATATGAATTGTTGAAATATTTCTTTTACATTTTCTTTTCACTGTTCCCTTTTCTGCAAACACACACAAATATATACATATGCATATAAAATTCAATAGGGATATTTTTAGTTAGCTTAGAACCATCACTTAACAAGTCCAAATGGCAAGGAAGACCACTCCTGAACACTATGAACTGCCAATAGCATTTTGAAGCATTTCTGCTGTTTCAGAAATAACAAGTCCTAGTTTGCGTAGATTTCCTAATTGATTTTAAAATAACATAGATTTTAAATCACAGCAAAATTCTCTTTTTGTTAAAATGTGCTGGTAAATAGTCAGCCCTTTCCACGCCAACTGCATGAAATGCAGTAATAAGATACAACCACTGCAGTAGCTGGTCAAACTAAAACTTCTGAAAGAGTCTATCATTAACATGAAACCATGCAATATATTGCTTCTAAACCTTCTTCACTACTATTGTCTCTATTTCTTAGTGTATTTTACATGTTGATAGAGAAAAAATTTTGCTGCAAATACAGGTTTTTTGCTCTCTAGGATATAGGTATATAACAGGGCTTGAAAAAGTTGTATTTGGGAAAAAAAGAAAAGAGTAAATTATGTTGTCCACAGGAGAATGATTCCACATTTTCCATGTTCTAGTTCCACTTCCACATTCTATGTTCCACATGGAACAATATCATGAAATTGGTAAAATCTGAATTCTTAAATAACCAAAACAGTCACACAATGAGATGTTTAAAGAGTCTTTGCTCTTGTCATTAGTGGAATAAAAGCAAATACCCTCTTAAAAAAAGGGCCAAAAAAACCCCAACCAAAAGTATCTTCTGAAGAAATTAAGTACCACCCTTTTAAATTAAAGTTCAAATGTTCAAATACCTTAATTACAGTTTTCACACTAATTCTAATCTAACAGGAGAACACTCGATACAATGCTGATTTGAATTGCTTAAATTTAAAGCAAACCTCTGTCATAGAATCATAGAATCATAGAATCATAGAATAGTTAGGGTTGGAAAGGACCTTGAGATCATCTAGTTCCAACCCCCCTGCCATGGGCAGGGACACCCCACACTAAACCATATCACCCAAGGCCTCATCCAACCTGGCCTTGAACACCACCAAGGATGGAGCATTCACAACCTCCCTGGGCAACCCATTCCAGTGCCTCACCACCCTCTCAGTAAATAATTTCTTCCTTACATCCAATCGAAACATCCCCTGGTTAAGTTTGAACCCGTTACCCCTTGTCCTGTCACTACAGTCCCTAAAGAAGAGTCCCTCCCCAGCATCCTGGTAGGCCCCCTTCAGATACCGGAAGGCTGCTATGAGGTCTCCATGCAGCCTTCTCTTCTCCAGGCTGAACAGCCCCAACCTTCTCAGCCTGTCTCCATACGGGAGGTGCTCCAGTCCCCTGATTGTCCTCGTGGCCCTCCTCTGGACTTGTTCCAACAGTTCCATGTCCTTTTTATGTTAAGGACACCAGAACTGCACACAATACTCCAAGTGAGGTCTCACGAGAGCAGAGTAGAGGGGCAGGATCACCTCCTTCGACCATGGATCATGCTCCTTTTGATGCAGCCCAGGATACAGTTGGCTTTCTGGGCTGTGAGCACACACTGCCAGCTCATGTTCATTTTTTCATCCACCAACACCCCCAAGTCCTTCTCCACAGGGCTGCTCTGAATCTCTTCTCTGCTCAACCTGTAGCCGTGCCTGGGATTGCTCCGACCCACGTGTAGGACCTTGCACTTGGCATGGTTAAACTTCATCAGGTTGGCATCAGCCCACCTCACAAGCGTGTTAAGGTCCCTCTGGATGGCATCCCTTCCCTCCGGCGTATCAACCGAACCACACAGCTTGGTGTCATCGGCAAACTTGCTGAGGGTGCACTCAGTCCCACTGTCCATGTCACCGACAAAGATGTTGAACAAGACCGGTCCCAACACCGATCCCTGAGGGACACCACTCGTTACGGGTCTCCAGCTGGACATTGAGCCATTGACCACAACTCTTTGCGTGCGGCCGTCCAGCCAGTTCTTTATCCATCGAGTGGTCCACCCATCAAATTGATGTCTCTCCAATTTAGAGACAAAGATGTCATGTGGGACAGTGTCAAAGGCTTTGCACAAGTCCAGATAGATGACATCAACTGCTCTGCCCCTGTCCATCAGTTTCGTAGCCCCATCATAGAAGGCCACCAAATTGGTCAGGCAGGATTTCCCCTTAGTGAAGCCATGCTGGCTGTCACCAACCACCTCCTTGTTTTTCATGTGCCTTAGCATGTCTTCTAGGAGAATCTGCTCCAAGATTTTGCCAGGCACAGAGGTGAGACTGACATTATATGGATGATTCATTAAAATCTAGGAACTGGGATATGGATCTCTCTAATGAGATTTACACAGAGACTTAATCTAGTGAAGATAAAAATAAAAAAAACAACCCACAACTGCATTTACATCTGGTAGTTTGAAATCTCGCAGTAGTTTCAGGTAAGTAACAGAGAAGAGATTATTGAAAAGCTAAGTAACTTGTTGAAATTAGTATATAACTTTAAAGAAAGAAAAAAACAGTTTCTGTAATCTTTCTAAAACATCATAGATTTAGTCAAACTCAAAAAAGGAGGGGAGAGATGGGAGAAGAATACCCAGAATGTTCAAAAAGTTCCAGTAAGCATTCAGATAGGAAATAAACATTATCAAATAAATATGATGCTGGTTTGAAGTGACTTCAACAAGATTAGAAAAGACTTTGAAGACTCAGTGCTTGGAAAATCAGGACGAAATTAAGGCTCTGTTTTAAGTTTCTGCCAATAGAAATTGAACATAGGAATCACTCTGTATTTACTGCACACTGCTGCAGATGGTCTTCCCATATTCTGTTTCCTTCTTTCAAAAAATATCAGACAACCTTCTATGGCATCTTAGATTTCTTCAGATGTAAACAACCTACAAAGTCTTCCCATTCACTCACAGAGATTACCTTCAGAAGAAATGCAATTTAAAAACAAACAAACACACAAACAAACAAACAAACACCTTCTTGCTTTAGACCACAGGGAAATCCAGACCTTTGAATCTCTGCTATAAACTTGGAAAAGAAAAAAAAAATCTAACTAATGTTTTATGCTGAAACATTATGATTTTCAGTGAAACATTTATAAAAACCTGGTGTCAATAGCTACACTGTGCTACCATTGCTATGGGGTTTGGACCGTTGTACCATTGCAGTCCATGCGCTTTACAACACCCTAAACTACTTGAGGGTAGCAAAATTAAAGGTGTGTTCAGAATTATAGGAAGCAGCAGTTGAAAAAAAACAACTGAAGTCTTTGATCTACTCCAAACAGTGGCAAAACATTTTGAGTTAAATAGGAGACACATTTAAATTACTTAGACATGATCTCAACCCCTGTAATGAATGCATTAGTAAATACCACCTCTGAAGGTGGGCAAGCAGAACAGAAGTTAAAAAGGGAAAATACAGTGAAAATCACTATAGAGTAAAGAAAAAACTATCATTCCAGAAACAGGCACATAGACACTCAGCTGTCACAATATGGCCCACTGGAGTAGGTTTTATGGTTTTCATTTTCTAGGTCATATAACAGTGAAAAAATGCCCCCAATTCAAAAATCAAAGAGCCACAGACTGTAAAAATGTGAAGTGAATGCAGGGAGGTTTGCAGAAATTCTTATGAAGGACTGGACATCACAGGACAGTTTCTGACACGGTAATTAAAAATGAAGGGAGAACAAATTAAACATCTTGGAAACAAATGATTGTCAGTGGTAGATTTTCCAGAATTACATTTCTGCAGACTTCTCTGTTTGAAGTCCAGTATTATGATTTAGGAATCTCATACCAAGTTATGGATTTAAAAAAAAAAAAAAAATGCACAATTTTCTATTTTTTGAGCTTTTAACAGGTATTACCACAGTCTTTGTGTAAATCTGTTTGTGATTTTGTGCAAAGCGTTTCACACTGTCCCACACGACATCCTTGTCACTAAATTGGAGAGACATCAATTTGATAGGTGGATAAAGAACTGGCTGGATGGCCACACACAAAGAGGTGTGGTCAATGGCTCCATGTCCGGCTGGAGACCGGTAACGCGTGGTGTCCCTCAGGGATCGGTGTTGGGACCAGTCTTGTTCAACATCTTTGTCGGTGACATGGACAGAGGGATTGAGTGCGCCCTCAGCAGATTTGCTGATGACACCAAGCTGTGTGGTTCGGTTGATACGCCGGAGGGAAGGGATGCCATCCAGAGGGACCTTAACACGCTTGTGAGGTGGGCTGATGCCAACCTGATGAAGTTTAACCATGCCAAGTGCAAGGTCCTACACGTGGGTCGGAGCAATCCCAGGCACGGCTACAGGTTGGGCAGAGAAGAGATTCAGAGCAGCCCTGTGGAGAAGGACTTGGGGGTGTTGGTGGATGAAAAAATGAACATGAGCCGGCAGTGTGCACTCACAGCCCAGAAAGCCAACCGTATCCTGGGCTGAATCAAAAGGAGCATGACCAGCAGGTTGAAGGAGGTGATCCTGCCCCTCTACTCTGCTCTCGTGAGACCTCACTTGGAGTATTGTGTACAGTTCTGGTGTCCTCAACATAAAAAGGGCATGGAACTGTTGAAACAGTTACAGAGGAGGGCCACGAGGATGATCAGGGGACTGGAGCACCTCCGCTATGAAGATAGGCTGAGAAAGTTGGGGCTGTTCAGCCTGGAGAAGAGAAGGCTGCATGGAGACCTCATAGCAGCCTTCCGGTATCTGAAGGGGGCCTACCAGGATGCTGGGGAGGGACTCTTCTTTAGGGACTGTAGTGACAGGACAAGGGGTAACGGGTTCAAACTTAACCAGGGGATGTTTCAATTGGATGTAAGGAAGAAATTATTTACTGAGAGGGTGGTGAGGCACTGGAATGGGTTGCCCAGGGAGGTTGTGAATGCTCCATCCTTGGTGGTGTTCAAGGCCAGGTTGGATGAGGCCTTGGGTGATATGGTTTAGTGTGGGGTGTCCCTGCCCATGGCAGGGGGGTTGGAACTAGATGATCTTAAGGTTCTTTCCAACCCTAACTATTCTATGATTCTATGATTCTATGATTTTAATGATGCATTATTAAATTGAAGTTTCTGTACTGAGGTATCCAGGGTTTTTCTAAAGTAAAACACACCAAAACCTCCAGACATAAAGAACGCTAGACCAAGGAGAAAGTTTTGTCAGTAAAAATCTTTTGAAGAACAATGTTTTATGTCCACTTCTTAAAATATTTATTCTGTAATGGGATTTCCTTGAGAACTAACATAAATTATTTTAAAACTTAAATGATTTCTGTCTTCATTTACTCATAAACTTTTTTAAAAAAGGTAATTTTTGGTTGAAGCAGCCTTTTACTGTACAAAAAATCCGTTTCATCTATAGATCTACAGACTTGCGATTTTCTAAATGCTTTCATGCCTCTGACTGCAAAGGTAATTCTTCAGGTACTATCAGTTCTGCTCACTTTTTAATTTCCAATGAATTCCATTGTGTATTTCTGAATTTTCAGTAGGTCACAGTATCAACATCTTTACCATATATTCCTTTCTAAGTGTCATAAATACTTTTATAATCCTAAATTTCAGTAGTCCATTGAGGCAATAGAGATTGAGGCAAGATCAAAAATAAGTTAAAAAAGAAGAACAGTTTTAGTCTTTGAGTTATCTCAATTTGTGTGATTTTTTAATGAAAACTCATTTATTGATATTAATAACTTTAATTAAGGGCAGAATCACCTCTCTTTACCTGCTAGTCATGCTTCTTTTGATGCAGCCCAGGAAACAGCTGGCTTTTTCGTGCTCATTCCTATGGAACAAAGGAACTTAGGATATTATTTACTTTTTTATAGTACCCACTGTTTGGAATTTGGACAGATTTTAGCTAATGTTCTAGGTATTAAGTATTCACAAATGTTTCTTATGCACTATAAATTATTCCTGTTGCCATATAAACACCTTATGAATGAGTATATGTAGATCATAGACTCATAGAATCATAGAATAATTTGGGTTGGAAGGGACCTTCAAAGGCTGTCTAGTCCAAACCCACCCTGTAATAAGCAGGGACATCTCCAACTAGATCAGGTTGCACAATCACACACAGCCTGGCCTTGAATGTCTCAATGTACATCTGCCACCTCTCTGGACAACCTGTTCCAGTATTTTACCACCTTCATTGTAAAGAATTTTTTCCTCATATGCAGCCTGAACGTCCCCTCGTTTAGTTTAAAACCATTACCCCTTCTATCACAACAGGCCCCGCTAAAAATTCTCTTCTCATCTTTCTTACAGACGCCTTTTAAGAATTGAAAGGACACAATAAGGTCTCTCCAGAATCTTCTCCAGGCTGAACAACCCCATCTCTCTTAGCCTTTCCTCATAAGAGAGGTGCTCCATTCCCCTGATCATTTTTGTGGCCCTTCTCTGGACTCTCTTGAACAGGTCCACGTTTTTCCTGTACTGAGGACTCCAGAGCTGAATACAGTATCTGTGTGGGGTCTCACCAGAGCAGAGTAGAGGAGCAGAATCACCTCCCTTAACCTGCTGGCCATAGGTGCTAACTATTTCCTGAGACTTTATGACAATTTGTGATATAATAGCCTGGGACATTCAGTTCCTCCCTTCTAGCAATTACTACTCAGCAGGGCCCTGTGTTTTTTTTTATCAAGTAAACAAAATACATGATTTTCTATGAAACTGTGTGACCTTACATCTCTAATTGAAGTGCTCCTTGGTTTTAGCTCATTTCACTTTTTGGCAACTGTTACTGCGAGTGTCTCATCCAGTCTGCAGTACTGATGTCTGCTTCCAGCAGCTAATATTTCTGAAATTAATCGATACCCCCCATTTCTACAAAATTGCCAGTAATAGTGCCACTGGCTTATCATGAATAATCATCCCCTTTGACATGACAAACTAGCTCTAACAGAAAAGCTATTACTTTGAAACAAATTTTACTGCATTGAAACATTCTCAGTAGTAAATACTTTGGATAGAGCATTAAAGCTTGTTCAATTCTGAACAAGGAGAAGAGACACCTTTTGTCTTTCTCAGGCTGAATCAGTCATATTCTCTATATTAAATATTAGATAATAGCAGTATCTTAACTAACAAAATTTTGAGGTGGAAAATGCTTTTCTGTAAGTCTTTAAAAATCGTATACCTTGATTTTTATTTTTGTTTAAAAAAAATAAACATTTTATCCTCTTGGCATCTTAGTATAAATGTTAAGGAGCTTGTTTTTTTTTTAATATTTTCTATTTTATTCCTAAAGACATGTTAGTGTGTTGTTGGTTACAGGTGCCCTTCTTTGGAGTCACTGAAAATGTCTTCTTACAACAGAGCAAAGACTAATGCAGAGACAGGCATTTTCATGGGAGGCCTTATGAAAATGCTTTATTTCAATACCTATGCATGTGTGTGAATGCATCAGGGCAGATTGATAGATACTAAGGCAAACAAAGCACATACCTCTAATACTTCTCTAGGAAACTAAAATGTTCTTTCTAATACTCCACACTGATCACTGTGATAAAGAAATGCTCAGTCTCATCCTGCAGAAGGTGTAGTTATTCATAAGAAGGAAGACTTTTCTAGTAGTTTGGAAAGTCAGATAGTGTCTTTGCATTGTTGCAACAAGATTAAAATACTTACTTCTTGAAGAAAGGGGAACTTGGGGAATCCAAAAGAGGACTGCAATACAAGTCTCTTCAGAGGAACCTGGAGACACTGCCTTCAAAAGTTGTGAATATTTTCTCACAGCCACATTATAGTAGAAACATTAAGGACACACATGGCAACTTTGTTTGGTATCTTGGGATTATATTTTAAGATCTGTGTTTAGTCCCTAGATTACAAGAGAAACATCATCAGTTGATCCTTTCTAGCTGTCAAGCAGAATCATACTACAAATGCATAGTATATTGTTTAATGGTGCTCAGCCTGAGGCAAGAATATGGAATTTGGATTGAGTTTTGGTAAAAAAATACCAGAAAAATGGGGCATGGTAGAAGACTGCACCAGAGTCAAAATGTTTTGACTGTGTCTAAAAGCCTGTCTCAGAGAAGTGACTACCTTGTGTGGCATGGTCTATTCAGTGATGGCTGGTGCAGTTGGAAGCAGAATTAACTGGAATGTTTGGATATAACTTTTCATTTTTGTTTTTGCTATATAATAAGAACTTTTAAAATCAGAAATCTTTGAATATACCCAAATGTTTTATTAAGCTTTCTTACTGCCAACATGAACTCCTGGTCTAACTAAAAGTGACATCCCATGTAATAGCTACCTGTCCATAGTAATCACCAGGGTATACAAAACTCAATTTTAAGTCCTTGTTCTCTGTGTTTTCCCAGTTTATGTGTCCTGCAGAGTACTGGACATAGGTTACTTTGCAAGTCAGCTTCATGCTTTTATCTTCTAGGGTATCTTAGCTATTATTTAAGTACTCAGGATTAAAGCTAAATTTGCAAACTTCTGTATTTTGTTTCTTTAAAAGCAGATTTATTTTCCAGCCTTAATTGTATGTCCAGTGACTCCTCTGCCAGTGTATTTAAAATCCTCTAACTGCTGAATGCAGTCCAGGGGTTTAAGTCATCTTTATGTTCCAGTACTGACATTTATTCTTTCATCTGCTTAAAAATGAGACACAAAGACCAGAATCTGATTAAATGTGGGTGTTTACAGCATCCTAACAGCAAGGCTCCTGTTGTTATCAGTGAAGTGCTGAACAATAGATTCAGTGGTGCTTACAACATCCTAACAGCAAAGCTCCTGTTGTTATCAGTAAAGTGCTGGACAACAGATTCAGTGGTGCTTAGTTGTGTACATCAGACTGCAATCAAATAAACTAACCCCACATAGTCTCTGTTGGCTGTAACACAGATGTAAATACCTAGATAGACTTAGACAACTGCTCTGCAGGTGCCTAATGTCAAGTGAAGAAATCCTGCCAAAGATACATCTGCAGTTTAGTTCTTTCCAATGATTATATATATTAATGCATTTTTTCTTCACAAGCAAGACAATAACAGAGGTAAAGTCAGGCAAAAGTGGGCAATTCCTTACAGTAATCAGTATTCACTTGTTCCCTTAAAGCTGTAGCTGTTATTGGTGTAATGAGAGCTGGGGCACCCAGTGCAGAGCATTCATTTGCACCATTTGTATCTGCAAGGTTCATGGTACTTTCATGTTCTCTGCCTTTCCTGAAGGAGATAAGGGCCAGGGACCCTACCAGTGCATACCTCGTCTCCTTTTCATACTTGCACTTTACAACACAGAATTGCCACCATTGCTGCCATCACTGTAGTATGCACAGAAGAATGCAAGATGGACAGCACTGCAAGGGGAAATCTGACAGCATTTTCCATCAGTACTAACTGAAGCCAACACATCTTTTTGGTAACGGAAAGAGCATCAAGCCATTTTATTTCATTTTCCTCTCCGTGTTACAGGTTCCTCCCAGATCCAGGAGATGCAGAAGGTAAGTAGGCTGTTCAGCTGCTCTGTGGGAGAGGGCAATGCAGGGAACCCCAGGACAGACTCTAAAATCCTAAAATAAGGCCTTTATGTGCATAGTGTGGAGTTGATGGAGGGATGGCAGTGAAGAGGGAGAGAACAGTGTGTAATAATGATGCTGCTTAACCAGCTTTTCAAGAGAAGCACAATGAAAATTGTATCAGCTCTGCAGATGGTGCAAATGGATGCTCTGAACTGGGTGCCCCAGCTCTCATTACACCAGTGAGTAACAGCAACAGCTTTAAGGAAACAACCATAAGCATTTCAACAAGGCTTAGACAGCAAGAACAGTACTCACTGAAAAATATCTTAACCCTCTGTCTTCCTCCTTCCCATACATAGTATCTTCTTTTTGTTACAAAATTTCTGTATCTGTGCAAAATGAGATGCAATAATGAATTTTAATTAGTGCTTAGTGTGCCAATAGAAGTTTCTGCAGGAGTGAGGAGTGGTATTTTCTATTCTCTCTTATTTACTATCTCTGTAATTAGGACTATGTGATTATGCTATCAGCGCAGTGAAACGAAAATGGAATCCACACCCAGTATGAATAATTTCACCAGTCTGCATGGAAATTAGAGAATTTTCAAACAAAATGTAATTACATTTTTCTGTTTTTCTTAATTACTTTGTTGTAATTTGAGAGATGTGACTAAGTTATTAATGCAGTGTAATAAGCTGAAATCAATGCCCAGTGAACCTAACAATTTTTAAAAAATAGCACTTACTGCTTGTTGAATTACTGCGGCAAACTGCATGTGATTTATGCTGCAGGGGGGGAAGATAACTGCTGCTCATTGCATTCAAAAATCCAGATTGCTAGGCTATAATTGTGTGCTACTAAGACAGTGTAATTGTTAATATTGCAAAGACTCTTTGAATATGTAATATGAAGTAGTGTATTAAGGCTAAACACTGTTATCGTCATTGGGTTGATTAACAGAGTAACTCTTAGAACTCACCAGAAAGCTTAAAGATAGCAGATCTCCATTTGAGAAGCTGAATATCTGTATGCTAGATTCTGTGCCTGCTTTTAAAGCTTAAAAGTTCATGAAAGCTCTCTGAAAGTTCAGCATATGTGCAATAAGAATTCAGGGAGGACTTCTCAGTACTTCAAAACTAAAACAAATCATTGGGACCACTTCAAGAGGCTGCCTTCTCAAAGAGTCATGAGAGAATACACTGCATTTGTACTTGTCTGAAAAATGCTTATAAGAATTTGAAGAGGAAACAATTAATTTTAATTATGATACTTTTTTTTTTTAAAAGTGACACTGGACTTCATGTATGAAACACCAGATAAAATTCATCCATTAGCTGTACTTTGAAGTAAGAGATAAGATATCAGTCTGTTTATTTACAATCAAGCTATTTTTAGATTTCATTTAGATAATGTGGGAAACTTTCTCTAGATCTTATTTTCTTTCTTCACTTTAGGATTCTGCTCATACAACTTCATGAAAAATGTTCAGTCACAAACATCCCCCCCATGATAGTCCAGCAGAAATTGTAAAACAGTGAAAAAAACCACAACCATATCCATCTAATGAAATGTATTATTTAATAACATCATGATATATTTCAAGATTATATTAAGAATGAAGAAAATCAGAAGATTTAAATGTCTTCCTTTCTTTGTACATTACTCTCTTATCAAAACTTCATAAAAATCTGTATTTTTTTTTTTCTTTAGAATGTTTTGACAAAGATCCTTAATCGTGGATAACATCTTCCTAGATGGTCCTATTCAATAAAACAAGCATATTCTCAGCATGAGACATTCTGTTCTGCTTTGTGTGTAGATTTGATTAATATTTCGCTTATATAAATCTGTAATCCTAAATGTTTGCAGGGTTAATGACCCCATGTGGAGTAATAAACCACAAGAATAATTGAAATAATCTATTTAAAGGGTTGTTCCTGCCTCTATGAAATTCTGAATTGATTTTTTTTTTTTTGCAAGAAAGAGTAAAAACAACTTGTTTCTTGTAATTCACAAGCAATTAAAGCTGCTGGTTTTATAAATATATAAAATATAGATTTAATTTATAATCCATAAACATTGAAGGCCCCAATATTATATTAAACCCGTACTTTGGAAAACATATCAGCCAGCTTAACACATCTCCTTCTGAGCATTAAGCACTGTACTTAAATACATCTCAGTTTTTGATGAAACAGAGCACTCAATCTGTGCCATCATGAAAATGCATTCTTTTCACAGGTATTTTTGCATAAATCAGTCTGAGTTATCTTAACGTGTTATGTACCCATACAAGAAAAGCTTAAATAAAAATATATAATTATTGAAAGATTCTCTGTATTCCTACCTTTGAGAATTCATTATACTTAGGACACCAAACACTAAAGTTCCCAGATATGAGGGAAATTATAAACATTACTATGCTTGTATCATGCTTGTATGATGGATGGTATTTTAACATCTTGGTAAGCGTATCTATTTGGTTTTGTTTGTTTTTTTTCTTTTTGCTACTCTATTTTGTTTCATTAATTATTTTTTTTCATTCAGCTACTCCATTTTCTTCTTTTTTTTTCAGTATTAACTTCTAGCTACTGCATGCTTTCTTTTCTTACTCAAGTCTTTATTGCAATAAATTGTATACTGCTTTTTTCCATTTTAGGTATGATTCTGCATTTTAAACTATTTGATTAAATACTATTTCTCTTTTTTCAGATTACTGTGAAAATTAAAAAAGTGCAGATTTTAGGAATAAGATAAAAGAAAATATTAATTTATTGTCCATGATAATTGTCTTTTAAACATCATCAGGGGAAAAATCTCTTGATCTGTCTTATAAACTTTATGTTACGGGAATTCATTGACTGCTTAGGTGGGCTGTAGTAATGTTTCTGTGGCTTGCATTACCTGTTACAGGGGAAGATAACATTGAGATATTGTAGAGAAACATACTGGAATATTCCATCTGGTTAAGTTACAAGATTTGCAAAATGCCTAAGGAATAATGCAGAAACATTAGATGCAGTTACTGTTCTCATTGGTCCCTAGATGTCAAAAAAAATTAAGTCTTAACAACAGGTAAATATAATCGTATCCCTGTGAGTTTTACACTTCAATGAGTGACCCAGAATCAGGAAGATTATTACAGCTAATGAGCTCAAGAAAGATGAAAGAATGCTTCCAGGTTTACACTGAGCTGTTATGGGGTTCACAAATGATGACATTCTTGGCCACTTTTCTCTATAATTTTCTCTAACATAATGTTTCTTGGGATTTATTGCTGCAAAACATTTATATAAAAAGTTACAGGAAGGAATTCATATATCATATCATTAATTCATGAGAATCAGACCTAACTGATTACAGAATGATGTTGCTACATTGACTTTGAGCTAACCATACCACCTGATGATCTAAACGTCGGAAAAAAAGAGAAAGCAAGACACTACGGCTCTACACAATGCTATATATAAAGTGCATTGCCTTTCAAACATCTGTAGATCATAGAATCACACAATCAACTAGTTTGGAAAACACATTTATGATCAAGTCAAACTCTTACTCCAGGACCCCCAAGCCCTCATCTGCAAGGGTCTCATCTACACAGTTTTTGTACTCTTCCAAGGATGGTGATTCCACCACTGCCCTGGGCAGCCTGTTCCAATGCCTGATCACCCTCTCGCTGAAGAAAGCTTTCCTAATATCCAGTCTAAACCTCTCCTAGTACAACTTGAGGCTGTTAGCTCTTATCCTATCACTTGTTACCCAGGAAAAGAGACCAGCCACCCCCTTGCTCCATCCTCCTTTCAGGTAGTTGTAGAGAGTGACAAGGTCTCCCTTGAGCCTTCTCCAGACTAAACAAACACAGTTCCCACAGCTGCTCCATTGAAGATTTGTGCTCCAGGCTCTTCACCAGCTTTGTTCCACTTCTCTGGACCCACTCCAGCAACTCAGTATCTCTCTCATAGTGAGAGAACTCAGAACTCATGGGCTCAGAACTGAACACGGTATTCAATGTCTTATTAAACAAAAAAGCAAAAAAAAAATATCTGTAAGATAAAAGACAGGAAAGTCATATCTGCAGAATCAGCAGAACACTTCTGAATGAAATGTACTTTATTTTTCTGCCACTAGTATTATTTTTTTCTCTTTTATTACAGTACAAAATGCACTGTAAAATATTTGCTTTATCACAGTATCACAGTATGTTAGAGATTGGAAGGGAACTCAAAAGATCATCTAGTCCAATCCCCCTGCCAGAGCAGGAACACCTAAATAAGGTTACATAGGAATGTGTCCAGGTGGGTTTTGAATGTCTCCAGAGAAGGAGACTCCACAACCCCCCTGGGCAGCCTGTTCCAGTGTTCTGTCACCCTCACTGAGAAGAAGTTTCTTCTCAAGTTTAAGTGGAACCTCTTGTGTTCCCGTTTCTACCCATTACCCCTTGTCCTATCATTGTTTGCCACTGAGAAGAGCCAGGCTCCATCCTCATGACACTCCCCCTTTATATATTTATATACACTAATAAGGTCCCCCCGCAGTCTCCTCTTCTCCAAACTATAGAGACCCAGCTCCCTCAGCCTCTCCTCATAAGGGAGATGCTCCACTCCCTTAATCATCTTAGTTGCCCTACGCTGGACTCTCTCCAGCAGGTCCCTGTCCTTCTTGAACTGAGGGGCTCAGAACTGGACACAATATTCCAGGTGCGGTCTCACCAGGGCAGAGTAGAGGAGAAGGAGGACCTCTCTCGACCTACTGACCACCCCCCTTCTAATACACCCTAGGATGCCATTGGCCTTCTTGGCCACAAGGGCACAGTGTTGGCTCATGGTCATCCTGCCATCCACTAGGACCCCCAGGTCCCTCTCCCCTACACTACTCTCTAACAGGTCGTTCCCCAACCTATATTGGAACCTGGGGCTGTTCCTGCCCAGATGCAGGACTCTACACTTTCCCTTGTTATATTTCATCAAGTTACTCCCTGCCCAACTCTCCAACCTGTCCAGGTCCCGCTGGATGGCAGCACAGCCTTCTGGCGTGTCAGCCACTCCTCCCAGCTTAGTGTCATCAGCAAACTTGCTGATAGTACACTCAATTCCCTCATCTAAATCATTGATGAATATACTAAATAATACTGGTCCCAGTACTGACCCTTGAGGCACTCCACTAGATACAGGCCTCCAACTAGACTCCGCCCCATAGACTACAACTCTCTGGCTTCTGTCCTTCAGCCAGTTTGCAGTCCACCTCACTATCTGATCATCCAGGCCACACTTCCTCAATTTAGCTATGAGGATGCTGTGGGAGACTGTGTCAAATGCTTTGCTGAAGTCAAGGTAAACCACGTCCACCGCTCTGCCATCATCCATCCACAATGTTATTTCCTCATAAAAGGCTATGAGGTTGGTCAAGCATGACTTCCCCTTGGTAAAGCCATGTTGACTGCCCCTCATAACCCTCTTATCCTTGACATGCCTTAAGATGGCATCAAGGATAAGGTGCTCCACCACTTTCCCAGGGATGGAGGTGAGGCTGACCGGTCTATAGTTACCCGGGTCCTCCTTCTTGCCCTTTTTGAAGACTGGAGTGACATTTGCTTTCCTCCAGTCCTCAGGCACCTCTCCCGTTTCCCAAGACTTGGTAAAGATGATGGAGAGTGGTCTAGCAATGACTTCCGCCAGTTCCCTCAGCACCCGCGGGTGCATCCCATCTGGACCCATGGATTTATGGATGTCCAGATTGCTCAACTGGTCCCTAACCCATTCCTCGTCGACTAAGGCAAACTGCTCCAGTGACCTGACTTCATCTGAGGTCGCAGGAGTACAGGGTTCTTCAGGACTGCCTCCAGCAGAGTAGACAGAGACAAAGAAGGCATTCAATAACTCTGTCATCTCTGTATCTTCTGTCACCAGGGCACCCACCCCTTTCATCAGTGGGCCAACCTTGCCTCTGGTGTTAGTTTTATCAGCTATGTATTTGAAAAAGCTCTTTCTGTTGTCCTTGACCCCTCTCGCCAGATTTATTTATTATTGCAATTAAGATATGTTTAGAATAAGACAGGACAAGGAAGGGATTATGTGTTGCAGTTTTGGAGGGTCTGGATGTAAGGACTTCAACAGTTATTAGAACATTTACATTAGATGTGGAAAACCTCCATGCAAAATAGGCTTATTGGGTAACTTCCATGGCCCTCATCCCACCCTTCCACTTTCAGAAACAGAAAACAAACAAAACCAGTCATGTATTATTCAGTGTATTTGTTTTGAAGGCAGATTGGTATAAAATTATCTAGTAATCTTAATTTTCATATAAAATTGACAGTTAAGATGCAATGATAGCACTATCATTTCAGCAAGACTACTACGGGAAACTGGTAACTAAAGGGACATATACTTCAGCTTTTGGAAACTAATTAAAACAATCATGAAAGCCACAGCATTCAGGAAAGCACAGCCCAGACAGTGTCAATGGAGCAATTAAACACAATCTGCACTACAAGAAAAGCACAGAAAAATTGTGCCTGAAGATGACAGAGTCATCAAAATAATGTCACAAAAAGGAAACAGTAGGTCTGACTTACGTGAATGCCTAAAATGGTTTGGATTAAGTCCTTCAGAAAGGCCTTTTAAAGACCGTAAATTAAGCACAAAAGCCTTTCTTAACATGTTGGTACAGATGGTAGTAAGGAGGTGAGTAGAAATATGTAATTAATCCTGCTTACTATGGCAGCATCTAGAACCATAGAATCATTGAATTGTGCAGGTTGGAAAAGACCTTTAAGATCATTGAGTCTAACTGTCACCCTAGCACAGCTAAATCTACTACTAAACATGTCCCTAAGTGCCACATCTATACTTTTTTTAAATACCTCCAGGAATGGTAACTTCACCACTTCCCTGGGCAGCCTGTTCCAATGCTTGACAACTCTTTCGGGGAAGAAATTTTTCCTAATATCCAATCTTTCGTGTTGCAACTGGAGGCCATTTCCTCTTCTCCTAATGCTTGTAGCTTGAGTGAAACAATAACATACAACTTCCTTTCAGGTAGTCATAAGGAGGCATAAGGTCTCCTCTCAGTTTCCTTTTTTATTCCAGGCTAAACAACCCCAGTTGCCTCAGCTGTTCCTCATAAGACTTGTACTATAGACCCTTCCAGCTTTGTTGTGCTTCTTTGGATGCACTCCAGGAATATAGTTCAATTTGATTTTACAGACTTCTGAATGAAAAGTGGTTAAAAATTAACAAAACAAACAAAGAAAAAGCTATCTTAGTAAAATGTATGATCCCACAAAATTCATGCATTGCTGTTATTTTGAATCAATGCACTTGAAAGTTCTTCCCCTGAAGTACTAAATCACATCCTCCTCTGGCATGCATTGAAATAAATCCAATGAAGTCAAGCAAGTTACAGACATATAAGACAGCTGATAACTGTTCAACTGCATTCATAAACAGAAAGAATACAGGAACAAAGAAAAAAATATGCAGAGACAATGTGAGACTGAATGAAAGGAGGTAATTTAAAAGAGATTAAAAGAGATAAGTAAGAATAGGATATATAAATTGATGGGTCAGACAGTTCAGATAAGATGCTCTGGAATGATTATTTTGCCTAATTCTTGAATATTAAAAAAAAGAGCATTATACATTCTGAAGTTCCAAAATCATATTCAGTTTAACCAGGGTGTTCTGTAGAAGTTATTACTACAAGAAAATACTTAACACATGAATTTACTAAAAGTGCAAGATAAGCTATCTTAATGGAGAGAAAAGGAATACATTACATAGCAATACAACAGTTGTTCTAGATGCTAATATCTGTAACAGCGTTATGTGATTATGAAATTACAACCACTGAATTTTCTCTCCTGATATAATCTCTCTAGTTCTATAACGTCTAAGAATAAAAAAGATAACAAAGCCTTTTCTTCAGAAATCTTCCTTTCTTAAACCTGTATCATCCTATAAAAAACTTTTGGATGAACTATTAACTGAAGCTGCAGTTGAACAGCCAGTATTTAGCTGCATCACAAAGTGCTCTAGAGACAACTTTTCCATGTTTTATTCCTTCCTAACTAAACAATGATAGTGAATATGAGATTATACATCCCAAATAATAAATGGAACATATCTACAGTGACTACATCAAAGTCTCTGAATCTCTGTATATTTTCTTGTTTATTGACTTAGAAAAGAATGATGGAATAAACTACCAGTTTATATATGTTTCTCCTATATTTCTTCTCTATAGTAAAGAGAAGAAATTCTCTATATTCTCTACATCACTATGACAGATTACAGACTCACTTTGATGACTGTCACTGTCATCTTAGAGATCTTCAGTATTTACTTCTTTCGGATTTAATTTTTGTTAGTAAATATTGTGTTGGATTTTTGGGCTGTGATTCCATTTTTATTAACCAAGTACACTGATCTATTTTTTTCTATATGAATTTCCAGTGCACACAGACAGGTGCCTTCTGTTTTCCTTACTGTTGCATACAGTGCTTCCCAACCAAACAGTACAGATTGTCACTGACAGCCTCTCATGGCAAGGAAGGAAATAAAGAATAGGAGAAAGAATATCTGGTATTGGCTGAAGTAATAGGAAAAAATGTACTTCTGACTGCATCTAGATTTTTCATAAACATATGTGAAAAAAACAAAATATGCTATAACAACACTCTCCCTTTCTATAAAATCTTGATGAGATCTAATATGCTTGTTTCAAAAACACTTCTTTTAAAAAATGGGTAAGATTTGACCTTTTCAGTATGAATAACTTTGAACTGCATTGTGAACCTACAGCCAGTATGATCTTTCTACAACTCTTTCTCCAGTTTGAAAGAGACAAAAAAGCCAAAACCAATCAGCTTGAAGCTCACGTAGAATAGAAATATTTTTGTTTTGCTTTTTCTCCAAGTAATAATTCCATCAATGAACCATGATAAAGACATCCACCTCGGATCTTCCCACACGAAAACAATAGACATCAACATTGCTATTTATCATATTTTTTCTTATGCGATTACTGTTTTGATTTACTCAAGAGGAGATGCAACATTTTAATTCAAAATTGAATGTATTTTTTCAGAGAGCTCAGTAGTGTTAAAATTGACATACTGCTTATTTTATCACTGTTAATTTGCAAAATGTTGAGATGAAACAGCAGGTTTTTTATTAATTAAAATTGTCAATGTAGTAAATACAGTAAATTATACAAAGATGTCAGTGTAAATAATTTACTAGAGAAAAAAAATATTTCATGTATTAAAAATTGTATTGCAAAAATATTTCTGCTCAACATTGCATACAAGACTTATTCATAGAAGTATTCTTTCAGGTAAAATTACTTTTACTCGGGTAAGCAAAATTATACATGAATGTAATTCTTTTTATGGGTATAAACTTTGAGATTGAAAGGAACTTTTGCCTTTACGAACTGAGTCCTTTAAAAAACCACAATATTTATTTGTTTGGAAGATGTCTTTTCTTATGGAGCAGTGAGAGTTTAATGTGAACAGGCACTTATATTTTTTTCTGATAAGTTCAAAAGTGATTGTTCAAGCTACTATCAGTAGCTTTAAAAAAAAAAAACAAGCAAAAAACGAAAATGACAAAAAAAAATTCCCCATACCCAACCACCTATGTTTCTAATTTGGAAGAACCTATGTATTCTCCCTAAATTAAAAAACACACAAAGCCTCTCCCTGCTAAGTTCAAAAGTCTCAACAGGCCCAGTAACAGTTCAAGCTACTGAACAATTTGAAGAACAAAAATGTAATTTCAAAATTTTGCATCTCATTTAAAAAATAAAAAAGTTTTTTTGTGGCAAGACCAGCTTATATCTGAGCTTTCTAAGCACAGTGTTAACATAGTGTTAGCTTCTATGAAAACTGCCTCTACACCCACAACAGAGGAGAAACCCCCATACCCCAGTCAGAGACTTGAGTCTTTCTCCGTAAATTTAAGTTGGTTTGCATCGCATCTTCTTTGCATCTCAAAGCTTTAAAGCATTTGGTTGCTTAGAAGGCAACGTGTAACTACTGCGATGCAAGGGTTAGGTATCAGTTGTTCTGAAGAAATTCCAAGTAACTGTCTTCATTAGCGTAACTGAAACACTCCATCTGCTGGCTTTCAGACGCATTGCGAAAAATGCGGTGCTGTATTAATTTTCCGCGTTCTCACAGTTCCCTTAGCCAGCATCAACTGAGCAGTAGCATCAGTAATATTTTTCCCAGCTCACAGGCGCACTCTCTGAGATGGTATCAATAACATATATCATCCACATGAACATGTTAGCTAAATAATTTTTAATTAGCCATTTTTAACTGGCTAATCTGTAAGTGTTCCGGAAGTGAAAACATTACGGATTTGTGGGTTACAGAAATCTGAAATGCCACAAACTTTAATCAGTGATGTGAAAAATTTAGCAGGGTCTAAAATGCCAGAATTATTTTAAAGCCCTTTCTATCCTGCTCCTATCAGTAAATTCTTACAGCTTTAAAATTACAGCAACCCCCACCGTGTAATACAGAGTGAGAATGGATCTGTTCCTTGGTGCCTTCTACTGATGAAAGCACTCATATTGTTACCTCTCTGTTCTATCTACTAAGAAAAATAAATGTTATTGAATTACCTTGTATCAAGCTCTAAAACAGTATAGATTTTGTAGCAGTAAGGAGCTGAATTGGCCAGCTAAACAGTAATATGCACTGTAACAACAAAGGTCAGGATATCTCCGGACATAAGTTTCTGAGTTCTAGGCAAATGCAGAGGACAATCTCTCATGTCGTGTAGCAAGGGACAAGAGGGAAAGACCACTTCAGAGATAAGAAGCAGTTAACTACAGAGAAGGATACTGATACTGCACACTTGTAAGTATCATTGCATATCTGTACTGTGCTCTTGCCTTAATTTAAAAAAAAATATTCTGAGGTATAACTTCAATGCCTGTGTAATTTCAGATGGAATTCTACAATGCGTTTGAAAGTCACTTGTTCATAATAGAGAACAAATTAGTGGTTTTCTTCTAATTTTCCTTTGAAGACAAAGCATAATAAACTTAATTCCAATGTTTATTGAAATCAGTACATGAAAATTGTGTGCAGCTATCCTGTGCTACATGCTATTTTCTCTAGTATATTTTTTAAACTGAAAACAAAAATTGATCTGGAAATGCATGTAGATTTTAGAAATTGTTCTGATACTGTAGGTTCTTTAACTTGCAAAATTAAATACATTAAACTAATATGAACTGTCATTTATCTGTATACAGCAAGTTCTAAAACATAATAAACAAGGACTGTATGAAAAGTTGTTTCAATGTGGACCTTAGATTCTTTTATTCCTAATCATATTGAGTGGGCCCACTAAAGTAACTGCAGATTTGGTTTTACATGGCCAGATGGTAAAAATTCAAGACTTTTTCAGAACAATTTATATTTCTTACGTATATTTGAAATCTATATTTAAGACAAAAAAATCAAAAAGAAACAAAAAAGTGTATTTCACTTCTTCATTTTACCTAAAATATTAATGATTACTGGCACAAATATACTATATTATTTTCACAATTACTCTAGCAATTGTGAAATTAATGCCAGGAAATGTGTGTAGTCATACACTGCATATTATACGTATACTTATTACACGCTGAATAATACTTCTTTGTGTGTGTGTGTGCAACTACAGAATTGTCAACAGCTACAGAAGTGGACACAAAGGACAACAAACATGAAAACAAGTGCTATGCATCGAAGCAAGGATTACAGAGGTAGAACACTAAGCGTAGGAGAAAATTGTATCATAGAATCATAGAATGGTTTGGGTTGGAAGAGATCTTAAAGTTGCTCAAAGCCCCGTCCAATCTGGCCTTAAACACTGGCAGGAATGGGGTAGACACAACTTCTCTGGGCAGCCTGTGCCAGCGCCTCACCACTCTCACAGTGGTAAGATGATACACATATACATATACATACACACATACACATACATATATATACACATAAGAAAATATAGATGAGTGGAAGAATTTAGCAATCTAGGACTCACATATAATTCTTTAAGGTTCTTATTCCATCACTTTTTATGCAATGTTATGATCTGAAATAAATTTTTGTGGCTCAGTATCCATCTACAGAAATAGAATAATAATTTTTCTTTCATTCAGGCTTACATATTTAGATTTTTAGTTTCACAAAGCATAGTCTAAGTATTTTTTCTTGTCTTTCATTTCCCACTATTTGTAAAAAATATACCACTGCCAAATATCAAAGGTTACTGCTGCTAAATTATTTGACTCTAGAAAAGGTAATACTAGAAATTTTTAAAAATCCAAGCCTGTTTACATGCATGCAACTGAATTTTTATGAATAAATGTTGTGGTTTAAACTCAGTCAGCCGCGCAGTCTCTCTCTCACTCCCCCCGCTTCCTCCCCTCTGCTCCTGGAGGGATGGGGAGGAGAATCGAAAGAATGTAACTCCCAGGGGTTGAGATAAGAACAGTCCAGTAACTAAGGTATAACACAAACCACTGCTGCTACCACCAATAATAAATAATAATAATGATAAGGGAAATAACAAAGGGAGAGAATACAACCAGTCACCACCCGCCAACCAATACCGAGCCCGACTGAGCAGTGATCTAACCCTTCCAAGTAACTGCCCCCAGTTTATATAGTGGTCATGACATGGTGTGGTATGGAATACCTGTTTGGTTAGTTTGGGTCAGGTGTCCTGTCTCTGATTCCTCCCAGCTTCCCCTCCTCCCTGGCAGAGCATGAGACTCAGAAAGTCCTTGGTCAGAGTAAACATTGCTGAGCAGCAACTAAAAACATTGGTGTTATCAGCGCTGTTCCCAGGCCGAAAGTCAAAAACAAAGCACTGTACCAGCTACTATGAAGGAGAAAAAATGACTGCTACTGCTGAACCCAGGACAATAAATCTTTGTGGATTCAACTTTCATATTGGAAATTCAGTAGACTTCAAGACTGACATTAAAATATTAAAAGATATTAAAAAAAAATCTTGATTTTATTTAATGGGAACCAAGGTGTGAACTTATTTTCCAGGATATCACTGGATGTTAGTAAATCTAATATACAGGAGATCTTTAGGGTCTAATATACAGGAGGTCTATTGCCACATATGGGGAAGTCATAGTTTTAGAACCACATTTTATTTTTCTTTCATATTTTCTGCGATGTGGTAAAACATGTTTGCAATAAAAACATTTCAACAAAGATCAACTGTTCAGTTTTACCAAACATGTTCTTTTCTTTAGTAGTGTTTTATGTATGATATTTATATAGTTATTTAAAAATGTGTAACAACTTTATGTGGGCAAGAATGTTACAAATGTATTTTACTCCATCTATCTAGTGGACTACTTTTATGCAGTTAATGTAATGCATCCTGGCCTTTGTTTATCTGCGTAAGCATGCCTTGGAGTCTCTGCACCTTGGGGTACTTCTAGCGCTTGGCACTATTTTTGCTTACTGGCATTGAAATTAATTCTTGCATCTTGCAATATGAAGATCCTAATTGTGTCTGCTCAGCAGCAGTTCAAAACCAGTCATTTTCAATCACTGAGGTAGCACTCTCAGTTGGATCAGCCTTTTGTTTTTACAGGGTTCATAACAAATTGCCACCTTTTGAATTATATGTCAGTCTTCTTAAAAGCAAAGATCAGATATGAACATTCAGAATTAGTATTTTTATCCTATGGCAAAAACCATACAAAAATAACAAAAACAAAGCCTGCGTGCAATATGAGAGCGATGATTTTACCATTGAAATAAAGTGTATGTGCCTCAGATACAGTCAGTCTTCTGCAAGTATCTAGTTACCAAAAATATAAATATGGCTTCACCAGTAAGTATCCATAAGTAATAATAACTAGTAATAAGTATCCATAAGTAAGTAATATAGTTTACAGGAGAGGAATTGAAGCACATGGTCTTCAAATCCAAAAGTCATTATAAAGTTTACATTTAGAGTAATCTATTTTTTTACACTATTTCATACTCTGCAGCATTTTGTAAGTTCACAAAAGTTCAAAATCATATTACTGCTGGCCTCCATTGGAACTGGAAGTCTCAGCACTCCCGAAAACTCTGCCTCTGGGATCTTGATTTAGTTACTGACAAACACACAACTACTGACTATCTTCAAAGTTTGTTTTAAGCCCCTTTTTAAGGACTTATTAAGGACATCATTAAGGACTTTGGATCACAGAGAATATATGTGGATTTTAGGCACCTAAAACCAGACTTCTGATCCTGAAAATCCTCACTCAGCTTAATACAAGAAGTGTCTACATTTCATTGACAAAATAATTTATCACTTCAAGCTCTTTAAAGGCTTAAAAAGGCAATCTTATTCTATGATGATTTCCAATCTAAGCAGTGTGCCAGTTTGTCCTAATTACTTCTCCATGAACCCATACTTGTTTGTATCCGTGAGTAATTTGTCAGAAAGCTTTGTTGCTTAGTGTTAAAGGGCTTTGTAATCTTCTAAAAGAAGTTATAGAAGTGTGAAATGTTATCGGGATTCACATTTTCATTGTAAATAAATTAAATACTTGTTAAAGTCCTAATTCTACTTTGTAAAGTATGAAAATCCTGAAATGAAAATATTAGAAACTTTAACAGTGGGAAGTGCCACCCACTTAGTGACCAGTGTTACCCAGCCCAATTGAGACTCTTCATTGTCAACTTTAACTTCCCATCCTCCTGACTTAGAATATTTCCTTCATTCTACATGTATCATGCGTCTCTTACTGCCGTCACTGCACAACAAAAGATCCACTGATGCATTAAAATATGAGAAACAGTGATTGCCTATTATTGACAAAAGTTAATTGTAGCACAATGTTATTAATGGACAATATAATGTGATATTTTTTGTTTCATGTTTTTCTTCCATACTTAGCTTTATTCTCTGGTAGTGCAAGGAAAAAGAAAAAGCTCTTTCAAAAATTGTATTAGTATTCCTATTCAGCTCTCCTCATCTCAGTGGAGCCTGAAGCACCATGTATGCTTATCAAAGTGCTGTTTAAAAATACAGTTTTCTTTTAAACAGAAAAGGTTAAAGAGTCTGAAAGATCTAGAGCTGCAGTTCCTGAAATACCTCTGCTGTCCTGGGAGTCTGACAGTCAGCAGAGATAAGATGCTTCTTGCATCTGTTGCTATGCAACCTCTGTGGCATCCCACGAGCAAAAATGTCTCTGTCTTATACTTCACGCACAAAATGGGAAGAAGAACTGTCAGCTTGGGGGGTTCTATCAGTATTTTCAGCTTTGTATTTAATCATGAGAAGTTGTCTAGAAAGGTCTAGAATAAATGAAAATAAAGACCGAAAGTTTAACAATGAGCAATAAGATCTTAAAAAAACATTCTCTATCAATAGGAACAGAAGAGCAAGAATAAGATAGAAAGACAAGGAGAAGGAAAAAGAACTTTACTTAGATCTCCTGCACCCTGGTGTCCATTTTGTTAACTGTTATATTCTTAATTACTGTAGAAATTAAACACACTTTTTCCAGTTAAAAGTTGCTCAACTATAAACTGAAACCTTTTTTCTTTCTATTATGCCTGGGCTAGTCTACTCACAGTGCTAACCTCTACTCCTGCTCCTTTTGTTGCTCTTACAGACAGTTTTGCAAGCAGCTTAACATTATAGTTATGTAGGCAGTTTCTAAGTTCCTTCAGTTCACCTGCATTCATAATGATGAAATAAGTGATGAGTGTAATATAAAACCACTTGGCAACAAACTACTTTAGCGGTTTTTATATAATACCATGTAATTTTTATCAAGAACTGGCACCCAAGTTAGTAACTCCATGTGTAGTTAAAAGTAAGTGTTTTATGGCATCAAAACTCATGATAGTGGAGAAAACTGGTTCTATTATGTCCTAATTAAATTTAATCAGTCATTACACTGATATCCAAAAAAACCCAAAAAAAGCCATTTAACTTTCTGTTGCCTTACTTAGAACAGCATAGTAGATTAAACCTCAGACCTAGCAGCCTGTGTAGTAACTAATTTTGTGATATCTCCCAACACACCTTGCTTTCGTTTTCTCCACCATTATGAAATGTTCCACTGAAAGACTGCACACTGAGTCCAGTCAGGAGCAGATTTTAGTTCATAAAGGTTTATAAGGTTCTTCAAAGGACTGCAGAAACAACAGCTGTGCTGATAGAGGAGTAAAACAGTCACGGATTTCTATGGTAAATAACAAAGGAAAGGGAAATTGAAGGAAGGGCATTTATCATCCTTGAATGGAATTAAAGACACTGTTTTCAAATGGTATTTATTCCCAGGTGGCTGGTCTGGTTTTCTCTGTACATAGATAATTTACAGAATAAGAAATGTTAGACAGCCTTTACTGAGTTTTAAAAGAATAGTGAAAAATTAGACATTTTTAGAAGCTTATCTACAAGTTTATCTGAAAATTCTGTGTGAAATTCTGAGTGTTCCAAACTTAGAAAATTAAGTCATATATTCAAGATGGTTAACTAGGTATTTGGAAGACAGTTTTATTTAGGTCTTATTCACATTTTCAAAACTTGATCATTTGAAATTGAAATCTAGAAAGATATTTCTCCTACATTACCTTTAAATGAAAGCAAGCAAAGACTGACCTATGAGATGTAGCTGTACAGTGGTAATCTTTTTGCAGACACTGCATCTTCCTGAATACTCATTTTGCTGTATTTTATAATAGATTAGTGAATTAACCTGACATTCAGGTTAATTCATTCTATTCTTTCCGATATATCTTTCCTCAGTCATTTAGTTTGTGTGGCCAGTTAAAGCATTTTAAAGGAGATTTTACTGAATATTAATTTTTACATTTATTTTTCACCCCTTTTAATGTCATCTACAAACTTGATGACAGTCCACTTCGCAGCCTTTTCCCAGTCATTGATAAAATTTTCAAATAAGACAGACCAAAGAACTTCCACTTGTTAGCAGCCTCCAGATAGAGTACAACCCCATTAATCACTGTTATCTGAGCCCAACCACAGAGTTTTCACCTTCTAGTTTTCCACCCATACAGATCATAATGTTTAGCTATGGGTGATAGTGTCACAGGTCTTGCTAAAGTCAAGGTAAATGATATCCAGTGCTGTCTCCTCATCTTCAGACCCAGTTATTTTCTCATAGAAGACAATCAGATCAGGCAGGTGTGATTTCACCCATGGTAGTCATGGCCCAGACTCTGCTGAGCTGCACATTATTTTTTGCTTCCGTGAAATTACGTTGGGTTCACTTCTAGGAATCCTGATGACTTCCTTTTTCCACCCTACCCTCAAATGTTTCCCAGATCATTTGAATCCAAAATTTGATAGATAGTTGTTGAGTTTACTTTAATCTCACAGAAAATATTTTTTTTTTCATTTGATGTTAAGTTCCTTGTTGTCCAAACTATATCTGCATTTTATATTCTGGCTATATCCTCATATATTTATATATATTTTTATATATGTATGTATTTGTGTGTGTGTGTATATATGTGATTTTCCACAGCAAGAAAAGATTCCTTATTGAAGACTTGATGTAATCACAATAAAAAATTTTAGAAAGCCACTAATTCCAATTCCAATTACAACTCTATTATCTTGAAGCTTGAAAGAATAAAAAAATTTAGATAATCCATGATTTCTTAACATCAAATAAATTCTCAGAATAATTCAAAACAAGTGCACAACTACATGGGAGAATATGAAAACACAACAATTATTAATACTTATTTAGGTATGCAGACCTATTGTGTAGTCACCAGACAAATTACTAAAACAACTATCTGAACAGGGACCCACATGCAGGAGCAAACTGCATCTGATAAGTGGTACCTGATATGTGATATCACTTTCTGATATGTGGTAACAATAGTTCTGATTTTTTTCTATCACTCTTTCTTTAATTACTTGAATTATGTTATTTAATTTCTAAAACTGAATTATGATCAAGAATTTACATAAGTAGAGTAATAATAAGAAAAAAATAAGTAAAATTAAAGCCAATTTGACTACTGAAGAGAAAAAAAGATAAAGTTTTAAGATGATCCTCAGTAAGTGACTGAAAGAAATGAGCAGTGAGTGCAGGGCATACTCCAAACTTTTGCTGCCTCAAATAGGAATGAATATCTATCTGGAAGAAAAAACACCACATTGTCTTTATGGGCAAAGATAATGAAATCATCTTACTATGATCCTATTATAAAAGAAAACAATCCACATTATTTGTAACTTTGGCTTTCAAGGCAGCCTGAATCTGACAGTGTTAAATTATAATTCCTAAATCAAATAGTACTACAGGCACTGAAAATAGTAAGTCAACATTTTCTCTTTCATATAATTTTTTTTTTTTTTTTTTTTTTTTTCACATAGAGATCTCACATCAGTAATTTGGGTCAGATTTGTAGCTATCATAAATCTTAACAGTGTTCCAAATTTAAGAACATCTTATTAGGACTTTAAAAAAATAAAAAACAGAAGAAGAAACCATAGAAAACTCATGTCTTCACTGCCAAATTCTGAAACATGCTGTGATATTTAAAGCTTCTAGTTCTTTAGAGAAAAAGACACGAGTTCAGTAAACATATTCTACCATCTGCTTGGGATTCCATAAATTAAAGATGTCTGGGTATTTTTAACTGCATTCATACAGACTTGGATATCTTTTCTCTGTTTTGCATCTGTTGTGTTTAGCTCTTTGGTATAAAACTGAAAGATATGGAACATGCTTTTACTTCTGGATTATGATGGAGTACAAAAAGATACCCACAACTCTGTTGAAGATGTTAATATTTACTATAAGATGTTTACTATCTTTCTATTAAACCATAAAATTCCTTTATCATCTATTATCTTTCTATTTGTTGTCAAATTCTAGGAATATCAGCTGGAAATATAAATGTAGAAAGAAAGAACAATCTTAAAAACATTTGCCTCAAAAACCAAGATTCTGTTAACTGACTAGGTTACTGGGTTTAGACAAATAAAGGATCACTAACATTTTTTATCTTTTGATAATAGATTATTTTTGTGATTTCACTACATTGAAAAGTAATTTTTTTATTTTCTAAATGCTTTCCTGAAAGACTGTGGAAATCAGATCATTTTAACTACAGTTACCAAGAATTTTCAAAAAGAGACTGGTAAAAGAAAGAGTGCATCTGGAAATGAATGGCATGTGGTAAGTTCCCATTGTGGTTCTTAATGAGGCCTCCAGCAGAGATAAAGGCAAGTGTCAAGTTTGTTCTATTTTATAGTTAATGGGTGGTAGCAGTCATAATTATTTATTTTCTTCTTTATGCAATATGGAAAGAGTTACAAGGTGGTGACTCTATTGTCTACAATACAGTTTTCCCCTTGTAGGCTATGCCTAAAATACTTCTGTCTCCCATACAATCCTCATAGAGAAGATGATAAAATATGGGCTAAATGAGCAGACAGTGAGGGGAACTGAAACTTGCCAAATGGCTGGGCCCAGAAGCTGGTGATCAGTGGCATGAAGTCCAGTTGGAATCCAGTAATTATTGATGTACCCCAGGGATCTATACTGGATCCAACCCTTTGTAACACCTTCATTAATGATCTGAATGACAGTGCAGACTATACCCTCAGCATATTTGCAGATGACACAAAAATGGGAGGAGTACTTGATACAATTGAGGGTCACGCTGCTGTTCAGGAGGGACCTTGACAGGCTGAAGAAATGAGTCAATGGGAACCTCATGAAGTTCAACAAAAGGAATTGCAAAGCCCAGCCCTAGGAAAAAGCCCCACCCACCTTCGTGGTAGGGTCCATTCCTACATGAACTATTGTATGATCATAGGTTTGTAATCACATATTGCATTTCATGGCTGACTTGGAGAGTATTAAGATTGGAAGTAGTTGAAAAGGCATGCCAAACAGAAATGATGTATTACCAAAATGTGAATTACGGTACTGAAACAGAAGTGCAAAATATTTTAGAATATCATTAAGGCCATTTTACCCATATAATTAGCAAAGTATCAATTTAGGAATTTCAAGGAAAATACTGAACTATCTTCTAGAAATCAAAGAAGCATATTGATGGTATGCATATCTTAGAAAAGAGATCTGTGAAAGAACTGAACAAGTTTTTTTCTAATTTTTTTTGAATACTAGCTATGGACATAAGTAGTAGTTTGTACTTTGTATATTCAGGAAGTTTTTCTCACTACATTTGCAAATGGAGCTGTATTAATGCAGCATTGTCTTTCATTTAGTGTAATAAATATCCAACTGTGTATCCAACTGTGCATTCACACTTTATTTTTCCAGAATATTATAGGAAATAATAATATGACAATCCTTCTCATAATGATGCAGTATCATCATTAACTAAAAGTTAAGATATGAAATATATGTAACCCATTTTTTGACCAACTCTCAATTGGAAGCTATAAAAATGTCTGTATTTGCCCAGGTGACACAAAGGTCCTTGTCCCATTCTCAAACATGAAGAAAGCATTGGTTACCATCAGAAAATTTTTTACTTATTTTTTGCATCCTTAGATTAATTTTCTAAAATACAAATTAACAGTAGTATATGATAGCCCTATGGGCTCGTCAGCTGTGAATACTATCTCACATGGCTTTAGAATATGCTGCCATCCTGACTTTACTTGGACATACGTACAAATATAAATACACAATGTACTATCGTCAGACTGACATCCCAAATCTTAAGGACCAGTTAGCCTCTGCAGGGAATCACACATCAGAGGTAGAGATAATATCTATCATTCCCTTATGCAAACAATTGCAATATGATAATATGACAATACACTCAAGTATTTTGAAGTACTAAAGGAAACAAAACATTCAAATAATTGAAGTTTTTTGTAATTAAAGGAATTCTCAGTTTAATAATGACAACCTTTTTAGGAAAAAGCTTCTATGTAACTGAAATCATGGTTTGATTGCATGAGGAAGAAGCTTGTGGGAAGTAGTCACATTTTTGTGGCAGATGTACGTTTATAAAATCAACTTCATGTGAAGAGCTGATCATCATGCCTTATTTTCCCAGCTGGCCACATTGTTTCAGGCCATAAACTTGCAGCTTGCATATTGGAATCAATCACATTCATCAATACCATTTATGGTTGCATATCACTCAAGGAAGGCAAACAGGAATCCAGACATAAGTCCTTTCATCCAGTGAAAACTACATTGTATCAGATACTTGTACTAATGGTTCCAGAAGCAAGTATTAATATCATCAGATAGGCTGAGCATTTCCATCATAAATTAAAATGATGCTACAGATCATATGGTCTTGCCTGTCTAGGAAGTTTCAATCAGACTCTTTCATCCTACAATAAGAAGAATAAACCTCTACTGAATGGAAAAGTAATTACAAGCTATAGTGAAATTTAAAACTAGGCAGTAATCATTCAAGCAAATCACAGAATACATATAATACGCTATTTTCTGCCACTTCATTTGTGATCATATTTTACTGTCACTACTGAAGCTTTTAAAACTGTGGCTTTGTGGCTGGTTTTTTTTGTTTGTTTGTTTTGTTTTACTTTTGGGTTGGGTTTTTTGGTGTGATTCCAGTGCTAATTAGGTTCAATAATATATCTGAATGTACCCTTATCATCCTGTATTTCAGACAGGGCACTATGACCACCTATTTCAGCCCAATAACTACATCTGTGAGCTGAGAGGAAGAGAGAGAGCTACATTCCCTTTCGTTATCTTTAAAGCAGATGGATAAGAAATAACCTCCAAAAGCCATTTTCAACCCATTCTGAGAGAAGAGCACTTCCCTATCCAGAAATACCACAGTGGGACTAGACTTTTTTTTTCTGTTGAATGATTATTAACTCCCTTGACAAATATAGGGTTTAGAAAATACAATTGCTTTATCAAATACTGACAAAAGCTTTGCTAGGTCTACTTCTCTGTAAGCTCAATTTTTAAAACATTATAGAGACATCCTTAAAAATCTTACAAAGGTGTAATTTTCTTCTCCTAAAATAGAGTGCCTATGTTTGAATTACTAACTTTAAGACACCAAGTTGTTTTGGTACTGTGTCACTAGACATGTAAGAATCTGACTCAAATATACAAGCCAAGAATGTATTTTAAAATTAACATGCATTTATTAACTCATATGTTTTCCTTTTCTTTGAAAATTTATTTCTTTGCTTCTCCATCCAACTGACTTTTTGTGAGACAAAAACTTACATTTCATGCCACTTTGTTTCTATAAAGATATAGGAAGGACAAAACCTATTCTAGGAAGGATGGAAATATAATCAGCTTGTGACCTACGACGTCACTTCTTTTTCATTAATGATACATTGTGTTTAAAAATGTGTTTTAAAGTATTTATATTCAATATTCAATAATGGGGGAGGGGGATAGATTTTTTTTGGTTTTTTCTATATTTAACATTTTCCAAAGCTACATGAAGTCAGAACATGCTACGAAAAGTTTAGCAGCTTTTCCTCTGACATAAATTAGATAGTTTTTTCTAGCCTGTGTCCACAGTTCAATATAGATAAGGAAAGCTCCAATTGGCTCTGAGTGTGATCAGATGTAATTCCATTGATTTCAGTGAAAATTTTAAGCAGTTTTGAAAAAAGCCAACACGATGTATTTTTTTCCAGGTAAAATTACTGTAGTAATGATCTTGCTACTAAGGTGTCTGCAGCGATGACTCAGTAGTGTATTAAAGAACATAATTCAGAGCTGATACAGAGTTGTACTGTGAAAAAGATGTAAATGAACTATATAAGCAGATTTTTTTTTTTTTTTTAAGAAAAGGAAATGTATCACAACCACTCTTTGTACGAAAGCTGTTACATCTGGTATCTTTAAGATCAGTTTTCTCCATGTTGCAAAATCCAAAGAGCATTTGAGAACTATGGAATTTTAACGAAAGCAAACATAAATGTTAATGTTTTTAGGAGATGGAGGGAAGAAAGGATAATTCCCAGAACACAACTGCTTCCATACTGTTTCCTTCATCCCCCTGCTGAGATTTACAGGACAGGTCATGGCATTCATTTACAATACCCATAAACTGTATGGATAATCATATGCATTCCATCAGGTGCATTTTACAAGGTAGCCTAACAGTTAACCTCACAGGCCATTGAATATCCAAATAATGAAAAACATCTGATCTAAAACTTAAGTCTGTGTCCTAAATGTTGATGTTCTCTTGTCTTATCACTAAATTCAACTTATTTGATATTTTAAAATTCAGTGCTCTGAAAAAACACTTGTTTTTTTACAAGGAGATTCTTTTCTTATTTACTTATATTCTCATTAAACAAAACAAACAAACAAACAAACAACAACAACAACAAAAAAAACACCTACTGGGAAAGGACCAGAAATTTCAACTGTGAAAAATTAAACTATGTATGTGTTTTCCACTGATTATGTTGGATGGGATTTTTCTGATCTGATTCAGGCATCCGAAAGTTGTGCTTTTAAGCCTGGGTTAGTCATTCTATGCTTCCTTTATACACAAAAGAGACAAAAGGACACCTCTACGTGCTTCGTCTTGTCATCAGATTAACAACTCAGGAGGACTACATGAGCTGCCCTCTTACTATCTGTTTCTTTATGTTGATTCTATAAATTAACTTTGGCTGACTGGTAACAGTTTAGCCACAACTTCTAAGCCTCCAAATTAGATCTTACTGTTGCTTTTCACTTTAAATGACAATTTTATTACACTTCTAGTTGGGAATTGTTTAGTAAGTGGTAATTAATCTCCAACCTTTTTCTGCCTACACTGAGTTGATGTCCAATTCTTCTCTTAGAATAAATATATCTAAAATATAGCATGGCATAAACTTTCCACAGAACTTTATGCATTTTCTTGAGCCTTCTGGAATTATAAAAACCAGGAAATTTTGATATCAGCTGATATTATGAAAGAAGCTATGTAATTCCATGAGGGTTGCTTGAAATTATTATTTATCGCAATGTTTTATAAGAGAGAAAATCCACTCTCACATATTTCTGACTTATGCTTTAATTCCTACCATTACATCATCTCATAAAACCAGACACAAAAAGCAAAAAACTCCTTTGAAAGGTGGTTATCAGTACGTATGCCCAAACCAAACTCAATATGAAATTAAAGCATTAGAGAGCAGGGTGTAGAGGTCAGTAGATGTCGAAGATTATTTTTTTGCTTTTTGTTAATTCATGCTAGTAGCAGTGTTACTTGTTGTCTTCTTTCCTATATAACCCACCAAAATTGTGAGGAGGAAAGTGTAAGAAAATATGGGAACCTCGTTAATAGAATAATGAATATGAAGAAAATAACACTATGCACATAGTAATTCTACAGGCATCCTAACACAAAACAAGACCATGAAGAGCTGCAAATAAGTTAGGAAAAGCCCAACACATGCAGAGCTGTTGAATGATACTATTTGTCTTCATTAACTCTGTCAGGTTATAGTACCAAAAAACACAAACTAAGAGTCTGCACATTGGTTCACATGCATTCAACTCTTCTCACAAACATAAGAAAACACAGTTTCGTTTTATCAGAATGCTTGTATAACAGAATCCTTGAAGAACAGAAAGAAATAATCTAAAAAGGACAAAAGCAGTAATAGCAGGCTTTCACCAGTTTCAACACAGAAATCTATGGCTACCAGCTATCCTTACTTGAGTTATGTATCTTCTGCAACTAGTGATTTAGTAACAACACATTGTTCAAAAGTAAACGTTTTGCATAACATTTTCACATAAATGTATTCATCCTCTCAGGTGTACCTTAGTCAGTAAATTAAATTATTGGAAAAGAATATGAAACAAGGCAATCATGCAGTAAAACTTCCCTGGTATGTTCTACAGTGAAATTCCTTGGAAATTTGTGAAGATGGATCCCTTCGTATTTAATAGTTCTCAATGGATTTTATTCCCCCTCCCTTTTTTTTTTTTTTTTTTTTTTTGTAGGGGAGAGGGGGGAAGAGAATGACCCAATTTAAATGTAAGCCAGACATTCAATTAAGAAGCAATATGTATTATGAAAAGCTTATGCATTATGAACCTCTGGGTTCTTTTTGTGGGGAAAACAAATTCTTCTTAAAGAAGGAACAAAATACACTATGTATAATAGTAATAGCTTACTACATGTGTAAGCCATTTGTTTTACAAAATGTTTCAGTTCTTTTCATGGATCACCATAATCACTGTCCCTAATAAGCACTACTGTTCCTGGTCACTGCTGATTTGACACTATTTCTTTTAAGTATATCCATGATAAACTGAAATTATTTAGAAGTGTAAATTTGTTCCTACTTTACTATCTTCATTCTTGTGAATGCTCCATCCTTGGCGGTGTTCAAGGCCAGGTTGGATGAGGCCTTGGGTGGCATGGTTTAGTGTGGGATGTCCCTGCCCATGGCAGGGGGGTTGGAACTAGATGATCTTAAGGTCCTTTCCAACCCTAACTATTCTATGATTCTATGATTCTATGATTCTGATTTTTACACTCCAAATTTTGTGGGGGTGAGAACATTGTTTTATGTTGAAAACATCTACTTCATTGAAACCAATCAAGAAGAAATAATAGTAAAAAAAAAATAAATCTTAAAATGTAACAGAGTCCAGGTCAAGGAAGAAATGTTGAAAGACCAAGAGGGGTCATGGATACATAAGCTCCGTAGACATTTCCCCTTCATTTCAATCATAAATGTTAACGTAATATTTATTTTGCTTACCTACTTTTGCTCATGTAATTTCCAATTAAAGCTGGTGACAATAAGTATGCAGTAATTTTTAAAATTCTTTGTCTAATTAAGATTAATTTTCCTTGTCTATACCCAGCATATGCTGTCAGGACACTGTAGTGTGTGCAGTGGAACATCTGTATCCTACATTCCCTGAATATTTACATTACAGGCACACTATTTTCCGTAGTTTATAAAGCAGTTCTTCCTTCCATGTGATTACAGTAAGTGCTTGATGAGGGTGGTCATTAAAATCAGTGGGGAAAAATACCTCAGCAGTAGAATGTTGTTCTGAGTTCTTATCACACTGAGTGGTAATTGCCATAGCAGCTGAAAATTTTAACTGATGAGTTTTATGGCTATGAAAAGAGAGTAAAGTTATCTTGTAGTATAGGTGTTTTTGAAAAACATATTCCTTCTCCACTGACATCCTTCATTTTTAGCTCTCCAGTAATTAAATGCCTAAGCTTTAGATTTCTTCAAGATTTTGTGTGCGATCTCATATATTTAATAGATACTCATGGGAAAATTCTTTGCAAGGATATCTGCACATTGAGCTGTAGTGTGAAGGCTACTTATCTCTAATCATTGGCCTTGTGGATGAATAATGAAAACATTGCTTAGTTTATAACCTTGCTGTGGAACACTGAGGAGAAATCTTTTCCACCATGTCTGTGCGTGCCTCTGGTACGGTTTCTCAGTTTTCCTCTCATGGTTTTATTACTTCCCAGGTTCAGTGGTGGGCCAAAAGTCTATTCTATTCTAGTAAGCTCATTTTCATGTCCCATTAAAATTCTATTAGTTTTGAGAGCTAGTGACCATATCCGGAATTAATTTTCTTGGTGATTTGCATTGGGAGTGATGACTGACATTAGAGTTCTGATATTGTGTTACTTCATACGGAGGATGAAATCAGTGCATTATAAGACAGTCCTGTATTTCATCCCCAAGTTTAGCTGACAAAACTTGAAAAAAGTAAATTATGAAGTAAGTACATGTATGATATGGTACAAGCTAATTGTTATCAGCATATCACCTATAAACCAGAACAGTAGCTAAGCCTTCCTGTTATCTTCATCCAGCCTGAAAACAGCATCCTACTAGTAGGATTACCCATGTAAGAAAGCAATCTAATGTCCAGTGTGCTGTACTAATTTTTTGTTGTGAGTTTTTTCAGCGCTTCATGATTCAAAAAAACATGTAAAATGCTAGGAATTCTGTTCACTGTATCTTGCACACCACATGCATACCAAAAGGGTAAAATCTCAGGGAAGCAGAAAGGATTATCTTAAACTTCTAAGGGACTGGGTGAATATGAAAGCACAAATTTAATTAATCTTAGTTTTACATGCTTTTATAAGGTCAAAATTCACAGCATTGGAATATACAGAATCTATTTCTTGGAGATTAAATACCTGGCTCTGAAACTGGAAGCACTTTTGTATTCGTATAACAGGGACTGCCATGTTAATACTACTAAAAATGCTTATCAGAACTACATGAAAATTCGAGAAAGAGCACAATGATTTTAATATCATGATGCCTGAATAAAAATCAGGTCATACAGCCTGAAACTATTAATGTGAGTTTTCCATTACTTGTTTCTTATGTTCTACATAAAATTTAGACCTTTGAATTGAGAGCAAGGCATCTGCTGATGCAGCTAGATCTGTAACTGAATTATTTATGCACCATCAAAATTATTAGTAGATGCACAACTGCATCTTTTGACACCTACCTTTGAGAACTTACTCTGTACTTTAAAGAGGATTATTACAAAAGTAAATATGTTAGTAGTTATGAAATAATCAATAAGTGATATATTAGGAAGAGGTTATTCCTCTGTACATGAGGGAGAAGAGAAAAAACCCAACTTGTCCAGCACAAGTTCCTATTTCACAACTAGAAAGATGTGTGTACATGCAAGTGTGGTCTCAATGTCAGAGAAGAAAATAACTTTCCATACTGAGGTTTTCGTGATGAATACAACAGCTCCAATACTCAGTTTTGCAAAATGTATTTACTGTACAAAACATTTTTATTTTGGGACATAGTTTCAGCACAGTGTCTGGTTTTAAAGATTAAAGATGCCCATCCTTAGGAAACCTTGGAGGAACAAGTCTCTGAAGAGAAAAGGAACCAATTTTCTTTTAAGTTTTCTTTTATCTATTTCTATACAATTTAATTGTGATGACCTAGATAGGTACTTTGTGCTAACACCTTGTGTTAAATTTTCTGGACGGGGAATACAGTTTAATGACAGCTACAGAAAATGGGAAAATATTTACCACCCATAGGAAATTTTAGCAAACATCATTATGTCCATACCACAAAGAATTGTTATTTATGGAGCAGAGAATAAAATTTATTTTGAAAGGAAGAGGTATGAAAATAATTTCTATGGAGAATGCTGTAGACTTTAAAACAAACTTTCAGGTTCAGTCAGCTGAAACTGTAAAAGTTGAGGCCAAGTAACATCAAGTATCGTTATTTGTAGAGCACCACAAACTGCATGGTTCTTTGCAGACATAAAGATGTATGTAGTATTTTATAAGACTAGTTATTTTGGTCTTACTAGATATTAAAAAAATTATAAAGATTTATTTTCACTTCATGTAACTGGGTGAAAGAGAGCATCAGTTGTGTTTCTCACATTATAATTCACTGAAGCTGTATTTTAGCCATGTCTTCATAATCATGTTTTTTTCTAGATATTATTTAAGGCTTAGATTAACCATTGCTCACCGTAAATATTAAAACCTCATTTTAAGAATAACTGCTTTCTGGCTTAGATCAAGTTTCAGTTTCTCCTATGAGACTAGAGGTCTAACTTTCTCTTCTGTTTTCATGAAGTCGAGTAGCAGAAACTGGACTCATAAGTACAACATTTTAAATAGCTCTTCACTGAGACAAAATTAAGAGCACTACATAGCGTACTGCAGTCACCCAAAAAAGTGACTAAATGCAGCTACTTCTGGTAATAGATGAGGAAAGTTAAAAGCAGATTTTTTGGGGGTAGGAGGAAAAATGAAATTGCAATTTCTCCAGTTTAACCTGGCCATTCAGCTACTTTTTCTGACTTGTACCCTTTCAGCATATCACTGTTCTCCTCTTACCAATATAATCTTTGAATTCCCTTAGTGTTTCATTCAAGTAAATGAGGACTCTGTGTGTTTGTGTCAAGGTTAAATTTAGATTTATATGACAAATTATAATCTCAGTTTCATGTCTCTGTAAATAATGAGTAGTTGAAATCAATGAACCTACTCCTAACTTACACAAGTGTTACTAAATGCAGAATTTGTTGTCTCTGAGGTCAATATCAAGGGTCTTGCACAAAAAAATTACGTTAACTTATATCAGGTCTACAGCTACATCAAGGAAAGCTGCAAAATTTTATCCAGATTAAGAATTAACTGAATCCAGAACTAAGTCTTCTTAATATGGAACTAATGAGTTTCCATCATGGAAGTTGACAATCATTCAAAATATAGATCCTGGTCATCTTAATGCTGATACATTGGCAATAGAATCATAAACACTACCTGCATGAATATGAAGCCATTCCACCATTGAAAGGAACTTCTCTTTCCTTTTATGACTTCAAAATATTAGAATTTTTCAGGGAAATAAGTCATAGTGAATCAGTAACCAAAAAGACTGCTAAGATTATACAAAACTGGTTGTTTTTCGTTTATATTTAAAACCTTATTATCAAGTAAACATTAAATTATTATAAGTGCAGGTAAATTTTATACATGTGCCATCCATTTTAAAAATCGAATTGTACTGGTTTAATATTTTACTCAGTTAAGATATTGAAACTTTTCTCTTAAAAGCAGCCACAGGGGCAATATTTTCAAATGGACAGCTGAAAAAAAAAAAAAAAAAAAAGTGCTTAAGTCAATGCCTGATTTTCAGAAATACTTAGATTGTTGATTTTTAAGTTTAAATGAGATAAGTGCTGGAAACAATGACACTATTCCATACTGCAAACAAGAATATTTCAATAGTAGAATCCAAGTTACACTTAATTAAGCTGGTCACTTACAGGTTCCCCAAGTAAGAAGAAATTAGTGATGTCATTGACCTTAGTGAGTAATTGTGTGCTGCTTGCAGTACTGTTGCATACATGACAAACTAGTAGGATAAATATCTGGCTCACAAAGCAGATATGTGGAATTAATGGAACGTGAAGAACCTTTTTATTTCCAAGACAGAAAGATTAATAACTAGTTCTGTCAGGGAAAGTATGAATTTTATGCAGGGCCACTATATTTGATTTACTTCTTTCTTCTTTCCTCGTTCTCACACTAAGTGGTCTGGTTTTTGCACCTCTTTTTGGTGATGATTTCTATCTAATAAAAATTTTATAAATTATTTTGAAAGTTTCAAAATCCAAGAGGAATAAAGTATCCTAGGTTTTCATTCTTACTTCCTAGACTTCCAGCTTCATGTTGATGACCAGAATATTTTTATATATATTTTTCTACCCAAATGACATTTATGAGTGTATTTTCTTCATATTTTTTTAATTTGCTAGTAAGAATAAATAAATAACAGAGCTAAATTAGAAGATGTAAGGATTTGTCACATAAAGCAAATCTGAAAGCTCCATTTTAGGCAATGCCAAGACTTCTCTCCCCATTTCCTGCAGCTTTCCCTTTCTTCCCTTGACAGTTTGCCCTGGCACACACACAAGCAACTCTGCTTGCAGTTGCTCCACAGCAGTCTTTGGCAGGGTCACTTTTACAACACAGATTTAAGCCAAAGCTAAGTATCTTCACCTTTGAAAAACTGTATAAACACTGAAATAAATCAGCCTGCTATGGATGGAACTTCTCTAAGGAAGGTGAGAAAAACACTCACTACCTTTTGGGAAAGGGGATAAAGAGAAGGCAGCACATAAACAGAGATTTACAGAAAACCAGGAACATATTGAAAGTAAATGCTACAGCTTTTAAGAGTTTGACTTTTCTGCAAGCTAAACACTTCTGGTTTTGTACACAAAAGCAGCAACTCAAACGTCTCCACTCTATCCACATTAGTGTGACCTGGAGCAGCCACTTCCCAAACCAATCCTTCTTATACAAGACCAGTCAGCAGTAGCAATATTGGCTGTATTAATGCATTTAGTGCACTGGATGCTCTCCAAGTTTGATTAGAGTATCCAAATTAAGACACAATTAGGAAAAAAAAAAAAGCTTAAACAAGACAGATATTTATTACCAAGAATCATAAGAACAAGAGATAATATGGCATTAATTCTAAAAGGGCCTTTTCCATAAAGAAGCCTGCTTACAATTTTCAGGAACAGTAAAAATGTAGCAGAGCCCCACACAGACAGTTCACCATAGTTACTCTCTCCCTGTGCTCACTGTCATGCTCAGTATTCCCTGAACACCTGAACTCCCAAGACGTACTTTCAGGCTCTATAGAGTTCATTATTTTAAAATCATTCAGAATGTTGAAAAAACAGAGAAAATTAATCTAGAGCTCTCCCACACTCAGATTTCTGTAATAATCTGAATGATGTTTTTATGAGAAACCAAGTTACCTGTCATTCATGTTGTTCAAGTAGTTTCACTGAAAGAAGGAAGAGGGAAGAAAATCTGACTGAAAGGCCAGTGGATAGTAGTATAAAAGTTGAGTAGATAAACCAAGAAAATCTTTAATTAGCAAGGTAGTTATATTTTTATTCTGTAAAAGGGCTTTCAAATTCAAATTGTAAAACATACTTTTTTATTAATTCATTCAAAATGCAGATTTGAGGATACTGCACGCTAATACATGAGGGACATGTGGTGACCTATAGATCTGAAGGTTTTATACCTTTTACTTAATCTGTTGACATTACAGCGTAAAAGGTTCATTTAAAAAGATATATATCTGCAGAAATTACTGGTTATAAAAAAAGTGATCAGAATAAAACTGTATTTCTGACAGTCAAACATCTTTTCTGTTTGTCGCTCTCAAAGCCATGTTAACTTATTCATCCTCATACAGTGTAGGCAATTTTAACTTAAAAGTAGATGCAGCATTTTCAGGACTATAAGTGTTTGTCTGAAGCTGCAGTTTCTTATATCACATTGTTAGCACTAATTAAATGCTTAATGCTATAACTCCAATGTCACAGCTTTTTCCCTTAAGTTGTTTGTATGAGACTTTCTATTCATAAAACAATACAAAGTGATAAGTACTAATAAACAGGATGGATAGGATTTTCAACAGCCCTCAAGCTTGACAGATTTTTGCTGTCACTAGAAGTGTCTGAAATGAGAACAAGATTAGGTCAATACTAAGGGCTTTCAAAATGCCACCCCCTATATTTCATTAAGTGAAAATGTATACACCTTAAAAAGGCAGCACACTCTGTACATATCCATTTTGCATCCAATATTAAGCAATTAAAACTTTTTTCAAGAACAAAAAATACGACTCAGTGTCCAAATGGAGATCAGTGATGAGTAGCATACCTCAGGGGTTGGTGTTGGGACTGGCACTATTTAACATCTTTGTTAAAGGCATGGACAGTGGGATCAAGTGCACCCCTAGCAAGTTTGCCAATGACACCAAGCTGAGTTGTTCAGTTGATATGCTGGAGGGAAGGGATGACATCTAGAGGGACCTTGACATGGCTGAGAGGTGGGCCAATGCCAACTTCATGAATTTCAACCAAGTCAAGTGCAAGATCCTACACCTCGGTTAGGGCAATCCCAGGCACAGCTACAGGTTGGGCAGAGAAGAGATTCAGGGCAGACTTGCGGAGAAGGACTTGGGGGTGTTGGTCAATGAAAAAATGAACATGAGCCGGCAGTGTGCGCTTGCAGCCCAGAAAGCCAGCCGTATCCTGGGCTGCATCAAAAGCAGCATGACCAGCGAGTCAAAGAAAGTGATTCTCCCTCTCTGCTCCACTCTCGTGAGACCCCACCTGGAGTACTGAGTTCAGCTCTGGTGTCCCCAAAATAAGAAGAACATGGACTTCTTGCAGTGAGTCCAGAGGAGAGCCACAAAGATGATCAGAAAGCTGGAGCACTTCTCCTGTGAGGAAACGCTGAGAGAGTTGGGGCTGTTCAGACTGGAGAAGAGAAGGCTCAGGGAAGACCCTGTAACAACCTTTCAGTGCCTAAAGGGGGCCTATGAGAAAGCTAGAGAGAGGCTTTTTACAAGGGTATATGGTGACAGGACAAGGGGGAATGGCTTTAAGATGGAAGAGGGTAGATTTAGAGTAGATATTAGGAAGAATTTCTTTTATGCTGAGGGTGGTGAGGCACTGGCATAGGTTGCCCAAAGAAGCTGTGGCTCCCCCATCCCTGTAAGTGTTCAAGGCCAGGCTGGATGGTGTGTTGAGCAACCTGATTTAGTGGAAGGTGTCCACTAGAGCTAGATGCAGAGCTAGATGATATTTAATATCCATTCTGACCCAAACCATTCTATGACTCTGTGATTCTTTGAAGACACTGAGATGTTATGAAAGCCAAAGGCATATTTATGCCTCACATAGGAGTCACACATGAGCAGGTAATGAGTGAAAGAGGAAAAAATCCAATACACTGTGCTTGAAAATGCACTCTGGTTTTCAAAATAATTTGGAAGTGTCAGTTATGAGTAGTGATAAACAGTGTTGGAGAATTAATGTTCTATAGAATGGCAGTTTACAACCAAACTTAATGGACCTTCTGGGAAATAACTGGAGCTCTGACAGGTTAGGTAAAAGTCTGGGAATCCTGATAGATTCATAGCAAATCTACCAGTAAAAAACTGTTGGTTGGATATTTAAGATAATCACAATGAAAGTAGGGTGGAAAAACCTTATCATTGAGAGGTTCCAAATCACACAATGGAGGCTTGCAAAAGCACACTCATTTTCAAGCAGTGCAGAAAAAGAAGTGACAATAAAAGCCAACGACACACAAATCTACACACCTACACACATTAGTTTAAAACCATTCAAAAGTTTCTTTGCTTCAGATTAAATATATAATACAGGAGAGATCTTTTACCCAGAAGTTTGATCAGAAAGAAATGTCTTTTGTAAGGATTCATTTTTGCATTAGGTATCATTCGAATCCCAACTATAGTCAAATTCTTCAATTTCTTTGCCAGTGTATTAGGTCTGCATGGCAAGGTGTTGGTAGCCGGGGTGCTACAAAGATTGCTTCTGTGAGAAGCTGTCAGAAGCTTCCCCCATGTCCTATAAGAGCCAATCCTAACTGGCTTCAAGACGGACCCACTGCTGCCCAAAGATTAGCCCATCAGCCACGGTGGTAGCACCTCTGAGATAAGGTTGGCAGATGCCAACCTTATGAAGTTTAACCATGCCAAGTGCAAGGTCCTACACCTGGGTCGGAGCAATCCCAGGCACAGCTACAGGTTGGGCAGAGAAGAGATTCAGAGCAGCCCTGCGGAAAAGGACTTAGGGGTGTTGGTCAATGAGAAAATGAATATGAGCTGGCAGTGTGCGTTCACAGCCCAGAAAGCCAACCGTATCCTGGGCTCCATCAAAAGGAGCGTGACCAGCAGGTCGAAGGAGGTGATCCTGCCCCTCTACTCTGCTCTCGTCAGACCTCACTTGGAGTATTGTGTGCAGTTCTGGTGTCCTCAACATAAAAAGGACATGGAACTGTTGGAACAGTTACAGAGGAGGGCCACGAGGATGATCAGGGGACTGGAGCACCTCCCATATGAAGATAGGCTGAGAAAGTTGGGGCTGTTCAGCCTGGAGAAGAGAAGGCTGCGTGGAGACCTCATAGCAGCCTTCCAGTATCTGAAGGGGGCCTACAAGGATGTTGAGGAGGGACTCTTCATTAGGGACTGTAGTGATAGGACAAGGGATAACAGGTTCAAACTTAAACAGGGGAAGTTTAGATTGGATATAAGGAAGAAATTCTTTACTGAGAGGGTGGTGAGGCACTGGAATGGGTTGCCCAGGGAGGTTGTGAATGCTCCATCCTTGGCGGTGTTCAAGATCAGGCTGGATGAGGCCTTGGGTGACATGGTTTAGTGTGGGGTGTCCCTGCCTATGGCAAGGGGGTTGGAACTAGATGATCTTAAGGTTCTTTCCAACCCTAACTATTCTATGATTCCATGATAGCATAGTTAAGAAGAGGAACCCCCACTCTGTGCAACCCCAGCAGCAGGTAGAAGAGATGAGTGATAGATGAGATGAGAATATGTGTGAGAAACAGTCCTTCATACACCAGTGAAGAAGGAGGGGCAGGAGGTGCTCCAGGCACAGGAGCAGAGATTCCCCTGCAGCCCATTGTGCAGCCCATGGTGAGGTAGGCTGTGCCCCCACAGTACATGGAGGCCCACACTGGAGCAGGGGGATGCCCAAAGGAGGTTGTGATCCTGTGGGAAGCCAGCACTGGAGCCAGCCCCTGGCAGGACCTGTGGCCCCATGGAGAGAGGATCCCACATGGAGCAGGTCTGTGGCGGGAGCTGTGTTTTGGGGGGGACCCCATGCTGGATAAGTCTATTCCTGAAGGATGCACCTCTTGGAAGGGACCCACGCTAGAGCAGTTTGTGAGGAACTGCAGCTTGTGTGAAAGACTCATGTTGGAGAAGTTCATGGAGGACTGTCTGCTGTGGGAAGGACCCCAGTGCTGGAGCAAGAGAAGAGTGTGAGGAGTCCTCTCCTGAGGAAGAAGGAGCAGCAGAGACAATGTGTGATGAACTGACCACAACCGCCATTCCTATCCCCATGCAGCGTAGAGGTGTAGAAGGTAGAGAACATCAGGACTGAATTTGAGCCTGGGAAGAAAGGATGGGTGAAGGGAAGGTGGTTTATGATTTGATTTTATTTTCTCATTATCCTACTCTTTTTTTATTGGTAATAAATTAAACTAATTTCCCCAGGTCGAGTCTGTTTTTTCTGTGACAGTAACTGGTGAATGATTTCTCACTGTCCTAACTTCAGCACACAAGCCTTTTGTTATGTTTCCTTGCTCTGTGTAGCTGAAGATGAGAGTGATAGAGCAGCTTTGGAAGACACATGGGGTACTGCCACAGTGACCCCACCACAGCTATTTTTAATACCAGGTGAGTGAGCAGAAAATAAGTAACAGGTATCTGTTGCTCAGACATGTTTCATACGATAATATCTGAGAAACTTCTGGAAAAATAAGAAAAAAATTACCTGTAATTCAAGGAAGTACATAAATTCAATTGCCTAATTTTAAGTATGTGCTGAAATATCATTTATTTTAATGTAACTTCAGGTTTCTACATAACGCTATTGAAGACACTTTCTGCTGCCAAATAGGAGCAAGGTATTCCTACATCATTAGTATTTGTTTGTTCTGAATTTCTCTGCTTTCCTTTGTACTTTCAAGCGGTTTTGGATCTCCACTTTTCCTAATAAGCTCTGAAAACCATCTTCTAAAAAAAAATTAGAAGAAAATAAATTGGACTTTTTTTTTTCAGTTGGAATTGTTTTGCTCTAAAATATTCTGGGAAATATGCTATAACACGTAGCACTGAAGATTTCTATCATATCATAATTAAAACATCAATTCAAATGTAGAATTATATAATTAATGGAGACAGTAAACACATTCTAACTCAATGCTTCTTCCATCAGCACTCTTACCCATTATGATGGTGAATTTCTGAAAACAAAAGCAATCATTCCATACATATGCATTTATCGCATGCACTTTTTTCCTGCTTTGTGCTTGGTAAAAGTGGATGTGCAGGCTGCAAGGTGATCTCTGTGAAATCTATGAAATGTCTGAAATGACTTCAGAATTGTTGAAAAAGAAATGCAGTGGAGGCAATCTAAGCTTTTACCTAAGTTAAACACAAGCTGCACACAGACAAGAGTCAAACAGCTCTGCTCTAGCTTACAACATGCTTTTTTTATATGGCTTCTAGAAAGAAAGGAGGGAAGACAACAGTACTTAGGCAGTAGGTAAAGCCTGTTTGTTTGCAATACCCATGTAGTTGAACCTAGCCATGCAATTAACTTTACATATTAAGAAATCTGTCTTGTTCTTAAAGTCCTGTGCGAGTTTTCCCATTCAGTTCAACAGGAAAAGAACAAGAAAGAGTTAATAGGATCATTTCAATATACATGGAATTGAACCAGTGTGTGTGGGTCAGACATAAAAATAAGAACATAGAGATAGGTATTATGCAGCATAAAGCATAGATAATTCATCATTTTCCTTTGTATTTCAGCTCAGGATCCTAGAACCCTTTGCAAATATTAATTGGTTCCTATGACACGTCTTTAGGGAAAGAAAAGGAATTTTCTCTACTAATAAAATATTTTTTCAGTAAAAGGTGAAGCTTTAGAAAAAAATTACTGAATTTTATATAAAGGTTTGAGCATACATTTTGTGATCTATTATGCATTAGAAGTATTACATAAGCAGAAAGCCACATGTGGCTTGTAAAAAGAATGTTTTACATATGATGAAATTGATACAATTAAGAATTCACAGGCTGTATTAATCTCATACAGTTTAGACCCACAAACAAAAATTTTCAGAGTTGTCAGCTTATGGGAATGAATTAGCAAATGCAGGATAAATAATGTTACAAGCCTGCCAAGAGTAGCAGACTAAAGAGATGAGAAATTGACTTTCAAGTACTTCTTGAATACTGAAATATTATTTTAGTATTATTGTTTTGAACATTTCTTCTTAAAAAAACCCACAACAAAACAAAAAAACACAAAAAGAATTAAAAACAAAAAAACAAAAAAACAAAAAAAAACAAAAAAAAAAAAAAAACAAAAAAAAAAAAAAACAAAACAAAAACAAAACCAACAACACCAAAACCAAGGTCCAGCTGGTTTAGTTTCAGCAGTTGTGTACAGTAAATGAAAGCAGCTTTCTCTCCCAGCAATATAGATAATAAAGAAGGTCCATGTGCATGCCAAGTTTTCCTGCAGACGTTGTAGCACAAAATAGAGAAGGTTTAATCCCTAATAGCACAAAGAGTTTCATTGGCTTGAACTCAGCTATGAGAAACAGAGCAGTTACTGTTTTTTCGCACGTAGCCGTTTCATGCACGGCCAGTGAATTACTTCTGATGCATTCATATTTGGGGAATTTACAAAACTGGGGGAAGGAAGGAGTAGACAACCACATGAAAATAAATCCACGCATTTCTTTAAATACCAATCTAGTGAATTGAGAGAAGTCATAAACAAAAGTAATTACTAGAACAAACAATATATTATTCAGCATTAGTTGTTTAATCCTGGTTATTGAAACAGTTCCCAGTTCAAGAAATTTAAACCAAGGTATTTTAATTCAAATATTTCTCATAATTATTAAGATGTATCTTTAGTAAGTGTTCTTTTGATTTGGTAAAAAAAAAGATAAAACTTTTTTCCAGTTTTTCAGCCTACTGATCCCCCAGACATAGAGTGATGGATCATAAAAATGTAAACATAAAGAACATATCCATGATGTATTCTGTCAATTGGATAAGTGTTGATGTAATCCAAATATCCCCTTCAGCTACATTTTGTTTTTAGAAAGCATTGGGCAATACAGAAGTGTTACGCTACACTGGAGATTAAATACATAACTTGTAAAGCTACTGAAGCAACTGGCATCAAAGTACCTCTGAAGATTTGAGCATCTCAAATGTGAAACCTCCTAAGTCTGCTTGGCTACCATAAAAAAGGATGTCCTATGAAATAACCTGAAAAGCCTGGGTTCCTTTAGCCAACAGAATGAAGACTAGGTATTCAGAAAAAGACCTGTATGGAGCTCCAAAACAGATTAACATCTGATGTCAATCAGCACCAGTCATGGCACTGCTCTGGCTCTGGTTTTGCTATTCCTTCTTAATATTTTTGAATTTGCCATGTGAAATTATTTATGTAAATCACAACAAGTTGTATAAATAACACTGCAAGGTAGGACATGTTAGGAAAAGATGGATTTGGTTTTTGAACTACGCATCCACAATAAAATGTGTGGATTTATCTTCCTGTGTTTTCCCCACTGCTGGATGAAGTAGGATTCGGGTAACTAAATTTTACTTCTGTGAATATAATGAAATCTAGAATATCATTAGTATCATTAATGAAAGTCCAGAAATCTCCTTTTCCACTCATTTCTCATTTGGGGAAGAGAATATACCCACAGTTACTCAGTATCTTATACAAAATTTCCTTGGATGCCTAAAATCCACTTTGATCATGCATTGCTGTGCTTCAATATGGGTAGGGGGAAGACACTGAGCAGCTATACTGATACTTAGCCTGACCTTGACCCAGACAGGATGAAGGCCATGCCTTTGTTCATGCCTTCAGAACTAGTGGGCATTCTCAAAATATATCTATCTAATATATTAGGTCTTTTATAAAATGCTATGAGGGTCATAACTTTACCCTAAATATGCCAATAGAATGTACAGCTCTGTTCCTCTGTCTGTCCTTAAAAACCTCCCAGAGAACAAAAACTAGGCAGAAACACTACAATGAAGCTTAGTATTATAGTATTCTTCGTGATTCAGAAATTTGCTATTCTGCCTGAGAGAATTCAGTTGTCTTCTAGATTTCCCTAAACAGCAGACTATGGTTCTTGGACGTTCTCCAGTCTTCCATTTGCAGCCATTCTATTGCTGTCTATCAAAAAGAAGAGACAAAATAGAAAGAACTGTTCACAAGGACAGAAGGGAAGATCAAGAATACATGCCAGAAAATGTCCTTGATTCAGGCACTAACAATCCCTTTTTTTATTTCTTTCTGTGTCTCTTGAGTTATACATCAAAACAAAAGATGGCTGTAAAGCTGTAAGCAAATTCCTTGCCTTGAGTATTGTACTAGCTGTTGGCAAATACAACCACAGCAAACATGGACAAACCCCTCCAAATCTCAGGAAAAGAAAAAAAGTTTATATCAATTTGAATTTGTAATGGATATAGCACCTGCATACTGGGGCAGAACACTTGCATGTGCCTGAGACACTGAAATGTTAACGTACAAGGCAACTACTGGAGCCTAAGTCTCTGTTACTCTGCATCTGGCCTGATTTTTTACTACCTTGCAGCCTCTTTTATCACTGCAAAATTATTCTTAGAACCACTAAAACAGGGAGCTAAAAAAGACTATTAGTATCTTATACACCTACTTATGACTAAACACTAACAGTGTAGTGCAGGGGGGATGGAACTAGATGATCTTAAGGTCCTTTCCAACCCTAACTATTCTATGATTCTATGATTCTTTATTATAACAATCATCATTCTGTACTGGCTGTTTGGCTGGCGTTTTTAGATACAGGGATTAAGAAAAAGGTTTAGCTCATTTTGTTTCTGAGATTTCTGTGTGTTTCAGTGTATTGTGTAGCTAGTTGTGTTTTACTGCAGCCCAGGGAAGGGAGTATAGGGTGAAGATGTCAAAATGACAGTTAATGTCTGGCACTTGTATTAAATGGAATATCGGGAAAAATACAGACCTTCCCAATGCATATTTGAGAAAATATTAGAATATTTACAGATTGGTAGGCATATTTTTATTGAGTATCTTATCTGTAATGTGAGAATTCATTGTTCATTATTTCATGCTAGAAAAAAAATCCTTCAAGAAATCAATAAATTTTCTTCATTACATATTGATAACTGATTAAAATATGAGGAAGTTCCAGTTAAAGTATGAAGTTGTTTGTGACATTCAAGAGAAATGTTTTCCATTTTGGACTTTAACAAATCCAACACAACAACAGCAATGGAAAAAAAACCAAACAACAAACAAAGTAAACAAACCCAAATAAGTTTGCATTAGGCATTTTAGAATCATAGAATCATAGAACAGTTAGGGTTGGAAAGGACCTTAAGATCATCTAGTTCCAACACCCCTGCCATGGGCAGGGACACCCCACACTAAACCATGTCATCCAAGGCCTTATCCAGCCTGGCCTTGAACACCGCTAAGGATGGAGCATTCACAACCTCCCTGGGCAACACATTCCAGTGCCTCACCACCCTCTCAGTAAATAATTTCCTCCTTACATCCAATCTAAACTTCCTCTGTTTAAGTTTGAACCTGTTACCCCTTGTCCTGTCACTACAGTCCCTGATGAAGAGTCCCTCCCCAGCATCCTTGTAGGCCCCCTTCAGATACTGGAAGGCTGCGATGAGGTCTCCACGCAGCCGCCTCTTCTCCAGGCTGAACAGCCCCAACTTTCTCAGCCTATCTTCATATGGGAGGTGCTCCAGTCCCCTGATCATCCTCGTGGCCCTCCTCTGGACTTGTTCCAACAGTTCCATGTCCTTTTTATGTTGAGGACACCAGAACTGCACACAATACTCCAAGTGAGGTCTCAGGAGAGCAGAGTAGAGGGGCAGGATCACCTCCTTCGACCTGCTGGTCACGCTCCTTTTGATGCAGCCCAGGATACGGTTGGCTTTCTGGGCTGCGAGTGCACACTGCCAGCTCATGTTCATTTTTTCATCTACCAACATCGATTATTTTGATTAATCACTAGCCAGTCTATTGAAACATGCTTAACAGGTTAAAAACTTTTGAAGTCGAGATTATTTCCAGGCCAAGAACTCCACAGAAATGAGATTTGATTCTTCATCTCTGTGACTCTCCTTTTGTCATTAATGTCTTTCTTTGAAAATTGGACATAAATTGCTGTTGCCATTAGAAATGCAAAATTATGACGTGGTATCATTTGCAGCAACTGTGCTTGTCAAAAGCACCAAGCAACAGATAATCAGACACACTGAATTAACTATATTCATAGCTTCCACCATTATTATGTGACAATACTCCTGAAATATTGACATATACAAGGTATATGTTGTGCTAGGAATTGCATAGATACAGGAAAGACACAGATTTTGATTTGGAAGGACTTCAGTCTATACAAAACCAGGATAGCACAAGTGCATGCAGACTAGATAGCACAAATATATGCAGACTAGGGAGCACAAGGAAATAATGAGATGGCGCTAATCACCACAATGTGAGGTGGTCTCAGTTCACCAGCTGCCTGACATGTGCCAGGTTTGGAGAAATTGTAGCAACACAGTATTTGAAAAAAGGAACATTCACAGAGCATGCTAAAAAAAGCAATATGAATTAATTTTTTACAAGACTTATTTACCAGAGCTCACAAGTATTTTACAGAAGTACAGCTATTTGTATATTTAAGTTAATACTCATGATTCTCAAACGTGCTCCTTGTATGTGTGTCCTTTTCCAATGTATGTACATCTACATGTATGCCACTGACACGTAGCTTCATTTCATGCTTTAACATAAAAAAGGGGATTCTTTTAGGGTTTGTCAGAAAAAGTAACACCTAAAAAATAGAGATTTTTGATGCTTACATTTTATTAATTATTGTACTAGTCTGATTATTTTTGATGGATGGCTGTTACCAGTACTGAAAAGTGGCATGCAATCTAATGCTCTAATAGAAAAAAATAGTAATTTACAACAATATGAAAACTCTTAGAGGTTATTCCCTTACACATAGTAAGATATATATGGTTAATATTTTAGATTTATCATATAAAAGGAGAGAATCTGTCATGGATCCAATGTTAACAGAGGTGTCCTGTAATCAGGAGACATGGCTTCAACTTTCTGCTTGACCAAGACTTCTGTAACTTTGGGAAATCACTTGGGACATTTTAAAAATTCTTTAGGATTTCTGAAAGCTATTTGGGGTCTGGAAATACTGATAGGCCACAGCATGATTCGAAAAAATGTAGTTCCTAATACCTAGTGAAATAACAGGTCTTAGACATTAAGGCTTCTGTCAGTTCCGCTAGGAACTTGCCTGAGTCGTTGGGTACATAAGTACCCTTAAAAAATCTTGCCTTTAACTGACTTGTAGAAAGACTTCCTATCTGCAAGGAAGGTAACAGGTTAGAGGTAATAGTATTCCCTCATGACATTGGTACAAAGATACATGCATTAGATATCACAGCACTGCTAGATATTAAAGCATGGGGTAGTATATCAGTATGTAAAATAGATCACAAAGAAATGCCATTACATAATATAAATGGTGCAGTCATTGATTAAAAGATGTACATGACTTGGTACTTAGAGACTCTGATTTGGAAAGGCCTTTCAGTATTTTATAACACCAGAAGTACATAAGTTGCACTAAAAAAAGAGGTGATTAAGAAGAAGAACAATTGGAATTAGGCAGAACACTCATTTTTGTGTATGGAATAAGCTAGACATGAAATAGAGGTATTGAGACTTATGACATTTACATAAGAAAATATTTCCATTTCTGAATGTCAAACCCTGTCATAATGCCAAACTTTCCCATTTTCTAAATGCATCACTAGTTGGTACTATATGAGTTTGTCTGTAATATTGTTTAACAAAAGCCCTAACACTAACCCAATGAATTAAACCAAGATATTCTGAGCATCTTTTCTTTGAAAACACTGTTTCTGAAGTACCTTTTCTCAAATGCCCTGATTATACATCAGTTTTACTCGAGATAAACAGGTAAGATCTGTCAGAGCAAGAAAAGAAAATTTCAGGAGTGTCAGAATTTGGCATAATATCAGAGTTTATAAAGGTTAAAAAAACTTTGAAAAACAGATTTTGGATGCGCTTTTTATGCATACAGTAGAGTACTTAGTGGCTCCAAATAAGTGGTAATAAAACATCATTTGTTTCTTCATGTATGGTTAGTCTGATTCTTTCACACGTTAGTAAAAATAAACAGATATTTTTAAGTAACAAAGGTATTTTATATTAAAAAGTTAGTATCTGTATGTACTTAATTTCAAGCTATAGCTCTGTCTGTACTTCGTTTGTTTCTTTGTTTGTCCTGAATTGGTTATACTCTTTTCTTAATGGAAAATGAACAGATCAAAGCAACACTTTGAATGCCTGAGAATGTTCATAGAGGAGAAAGTAATTCTACTTTATCCACCACTCAGTGCATAAAGAACTGGCTGAATGGCTGCATGCAAAGAGTTGTGGTCAATGGCTCAATGTCCAGTTGGAGACCAATAACGAGTGGTGTCCCTCAGGGATCGGTGTTAGGACCAGTCTTGTTCAACATCTTTGTCGGTGACATGGACAGTGGGAGTGAGTGCGCCCTCAGCAAGTTTGCTGATGACACCAAGCTGTGGGGGTTTGGCTGATACATTGGAGGAAAGGGATGCCATCCAGAGGAACCTTGACACTCTTGTAAGGTGGGCTGATGCCAGCCTCATGAAGATTAACTATGCCAAGTGCAACGTCCTGCACCTGGGTCGGGGCAATCCCAAGCACAGCTACAGGTTAGGCAGAGAAGAGATTCAGAGCAGCCCTGCAGAGAAGGACTTGGGGGTGTTGGTCAATGAGAAACTTAACATGAGCTGGCAGTATGAGCTTGCAGCCCAGAAAGCCAACTGTGTATCAAAAGGAGTGTGACCAGCAGGTCGAAGGAGGTGACCCTGCCCCTCTACTCTGCTCTCCTGAGACCTCACTTGGAGTATTGTGTGCAGTTCTGGTGTCCTCAACATAAAAAGGACATGGAACTGTTGGAACAGTTACAGAGGAGGGCCACGAGGATGATCAGGGGACTGGAGCACCTCCCATATGAAGATAGGCTGAGAAAGTTGGGGCTGTTCAGCCTGGAGAAGAGAAGGCTGCGTGGAGACCCCATAGCAACCTTCCAGGATCTGAAGGGGAGCCTTTAAGGATGCTGGGGAGGGTCCCTTCATTAGGGACTGTAGTGATAGGACAAGGGATAACAGGTTCAAACTTAAACAGGGGAAGTTTAGATTGGATATAAGGAAGAAGTTCTTTATTGTGAGGGTGGTGAGGCACTGGAATGGGTTGCCCAAGGAAGCTGCGAATGCTCCATCCCTGGCGATGTTCAAGGCCAGGTTGGACAGAGTGGCTTGGGTGACATGGCTTAGTGTGGGGTGCCCCTGCCCATGGCAGGGGGCTTGGAACTTCCAAACCTAACTATTCTATAGTTCTTTGATTCTACTTTAAGTATGATATTGATAACAATAATCTTGACAAGCAGAATGTCCACCATGTAACCAAAAATCAGACAAGACTATGCAAAACACCTGGCACTGGCAGACCAAAAGGTGTCTATAAGTGGCATTAAAAGACGTGTGAATTTAAAGTGTGGTTCTGCTAATGACTGAAGATTTTGCATAGACTTAATATACTGATGAGATGATAATTTTTAATAAATTGTGTGATAGAAGATAATCCAAAGTGCAATGCATGATAGAGTTAAAAAATCATAAATACTCAGAATCAGAAGATTAAAGACTATGTCTAACCAATCTCTTCACTATCAGCTGCCACTAGAATTTGTTCTGGAAGCCTTTTTTCTTTTCTTTTTTCATCCTACCAGTTCTGCTTCACTTATAATACATTTGTATTTTAGTATCACTTCATATTCTCTCAGTGGACTTTTGGACCAGGAGTTCTTACAAGAGCATCTTTGTCTATATTTGATAGCAAGGTTGTTGTCCCAAAATGGAGAAAACCATATCTGGAATGTGAGTAAAGCAATTCAGTTAGAAATGGGTAAGGTAAGGCAGCTATTATTAGGAAAGAGACTGAATATAACAAATAATCCCAGTATCTAATAAATTACTTTGAAAAAGAATATGATGAAGAGAAATCACTGAGAAAATTGCTTGACTCTTAATTACCACAAAATGATTTACATCCAACTAATAGTATAAATGTATATGAGAGCTAACATATTGATAGAGACTAAAAAGACAAGAACAATTAAAATCCTTATAGTCAGCATGAAAGCTTTTCAAACATAGTCAACATTTACTACCAGAAAGGACTATCACACTTTTGTATGTCTAAGCAACATTATGGAAATCCATTAAGAAAAAGTTAGCTATGCCAGAGATAATTAGAAAACTAGAACTCTGTTAAAGATGCTGTTTCTTTACTAACACCTCGAAACAGTGCCAGTGTTTACTAGCTGACACCGCATGAAGTGCAGCTTTTAAACATGGTGCTCCCGATCAGTCTCGAGAGAACTGAGAATTGCATTTTAGAATAAAAATAACAGAAATTGCTGGGTAGATCATGTGCCTGGGTGTCACCTTTTCCCCTAGTTCAAGCATAGAACATCTGTGGCTTATTTTGAATGTCAAACAATAATTATAGAATCATAGAATCATAGAATAGTTAGGGTTGGAAAGAACCTTAAGATCATCTAGTTCCAACCCCCTTGCCATAGGCAGGGACACCCCACACTAAACCATGTCACCCAAGGCCTCATCCAGCCTGATCTTGAACACCGCCAAGGATGGAGCATTCACAACCTCCCTGGGCAACCCATTCCAGTGCCTCACCACCCTCACAGTAAAGAATTTCTTCCTTATATCCAATCTAAACTTCCCCTGTTTAAGTTTGAACCTGTTATCCCTTGTCCTATCACTACAGTCCCTAATGAAGAGTCCCTCCTCAACATCCTTGTAGGCCCCCTTCAGGTACTGGAAGGCTGCTATGAGGTCTCCACGCAGCCTTCTCTTCTCCAGGCTGAACAGCCCCAACTTTCTCAGCCTATCTTCATACGGGAGGTGCTCCAGTCACCTGATCATCCTCGTGGACCTCCTCTGGACTTGTTCCAACAGTTCCATGTCCTTTTTATGTTGAGGACACCAGAACTGCACACAATATTCCAAGTGAGGTCTGACGAGAGCAGAGTAGAGGGGCAGGATCGTAAATTCTTTTTAGCAATGGAGGCAATTAGTGCTGGATTTGCCTATGTTTCACTACTCGTATCTGTGAAGTCTATTTTGCTCGTTTTTAGCTACTGCTATGGACCTGAAACCCTGTGAAGTCTACAGTGGGCCCAATGAACTTTAGATTTATATTTAGCACAATACTGAATTACAGTGTGATTTATTTCAGTATTTGACAGTGCAAGGAACTGCATGTAATCCAGAAGCAGTATGGTATGTATGGTAATCTTGTGAGATACTGTGTATTAAAGACTTGCCATAGGATCTTTTGTTTAATTAATTATTTTATCTCTGTTTCCTCTCTATTGAAATGGTTGAGAAAATAGTAACTAAAGCTGATTGTTATACTACTTTCTTTTATAAGTCAATTAACAGTTTAATTTACAATTGTTTCATTTTGTGTCTGTACATATTTTATGTCCTTGCTAATTTGATATGTATATGTATGAAGCAATGGAGAAAAGAGTCTGCTTCAAAGATCATTTTAACTTTTCCTCACTGCTAACACAGTGAGGTTCTGACACTTCCATTATAAATACACTGGCTGGCTCAGATTATATTTTCACGTGCTAAACTCAGGAATATACAAGTTAATAATTACATATTTCCCTATTTTCAAAAGTGTTCTTCAGGAAATACATTAATATTTTCTCTTTCATATGCTGCATGAAAACAGGGTCACTGCCTAAAGAAGGTTGGTTGAGATAAGGCAGAACTGAGGTAGAATGGAAATCTATTTATTCTGCTGTAAAATTCCTTAGAAAGTCTTTTTCTGTTTGGGGAAAAAAAAAAAAAAAAAAAAAAAAGAAGAAGAAGTTAAAATAGACCTTCTTCTGCTTTTTCGCTGGGTTGAATGATTTTGCTTTGAGATCTACAGATGGCTCCCTGAAGCTGCGATTCCCCATTACATCTCAGCATGTCTGAAGTTCAGACATTGTCAATAATGAAAGCACTTCTAACTGAACATAGTTTAGCTTTCTTTCATTATGTTCCTCTAGAAAAATCACCTCCCATTCCCTTATCATTCACATGTCCCTCAAAGTACAAATGATTTCATACAACACAAGCACAATACAGTAACAGGCATGAGCCAAAGAGACCCATGAACATACAGAAGGATGTTGGATGCTAGGGAAACTGGCCTTCATCATGACTGCATTTTCTTGTTCTTTTCTAGGAAAGGGGAAAGCACAGGGGCTGTTGCCAAAGGCATCATGAGCCTGACAAATTTGCTACAAATTTTAACCAAAGTGACAATGATAGAAATATTGAAAGCATCCTCATTTTTTTATGCAGTGAGGAAGTGAAGAACTGCATTTTTGTTGAAAGTTTTTGTCACTTTTGTCTTAACTTTTCTGATTAGCTTGGTATGAATTGGTAAAACATAATATTGAAATATTGCTAATGTTCTTATCATTGTGTAATTTAGCTCATATTCAAGGAGAAAAAAATCTGTTATGTTATGCAACAAAACATTAATAGGAGAATGCAGATAGAATGGGCAAACTTCTTACAGGCTGAAGAAAGCATCCTAGGAAAATGAGAAGCATAAAGATGACAATTTGAAAATAATATGATGTTTGTATGCAAATAAGATGCTGATGATCTTCCTTTTCTTACAGTATATTCCACTAATTTGCCACAAGGCAATATAAAATGAAATAACAGTGAGCAAGTACAGTAGGAAACCTTTGAATGTTCAAAGAGTACATTCAATCATTTAAGACTCACAATATAACCTAGCGTGAAATTGTGATAATACGGTGGGAAACAGCCTACTTAGCACAGAGGATGCTCACTCGGCAAGGCAGCTTTGTGCTCTGTGGAGAAGCATCCAGCATTCCCTGCAGGTCTGCTTGCTCTATACAGGTGAGCAGCTAGGCTGGCTCACCAACAGACAAACCTCCCAGCTGAGGGGAGAAAACAGCAGGAGGATACCCAAAAGAATTGTTACTGAAGTAAGGTTTGCATGGAAGTAACAACTTTTAACTCAGAGGATCACAAAGTGTATTATGAACTGAAATTCAGACTGTCCTTTATCTGTCTCTATGGAGCAGTGTTTCTGGAGTCAGGCCAGAACATGTTAACCCCAAATGCACACACAAGGATGATTTGGCTTTTTTCCTCCTTTCTCACTCCCAACAGGGAAAGTCATCCACTGTTTATGAAAGCTCAGAATTATGCTGAGATAAAAAGAACCCCCAAACAGCTTCTCAAACAGGAATGATTCAACCAAACAAACAGAAACCTACCACAAGAATTATAATGAAAACAGTAACAGAAATGGATTTTGGTGAGGTTGCTTAAGCAATTTCAACATACAGGTGTTTGAATTGCATTAGGGAGGAAAAGTAGGATTTCAAAAGTAAAACTAAGATCATTAATTTCGTTTTTTACAGTTAACTAGTAACCTACAGTACATTTTTCTCAAAAGAAACAATTCCTTTTTCTTATTATTTTTGCAACTACAGAACTGAATGTCTCAAATTTATACCTAAGTCTTTGTAATACGTAGAATGAGAGGCTCTTGGGTAATCCTTTTTTTCTTTTGTTTTTTGAAATTGGAACTTTTTTCAGGAATTGACATAAATAAGAAAAAAAGGAAAAAATATGCTCTTACAAAGGACTGAGTTCACAGCTGGGAGTAAGTGAAAAAGGAAACACATACTCATGTGTTCATTTTGTAGTTGTGTGACAGCAATTCAAGAATCTGCTGCCTTCCAGCTGAAATGTGCTGATGGATTGTAGGAAGTAAATTATTTCAGTACTTGTAACTGTGTAAGTTTGGTTGTTTTGTGATATTCTTTAAATTGCATGAATGGACACAGAGAAATTTTCAGAAGCTAATATAAATGGTCAGCAAGTTCAGAAGGATGGGATACTGAGCAGATGCATGGATCTAAATGGCAATGTTGATACAGTTGTTCAGTTATGTTTTTTATTTTTGGTATATCCCAGCATTTTAAATAAGATTATTCACTCCATCAGACAGCAAAGTGGCAGATGCAAGACTTAATATATTAATGATGCGAAAGTCAGAAATAACCCTTATATAAATGCAAAATGAAAAGAAATAGAATTATGAAAGTGGGATAATTCTCAGAAAAAATAGAAATAGTTGGAAGTTTGGGAGCAAATCCTTCCATACAGCTTGATCTTAAACATTAGATTTTTTCTGATGTCTGCACTGGATTTGGACCCACCCAGCTTCTCAGAACAGTTATAAAGCAAACCACTGTTTTTTCTTAATATGCAGATATAAGATAATATTACTTGCTCTTTCTTAATTTGCTATTTATGTAACTGAAAAAAAAATCTTGCAATCATAACCCTAGAAAGGGCATATAAATAGGTTTTTATGAATAATTATTCATGATTTCGATCTGTTTAAAGTAACTAAAGCAGATTATATTTGACCCACTAACTTCAAGATTTTATTTTTGTTTTTCTCTAGCAAAGGACAGTAGCAATTCCCTTGAAGCTAATTCTTATACAGCTCTAAAGAACTGAAGACTTCAAAGTGCATTTCAAATGTATATAATGTTTATCCTGATGGTTATTTTGGCAATCTATTCATAAATTGCAAACCAAAGTACCTGAGTTTTTACTAAACCACAGATAATGAATCTTCTTTACAGAGAAATTTACTTATTCTGCTTTTCTCCTAATCATTACCTGCAAGAATGCATTATTTGGTCTGGAACTGTGCATATGGTATTAAACTCATATTTATTAATTTAAAGGAGACTCCAAAATAGCAGTTAATGCAGCTTTTGGCAACAGTAAGTCATAATAATAACCAGTACAAAAAGGTCTTTGTACTTCTGCAACATCCAAAAAAAAAAAAAAAAAAAAAAATTCAAGCTTTGAGATCACAGTAAAGACAAATATCTGCACTGTAATAACACTGTTTTCTTAAATCAGATTTAAATTATTTCTCCAAGGGCTATAAACACAAATTCTGCTTCCATTCAATCCAGAGATGCATCAACCCCATGAATACCTAATTTACATATAAAATTATGTAAAAAGCTCTTGGTATTATGGGGTTTTTAAACATATAGGACTAAGTTTAGATGTAGTTCAAGCAGACATGAGTATGTGAATAGTATTATGATGTTTTTGTCTTGATCTAAAATAGCAACAGCAAACAAATTGTTACAAACTTGCATTAAGTATGTTGAATTGTCCTGTGTAAACCGCACAAACATAAAGTTTTCCCATAAGCCTGCACAGAGTTTGCAAAATACATGGTGGAACAATCATGAGCAGAAATATCAACTCTGCTGTCCTTTTTTCATGGAGAGCAAAAATCATCTTCTGGCTTGATAGAGAGTATTCTGCGGAAATGTTGTGGTTTAGCCCCAGACAGCAACTAAGTACCATGCAGCTACTCACTCACACACATACCTCGGTGGGATGGGGAGGAGAATCAGAAAAAGATAAAACCAGTGGATTGAGATAAGAGTAGTTTAACAACTGAAATAAAGTAGAAGAAGAAGAAGAAGAAAAATGAAAAAAAAAAAGAAGGAATAGAAGAAGAAAAATGAAATGGTAAATAACAAAAAGAGGAATAAAATAATTTAAAAAAAAAGTGCTGCACAATACAAATGCTCACCATCTGCCTACAGATAGCCAGCACAACCCAAGCAGTGCTAGGCACCTCCTGGCCAAATTCCCAGTTTATATACTGGGCATGATGTACTGTGGTATGGAATACCCCTTTAGCTAGTATGAGTCAGGTGTGCTGTCTCTGATCCCTCCCAGCTACTTGTGCCCCTCCTCATTGGCAGAGCATAAGAGACTGACAAGTCCTTAACTTAGTGTAAGCACTTCTTAGCAACAACTAAAACATCAGCATGTTATCAACGTTATTATCATTCTAAAGCCAAAACACAGCATTATACCAGCTACTGGGAAGAAAATTAACTCTATCCCAGGTGAAATCAGGATAGGCAGGTAAATAATATTGGAAGAAATAATACAGGATGTGGTTTCTCCTACTTTGACAGAGCTATGCCAATACACACAGAGAAAAATACACACAGAGATATTGACCTTTAGATCATCTTTTGAGGCTGGACATTTTTGTGGACTCCATTTGCTTTCTATCTCTTTTTCACTTTGGTGAGTGTTGCTATTTACAACAGGACAGAGAGGGAGAAACAAACATCAGGTTTTGCTGCAATGATGTAGCTCACCAAATTATCCTTAAACACTTCAATAATGAGGAGTGTTCAAAAACATTTGTTTGTATTAAAAAACAATGTAATATGCCCTTCCCTTAATTATATTTTATTTCTCCTTTCTCTTTTTTTTCTGTGTTTCTCTCTTTTCCTTTTTTTTTTCTTATCACACTGAAACAAAGGACTGAATGAGTATGTGCTTCAAAAAATGCTCTACTCAACTATATCTGAAGTGTTTAATTTTTATCCATTTATTGCAAAATTGAGACTTGGTTTCATGACTTGCCCAACTGACAGATTTTGTCCCTTTGATTTTTTTTATATCTGTGACAAATTTGAAGTTTTGCACAGGTTTACATTTTTTATATTGTACCACTATAATAAATAATGTATTTAATCCTTATCTTGAATAAAAAAAATTGTAACTTTTCCAAAACTTTCTATGTAGACATCTCCAGGCTCATACTCATCTTGTAATGTAGAACATATTGTATTATTTATCTAAAATGTTTCCATGAACTCTAAATTAAATTGCAGCAATCTTGATAAGGAGATAGTTTCCTTCAGTTTTGTACAGTGCTAAGGAGCTCTTCCTAAGTGGCAAGCATCACCAATGCCACTGTGTAATTTAACACTGAGCGCTGAATAGTCACACACCTAAACCAGTCACTTTCCCTTAGCATTTAGAAGCAGTTGCATTTTAGATTAAGAAGAAATATTAGTTAATAAATCTCAGAAATGACCTTCAGAAGATTAGGAAAGGAAGTGTAGAAGGTTATTTAACATAGTCTGCTTCTAGAATTTAGATAGCAGACTGTAATTATACAAATTGGAATTTAGCCAGCAGATGAAGACTAATAACAATATCCTGTGAAAAATACCATACAATCTTTTAGGACCAGACATGCCAGCAACACCTCATCTGAAACATTGCAACTCCAACAGCTCAGTGTCTCTAACACTTTGCTTGGAATATGAGTTCAGTTCAAATTCTAGAAAGAAAAGTGCTTTCAACACAATCAGCACCATTTTCTGAAACTCCAGAAATACATTTAAGTCTGTTTTACAGCACTAACCAATCTCATCCTACCTTAGAAGTCCCATGAAAAGCAGTCTGACTCAGCCCACAGGATATTTATTGCTTTTCAGTGTAATTGGAGAAGGCAGCCCTCTTCTCCAGTGGTTTTAGGGCTTGACCTAGTGAGGCTGGGTACTTACAAGTCAGCTACTGCAAAGCTGAGATGGATTCTTACCTTTCTTTCAACAGATTAACATAAGATAGGAGATCCAAGACTGGACTTCAGAAATGTAGGTTAGGTCCTTTGTTCCACATACTTCATGTATGTATTCATGAAAGAATTTAACTCCACTTGAATAAACAGCAACTTATGTGGTAAGGGCTGGGATATCTGTGGACTGCCAATAGGGACCTTTCAAGAGGAGCTCTCAAGAAAGAGAGACTCTGGAAACTGCCACAGGTTTACATTCTTGCCTCATGTAAGCACCTCTATGAAACTAGAAGCCTGTCTCTTTATATTGGACCTTCCTGCCTGGGCCTTCAACAGCTCTCCCAAACACTTTAAGTGAGTGGTTGAACTCATCTTTTTTCATATACTACATAGTGGCTATAGCTCTTGTCAACTGTCTTGTTCTGGATCTATAATTTTGTATGCAAGCTTATGAAGGGAGGTGTGAGACAGGCAGAATACTACTCCACTAAGTGTTTTTGTTTAAAACTGTCATCAAGGAAAAAGGAATTCTGGATCCATTAATCACAGTAACTAAACTTTTTAAATGTAGTCACTACCAACACACAAGAACCCTTTGACAAGACTCCCCAGCAAAGGTTAAAAGAAAAGAGAATAAGCACAGGACAAACAGAAAGAAAGATCCTTCTAAAAACGTAAAGCTGGTTAAAGAATAAGAAGCAGAGTACAGCTTAATGATCACGTGCTTAGATGGGGAAGAATCAAAAGTGCGGTTGCCATAGGATCAGTGATAGGATCAATGATAGGATCAGTGATAGGATCAGTTTTCCTCCAAATCTCTATCCCCAATGAAGTAAGGAGTATGCAGTGAAATTTGCAGGACTGGAGATGATGTGAAGATCCTTCAATCAATCAAATGGTGCACCAGTACCGAGGAACACCAGAATGTCCTCACAAAATGAATGGGTGTAAGTAGGTGAGTTTTAGAGATTAATATTGTCGTGGTTTAAGCCCCGGCTGTAAATTAGAACCACGCAGTCTACTTCCCCCCCGCCACTCCCCAGAGGGATGGGGAGGAGAATCGAAAGAATGTAACTCCCACGGGTTGAGATAAGAACAGTCCAGTAACTCAGGTATAACACAAATCACTACTGCTGCCACCAATAATAATAATGATAAGAGAAATAACAAGGGAAGAAAATATGATACCGCTCGCCGGAAAAGAGCCCGACCGAAAAAGAGGACGTGCCCTTCCGGGTAGCTCCCAGTTACATCCCCGGGCATGACGTGCTGTGGTATGGAATACCTCTTTGGCTAGTTTGGGTCAGGCGTCCTGTCCCTGCTTCCTCCTGGCTTCTCCTCCTCCCTGGCAGAGCATGAGACTCACAAAATCCTTGGTCAGTCTAAACATCGCTGTTATCAGCTCTTCCCAGGCCAAAAGTCAAAAACACAGTGCTGCAACAGCTACTAAGAAGGAGAAAAACTGACTGCTACTGCTGAACCCAGGACAGTATCCACCCCTTATTCCATACCATTCACGTCATGCTCAGATCCCACATTTTCCATATACCCTCACTCTCATTTCAGTGCACTGTTATCTTAGTGCACGGACCAATTCCTATAAAGCTACTGAGTCCATTCGGTTCATGATGTTGGGCTCCATCTCTTGGAACAGTCTTTCAAGGCAGGAGAGGCTGTGTGCAGTGTTGGATCATTGTCTGCTGATGCTGATCGTTCCTTTACTGTAGAACTCGTCTGGTTCTATCAAAGTTCATTCTCTGTTGGGATGATGGTCGGAGGGAAGTCAGAGCCAGTCGCTGGTGCCCTGCAGACTTCTAGTTGATGGCTATAGCAGGCAACAGCATACAATTGAGTTCATTGTCTATTTTCCCCTAAAATCAAATCCCCTTGAGGTACGCATCGGACTTCCCCATCTTCCCGCATTACCCACCAAGTATATCCAGGTCCCTGAGCAAAAGCAATCCCACACGTGGGTTTGCCTTTACCTGAAGCAGGAATAACCCAGACTGTCTTCCCCAGCAAATTCTTCATGTGCACCACAGGAACTTTGTCCCCCTCTACAATATGTAAAAGTTCCGACTGTGCTGGGCCAGCCCTGTTGGCAGATCCTCTGGTGTTGACCAACCAGGTGGCCTTTGGTAAGTGTGTATCCCAATGCTTAAAAGTTCCCCCACCCATTGCTCTCAGTGTAGTTTTTAACAGCCCATTATACCGTTCGTTTTTCCCAGAGGCTGGTGCATGGTAGGGGATGTGATATACCCACTCAATGCCATGCTCTTTGGCCCAAGTGTCTATAAGGTTATTCCGGAAATGAGTCCCATTATCTGATTCAATTCTTTCTGGGGTGCCATGTCGCCACAAAATCTGGTTTTCAAGGCCCAGGATAGTGTTCCGGGCAGTGGCATGGGGCACAGCGCATGTTTCCAGCCATCCGGTGGTTGCTTCCACCATGGTAAGCACATGGCGCTTGCCTTGGCGGGTTGGTGGGAGTGTGATATAATCAATCTGCCAGGCCTCCCCATATTTGTACTTCAGCCATCGTCCTCCATACCAAAGAGGCTTTAACCGTTTGGCTTGTCTAATTGCAGCACATGTTTCACACTCATGAATAACCTGGGCAATAGTGTCCATTGTTAAGTCCACCCCTCGATCACGGGCCCATCTGTATGTTGCATCTCTGCCCTGATGGCCTGAAGTGTCATGGGCCCACCGAGCCAAAAATAATTCACCTTTATGTTGCCAATCTAAGTCCATCTGAGCCACTTCAATCTTAGCAGCTTTATCCACTTGTTGGTTGTTCTGGTGTTCCTCAGTGGCCCGACTCTTGGGTACATGGGCGTCTACATGGCGTACCTTCACCACCAGGTTCTGCACCCGGGCAGCGATATCTTGCCACAGTGCAGCAGCCCAGATGGGTTTACCTCTGCGTTGCCAGTTGCTCTGCTTCCATTGCTGCAACCACCCCCACAGGGCATTTGCCACCATCCATGAGTCAGTATAGAGATAAAGTACTGGCCACTTTTCTCGTTCAGCAATGTCCAGGGCCAGCTGGATGGCTTTCACCTCGGCAAACTGACTCGATTCACCCTCCCCTTCAGCAGTTTCTGCAACTTGTCGTTGAGGACTCCATACAGCTGCCTTCCATCTCCGATGCTTTCCCACAATACGGCAGGACCCATCAGTAAGCAAGGCATACTGCTTTTCACTTTCTGACAGTTTATTATATGGTGGGGCCTCTTCAGCACGCATCATCTCCTCTGGTGACATTCCAAAATCTTTGCCCTCTGGCCAGTCCATGATGACTTCTAGAATGCCTGGACGACTGGGATTTCCTATTCGAGCTCGTTGTGCAATTAGTGCAGCCCATTTACTCCATGTCGCATCGGTTGCATGATGTGTAGAGGAGACCCTGCCTTTGAACATCCAGCCCAAAACGGGCAACCGGGGTGCCAGGAGGAGCTGTGCTTCAGTGCCAATCACCTCCGAAGCAGCTCGAACCCCTTCATAGGCTGCCAGTATCTCTTTCTCAGTTGGGGTATAGCTGGCCTCAGATCCTTTGGATCCCCGACTCCAAAAGCCGAGGGATCGACCTCGAGTCTCCCCTGGAGCTTTCTGCCACAGGCTCCAGGTAGGACCATTCTCCCCATCTGCGGTGTACAGTACATTTTTTTACATCTGGCCCAGTCCGGACTGGTCCAAGGGCTACTGCATGAACTATCTCACGTTTAATTTGCTCAAAGGCTTGTTGTTGCTCAGGGCCCCATTTAAAATCATTCTTCTTCCGGGTTACATGATAGAGAGGGCTTACAATCGAACTGTAATTTGGGATGTGCATTCTCCAGAACCCCACAGCACCCAAGAAAGCTTGTGTTTCTTTCTTATTAGTTGGTGGAGACATTGCTGTTATTTTGTTGATCACATCTGTAGGGATCTGGCGACGTCCATCTTGCCATTTTATTCCCAAAAACTGAATCTCCTGTGCAGGTCCCTTGACCTTACTCCGTTTTATGGCAAAACCAGCTTTCAGCAGGATTTGGATTATTTCCCTCCCTTTCTCAAAGACTTCCGCTGTATCACCCCACACAATAATGTCATCAATGTACTGCAGGTGTTCTGGAGCTTGCCCCTGTTCCAGTGCATTCTGGATCAGTCCATGGCAAATGGTAGGGCTGTGTTTCCACCCCTGGGGCAGTCGGTTCCAAGTGTACTGGACGCCCCTCCAAGTAAAAGCAAACTGTGGCCTGCACTCTGCTGCCAAAGGAATTGAGAAGAATGCATTGGCAATATCAATCGTGGCATACCACTTGGCTGCCTTTGACTCCAGTTCATACTGAAGGTCTAGCATGTCCGGTACAGCAGCACTCAATGGTGGTGTGACTTCATTCAGGCCACGATAGTCTACTGTTAGTCTCCACTCTCCGTTAGACTTTCGCACTGGCCATATGGGGCTATTAAAGGGTGAGCGGGTCCTGCTGATCACTCCCTGACTCTCCAGACTACGGATCAGTTTATGGATGGGAATCAGGGAGTCTCGGTTGGTGCGATACTGCCGCCGGTGCACTGTTGCGGTCGCGATTGGCCCTTGTTCTTCGACCTTCAGCAACCCCACAACAGAAGGATCCTCTGAGAGACCAGGCAAGGTGGACAGCTGCTCAATTTCCTCAGTCTCCAAAGCAGCAATACCAAAAGCCCATCGGTACCCTTTTGGGTCTTTGAAGTACCCTCTCCTGAGGTAATCTATGCCGAGGATGCATGGAGCCTCTGGACCAGTCACAATGGGGTGCTTTTGCCATTTCCTTCCAGTCAGGCTGATCTCAGCCTCCAGTACAGTCAACTCTTGGGATCCTCCTGTCACTCCAGAGATATAGATGGGTTCCACCCCTTGACAGCTTGACGGCATCAGGGTACACTGTGCACCGGTATCTACGAGAGCTTTATACTTCTGTGGGACTGATGTGCCAGGCCATCTGACCCACTCAGTCCAGTAAATCCGATTATCCCCTACCTCCACCTGGCTGGAGGCAGGGCCCCTCTAACAGTCATCACAACGTTGGACACCTAAGTCGTATTGAAAGGGATTATTCTTCGTTATCATAGGAGCTGGAGTAAAATCAGCTTTTCCACTCCATCTGGGAACCTGCTCACCAGAGACTGAAGCCGCAGCTCTCATGGGATGATTAGTCTTGACCCTTGTTCCTATTTTCAATTCATGCACCCGTTCCTCCAAAGCTGAAGTAGGTTTTCCATCCCACTTCGTCATGTCTTCTCCATGATCCCGCAGGTAAAACCATAGGGTGGCCCGTGGTGTTTGCCTTCTATATCTTCTGTCTCGAACAATAGGACGTCTTTTGTTAACAGCTGAGACGTGTGTTGGTACACGTGAGGAGCTGGATAAATCAGATAGATCGTCCCTCAATTGTTTGACATCCTGGGACAGTTTTTCCACAGCTGAGATGATGGAAGGGGTGAGATTGTCTTCGAACTCTCGGAGTTTGTGAATCATTTCATCCACTGTTGGTGTTACTATGTCACCCCAGGTTACTGTTGCCAATGAATGGGCATATGATGACGGTGCATTCCGTGTAAGTTTTCGCCACATGAGTCGTGTACATTCGACTTCATCTGGGTCTATGGGTATATCTCCGTTATTCGGTTTGATGTGATAAATCATCTCTACGATGGCTGATTCCCTCAGAGACTGGATGCCTTTGTCTAAAGTAGTCCACTTGGCCGAACGACTCGTAACATCGTCCTTGTATGGAAACCTTTCTTTCACAGCTGCCAAGAGCCGCCTCCAAAGACTGAGGGACTTTTTCTCTCTTGCAATTGCTTTGTCAATTCCCCCTTCTCTAGCAAGTGATCCCAGCTGCTTGGCTTCCGTACCTCCTAGTTCGTGACCGTCGGCCCCATTGTCCCAGCATTGGAGCAACCAGGTGATGATGTGCTCCCCTGGTTGACGGGTGAAATCTTTTCGCATATTCCGTAGCTCGGTTGAGGTCCGAGGTCGAGAAGTCACCTCTTCTTCTTCTTCGTCATGTGATGATGACTCCTGACCAGATGGTGGCCCGGGTGGTGAATATATTGTTTCTTCATCTTGCTTCACCCTTCTTGCCTCTTTTTTGCTTTTTCTCTTGCGTAGAGGGGCAATCGATATTGGTACGAATTGGTCCTCTGGTTTAGCTGCAGTCATTATCACTGTGGTTTGAGTAGCAACAGTACTTGTCGCTGGGGGTGGTGTAGCTGCTGTGGTTGGAGCTGGGGTAGCTTCGCTGTCTGTTGCAGTTGAAGTTTGAGTAGCGGCTGTACTTGTCGCTGGGGTAGCTGCACTGTCTGTTGCAGTCGAAGTTTGAGTAGTGGCTGTACTTGTCGCTGGGGGTGGTGTAGCTGCTGTGCTCGGAGCTGGGGTAGCTGAGCTGTCTGTTGCTTCACCCTCAGATCCAGGGACATTTTTTTCCTTTTGAAGGTGCTGGATAGTGTTGAACAAGGCCCGGTAAGCATAGGCCAAGCCCCAGCACGTTGACATGATTTGTCCCTCTCTGGTATGACCAGGATGACAGCACACCTCATTTAAGTGTTTTACTAATTCTTCTGGATTTTGCACTTGTTCGGTGGTGAAATTCCAAAACACTGGAGGGGCCCACTGACCTAGATACTTGCCCATACTATATCACACACCCTGCCACTCATGGCTGTCCAGCCTCGGGGAAAATCTCTCGGTCCCCCTATTTTGTCGTCTAACCCCAGACAAGACCCAAACCCGACTCTGCTTAACTCTTGAGATCAGACGTAATGGTTGTGAACAAAACACACTCTGTATGCGTGCCAACATGGTGACCCCCATCACAATCAGCAAACAGGTCTCAACAATATTAAAAGGCCACTCAAAAATTTCAAAACTCTCAAACGATGCTGTAAACGGTCTGGGAGGGGCATTGGGAGGGTAAAAGAATGTCTCCTTCATAGGTTGACCACCCAGGAAGGAGAAAAAAGATGTATAGTTGCTAAGCATTTGTATTATATACCTCCCAAAGTATAAAGGTGGTGACCACACTGGGAACACAAGCCAGATCAGTTTCATGATCAATTCTTCTATTGTATTACAAGTCATTGCCACAAAATACAACGAGACAACAACCTTAGCCCAAGCCCCACACTTGAAAAACACCAACACAGCAAATACCGGCTCTAAGTAACCTACGGCATATTGAGACTGTGAGATCAAAAACAACAACTTTGAGAGCCAATAAATCAGCATTGTGACGAGTGGCTATTAATCCAAAACACTGAATGCTTATCACAAATACGATTAGACACACTCCGGTCAGATCTGTCGTTATCTCAACCCTTCGAGCCCCATGTTGGGCACCAAAAAGAACTGTTGTGGTTTAAGCCCCGGCTGTAAATTAGAACCACGCAGTCTACTTCCCCCCCCCACTCCCCAGAGGGATGGGGAGGAGAATCGAAAGAATGTAACTCCCACGGGTTGAGATAAGAACAGTCCAGTAACTCAGGTATAACACAAATCACTACTGCTGCCACCAATAATAATAATGATAAGAGAAATAACAAGGGAAGAAAATATGATACCGCTCGCCGGAAAAGAGCCCGACCGAAAAAGAGGACGTGCCCTTCCGGGTAGCTCCCAGTTACATCCCCGGGCATGACATGCTGTGGTATGGAATACCTCTTTGGCTAGTTTGGGTCAGGCGTCCTGTCCCTGCTTCCTCCCGGCCCCTCCTCCTCCCTGGCAGAGCATGAGACTCACAAAATCCTTGGTCAGTCTAAACATCGCTGTTATCAGCTCTTCCCAGGCCAAAAGTCAAAAACACAGTGCTGCAACAGCTACTAAGAAGGAGAAAAACTGACTGCTACTGCTGAACCCAGGACAAATATGCATATAGGACAACATATCTAAATGATACCTGTGTGATGCTGAACTTGGAACTAAAAGTTTTCATCTCAGAGTCATTACTGACATTTCTCTGAAATCATCGACTTCGTGTTCCACGGCAATTAAGCCCCCTCTCCCCACGTATTAAGCATGAGCTGGAAGAGTAAAACAATGAGATTAAGACAAAGTGTAATTTATAGACTACAGAAAACCCTGATGTACTCATATCTTTAGCACTGTCTGGAGTCCTAATTGCCACTTGTCAAAAAGGGCAGAGTGATGTTCCAGAAGATACAGAAATGGGCAAATAGCTAATCTTGGGACTGAAACAGCTGCTTTATAAACAGACATTTGGAAAGAAGGTATAAGAGCAGTATATTCCTCTGTTTTCTCTCAGGATATTTTCTTTGAGCTTTGTCAGTCCTTGCTGTGGGAGCCTCAGAGAAACACATTTCATCCTCACAGTAAACCACAAAGGCTGACAATGCCAGAAAACATCCTGTTTCAATGAATGGCTACCATGATTGTGTGATAGTTGTTCTGCAGAGACAGCTATGTGCCCTGGATAGTGCACAGAAATTATGTGGAGATGGAATAAAGCTGGTATGTTTGAATCACCCATCCTAATCAGTTTCTGCAGGGCACATGCTGTCTAGTTTTTCAGGTATTTATAGACAAACTGATGAAGATTTTCAGGGGGGGGAATAAAAAAGACACTAAGAAAAAGCTCTTCCAGAGAAAACTCGACTTTAAATTTGGCAGATAATGGAGTTCCTAAATTATGGAGTTCAGGTAGCTACCTTTCTCTCATTTTTATTATTATTATTCCACTTCATTTTCTGAAGTTGTCTAAACATAGTATCCTCTATTTCATTCTCCCCCCAAGCTCAGAAGATTTCAGCACAGATGGTTAAGGCACTGAAATGTTAATTTCTATATTTTTTGTCGGCTGCAATTTTTTTGCCATGTCAAGGCAGAGTCACCTTTCTTCTATGATAATTCCTCATTGCTATATTAAAAATGGTTGATTGTATCTGTTTACTCATACCTTACCAGAAAGGTGACTCAAAAAGATTGAAAAATTGAGGTTAAGTTAAACTTTTAAGCATCACTGGCTGCTTTTACAGTTCCACAGAAAATGCCACATCTTATTTTCTAATAACTTTTTCATTACTGGTATCTCTGTTAAGTGGATGTCTGGAAGAAAACACAGCAATACTACAGTTCAGCATTTCCAACATAAAGTTCCTTTTTTCCCTTCTTTCAAGAATTTATATATTTAACTCCATTGTGAAAGATTAGACAGATAAAGAAGCTTTCAGCAGAATCACAATACAGGTAATTACAGGTCTGTTGGCATTTCCATTATGAACTCCATTTAGCATTAAGGGCTTAGCATTTTTCCATCATTTTGGAAAATGCCAAAATGAAGGCTGGCATGCAGATTAGCAACCCAGATGCAAATTTGTTTACACAAAATATTTAAATCTTCTCAGCTGTTTTTTATTTAGAGATCAGCCAGAAACTTTAAGCTCTTCAGGTTTTTCATATGCTTCTGCCAACTTCTGGACCAAATCACAGTTTAAAACCACTACTGGTTAATAAACTGTTAATCCATTGTCTTCTAAACTTTTGAAATTATTTTGATTTTAAAATGGATTTTAGAATTTCTGCTCATTTTGCAACTTTAGCCTTTCTCCTGCCATCTCAGTAAATTAATGATGAGTTAGAATAGGATTCAAAAGCTATAATAAAAACCGATAGCAATCTTAAAGTCTGAAACATCTTTTTAGACTCACTTAACTGTCATTATAAACCAGTGACCAAAGCCTGTAAGGTTTCTGACAGTGTCAACTACTTAGCTCATTACTTCTAGTGCCATCTTAAGGTACCAGCCTAAAACAATCTGATGGAGTTCAACTGCTACAGTTTTTCAGCTTCATCGGTTTAGTCCCATGCATGGTATGAACAATTTTGTAACTGTCATATAATAAATAATATACCTGTATTGAAAGGAAGTATTTTGCTCGTTACAACAATCTGCTTTGTTCTGCTGAAAATCAATGACAAATCTTTTCATTTCAGTGGGGACAAGCTTCAAAATAACCTACTGTTAAATACTTCAATAAGGTTATAATTGAATAGATGATTATTCTTGCTCAAAAATATGCTTCTCAGTTCAGAAGCTTTGAATGGAAAGAGTTACAGCCACCAAGCAACATGAAGTAGAAACACTGTTAAAAACATTAATTGAGCCATCAACAGAAATGAGATAGGAAAAATAGCTTTAAGTCAGGTAGAAAACAAATAGAAAAGATGCCGAGATTGTAAAATACAGATGTTCAAGGAGATAGTGGGTATATTTAAAATCTTGGTAAGACATAGTCAAACATGAAAAATCAGTGATTCAGCTTCTGAAAAAATGCACAGTCATCCAAGTGTGCCAGACAAAGAATAGGAACCTAGCCCTGAGCAGTCTGTAAATTAAAAGCACAAAGAAAGTACGGTACAAAAGTAACAGTGAAAATAAACTTTGTGTCAATGAAGCACGGAGGAAGCAGCTGAGGAGAAAACAACAGATCAACTAAATATATCCAAATCAGTTTGGCAAGAGGATGTTCACCTACAGGACACTGTGTCCTGGCTAAAAAAATAAAATTAAAAAAAACCAAAACCAACAAAAACCCAAGCCAAAACCCCAAAACTTTGATGAATTAAGAAAATGTTCTTCAGAAAACATTAAAGTACAGCTAAATCTTCAGAAGTACCTGCAAATTTTTCAATGATGATTCAGTACTCATTGTACTGTCTTATACATTTTTTAATAAATGGGCCATTTTTAATTACCTCAGACTTGCCCTAAATTCTAGCAGGAAATTCTTGCCTTCTTAATAATTACAGAGCTTCTGCTGAGGAAGTTCTCTGCTTAGCTGGTATCTGTGGCACCCTGTGATTCGTAAGATTAGAGACTGACTCAACTGTCTGGATTTCAAAGAGGTGACTAGTCCAAGAGGCCCCATAGGGAGCAATTTGGAACAGTACCTTTCACAAGTCAGATACACAGCAAATTCTCCTGATTTCATTGAAATGCTCAAAGTCAATCTTGGAACAAGTGAGTAACAGAATACCAACGTATCTGGGTCTGATTTAACCTAGGTGATTCTTTTTTCTCCCCTTTTCTATTGCACCATTTAAAAAAAAAATAATTAAAAAAAAATTCATATACTATATTCTGTAGAATCCAGAGACAGACTAATCTGTTCTGGTCATCCCAGAATGATGATATCGCTAGGATACAGAAGTAATATTAGATCTGTAAGATTTCCCTTACTGTGTCACATCAACAGTATACATTGGAGCTTGAAAAACAAGAGACACTGCAACACAGATTTCCAAAAATATAGAATGGTTAGAGCTGGAAGGGACCTTAAAGATCATCTAGTTCCAACCCCATTTACAAGGATTTATGTAGAGTATCCATTACATTCAAATGTAATCTGATTCTATATTGTTCACTTGTGTGCAAATGACTAACTTACCCTTAAGTTACTATTAGGTTTTGGCCTTTTTTAATAATGTGTTTTGATGTTTCATTGTTTAGGGTGAAGGGGTATTATTTGGTTAACAAAAAATAATCATGTAAACAGCCACAATAGACTGAAGAATGAAAACAAATATAACTGAAACTCCACTCTTCCAATCTTGCTTTCTTGCAGATGATTTAAAATCCAAAGAACATCTTGAAGATAGTTTGTAAGTCCAATCTATGCCTGTAAAGCTGGGAGGATATTTCATTTCCTAACAGATTACCCTTACACGTTATTACTTCAGGCCACAAAAGGACTTTACAAATGATATAGAAACTGAAGAGAACTTTCTATATTTTACTGCAGCTTTATGGTTTTTGGGACTTCTCCAGTGGTACTTGTGGAGTGGGAAGAGAGTTTGGGAAGGGAGCCCAGAAGTGCAGAGGAGGCTGGATAAATTGGCAAAAATTACAGCAGCTAGCTGATGAGCTAGAAACTGAGTGTAGTAAAAATATATAGACAAGAGTTTAGGGGAATGGTGGGGTTTTTTTATGGGTAGCTTAATTTAAAACTAGTTGAAATTAGTGTAGAAACTCATACAAATTTAAATGACCTACAACTGTAGTACTAAAGAAATTTAGGAATAGTTGAAGCATATCCCTAGAAAAGTTGTGGAGACAGGCATGCAGCAGTCACCATCGCTGTTGAACTCATTCTGTATTAAACATTGATTCTGTTGCTCATTTCTATTTCAGATAAAGAGCTTTCAGAAGCATAAATTTGTCAGGATGTCTCACATTGTTGATTGTTGCAACTCTCCACTGCTGACAATGACAATGCCAATAAAATATATCTCACCTATTTGTCAGGGGAAAATTGTTATCCTTGTATGAGAAGATATGGGAGGTTCTGTTGGCACTGTACCCTCTATGAAAAACACAGAAATGATATTGCTAGTCTAGTGTCTATGCCATTTTTCTTCCCACAGAAAGGGCTGAAAATTAAGCCTTCTCAAGACTGCTGAAGTACTTGAGTAAAAAATTGGGACACTGAAGAAATATAACATTCACATTCTTACAAGATGTCTGTAATTGCTATAAGGAGAATATGGTTGCATTTAGGATATATGAAAGTTCATTAAATAGAATCTATAAAAACCTCTAAAGAAATATTCTCCCAAATGTCAGAGGTATTTTATTTTCCCAGGAAGTAGTTGCCAAGATTGAAATAAAGGGTAAAGAGGTGATATTATCAAAGTCTCTGAAGCTAATAACTATGTGAATTGTGTGAGAGAAATGACTGGCCCCCTTCAAAAGAGCTTGCAGAAAGGAGCAGCTATTGAAAAGAATTATGAATGAAAGTGATAGAATAGTGCTGAATAGTAATGTGGAAAGGAGTAGGTAATGTTGCTTCTATTTGTTTCTGAGTTGAAAATCACACCAAGAAACCGAGGACTGAGCAGTCAGTTTCCCTCTTTCAGGTAAAAGTAGACATTTTTCAAGCCCATCAAATGTAATTTTTTTTTTTTTCCTCAGTTCCAGGAAAATTTTTCATCAGTTTTATATGGACGGATTTAATATTTAATAAATAATGTGAATGCTGTGAAAATTTTAGCCATTTTAGTAGTAGTCTTAAGTGGGAAGTATTGTTGCCATGAGTACTGCTAGAACATTCACTTGATAAGGTACAATTTGTATCATGTTACTTCAATATGCTAGAATGATGAAAACTCTCTAATCAGATAAGCACTTCTGTGTACACTATATTGATGAAAAGATTTTGGAGAAGATGTCTTGCCCCTTCATTCTGAAATATAAATTGTAAGTATTTTTTCACTTGTGGTCATTAAAACTGTCATGTCATGCAATTAGCATTGCTAAAATAAGTAGCAGTAGTTGTATGGTTAAAGTGTCAGTTAGCATAGATGTGTTCAAAGTAAAACATGTAAGATGAGCATGGCCATGAATTAAGCATATGTTCTTCTTGATAGAGCACACAGCTACAGATGCTTGCTACCAGAATTGTTGGTATGCATTGCCAACAGAATCACGAACAATTTACTTCTGTAATCATTAGATTTATAATGCAACGTGAGTTTTCCAAAGAGCACTTCTATTGAAAATTTCTAGTGTATTGTGAAATGCATGGCTTCTGTTATAATTTATATTGCTGACTCAAACGAAATACATGTACAGAAAACTGCAATTCAAAACTCAGTATGAAAAGAAGCAGAGGCAAATCTGCTCTCAAAAATAGTAGATTTGGACTCTTCTGTTGCTTTCAATGGGCTTAACAACAGGCAGCTTAGAAGCTCATTTTATATCCTGTTTCATAACTTCCATTCACCTTTGGATCAAAGCTGATATACAGAAGCAAAAATGCAATTTTTAGTGTAGACTTTTAAAAGATTAGTTTTAATTAGACTAAGCTTTGATCCCCAAAGAAAATTGCACAGCAATCAGGAAAGCTATTGTAGAAAGTGAAGTTTCCCTTCTGGGTCAGATTAAATAGTGGAAGAAAGGTTTTGTAATTCAAGTAGTTCCATCTCAATGCTATGCTGAAACAAGAAGAATATCTGTACTCTGCATTTATTTAGTTCATTTTAGCCAAGGACTCTAAACTAAACTCGTAGATATCCACTTGCTGGGTATGGAAACAGTTCTGTAAGAAGATAATGATCACAGAGGGATCATTTTAACTGCTACTGAAATACAGCCACCTCTGAGATGTGATGTGTCAACCTCTTTAAATAATACTAGTGTTAAAATAAAAAAGAAAATAGCACAGAAACATTTCTTCTACATTTAAAAGGTGATTAGAGGTTTTCTTTCTACTAAAAAGTTTTATAGAAACTATATTAAAAAAAAAATCCCAAAATCCATGTGAATAAATAATTATGTCAGTTAATTTTTAATGTGCTAGGATCAGGTTTTATTAGTATTTTAGAAATGGGTGGTTTTTCTTTTCCTCAAGCTTTCTTCTTAACATTTGTTAGCTATCACTGCTTGTACTCTTGTTTGGTTAGTGAAAGCAGTTAAAAATTATAGTAGAACTTCCTTCTGAGATTAGAAATACACAATAACTTAAGCGGTAATGGATGGCTTAGGAAACTCATTTCAAACATTTCAAGCTGTTACCTGTGTCTTTGCAAGATAACAATGAAGGCTCTTCCATTTATTCATAACATAACCAAATATATGAAATTGATTTCTATACGTGCATATTATGTATGCACGTGTACACATATGTGCAAACAAAATTCTATGAGAATGACATCAAAAGAGTCACAATGCATAAAGATAGAAAGCTAATAAAAAGGTATATATGGGAAAGAGAGAAAATATAATTCAAGGTCAGAATCTCTATAATTCAAGTAATTACTCAGTCATTTCTGCCTCAAGCCTCCAGATTCCTTTAGTCCTACTGCAAAAATAATTAGTGTTACTTACATGCCTAGGGAAGTGAGAATTCATCACCCCGTGAATCCTGCCGTTAAGTTACTTCTTGTTATTTACCTTATTTCCATGATTCAGTGTGAATATAATAAGTGACACTATGATGCATCTTGTACAATCTAAGGGAAAATGGCAGTCTGTCTGTCTATGGCCATGCTGGTTGCATCCCATCTTACTCTTTGACAATTCAGTTCTGAGAGGACCAGTCCTGGTGGAATCCCTTGTATGTCATTCCCCGATACTTTGAGTATTATATTTGACTATATTATAGAATATTATTACTCTATAAGTAACACTGTTCCTAAATCTATAAACTTATCCACCTAATACTTCAGACACTAGGAAAGAGATGATGAATTTCAACCATTTTCTTCTTTGACATTTACAACAGTATTCAGCAATCGTGATGCTAGAATTACGAAGCCATAGTAAATCTTATGTAGTCTGTAACAACAGGCCAGTGAGACCATGAAGGCAGATCTCGAAACAACTAAATATAAGCATCTACAAAAAACCTGGTATGTCTGTCTGTGTGTGTGTATGTGTATTTAAAACCATCTTCTGTATAGTCTGATAGCCTTGTCTATTCCATTTCCCAGAAGAAATGCTGAATGTTGGGAAGGAGATACTCAACATCTAATACTGCTAGCCTTTTTTTTTAAGACACAGTTGAGATCCTATAAAGTACATATTATGCACCCTTCTATTTATGTCCAAGATAATTGCCATATATTGTCCTTGAATTTTCCATCAATTCGAAGATTGTCTCTTTTTGCAAAGAAATCATACAATTTCACTGACAAGGAAGCATTCTTCCATAGAGTTGTTTGAAAGGCATGTGAAAAGCTCATACGAGTTCTGGAATTTTGCAATAAACCTTAGCATTAAAATTATTCAATCAAAATGGTTTTATAGCCTTTTAATAACTACTTCTATCATATGCCTCTCTGATTTGTTACTTAAATATCACTTCTTCAAATCTCATGTAATAAGAACTGCCTTAAAATTATACAGATCTAAGAAAAAAAAAAAACAACTTAGACCAAACTGTCTGTTCTCAACTGTTCTTTCCTGGAAGATTGCTTTGGAGTAACCGGAAAACTAATTTCCCACAAAGGCTTTGTTCTATCTTTTCAACTTTAACTATTATGTCCAGAAATACAAGCCAAATGATACTTATAAGCAAGAAGTTGAGTCTGAGATGTCACAAGCCCCTTGAAATAGAATTGAAGTTTTCTACTAGTGGAGAAGGAAAAAACACAACAAAACAACAAAACCCAAAACCAACCAACCAAAACCAACAACCAAAAATACAAAACAATTTTTGCAGCAGATTGTAAAACTTTTCGTATTACTACCAATTCCAATTTCTCAGATTCTTTAGAATTAATGTTTCACAGACGATTTTAAGTTATTTTATAGATTTTTTTTCTTTTGACTTATACTGTCTCTCTCCCAGCATTATGGCGATGGACTCACTTGGCCTTGTTTCAGAGGTGCTAACTAGTTCCCCAGGCTCTTACCGAAGACAGCTAAAATTGGAAATGCTCAATACCTCTGAAAGTCAGATAGTGTCCAACATACTTCTTTTTATAAAAGGAGAGATACAAGTCTATGCTATTCTTCACCACCTTTTCTCTTAAAGGGTGTTACAATCATGCAAATTGGGCCACCCCCACAGGATATTTCAAAATATTTTTTAAATTTCTCTGAATAATTCTGTGCTTTTCTTTGTCTTTGCTAGATTCAGTGGTCACAAATCTCAAATTTTTGGGGTTGACCTGTGTAGCACATTAACAACACTGGGTTGTTGCCAATTTTATTGCAAGCTTTCATACTACTCAGTGCTTTCAGACAGATGCAGAGTGTGAAGGATGGAGGATGTATGGGAAGAGAAGGGAAGCAGAAGGATATAGAAAAATGAGTGGAGCACAGGCCAGTCCATGTCTCTTAAAACATGGTGTTCCAAAAGCAGCCTCTAGCTCAAAAGACAAAACTGTTGGCTGCTGAAATCCAGGATAGCATGCTAGTCACTCTGTGTGTGTTTTTTCTCATATCTTTCCCTAGACTGCTGCTAATAGTCACTGTTGGAGACAAAGGGCACTAAGCTAGATGGGTAATTGATCCTATTTGATTTGTTCCTCAAAAAACAAACCCAAAAAATTCCCACAAGCAAGCAAAATACCAGGTAGACTACAAGTTTCTCCTGTTTATTGTATGGGAGTTTTGGAAAAGGAGAGATTTGAAAGTACATCCACGGAATTCTTTAGGTCTTCTGAGATTGTGCTTCCAAGTCAAGATGTTGATAACAGAGTTGCAGATAGAACATGTCCCCTCTTCAGCCTGTGGGTTGCTGGAGGCCCCAGCCTGCTCTCTCTAGGAAGGAGCTCACCGTGGCTATTTCTGTCCCTAGTGCTGTCTCAGACTTGCAATCAAAAGATTTGCAGGAGTCACCACGTCAAAGTAAGCAAAGTCAAGCGATGGGATACAGTATTAAAAAGGACTCTTTGGAGGTGCGGCCCCCTGAGGCGGCTGCGGAGGCCGGTGCCGGACGCGGTGGAGCCCGCCGGCGGGGGTTTGCCGCCGCTCCGTGCTGGCGCCGCGTTGCGACAGCTGCCTCCCGCAATGAAAAACCAGAGTCTGCAGGCGATGTTCCTCTGTGCCTTTGAGGGTCCCTGATGCCATCGGGTAGGGAAGGGCGCGGTGATCCCCGCGATGCTGCTTAGAGGGGTTGTGTGTTCCTTCATTTCTAACCTGCCGAAGAGGAGTAGGAGGAGCTGTGCGCTACGCGTAGGGGCTCACCGGAGACTTGCCTTACCTCCGAGAAGGCGGGAGTGAGACAGGGTAACTTTGCATCCCTGCAGAACTGTTCGGCTCCAAAAAGACGCGCTCTGCGCAGCTCGCTGAGCGAAGCCCTGCGGGAGCTTGCGGGAAAGAGGCACCGTGGAAGAGCTGAGCCTGTGCGTAAAGAGGAGTTGAAACCCAAGGACGACGCTGTCCCTTCTCTAGTCAGTGTCTCCGGTACCGTGCGTGCGTACAAACGTACAGACACACAATCACACGCGCACACACACAGGCACAAAGATGCAGCAGCGGCAGCGACCATCTGGCACTGGGGAAACTCGGACCCGTCGTTTCTAACCCAACAGTTTCCGCTCCGGAGACCGAGCGAGCACCTCGGTGTGCCCGCCCCTGCCCCGCCGAGAACAGCCATCGCCAGGAACCCCATAAGCCAAGGGCCGGGGAAAGAAGCAGTGGGGAGGAGCTGGCAGAGCCTGAGGGGAGCGGGGTTGAGATGGCGACGAGGTGAAGATAGGTGAAGATAGACTAATGGACTTGATGATCTTAAAGGTCTTTTCCAACCTAGCTGACTCTATGATTCCATTCTATGATTCTGTGACTGCAGAGGTGGCTGAGAGCATCAGGGCACACTTTGTCCCTGCTAAATATTCCCACATGCCAGGTACCCATCACTGGAAATGGAAATCCTTTCCATTTTTTCATCACTGCTTCTGTCAATGAGCTGTTTAAAATCTCACCGCTTCATCTCCCTTTCATTTTGAAAGCTGCCCTTGTTCTGCTTGTCACAACTGCAACAGGGGAACAGAGGAACAACAGCAAAAGCAAAGCCTCATTTTATCCAGGCAGACAAAAAAGCAGACTTTGGTGCTTTCTGATCTCTGTCTTGAAGCGACAACAAACCAAAGAGATGGAGAAGTCTTGTGGTCTATGGTCATTTCGCCTTTTTCCCCTCTGGTTTGCTCTCACAAACAGATCACAAACATTTATAGGTTTGGGGTTTATATTTTATTTATTTTTTTAATTTTTTTGGTGGTGAAGGGAGTTGCCAAACCAAACAGGTGTAGGTATCAGTGATTTCTGTCCTAAATCCCAGGAGGCAGAACTCACTAATGCAGCTTCTTTTTCTCCCTCTCCTCCCCTTTCTGTAAGGAGTTGGATGGTGGAGGTTTCCACTCCCTGCTCTTCCAAGTTTGGTTTGTATCTCCCATGCCTAAATGTTGCTCCTCATTTCTCTTGTGGTAGGAGTGGAGGAGAGGAAGGAACTTTCCTAGGTGTCTTGCACATCCAAAGGGAGAAGTGCAGGAACCATCACCCCCTGCACCTGGCCAGGCATCACCCTGCTTTGCATTTTCTAAGGGCTGGGTAGTGTGTGTGGGAGTTGTTTATTGTTTCTGTTTGTTTGTAAGCATTCCCTCCCTTTTCAATGATGTAATTTGTTTGCTTTGTTACTCCATGTCTATCTGAGGAGATTTTTGTTGGAGATTGATCCATGATATAAGATACTCTGTAAGCAGCTAAAGATTTTCCTTTAAGAAGGTACAATTCCTCTTTACCTCAGGTCTTCCCACCATTCCTTCCCCAGCAGTTCTGCCAATTTCCTTCCTTCCATTTTCTCTTTCTTTCTTCTTTTCCCTTTTCTAGCCTCTCCCAAGTGTTGTTGGAAGGTGCCAGAGAAGCACAAATTTATGGACCAATCTGAAGATAGTTTTTGTCTATATAGATATGTACAAGGAGCACATAATTAATCACATCAACATGGCTCTGTAAGCACCCTGGGATAGTTTGACACCTGTAACAGTAGGATAGCTGGGGATTGGGACTGGAGAAATGGCGACAAGACAATGACAAAAGAAGGGTCTGAGAGGCAGATACCAAGCAAGGCTGTGGAAGTAGTCTGTATGACAGAAACCTCAGCAACAGTTTTGGTGTTATGATGTGGTGCTAGCCTAGTCAGTAGAGGTAATTAAATTAGGAAGGGTATGGACTGGAGCTTTGTGGAAGTGAAGGGTATGGGCTGGAGGTGGGGTTTGGTGACAAGACCTTGCTGGGCAATGGTACAGCAGATGCAGTATGTGGGGAGTCAACTTGCTCCCAACATCTGGAGTGTTTTAAATGAGCAGGTATTCATTCATTGTTTGCCTTTGACATGGTTTCTGGGAGCAGAAGCATGTACTAACACAATGGGTATGTAAATCAAGGTAGAATGTATTCATTCATGGGAGTGGGGAGAGAATGTGAATGCCCAGAATAGATTCAGTGCTGCAGCGAGTCTAAGCCAGTTCTACGGAGCTTGGCTGCCTAAAGAAGCCTACATCCAGGATGTAAAATCTGACCTACTGTATCTGCAGTTGCTGAGACGAACCCCTCGGTCCAAAGAAAGTGTATGGAAACTGCCAAGGTCAGCACCTGAGAGGCTCAGGCCCTGACCATAGAAAGGAAGCCGCTTCGCATCTCTCTGGGACTGCACGTGGGCAGGAAGAGAAAGGGGGCATCCAGTGTTTTTTCCTTCTTCCATGCCCAACGGCAAGCGAAGCGGCTTCTCAACAGGTGCTGTGGAAACTTGCACAGCTCCGCGGCCATCGCGGCGGGGGGAGAACCGCCCGAGCCCTGAATTTTGTAGGATGCTGCCGCCCCGCGACTCGTGCTCACCAAGCAGCTGCCGCGGCGGCAGCCCCGGCGCCCCCCCCTGCGCGCCCGCGGAGCGCCACGCAGCCAGCCCATGGCTTCCAGTAGTCGCACCAGGCGCAGGGAGCGAGTTAAATGACAGCGGGCTAACCCAGGGAAAAGCCCGGAGCTGGTCTTTGATCGCAGACCTCCCCTAGAATGATGCAATGCCCATGGAGCAGCTACCGTCAATAGATGCAAAGAGAAAGAAGCTGCCTGTAATCCAAATGTGCATTAATGTCGCAGGCAAGCCCCCTCCCCTTGGATCCCCCGTGTTAGGATAACGTGGGATGAGGTAAAAGCCCTCAACACCCTCTCCATGAAACATGAATTATCTTTTCCACAAGATGTAAATGAGGGGATAAGCAGCTGTAAAGCTCTACAATAAACTGTTTCATCCAAGGCAGAGCCAGCTTGGGAAGGCACGCTTTTGAATGCCGCCTCCCCCCAACACCTCCTGCCCACCGTGCAGGCAACCTCTGTAGGCGATAACCAAGTCTAAAAACTCGGAGAGGATCGATAATGTCTACTAAATATTCTGGGAGAATACGAGTGAGGCGGGGAAGAGGGATGAGGATGAGGAGGGGGATAAAAGGGTGATTAATCAGATATTAATCACTGGCCACAAACAAGTGGAGATTATTTCGGGTAGGCAGCCGACTGTGGAGAGTTGCAGAATAGATCCTTTTACTGAAGGCACGCGTGATGGGATCAGCACTTCACCCTTTAACGATGCCTGTCTAATTTTGCAGGTGCACATTTTTCAAACCTCATATTTCTTCTTCTCTCTGTGTGTAGCATTTCCCTTAACTGTCTGCAAGCACAGACTTCGTGAAGATATTTATGCCGCTAACTAGAGGTTTCCTTTTGCTCTCCTTTCATGAACACAGCAGCAGAAAAAAGCAAAATAGCCCTTGCCCAGAAAAAAATAATTAAAAAAAAGGACAGACAAAACCCACCCCAGTACGCAACTCTTACCACATACATCAGAGAAAGGGACCAGAGGAGGAAAGAGAAAAGGTGTCAATCTTTGCACCCAGCGCCAGACCATGCCTTCAAGGCTGAATTACTAACGCACCTTGTCGGCAGGCGGTGAGCCCCGCATGCAAGCCAGCAGCTCAGCCAGAAACGCAATTCGGGCAGCGAGACCGCTGAGCGCACGCTGGGGTCCTCCGTAACTTTCCCCACACAACGGGTTAAACTAATAAGTGCATCGATACAGGCATTCCTGCAAAGAGCCCGTGGCTCGACCGAAACCCAGAAATGTAAGTAAACCTCCTCCCTCCCCTCCCGCAACGCACATAGACACTACCATCATTATCCCCTTAAAAAAGTCATCCGGTGGGATTTGCTGGAATATACACTAGTTAGAGGCTATATGAACCAACTCACGTCTCCGTTTGAGGATACTGCAAGAATATTTATTGAGCCCCAGCTCAGTCACTGCATTGAACGCCAAGCCTGGCAAGCAAATATATTCCTATCTCCGAAGAGAGCTCTGAATCAACTCCTTCTTTTCTCCCAGCTTTAGCCGTCATTTATATCTTTCCATTGCAAAGTACTCAGGATAAAAATGTAAATTAAAAGATAAATATATTTTGAATCACACCTTGGTATAACAAGGAGAGAGGTTGCAACGCCCTGACCGAAAGCAAACAGACCCCTAAAAATATACCCCTCAAATGGTACCCTACCTTTCACACACGAAACCATCAATAAAAAGACGAGGTTCCAAAATGTAAATCCACTTTTAATCTCCATTTTCTTCATCAGGATGAAGTCCAGCCGGCCGCATTTAGTACATTCCCTTTCCCAAAAGTCTGCTAATTTCGATTCCTTTGTACGGATTTCCCCTCTGCAGATCCCTTTCATATTATTCTCGAGAGCTCCTAATTCCTATTCCTCGGCCAGGCGCCGCGGAGTTGTTGCTGTTGATGGTGCGCGGTCACAGCTCGGAGTGAATGGTGTTTCTGGGATACCACAGCAACCTTGACGAGGACTCAACCATCTCTCCAATGGGGGCACAAAGTCTCAGCTACTCTCGATCGTGTCTTTTCCTTCCCCCACCCCCCCACCCCCGCTACCTCAACTCCCTGCGCAGCCGAAGCCCACCACAATCTGGGCTCGTTACAGCATCCTCCGGGAGCCACGGAACAGCATTTTAAAGCTCAGGCACTCTCTCCAATGAACTCCAAACAGTATTTGCATTCGAGATCCTGCCCCCGCCCCCCTGCTCCCCCAAGAGGATCAATTCTGCTTGGAAAAACGGTTCGGGAAGAGAGCGCGGTGGCGAGGGCTCCGCAGCCGCCAGCACAGCCCTGGGCAGGAGATGCGTCGGGAAACGTCCACCCCCTGCCACGCGCGGAAACAATCACTGCCTCATTATTAACGATTCACGTGCGGTGCGTGGGGCTGCTGGCGTCACCGTCCGCACACACACACACAAACGCGCTTTCGGGCTCACTCCCCGCCCGGCAGCAAGCGCGTCTCCGAGGGGTTTGCAGGCTAATTGCTCTGCGCGGAGACATTAATTACAGGCCTTTCTCGGGGAGGCGGCGGCCACAGCAGTGCTCGCAGCGCAGGGGGTCATCGCCGCAGGGAGCGGCGGCCCCGCACAGCGGACACTGGGGGGATATGGGGGAGCGGCGGCGGTTCCTGGCGGGCGGAGCAGTGCCGGGCCGGGTTGGGCTGGGCGGGAGCCGGTGGCGCGGCCGCGGCTCCGCCACGAAGAGCGCTGGCGCCACCTAGCGGCCTCGCCGCTCCGCGGGGCTGGGAGGAGGGCGTTGCGGGGGGAGCTTCGCGGGAAGGGGGAAGGAGGAGGGGCGCCCGGAGCACGGTAGCGACCCGCCGCGGGGGGCTCGCGCTGCCGGGCTACGTCCTCGGCCGGCGCCGCCGCAGCGCAAGGTGCGCGTGGTTCACTGCGTCGGGAGCAGCGTGCGGAGGGTGCGGGCAAGCCACGCCTCTTGTGCAGAGGTGTTCGTTCCACGGAGTCCGGGGAGGGGTGTGCGTGTGTAGATGTATGCGCACACGTGTAACAGGCCCTGCGGTGCGAGTGCGTCTGTGAGGGCCTGCCCGTGTTAATGCATGTGTGGTGCGGTGTTTGTGTGCGTGAGTGTGAGTTCGGGTGCGTGTGCGTTGGCGCGTGTATTTGTGTGTGCCTGTGTGTCTCTGTGTGCTGCTTGTGCTGTGCTGAACGTGGTTGCACATGGACCTGTGGTGTGTGAGTGTGTGCCTCTGTGTGTGCACGTGTTCATGTGTATGCCTCTGCTTGTTATTCTGTGCATGACAGTGCGCGTGTGTGAGCCTGCATCCAAGAGTGATAGTCCATGGATCTGCTCATGCATGTCTGCATGTATTTTGTATGTGCATCTGTGTGCATGTGTTCTTACACATGTGTGTGCCTCTGCACATGCTTTTGCCATGCTTTTGTGTTCCATCAGCGTGTGTATGTGTTTGTTGACACAGTTTTGCATGTGTATGTTTTCACACGCGTGTACATATGATGCACAAAGCTGCATGTGTGTGAGTGCATGGGTATAATCTGAAGTGAATTGCGCATGAACTCGAGTGTGTGAGCCAGGAAGTTCTGGCAGGCAATTGCAAAGTGTAGGTCTGTGTGACTGTATACAGGTTTGCTTTTCCCCATGTTGGGTGGAATGTGGGGGTGTTTTTTGTCTGTGTGTGGAGTGCATTTGGGGAAAGGTATGCCCTGGTTAGGAACTGTTTTCAATGGGTGTGGATCTGAGGAGAGGTTATATATATGTGTAGGTGCATATGTGAATTTGTATGAATGTATGTATATATGAATAATATATACATGCAGTAGTATCACACTGTCATTGAAAGTAGTACCCTAAAGAATCTAGAAAGGTAAAGATTCGTGTTTACGCCAAGAGCACAATACAGAGGAGGAAGTTTGCATAACGAAGGGTCTTCTCCCTTGTGGGTGTAGGGGTGAGCAGTGTGTCTTCCACTTTTACTTACACCCATGCTCTGTTCTAGTGAGGCTGCCAGCATTTAGCTGAGTGTGACCCCACATATGGCTGACTGAACTCGTCTCTGGAGCTGTAAGACTGTGTGTAGCTGGCATGAGAATTGAATATATTTAGCTGCAAGGTCTCACAGTAACCAGCCCCATTGGATCCAAACAGGTTTGTTTACTGGGGAGAAGCAAAGGTATATATTTCATGGCCTCGTGAATTGTCTATAGCCCTCTCTTGCAGACACAGAAGTCTTGGACTGTGACTGCTGTAATTGAAACTTGGTGGGCCTGTTGGCTTCCTCTGCAGTGGCTCAGAAATGTGATTTCACAAGTGATAGCAGCCTTATGCTGGTGTTAAGGGCCTTGCCACATTAGGATCAACCTTTTTGACAAAATTTAAGTGGTTCCTGTCTTAGGTTATGTGGGATGGGTGAAAGAACCTGCCTGCTGTATCCATTAAAAGAATTCCAATATATCTTTACTATATGCATGTGTTTACATTTATACATGCATTGAGTGTAACTGAATCCATTTTTCAAGAGTGATTGAAAACTGAAAGAGGACTTGTGCTTTCAGAATAGCACGAATGGCCTCACTTCTAGTATTCACTGCTTTTTATGTGCTTGGAATAAAGTTCTGCCCTTATTCCCCCAAGAACGCTTCCCAGCTCTGGAACTCAGAATCTCCTTGGGGTAAGTACTTACCAGTTATAAAGGATAAGAAGTAGATATTGAAGACCTAGACTTTTTGTTATTATCATTTCTAATTCATGCATTGCATTGGTCAGTACTTCAACGCCTAACTTAGGAGTCTTATTCTAATGCTGTTAGAATTCATGTCTGTTTGACATCCAGTAAGATTTACTCTGTAAGTTACCTGTATTACTTATGAAAATGAAATTTTGGCTCATCAGTTAGATGTTAAATGTGAATGAAGAAATGTTTATAGTTAAGAATGGGATGCCCAATAAATGTTTGTGGACAAAATTCTTGCTATTTTTCAAAGACCTTTAGGTTTCCAAGTAATTTAGATGCATTTTAAAAATAGCACTTCAGCTACTAAGGCAAATTTTAGGCATATGTGATAGGATTGATTTGAATTTCTTTATAGAACACCCCCAGCCTCAAACAGATCAACTCCTCAAATGCTATAGCGTTGCATTTTTATTGTGCTTGTTTTGTTGTTAAATACTACCATCCCATAATCTTTTGAATGATTCTGTGTTCAAGCTGTAGATTATCCTATGTTTCATATTCATATAATGTCCTCCCTCTTACTGCTCCCTTTGTCCATTCCCCTGTCCCTCCCATCTTCTTGCCTTTCTTCTCTGCTTTCTTTCTTTCTTCTCCTTTCTCTTCCCTTCTTTTTCTCTTTCATTCTTGTGCTCTTGCTCTGTTTTCCTTCCTCCCTTTGTCTGTCCCCTGCTTCTGTCCCATTCTTTCTCTTTCTTACCCTCTTTTTTTTTCCCCTCTTTCTTCTTTCTCCTGTCTCTTTTTTTACGCTCTTTTGGCATGGTCAAGATTATTGATCATTTGGGTACTAGTCAAGGATGAAAGTGACTTGGCAAGGGCCATTAAGTCAATCACTATGATTAAATACTCCCAAGAATTTTAAAATGTGCTGAAATCAGAAATGAGTAGGCACTTAAATGCCTGCCCTGTTAGGCACATGAATATCAGCATTGTTAGTGGAAAATGTGTATTCAGAGACCTGAGAGTAATGGTGTTCCTTCATGGTAATATTGTTAGATGTTTCATAAGGTAAACTATGCTGTGATGTCTTAATTATAGTATCTGCAAACAGGCACTCTTGTCTCAGAACCTCCAAGAAATAAATATACTAAAATAATTCTATGGAATAATGTATTACTATTGGTATTCACATTTCCCACCCTCACAGTTCCCTGTTCATTTTGCCAAGGCAGATCAAATTTAAGTTTTGATAATTACATTGCAAATTCCTCCTACATTTTCAGCTGCATTTGTTATTCTTCATTCACTGTCATATGCTTTTGTGTAAGATAGCTGTATTTTATTAAATAACTCCTACATTTCACCCTGGGTAACTTCACTCTAATTGTAGATAGACTGATTGCTTTGCTTTAAAAAATGCATGGGGTCTTCAGTGACAAATAACACTGTGAATAATAAGATACACAGTGCTTGCAAGCACAGACAGCATATGTAGGCATGTTTAAAGCATATAGGAGTAATATTTAAAAATGTGTATTTGACTTAGGATTCAAATCTGTTTCACTCATATCACACAATTATTTTGAACATCCTGACTTTATGCAGAATGTAGAATTTTCTGAATTCCCATAATTTAGTCCATCTGGTTATTAACCCAAGTGTGATTGTTAAACCTACCTATGATTGTTAAACCTGAACTGCCTGCTCGTCTTTCTGTGGGCTCTAACATTGTTCTCTTACTTTGAAGATAGAAAATAAGAGCATGTTACAGATATACTCCAAAACTTCAATTTTCCCACACTTTTCAAATTGTGTTGGAGTCTTTCAGGAGAGATTGTAAAAAGGAGGACACCATTGTGCCATCCCCAGGTACGTGGCACTTCATTCCTTACCTCTGTTTACTCAGACTAGAATTAGTTTTACTGGCATGAAACAGATAATGAGGTTTGGATGGAAAAGAGTGAGGTAGCGATCATTCCACAGATGTTGGGCTGGAGCCATGTGATGATGTTACTGCCACATATTCACAGTACAGAATACAGCCAAAGTATGAAGATCAAGTATAATACAACCCAAGCGAAGATGCAGTAAAGCAAATATAGTGATGGAAGTAGCTGGAGGGGAAGGGTGCCATAATACCCATATCCTCTTGACGACATTTTAACTTAAGTTTTCATAGATCAGATTCTGAGCTGCCTCTAGCACAAAATTTCTTTGTTCAGGAAAACTAGATAGCAGCAATATTCAAAAGTACCCATTTACACTCCCAAACACAGAAAAAAAAAAATAAATAAATTCAGTTGCACTGTTTACAAGGGGGCAGGTATCATATGTTTCATTATCACTATTAGCTGTGATTTTGTTATTTCTCTATTAAATATTCCTTGCATTCTGCTAGAGGCCACATCTGAAATCTCTTTGGAGATGAGAGAGAATGCAATTCTGTTTTATGCATAATTTCCTGATTTAGATATTGTACTATGTAGCGCTTAATTCTCAAGTGGAATTCAAGGAATTAGTTTTGGTCTACAGCTACCAGATTTTGCAGATCTTGGTGACTAAATTTATTCTTACTGTATCAGTCAAGCTCAGTCAAGATGATCTTGGTGTGTAGTTCTGTTTGTCTGGGTTTTAAACAACTGACATTCTCAGCAAAAGCTGTCACCGCTGTAGTGTTCTCCCAGCTCTGGACAGCAGAGTTTGTGTTTGATGATTTGAAAGTCCTATAGGATGTGTGAAAATAAGAAGTGTCTGGTTTCTTTACACAGGCAGAACAGCTTTTTACATGGTAATGTGCAATGAGGCCAAGCTCTCTAAGATGTGCTAGGCAGTCAGCTTGGGCAGAATTTAGATCTTGATTCCCCTGTCCTTAGCAATTGTGTGGCATATGTTCAAATAGCTATTTGAACAGTAGCTGTATTACCCCTTAGATCTGGCAGTTTAGGACCTTTGATCCATGACCAAAGTTGTCATTATTTATTCTGCTGGATGGACTGCTTTGCTGAGATATGTAAGTAGCTCCCGACAAGCTCATGAATGTGATACAGTACAACACTGTGCAGTGAAAGCTTGCCAAAGGAACGCTTGAATGGCAGATTCTAGAAAATATATTTAATGTGATCCTTCCACCAAATACAATTATTTAATATATACCTAGTGTATATACATATATATATCTAAGACAGATTATCACTGGGAGTTCTGGATACCATGGACATAAAAAAGGGAAATTCCATATTTGGGAATGGCTGCACATAGTGCCAGTAGAACAAAAGAGAAGAAAAGGTAAATTATAGAATCAACTAGGTTGGAAAAACCTTTAAGATCATCAAGTCCAACCATTACCCCAGGGCTGCCAAGACCACCACTAAACCACGTCACTGAGGTCCTAGTCTACACGTGTTTTGAGCACTTATGAGGACAATGATTCCATTCCCCTGGAATTTTTCTCTTCCTCTAGAAAGCCTGTTCCAATGCCTGATCACCCTCTCAGTGAAGAAATTTTTCCTAATATCCAATCTAAACCTCCCCTGGTGCAACTTGAGGCTGTTACACCTTGTTCTGTCACCTGTTACTTGCGAGAAGAGACTGATCTCCACCGTACTACAACCTCCTTTCTAGTGGTTGGAGAGAGAGATAAGGTTCCCCCCTGAGCCTTCACTTCTCCAGACTAAACCCCCCCAGGTTCCTCAGCCGTTCATCTTCAGACTTATGCTCCAGACCCTTCACCAGCTGCGCTGCCCTTCTCTGGACCTGCTCCAGCACATCAGTGTCTTTCTTGTAGTGAGAGGCCCAGAACTGAACACAGGATTTAAGGTGTGAAAGAAGTGTGCTGGCAAAGTGCTATGCTTTATTACTGAAGTAATAAAAGAGAATTGTCCAGAACTGTATCAAATATTATCCTTCTGTCATAATAGTACTACTGCAGTATGTAAAGGAATAGAAACCAGGAAAGGGTGGTGAGGTGCTGAAATAGGAAGAAAAAAGATCTTGTTTTTTAAAGTGGATTGTGTAGGCATGAAAGTGGGTGAGCTGGTTGGGGGAGATTAAAACATCCTTCCAAATTCCACTTTCCTGTTTGCATTAGATTAAGACATAGTAAAAGTATATTAAATATGTCAGTTATTTGCCATTCAGTGATAGTCAGATGCAGCGTATGTACTGTCACTCTTCATTGAGCAAATCTGAAATGCATTCTCACTGGTGATTGTAGATTTTGTCAGTAAACTACTATTTGTTAGCCAAGGAGTGAAAGAATACTTCATAGAAAAAAGGTTTCTGCAACATCTCAGATTTTAATTATTTATGACTGGATTTTTATCTGTGCTTTGTGTTCCATCATTTAACGTTTAATGGTTTTAATGTCTTTTTATGGTTCTTGGAATGTTAGTGAAGATAAGCACTGTAGATATAAAATTAATAATTATTCTTGATGATACTTGTAGGAGTTATATGTATAAATCCTCTGGCGTCTGCAGGAGAACAAGTCTAGAAGGCTGCTGTTTTGCTGTTATTCTACATGAAGGATTCTCCTTGGCTTGAACAGGAATTCTGTGCATGGAAGAAACTAAGCCCGTAAAATATTGGTAACCTTGACTCTAATTTCAGATTGAAAGTTATGTAATGAACAATTATAAGTAATTCATACCTAGGAAGAAGACTGGCATTCTATCTGCCTGCCATGTATTGTTTAATAAAAAGAGTATACAGACTGTTGACATTGCAGACAGAATTGATAACCTGGTTTAGAGATGTATTTCTGGATATGCAACTAAAGTATACTGATGGCCTTTAGATGCCATATGCTGAGGCTGTAAAGGCACAGACAGGTTAGGAAATTTTGGTGGCAAATGTTTGCGATTTTTAATCTTGAAGAAAAGACAGGCAGAAATAGAACTTAAGTATATCTGATGAACACAAATATCACAGCTGAGACATTTAATTTTGATTTGTGACTGCATTATTAATTTGTCTCTGAGTGTTCAAGGTAGCCTAGTAAAATATTTCAGACTTTTGTTTGCATTATTTAATGCTAGACATTGATCAGAACCTGGGGGGAGGGGGTTAAAGAAAGTGAGTGGAAAATATTATTGGGCTGGTTTCAGGCTATTTTGTTTCAGCTAGGTATTTGGTATGCGTGAACATGGCTAGACCTTTTTTGCTATCTGTTTTGCTCTGTACTCCACTCTCAAATGATTTATAATGTTTGAATCTCTACTCCTGTTTAGCCAAGTGCAGTATTACAGTAAAGAGTATATTGGTGCTGATTTTGAATAGCCTTTCACAACCACCTTTGCCTCTTGGTTCTTTTCCTGCATGGGTATCACATAGCACTTGGAGAATGATGACCTAGAAGTAAAGACTGGTGATGTGGTGATGCTGTCATTTTTTGTGTGGCTTGAAATGCAGATCTGAGCTGACCTTTGTTTGAGTATGTGATAAAAAGCTCACCTCCACACAAATAAAGGAGCAAAGACATGAACCCGTGACCTGACCTCCCCAGGGCTGTGCCAGGAGACCGTCAGCCCCACTAGCCAAGTGTGACCCAGTGCTGTGAGACTCTGGGGCTGGTTCTGGCACTCCTCTGACTTGGGAGTCCCTGCCCAGACTGGGGAGTCCCTACCCTATGGAACAGGGCTCATTATAGGATGCAGGATGCTGGGGAGGGACTCTTCATTAGGGACTGTAGTAATAGGACAAGGGCTAACAGGTTCAAACTTAAACAGGGGAAGTTTAGATTGGATATAAGGAAGAAGTTTAGGAGAAGTTTAGGAGAGGATCTGGTTCGAGACCATCTTAAAAACCTAAATGTACAAAAGTCCATGGGACCTGACGAAATCCATCCGCAGGTCCTGAAGGAGCTGTAGAATGAAGTTGCTAAGCCACTGGCCATCATATTTGAAAAGTCATGGCAGTCAGGTGAAGTTCCCGACGACTGGAAAAAGGGAAATAGAACCCCCATTTTCAAGAAGGGGAAAATGAATGACCTGGGGAATTACAGACCAGTCAGTCTCACCTCTGTGCCTGGCAAACTCTTGGAGCAGATTCTCCTGGAAGACATGCTAAGGCACATGAAAAAACAAGGAGGTGGTTGGTGACAGCCAGCATGGCTTTACTAAGGGGAAATCCTGCCTGACCAATTTGGTGGCCTTCTATGATGTGGCTACGAAACTGATGGACAGGCGCAGAGCAGTTGATGTCATCTACCTGGACTTGTGCAAAGCGTTTGACACTGTCCCACATGACATCCTTGTCTCTAAATTGGAGAGACATCAATTTGATGGGTGGATCACTCGATGGATAAAGAACTGGCTGGATGGCCGCATGCAAAGAGTTGTGGTCAATGGCTCAATGTCCGGCTGGAGACCCGTAACGAGTGGTGTCCCTCAGGGATCAGTGTTGGGACCAGTCTTGTTCAACATCCTTGTTGGTGACATGGACAGTGGGAGTGAGTGTGGCTTCAGCAAGTTTGCCGATGACACCAAGCTATGTCGTTCAGTTGATACGCCGGAGGGAAGGGATGCCATCCAGAGGGACCTCGACACGCTTGTGAGGTGGGCTGATGCCAACCTTACGAAGTTTAACCATGCCAAGTGCAAGGTCCTACACGTGGGTCGGAGCAATCCCAGGCACGGCTACAGGTTGGACAGAGAAGAGATTCAGAGCAGCCCTGCAGAGAAGGACTTGGGGGTGTTGGTCGATGAAAAAATGAACATGAGCCGGCAGTGTGCACTCGCAGCCCAGAAAGCCAACCGTATCCTGGGCTGCATCAAGAGGAGCATGACCAGCAGGTTGAAGGAGGTGATCCTGCCCCTCTACTCTGCTCTCGTCAGACCCCACTTGGAGTATTGTGTGCAGTTCTGGTGTCCTTAACATAAAAAGGACATGGAACTGTTGGAACAAGCCCAGAGGAGGGCCACGAGGATGATCAGGGGACTGGAGCACCTCCGCTATGAAGATAGGCTGAGAAAGTTGGGGCTGTTCAGCCTGGAGAAGAGGCAGCTGCGTGGAGACCTCATCGCAGCCTTCCAGTATCTGAAGGGGGCCTACAAGGATGGTGTGGAGGGACTCTTCATCAGGGACTGTAGTGACAGGACAAGGGGTAACGGGTTCAAACTTAAACAGGGCAAGTTTAGATTGGATCTAAGGAAGAAATTCTTTACTGAGAGGGTGGTGAGGCACTGGAATGGGTTGCCCAGGGAGGTTGTGAATGCTCCATCCTTGGCGGTGTTCAAGGCCAGGTTGGATGAGGCCTTGGATGACATGGTTTAGCGTGGGGTGTCCCTGCCCATGGCAGGGGGTTGGAACTAGATGATCTCAAGGTCCTTTCCAACCCTAACTATTCTATGATTCTGTGATTCTAAGTTCTTTACTATAAGGGTGGTGAGGCACTGGAATAGGTTGCCCAGGGAAGTTGTGAATGCTCCATCCCTGGCAGTGTTCAAGGCCAGGTTAGGCAGAGCCTTGGGTGGCATGGTTTATTGTGAAGTGTCCCTGCCCATGGCAGGGGTGTTGGAACTAGATGATCCTAAGGTCCTTTCCAATCCTAACTATTCTGTGATTTCAGATAGTGGGCCATATAGTAGTATACATCTATAGTTCACGTACTTTGATGCTCTTGAATGTGCTGCTTTTTACCTATTTATAGTTTTGATGAGTTGCAAAATTTGTTACTGTGGTATTTATACTACTTTTGATTCTGATCAGTTCTGTGGTGATTGTTTTTAATATGAAAATGTAGAATGTATAATACTACCCATTCTCATTAAAAGACTAGATGAACTACTGTTTTAAGTCCCCCAAATCCAGTTCTTAAGAATAAAGTACTTCAATTAATAGAAAATATAGTATTAATATCCAGAGGCACTATTTTTTTATTTTCTGTACTGTGGTAATTTATCACATGTATAGAATTTATATCATCAAGTTCCTCTGATTTTTTTTCTTCTGATGTATCTTTACTGCTTTAGGATTTCCAGTTACCTATGAATGCGTTAGCTACCTTTCTGAAACAGCAGTCAGTTGCATTTTTTATTTCAGGCATATTGTGTATCCATATATATTTATCATTATTGTAGAAACAAAGAGAAATGGACTGTATTGTCTTACTGAATGTATGACAGTATGCATCTCAGTCTGTTTGTCTTTTTAAGAAAATGGTTTCATTTATAAGCGAGAAGTTTCTTGTCTGAAATCCTAATAGCCTCTAGCAAAAGTATTTTAGAGATACAGTAAATGGCATCAAAATATTTTATACTAAATGAGAAATAAGATTTGCACTAGAAACATTGAAAATCTACAAGTGAAGAAAATAATATCCTTGAATATTGAATATGTTGAGAAATTGAAAATTAAGTCTGGTGAGTGTAAAAGAATCTTTAATAGCTCTACGATCATTAAATGGAGCAACTTCATTTTATTTTTTAGATATTTCAGAGTTATTTCAGGAAAATAGTTGGAATATTTGAAAAGCTACTAAAAATAATTTGGTTTCATCACAGTAAAATGTTGGCATATGTCTAGAATAAGATGGAAAATAAATAGCAAAATACAGTATATAGAGTTGAAACTGTCCAACCTTGTGTCAGACAAGTAAGGCTTTTTAAAGTATGCTAATAGCAAGTGGAGGGAAATGTTGGATTGATACATGATGGTCATCTGAGAAATAGGGATGAAAAACAGGCAGAAACATTCAGTGGTTTTGATGGGGTTTTTTTTTGCCTTAGTCTTTAATAATGCTGATAGAGCTTGGGATGCCCAGTCCTCTGATTTGGAGGACCACGACTGTAGGAACAGTGTTTCTCCATTCGTAGGCACTGAAATCATAAGAGACCAGTTGTATCAGTTAAATATCCATAAGTCCATGGGGCCTGATGGGATTCATCCCAGAGTGCTGAAGAAGCGGATGTTATAGCAAGACCCCTCTTGATCGTCTACGAAATTTCTTGAGAGTCTGGAGAGGTTCCACTGACTGGAAGCTAGCCAGTGTTATTTCAATTATGTAAGAAGGGCATGAAAGACACAGGAAGCTACAGACCTGTTAGTCTAAACTTGGCTCCTGGAAATATTAGGGAGAAGATTATAGTGGGTGCTATTAAAAGGCATTTAAAGAACAATGCAGTTATCAGGCAGAGTCAAATTGGTTTCATGGAGGGAAGTCCTATCTAACTAATTTAATATCCTTCTATGATAAGGTCACCTAGGTGGTGGATGAAGGGAAGGCGGTGGATGTAGTTTTTCTGGATTTTAGTAGTGCTTTAGATACTGTCCCTCACAGCATCTTTCTGAACAAGTTGACGAACTGTATGGTGAGTGGGTTCATGGTGTGTGTGGTGAAGAACTGGCTGAACAGCAGGGCTCAAAGAGTTGCAGTGTGTGGGCCTGCATCTGGCTGGTGACCAGTCATCCGTGATGTTCCTTAGGGTTCAATTCTAGGGCCAGTTCTGTTCAATATTTCTATCAGGGATCTGGATGCAGGAGTTGAATACACCGTTAGTAAGCTTGCTGATGATACTAAATGGGGAGGTGCCACTGACTTGAGGGACAAGAGTCCTTGCAGAGAGATCTAGATCAATAAGAACATTGAGCAATCACCAGTGGCACAAAGTTTAACAAAAACAAATGCCAGATGCTGCGTGTAGGACACAGTAATGCTAGGCACAAATATAGGCTGGGAGAGGGGTGAATGAGAGCAGCCCTGCAGAAAGGGATCTGGGGGTACTGGTTGACAGCAGGTTCAATAGGAGTCAGCAGTATGTCCTGGCACCCAAGAGGGCAAACCACATCCCAGGGTTCATCAAACACAGCATAACCATTAGGTTGTTATCCCACTGTATTCAGTGTTATTGTGGTCTCACCTTGTGCAGAACTGTGTGCAGTTCTGGGCCCCATGATTTAAGAAGGATATGAAGTCTTTGAATGCACCCAGAGAAGGGCAACAAAGCTGGTGAAAGGGCTGTAAGGAATGTCCTGCAAGGAATGGCTATGGACTTTGGGCTTGTCTAGTTTGGAGAAAAGGAGGCTGATGGGTAGCCTTGTTACTCTCTACACCATCCTGAGGAGGGGAAGCAAGGAGGGAGGTGCTGATCCCTTCTCCCTGGGATCCAGTGACAGGACATGTGGGAATGGTTCAAAGCTGTGTCACAAGGAGGTTCAGACTTGACATTAGGAAGCATTTCTTTACAGAGAGGGCAATCAAACACTGGAACAGGCTTCCTAGAGAGGTGGTCGATGCAACATGCCTGTCAGTGTTTAAGAAACATTTGAGCAATACACTTAATTATATGCTTTAACATTTGGTCAGCCCCAAAATGGCCAGGTAGTTGGACTAGCTGATCCAGTTGATGCCTTCCAGTTGAACTGTTCTGTTCTATTCTAAATTTTTTTTTTAACATTATAATAAAATTGATTATATATAAAGGAAAATACACCTCTGCATATAGAGGTATATATATGCATATATGCATGTATGTATGCACCTGCTGCATATAGATATTAACTGACAAGTAAAATGGTGCCGTTTCACATTAACAGTTTATAATAGCCCTTACTTCTATCTCTTCTCACAGCATTACATACAGAACGTAGGTGAAACAGGATGAATACAGAATGGAAAAAATATTAGACATGAGGAAGTATTTCTTAATACAATAAAAGAGTTGGAACTTCCTAAATTTTACTTTTTGTAATGTCTGTTTAGAAAGGTTTTCATGTCATACTTACTAGGACTAGACACGTTTCTCTTCTTCCAAGAGAATGTATTAATCATTGAATGCTTATTCATGAGTCTTTCTCAAGGGGATGAAGCATGTATTTCTCCTTTGATCAGTGTCCATACTTTCCAGGTAGTACAACTTCTATACTGAGCATCCAGTCAAACTCTCAAATCCTGGCAAGCTCCTGGGATTTTTACTAAGCACAATTCCTTCCAGGCATCCTTTGGAATAAATGACTCAGCTGTGTTTCTTAAAAGAATCATTTAAGAACCAGGGTCCAGAAGAGAGTTCTAGGCTGATAATCCTCACATAATAAAATAATTTCCCTTTAGATGAGAATCAGGTGTGTAAACTCCTGACATATTTCTTCATCGTTCTTTATTTGTTAATTCAGGGAACGCAGTACTCAGATGGCTGGCTGTTGTCCATCTGATTTCTGAATGTCCACATCTCTTTGTGCATTTTGCTTGGAGCTTAGACTTTGAATTTAGGGCTTAAATAGTTTCTCTTGGTGCCATACACCTTGCAGGCAAAGCAGACGCCTATGTCAGCTAGAAGTTACACGTGCTCTAATCAGTATTAACTTGCCTTGAACCCAAATATAACAGTACTAAAAATAAGACAACCAGCATCAATACTTGCATGTTTTGTAATGCTGTGTGGCAGAACTAGATGCAATACATAAACACTTCACAAAGTATGTGATGAATATGTTCAAATGGACGAAGATGTGTGTAGTTGCATGCAGGGCAATTTGGGGAATGCACAAGAAGTATGACTTGCAAGCCAAGAAAAAAAGCAATATAAGCAATATGGGGAGCAGATAACAACCCTGCTTCCCCTTGAGAGTGCTAAATAGCACAAAAACCATCAAACAATTTTTTTCATAAAAGTCTTTCAGGCTTGATCACCTTAACCTTAGCAACTGAGAACCACGAAGCACCAGACAATAGTGTCATCATGAGATCCAGAGTGTTGTATACTCATAACTAATGTAGCATATTGGTGTTACTGACTGAAAGTGTTGCATATGTAGTGATGATGATCAGTAACAAGCAGTAGCTAATTACTAGCACAAATTGTGTTGTTAATGAATAAATTTAGTAAAGTTTGGCTTTACAGCTTAAAACTGGCCTCAATTTGTCAGTCTTCTAAACACTTTATCACAGCAATCTCTTACTGAACTGACACATACATATATGCATTATATATGTGCATATATATATTTAGACACATACGCATTCAATTGCAATAGCCTAAAAGTTGGATGTTAAAGCACTGAGTGTTGGAGAAGGAGCACTTCAGCCATGTCATCTTCTGCAGATATGGCTTCCATCTTTGAATCCTTTCAGGTCAGAGGATGTCCCATTTTCTTGCTTCTCCAGGCTACGTGACTCCTTGTTGCTTCTATCACCTCTTCCCCATGCTGACGCAAGGACCTGGAAGCTTCTTGCTGGCAACGTTTATTGAAGCAGCGGCCATTCAACTTGCAAATAGTTGCTTACTCAGAAGGACATTCTTGTCCCATGCTTAATACTGAGTTCTTTATTCTCACCAGTCCTCAGAGAATCCTAGATTCATAATTTAATAATTTCTAAAATGAGGATTTTGTAAACAGAACCATTCAACATGACAGCTTTCACAGCATGAAACACAAAGTGTTTGAGAGTTAGATTAAATGGGTCTCTGATGTTGCACATCAGATGCTGTGTTCCTGTGAAAAAGATACGAGTCAAACAGCTGAAAATAATGGTTTTTTTTGTATTTTTAATGGACGTGTGTAAAAGCTGTTCAAAGCAAATAAAATCAAAACTAACATACCTAATTCGGAGGGAGCAGAAGTGAAAATATTGAGGAAATTAAGAGTTGCTAAAGCCTGTGGATTCCAGGACCAGAGTTTCTTCTTTGTACCTGCTGAAGCAGTCAGGTGCAGCCTGGGAACCCAGGGTTCTCTCCATCCCACTCCATGGATGCTGCTGCCGCTGCTTCTGTTCCTGCGTGCAGGTTTGGCAAGTCTTTTGAGCCTGTGTTCCAGAGGGGTGTGCACACACACGCACAGAGGACTTTAACATGGCTGGCAATGCAGACTACCACAGACAGGGCGCTCTCTTTAGTAGCAGCACAATGAATACTAACAGTGCTCACATAAAGCAGCCCAGTCCTGCAGCCCCTCTCTGGCTGATCTGAAGTGAAAACCCACCCCCCACCCTTACTCTGTCTTTATATACTTGCTCTAAGCATGGAAGAAACTCACTTTCTGTGACTATCACAATGTATCTTTTCATCAGTGCTAAATTTCTCTTCAAATACTTCATTGGAAAAGAGGAAAAAAGGAAGACCTTCCACAAGGGACATAAGGGAAAGTCTGTTTCTTTAAATGCCTGAAGACAACACTGTAAAGTTATGTGGGTTTTTTCCCCCAAGTATGAGATTGATGCTCATTAGGGAGAGCTTTCTAAAAGAGCAAAATATTGAAAACATTTATATGTAATAAAAAAAATCAAACTTTCCAGTACTTGCAGTTCCTAAGTGTAGATTTTAATAAGAGATGGCTATTACTGAATAATTTACCAGAGCATATATGTCAGAAATAAAAGCCATGGAAACTTATTATTTCCATGACAGTACTGTTCACTCAAATATATTATAGACACAGACTTAGAATTCAGCCAGCATTTCTGGAGCAAGTAATGATGTTCAAGGGTCTTAAAAGACAGGTGAAAATTTCATAAATTTTTGTGAACTATACTTGGTTAGGGCTAAAAAGGAAGGGAAAATTACCTTTTTGTGAAAAATTGTCAGAATTAAAATGTATTACACAAAAAAAATTCAAGAGGACAAAATGTGTACAGTAAATTAAAAAGGCTTCCTAAGGACTAGTAAGTTATGCTCGAACCTTCTTTGATATCATAGAATTTCTATTATATGTGTTGCATAGATTTTTATATAAAGTATTCACTGACTATATGTAAGTGTGATTTCACTGTTCAGTTGTTCAGTACAAAGTTATTCTTCAATAACTAGTGGAAAGTTCTAGTACCCTGGTTTTTTTTACTCTCTTTTGTAATTGTCAGGCTTTGTAGTGTGAGATGACTCATTTCTTTTACCATAGGTACATATGTTTGTCCTGTAGCATAGAATCATAGAATAGTTAGGGTTAGAAAGGACGTTAAGATTATCTAGTTCCAACCTCCTGCCATGGACAGGGACACCTCACAATAAACCATGTCACCCAAGGCTCTCTCCAGCCTGGCCTTGAGCACTGCCAGGGATGGAGCATTCACAACTTCCTTGGTCAACCCATTCCAGTGCCTCACCACCCTTATAGTAAAGAACTTAGAATCACAGAATCATAGAATAGTTAGGGTTGGAAAGTAAAAGAACTTCTTCCTTATATCCAATCTAAACTTCCCCTGGTTAAGTTTGAACCTGTTAGCCCTTGTCCTACTACTACAGTCCCTGATGAAGAGTCCCTCCCCATCATTCTTATAGGCCCCCTTCAGATACTGGGAGGCTGCTATGAGGTCTTCATGCAGTCTTCTCTTCTCCAGGCTGAACAGCCCCAACTTTCTCAGCCTATCTTCATAGTGGAGGTGTTTCAGCCCCCTGATCACTCTCGTGGCCCTCCTCTGGACTTGTTCCAACAGTTCCATGTTCTTTTTATGTTGAGGACACCAGAACTGCACACAATACTCCAAGTGAGATCTAACGAGAGCAAAGTAGAGGGGCATCCTCTATTCATGAGAGCATCCTCTACTCACTAGGGGCATCCTCTGCTCACAGGAGCATCCTTATATTGAGTACGTAAAAATCTAGATTCTCAGTATTCAACTTGGTTGCTACTTACTGCAAGACTTCAAAACATGCAAGAATTATACATCCTTAAATTAAGTTGGTATCATACTAATTTCATGAAGATACTTAGCTTTACTAGATAGCTAGTAGCAATCAATATGCTCCCAGCAGAGTCAAAGAAGCTAGACCCTGAGTAACTGGCCTTTTCCATGTTGTATTTAATCATGTATTTTAAAACAAAACTTGAAAAAATGTTTTCAAATATTCTGAGGCACTTTCGAAATAATTCATATTCTGTCATTCTAACTGATGATAGCATTCATGTAAGAAATTACAAGGCCCAGTTAGAATTGAACTTGGCTAGGGATGTTAAGGATAGCAGGAAGGGATTCTATAGGTACATAGCGGATAAAAGACGGACTATGGACAATGTAGGCCCTCTCTGGAAGATAGCGGGAGAACTGGCTACCGTGGATTTGGAGAAGGCTGAGGTTCTTAATGACTTCTTTGCCTCAGTCTTCACTGGCAAAGGCTTTAACTGCACCACCCAAGTCTTGGAAGGTGGATGCAGGGACTGTAAGAATGAAGACCCTAGGCCCACTGTAGGAGAGGATCTGGTTCAAGACCATCTTAAAAACCTACAAGTTTCTACCAAGAACGTACAAAAGTCCATGGGACCTGACGAAATCCATTCATGGGTCCTGAAGGAGCTGTCGAATGAAGTTGCTGAGCCACTGGCCATCATATTTGAAAAATAATGGCAGTCAGGTGAAGTTCCCAATGACTGGAAAAAGGGAAATAGAACCCCCATTTTTAAGAAGGGAAAAATGGATGACCCGGGGAATTAGAGACCAGTCAGTCTCACCTCTGTGCCTGGCAAGCTCTTGGAGCAGATTCTCCTGGAAGACATGCTAAGGCACATGAAAAAACAAGGAGGTGGTTGGTGACAGCCAGCATGGCTTCACTAAGGGGAAATCCTGCCTGACCAATTTGGTGGCCTTCTATGATGTGGCTACGAAACTGATGGACAGGGGCAGAGCAGTTGATGTCATCTACCTGGACTTGCGCAAAGCATTTGACACTGTCCCACATGACATCCTTGTCTCTAAACTGGAGAGACATCAATTTGATGGGTGGATCACTCGGTGGATAAAGAACTGGCTGGATGGCCCCATGCAAAGAGTTATGGTCAATGGCTCGATGTCTGGCTGGAGACTGGTAACGAGTGGTGTCCCTCAGGGATCGGTGTTGGGACCAGTCTTGTTCAACATCTGTTGGTGACATGGACAGTGGGAGTGAGTGTGGCTTCAGCAAGTTTGCCGATGACACCAAGCTGTGTGGTTCGGTTGATATGCCGGAGGGAAGGGATGCCATCCAGAGGGACCTTGACACGCTTGTGAGGTGGGCTGATGCCAACCTGATGAAGTTTAACCATGCCAAGTGCAAGGTCCTACACGTGGGTCGGAGCAATCCCAGGCACGGCTACAGGTTGGGCAGAGAAGAGATTCAGAGCAGCCCTGCAGAGAAGGACTTGGGGGTGTTATCAATGAGAAAATGAACATGAGCCGGCAGTGTGTGCTCACAGCCCAGAAAGCCAACCGTATCCTGGGCTGCATCAAGAGGAGCATGACCAGCAGGTTGAAGGAGGTGATCCTGCCCCTCTACTCTGCTCTTGTGAGACCTCACATGGAGTATTGTGTGTAGTTTTGGTGTCCTCAACATAAAAAGGACATGGAACTGTTGGAACAAGTCCAGAGGAGGGCCATGAGTATGATCAGGGGAGTGGAGCACCTCCTGCATGAAGATGGGCTGAGAAAGTTGGGGCTGTTCAGCCTGGAGAAGAGAAGGCTGTGTGGAGACCTCCTAGCAGCCTTCCAGTATCTGAAGGGGGCCTACAAGGATGCTGGGCACTGTAGTGACAGGACAAGGGGTAACGGGTTCAAACTTAAACAGGGCAAGTTTAGATTGGATCTAAGGAAGAAATTCTTTACTGTGAGGGTGGTGAGGCACTGGAATGGGTTGCCCAGGGAGGTTGTGAATGCTCCATCCTTGGCGGTGTTCAAGGCCAGGTTGGATGAGGCCTTGGATGACATGGTTTAGTGTGGGGTGTCCCTGCCCATGGCAGGGTGGTTGGAACTAGATGATCTTAAGGTCCTTTCCAACCCTAACTATTCTATGATTCTATAATAAATTGAAATTGCATAGTATGTGCTAAATGAATTAATCGTGAAGTACAAGCACAAAATAGATTTCCTCTGTTACAAACATGGACATTCTTGCATAAAGCAACAGTCAAGCATTTGCTAGTATATTTTAACGCTAATATATAAACGCTAGTTCGGGGCCTAACTACTGCATTTAAGTTGAGCAGAATGCATATTGTGATGGCTAAATACGTATCTAATGAAAAGTGTAGGACTCTGCCAACCTTACTGCTATAATCTCAGCCTGAAAACTGTTTATAAACTCATTGAACCTTTTAACACATTATTCTGTTTACCAAGGAAAACATCAATCATAAACTCATTTTGCCAGAGAGGGCAGAGTGATTCGAAGTTCTCGAAGATGTCATATCTAACACATCAGAAAGATGAGCACTTCACTGAAAGTCTTCTGTCATGTTACACTGGTGCATCTTGATTATGACAATCCATTTTTCTTAATTGCTTTCTGCGACAATTTTGTAGACATATATACTGAAGAATAGTTGTACACTCATCTTAGATAGCAGACTTATCTGTAAGGAAAGGTCATTCAATTCTTATTCTAAACTGAAGAAGACTGAATGAGACAAATTTTCAACAGACAGTGATGGTAAACATCTAAAGTTGTATGCATAATGTTCAAGCTTTCAATAAAAATGTATTTGGGAAAGAATTCACAGAAAGTTCTAATGAAAAACAGAAAAAAAACCCAGTGGTGGAAAATTATGTTTTGTTAACTTTCTCAGAAAAATGAGAGGTTTGGGTCTTTACTGTCTTTCATGTTGGGCTGGCTTTTGAACATGTGTGTATCCCACCAGCTTCTTAATCTCTAAACTACTGGATGCCAAAGAGTTCATTTCATACTGCAGTTTCTCATTGACACTGACATTTTTGAATGATGAGAGTTTCACTGTAGTGTGTGAATTTTTAAAATCTCTTGTCTAACACTTCTGTTCAGTACAAAGAGTGTGTGCCAAAAAAAGAGCAACTGTTGCTGAATCATTAAGTTTTCGGTATATTGAGCTCCAGAGGGGACAATGAATGTGCATTTTTCCTTCCACAACACCACCAAGACAGAACTAGAACTCAAATAAAATGGTCAAAACTGTTTTTTCACCTGCTGGTTCTCTGGCTTGATGATAGGTCTGTTCCTCAATAGTTTTGTCCTCAGAGGCTGCCACAGAAAACAGAATTTCAGCATGATTTATAATGGCTTGACAAAACACTGAAAAATAGATGAAGAAAGATACAAGTACAAATGCAATTTGTCTCTCAAACAAAGTTCTGCTAATGCCAGTAGAAATGGAATTAATTAGAGAAAGCATTCTGAGCACAGTACAATATGAAAATAATATTAAATTGTATTTTCAAGGGGATATTATTAACAAGCAGCCATTTAATTTCCCATTGTGCTGGGGTTGGCTGGGATAGAGTTAGTTTTCTTCATAAAAGCTTGTATGGGGCTATGTTTTTAATTAGTGCTGAAACCAGTGTTGGTAATATAAGGATATTTCAGTCCCTGCCTGAGGTATGTTGTAGGTGTGCCCATCCCTGACACTGTCTCCTGCATGGGCCTGGGACCTGCACTGCAGACTGCTGCTTTCCTGGATGGGCCTATCAATCAGACCTTGGTCATAGCTTGTCATGCATAATTATGGGCATAACATAGCATAACCTCTTCCATTCCCTTTCCTGGGCTCACGAGTCAAATAATGATGAGACTGTTATTTACCTGAAATGCTAGCGGGTTTTCAGCTCCAAAAACACTTCCAAGGGCATATATGACAAAGATTACAAGTGGAAACATTTTATTTTATTTTTGTTTAGTTTAGTTTAGGTTTAGGTTTTTTAGTTTGTTTTTATTTTATCTTTCTGGGTCTGTTTCAGAGCAATGCTCACAAGCATTAACACAATGCATATGTGTTGCCAGGAGCAGGCTGATGCATACTTCAGTTTAACTTGAAAATATATCCATTGCAATCTGGCAGAGGCAAGTTACAGAGCTACCGAAAGCAGCAGCAGCAATACAGGCTGAGCAGTCCCTGTTTCCTTGAACAGTGAGAAGCTGAAGGATGAGAGTCAGGACTGAACACACACACACACACACACACAAAAGGTGTGTGGTACTGTGGGGTATTTTCAGAAGCATGACAAACATATCAATGACAAGCATACTTTTTGCCTTCAAAAACTTGCTCTGCTGTGCTTCTCTTATGCTTGTATTGCATGCAGAGAGCACTGAAAAGTGGCAGCTCCTGATGGTTCAGCAAGCTTGGAGCCAGTCCAAGCACAGGAGGTTTTGCATAACCCTGGGGAAATGGAGCCAAGGGAAGACCAGGGTTCCCTACTGCTACAGACTTGCAATGGAAACCAGACAAAGAACCAGTGCAGAAGTGGTGCGCTGGTGATGCAAGAACCTAGCCAGAATGGCCCAGAGGATCCCTGACAAGGGGCTGTGCTCAGTGCTACAGGGGAAGAGAAAAATCCTCAAGTGAATATTTCCGTCCTGCCCTGAGGACAAAGAATGTTCTCGCACACACAGGTCGGGGTGCAGGGCACAAAGGGCCAGCTTTGGGGAGCAAAAGCAGCAGGCACCTAGCAAAAATGTCCCAGAGGAAGCCCTGACAAAAAGGCTGTGCTCAGTGAGGTAGAGGAAGGCAAAAAGTCCCTATAGAGCACTGCTTGTCCACCCTGGGGGATAAAAGCCTTCATTGCCTTGGCTACAGGGCATGAGAGTCCACTTTGTGGTGCATGAGCAGCAATCAGGAACCTAGCCAGAATGGACCAGAGGAGGCTTGACAAGAGGCCATGCTTAATGCTGCAGAGGAAGACAACATCATGCTTCTGAGCATGGCTTTTGCTTTACCTATTAAACATCCTTGTCTCAGACCATGAGTTTTCTCACTTTCACCTTTTGGATTTTCTCCCCTATACCTCCAGGGGTGAGTGAGCGAGTGGCTGTGTGGGCCTTAGTTGCCAGCTGGCCTTAAACCACAATACCCATAAGTTTTTCAGTAAAGCATATTTTAAATTCTTAAATTGTTCCTAAATTTTCACATAACAGTGTTAGCTATAGAGGTTTTTCAGTTTCTGCACGTGTCCCAGAATGCTGAGCTTTTACCACAATCTATATTTTTTTAACAACTTATCTGCTGTAACAACCTCGTCGAATTTACTCAAGAGGCGAAGTTCAGTGGTTCAGGATTCAGATATCTTATGTAGCAATGGTAGCTGTGGGTAACATTGCTAATTTAGCACAAATGTGTTTTAGAAGGATGTACCTTTGTGACAGAAAGTAAAGTGAGTTCAACATTTTCTTTAAATGTATGTTTAATTACCTCTTTCCTTTCTTTCTTGAAAAGAATTTGTCTATGTACCTTTTAAAGAAGTAATATCTGAGAATGCAGACAAATCTACTAGTTTACAGAGTGCATAGCAGTTTGTGGTTTCACTGATTAGTAATTAAATATAAAAATAGTAATGTATCAGGTAATGAATGCCAGCTGAGTGTGAGCTTTTGCAGAGATCAAGAAACTATATCTAAAATACAGAAGATGCTCAAATCCACTAATCATAGGAATTATGTAGGGAACAATGTACTGCTAACAGAAGAAAGACTAATTGCTGGACCGAACTGTAGCAATTAAGAAATATGTCAAGGGCTAACGGTAAAATATCACTGAGCTAAACGTAAAACATATATCCTCTGTGATTTTTAGTAGCAGTTACAGCAGTGATCTAATGAAATGCCTGAATTTCTATGCAGAAATGGAACGATGTTGAAAAACTCTCTCAGAGCATCCCAGAGAACCACATAAACAAATTACTACTTTTTGTTCTTTTTAACTATGTGGGATGTATTGTACCTGCTGCTGGTAAAGCGACAATAATAACTAGGCATTTTAGAGCATTTTGATCAATAATGTCCTGAGGGAAGAACCATCCTCACTCCTTACCTAAAAATATCACTCACTAAACAGACCAGTATTGATGCTAGAATGGAACCAGAATTCCATTCTGAAATCTTCAGAATACAGAATAACAGCGTGGGCTTTCTAATGAGTTTTAACAGCCAATTACCTAAATTCATTGAAATATGCCTACAGAAATTTATATTCTGGAATAGCAAAAAGGCTGCTACCTCAAGCAGGTGTGTATAGGTATAGGTCAACTAATTAAGGTTTCTGTGGATGTATGTACATAAATAGAAATAGCTGTATGTAAATACAAATGCTGTAGATATATTTATCCTTGGAAGAAGACATTTATTTGAGATCTATCATAATAAATTGCCATTTAAGTTCAAGGGGTTTATTTTTTGTATTTATTTGTACCTACTTCATGTTAGCACACTGCAACAAGAATGCAAGACATTTTATTTATTTTTTTTAAATACATGGCACACTGTACCATAATGTGCCATCTTAAATGAAGAGCAATTGCTCTCTTCTCATCAGCTATTCTTACGACTCAGGCAGTTTACTTTGCCATTGTCTTACTCATGTAAGTAAGTGAATTATCTTTGTGTTGAAAATATAGTGTAAATTTTTCTTGACACTGTATGTGAAGCTCATAAAGTGAAAGCAGAGAAAAAGTGCATGTAAGGTCATATTCTTAATATCTTTTTATTATAATGAATTATTTATCTTACAATTGTAACTAAAGGCCTCATCAAAATAATACAAATGTTCTTTGTCATAAAACAAAGTGGGGAAAAAAAAACCCTGTTTCTCCAAAAATTTACTGTGCAATTGGAGAAGATAGATGAAAGCAGTGGGTTAGGAAACCCAAAAAACAATCAAGGTGTAGGCTGACAAATACTTACTTTAACTTTTTAAAGTTCAGTAAGGAGGTAGGAATGTATTAGAACTCCTCAGGGTTGGTTAACAGGGTCAAAATAAAATGAAGCCAAAGGAAAGTGAAATTGGAGAATGAAAAGAGAAAAGACCACAAAAAAAAAAAAAAAAAAAAAAAAAAAAAAAAAAAGGCAGAAAATGGACAGATAAAGTGTGTAGTAGAGACCAATCTTTATGTTTACTTTCCTTTTTAGGATGGATTTACCCCCTGTTATGCACATGAAGGGAATGAGTTTCAGGTCCATATGCTCATAAGTACATTGTTGGTTCTGAGCTAATAAGCAGTGATATTATGTTCAATTATGCTTACAGTTTTTCAGGTTTTATTTGAAGACTCAGGAATTGTATTTCTCTTGCAAAATGTCTGTATCTTCAGTAACACCCTTTGGCTTGCCAAATGCAGTAGATTTAGAAGATTTTTGTTAGGCAGCCAACATATTTTCTTTGATTTGATAAATTTCGCATGTGAATTTTTTTTCACATCAGTAGGTTCTACAAAGCCCATACTTTCATCTTTGGAAACTGTTTAAAATGGAATAACATCTAAGCTCCCAAGTCCCGTAACTGCAAAATATTTCTTCAATGAGAAATTTCAGCTAGGAGCTCAAAGACTTCCTGTTTCAAAGGTGATTTGTGTTTCTCAGCTTAAAAATATGAATCACTCATCAAAAATCTGGAATATAAAATGGTCCTTTTAAATGGTGTGAAGATGCCTTTTGAATATTTCTAACATCCACTTGATTTATTTTTCTGACTCAGATCAAATGCTAACTGACCTTTTTTCTTTATCTGGAGAGTACAAACACAGAGATTCACAAAGTTAGAGGAAAAAAAATAGTAATTAGCATACTGAATGTGGCCAACTCAGTCAACTATGTGTTTTCCAGGAGTACATCTTTGATGGGTCAATATGTTTTATATGGAAATAATTCTAGATGGGTACCTAATAATGCTATACTATAGTCCCATGCTGCCATTAGCTGAAGCATAACAGAATAATTGTAAGGAAAACATAGATTACATTCTTTAATGTTAACAAATGTAAATCATAGTGTTAGGGAAGGGTGAAATTTTGTTTGTCATAATCATATAAGAGTGATAGAAATGATTTTATTTAAAAATTTGTCAATCAATAGAAAGCCTTATACCTTCATACTTATATCAAAATGTGTAATTTTGCTACTTTGTGTTTTAGTCATTTTATAACTAACTTTGTAGTTCAGTTACTCTGTAGCTGTTTCAATAGGCTATTGTGTTTAGGAATCATAAATCATTAGGAAAACAATTGTACATTTATCTTTAGTTACTTTATAACTAAGCATTATGTTAGAAAACTAATCAAGGAACGATTTGTACGATGACTGAAAATATCCAAGAATAAAGTTAGAACAGAAAACTTTGTTCGAAACCTGGCTGGAACTATCGTTCTGACCAGTTGCACTTAAGAAACTAGTTAGCAATAGTTCCACAGTTTGGACCAAGATTAAGTCATCAGAGTGCAGGTGCAAGTGTGAAGATCATTATAATACAAAGCGGGAATAGATCATAAATCTGTATAGGCATATTGCATCAGCCAATTTGTAGTGTAAAAATTGCGAACGCAATGTGACGGGGTTAGAACCAGATTTGGGTGAGTACCCCTGGTTCTCGGCGCCTTAATAAAGCACCTCATATAACCATTCCGGTGGTTATGTGTTTGTTCTGACGCTAACAATAGAACTACTAATATGATGACTTTTTATGAAATAGACATTTCTTTTTGTTAAGATTGGTTTAACTGAAGTTTACCTTATATACCTTGCTGTGGGTTTTTTTCTCAAAAGTTAGTGAATATGGTATAAATTTCACTGAAATAAATATTTTCAGTCTTTTGATGAAATTGAGATACATCTGATTTGCTTGCATTTGTTACGCATGTGACACTAATCAACTGATTGCTTGCTTTTCTTCTTGCATCTGTAATTCATATAAGTCAAGTAGTGTTTGATATGAGATACACTAAATTGTACACAAATATATACCTGCATGCATTCTGGTAGGAAGAGATACTCACTTCATAGAAAGTCAGGAGGAAGATTAACTTTTCTTTCTTGAGAACCAAGAAACTGCTTGAATGAGGATTTCTGTTCAACCATTACATTATCTACTTTACTGCTGGAATATGTTTAATTCAATAGCTCTCTTAAAGCCTTTGTGGAAATTTACCTCCTTTCTCCATTTTTGCAGGCTTGTTTAGTCAGGTCTTAGAGAGCAGTTTATGAAATCAATAGACCAACTTGCATAAAGAATTATATTATAAGTTATTATTTGTTTAAAGGACTTTAAAACTACCCAATACATTTTAAATTAAAAGGAAGCCTACTGCATGAGGAAATGATCCATATAGCTAATAAGTCTGATGCAGTAATAAGTCTGTTCAGATGAACAAATTGATACTTCATATGCCATTGATGAATTATTCTCTTTTCTTCATTATTACTTCATATCTGGCAATTTGGCTAATCAATTGGATGCATGTGTAAGGACTGTGTGAATGGCTGACAGAGCCTTTTAAGAAAGGTAGTAATATAGTCTACAGATTTCATACAAAAGAGCCAAATAATATGTTCTTATGGCTATTAATGCTAGGAAATGTTTTTCTTACCAGGACACATTCAACTGGCAAAATTTTGAAATACTGAGAAATGACAGGACTCCTAAATAGAGAAATTGATAAAATGCGTGAGATGACCTTTTTTGTTATTCTTAGAAAAGATTATCTTTAATGTTTTATTTCTCTCTCTTTTTTTTTTTTTTTTTTTTTGAGTAATTTCTCCCAAACATAAAACTTAAATATTGTAGCTGGTCTTACTGTATTACTGATTCTACTTTGCTTACACCTAATGGCCCTTTTTCTGAGGCATGTGTGTTTTGCAGAAGCCTAAGGCAAGGTCTCTTATGTAACTGTAACTTCCATAATCTGTTCTTCAGAGTATCTGTAAATTGTTTTTAGTTAACATAACTGCCAATGCTCTGTGTTACAAACAGATGAATTCTGTGATGTGCTAAGTATCGTTTGAGTTGTAGTGAGTAGTCTTGTTCAACTCAATAGGACCCTTAAGTGTGTGCTTAGCTTTCATCTGAAACCAGTGCATATCATGAATGTGATTTGCTTTGAATGTCATTAGGGATAGACTATTCACTACTTTCCAAGCTCATTTTCAGAAATAATTGCAACCCACAGCTCTCAATCTGAGTGGTGATGGTGGTGTGCGGAATAAAAAATAAACAAACAAACAAATTCCTATAATATCATATAGTTCATGCATACTCATAGGTCATCAATCTCTGTAGAATCATTAGAATATCTTCTGTTATTTTAGTGTTTAATACGAAGCTATGTTATGACATTCGTATTTAGGTATCCAGGTGTTTTATGTAATCACAGAATTATCTGTTTTCTCACAGTTCTTGAGAATACCACAGGATTTTTTACAGGGAACAGCTAACATTGATTTTTCTGTTGTTGTTGTTGGTTTATTCAGTGTGGTGCCTGAAAAACATAAAAATTCTTTTTAAATAAACAACAAACCATTGGTTTACAAGATTCCTTCTCTAGTGACACATATCTTTATGTAAGTCTCTTGACACTGGAAGGCAAGGCTGTTTTCAAAAATGGCAATTTGTTTTCAAATCTCTAGATACTCTGTTAAATAACTTACTTTGTTTATTATAAATCAATGCATGGATAAATTGAGTAAAGTATAAAATAATAATAATATAAATATTCAGTGGAGCTCTGAAATCTCACAAGTCAATAAAATGACACTCTGATTATACAATTTCATTTACTGGTCCTTGTCCAGTGCATAGAGCAATGAAAAAACACAAGTCCTAATTAGTGAAGTAGTGAATGTAAAGCAATTGATGTTAGACTTCATTGTATCTCAGCAAAGTAAGAAAAAGTTGTCATCTACATGTTGTACTCTTGTTCTTTTGCTTCAGGTACAGATCTTATGTCGCATAACTTGCTTTTTGTTAGATGTATGCCAGAGTACACTGCTGTTAAGTATATGAACAATTATTGAGCTGGATGAAAATATACATTGTACAGTGGAAAAGAAAGTAACATGGTGTTTATGCATACTCATACACTGCTATCATCCTGAGAGGAGGCATAAATAAACACAGGATATTGAGCAAGGATTGACAAGACTTTTAACTGTCTGGAAAAGCCAGCTGTAGGAGAGAACAGTTATTCTTTGGTTACAGTCCTCAAACAGGCAGTTCTCTGAATTCATATGTAATTTGGTTATAATTAGAATCATATTTGCATGTGCCATGTGCATTCTTACCATCTTCAATATACTGTAGAAACTCATATTTTAGGCAATGGAATATCACAAGGAAATGAAGCCATTCATGTTCAAATTGGGAGGAATTTTGTGGTGCTTCATTTGTGAAAAAAACAATATTGCTTACAAGTCCATCTTCTGACTCCTTTGTTTGTATTAGTAATTTAGGAATAAAATCCTGTTTATTCCTGAAAATAGGAGTGGACTAGAAAATTATTTTAGAGTAATCTGACAGGGTGAAAAATCTCAAGTTAATTTGCGTGCCTAGACCAATTAATACCTGCTGTTACTTGTATTATTATGGAATCTGAAAATGCATATTGGATGTGGCAGACTGTCCTGGGTTCAGCAGTACCAGTCAGTTTTTCTTCTTCTTAGTAGCTGTTGCAGCACTGTGTTTTTGACTTTCGGCCTGGGAACAGAGCTGATAACACAGATGTTTAGACTGACCAAGGACTTTGAGAGTCTCATGCTCTGCCAGGGAGAAGGAGAAGCCGGGAGGAAGCAGAGACAGGACACCTGACCCAAACTAGCCAAAGAGGTATTCCATACCATAGCACGTCATGCCCAGGATGTAGAACTGAGAGTTCCTGGAAGGGCTGGATTACTAGAGGGTGGGGGTGAGGTACCAGTCGGTGAGCAGTTGTGTTCTCTTCCTTGTTATTTCCTTTATCATTATTATTATTGGCGGTAGCAGTAGTGGTTTGTGTTATACCTTAGTTATTAAACTGTTCTTATCTCAACCCGTGGGAGTTGCATTCTTTCGATTCTCCTCCCCGTCCCTCCAGAAGCGGAGGGAAGAAAGGTGGGGGGGGAAGTAGACTGCGTGGTTCTGATTTACGGCCTGGGCTTAAACCACGACACAGACATAACAGGTAAATATAATGGAAGGAAGCTGTATTCATAACCTGCTTTGAAGCAGCATATAACAAGATCCTGTTAATTCCAAAATAGGAAACCAGAAAAAATGAAGACAGGAAAAAAAAGAAGTTGCGTGGCCATGTTGCTTATTTGTTGAAAAGCTTGCAAGTTACAAACATAATAGAAAAACAATTCATAGATGCCTGTCTTCAATGTTGTACTGCAAAGGTTTGTTTAGAATTATATCATAGCTGGTTAATGTTTATAGCCTGTATTTAGTAGCATATCAAAAAATACTTAAAGATGATGAAGAGAGCTGAAGCTGTGTGTCAAAATGCAGATTTGAAAGATGAATTCAAAAACATTTTTGATAGTGATTTCCTTCACTGTGGCTGACACTATTGTAGAAATTACATTTATGACAAGGCAATCTTCAAAGAAACCAAGAATGATGTATAAGTATTTTAATGTACAGAAAATTCCAGTAAATTATTGGGCTTTTTATTTGGTAGAGAAATGTATAAGAATAATCATAGCTTGAAAGTATAAAATCTAGTGAAATTAGAAATAAAAGACACATTTTTGATAAAAGTATCCTTTTAGCCTTGCAATTAGATAAATGAAATCAGTAGAGAATTGTAAAGCTTTCTCTTTCTGACTCTTTGAATAAGATCTGGATGTTTTTTGAAAGATATAATTTATTGTGTCCAATCACTGAGATCAGTAAAAATTATCTTTTAAGGAAGTCAACCTGATAGTCTAAAAGCTTTGTCTGGATCAATCCAGACTGAGTTACAGCCTTCCAATAAGATAGCAGGCAGCTGCTGTATCACTGCAATGGACTACATGTCATCTTAACCTTGCCAAAAGATAAAGTAAAATTTATACCCCAGTGAAATTAGTTTAAACTAATGCATTTTACCTCATAAGTTAGGGTGAGCTAAATGTGCTCATATGGTCTGTTGTAATTCACCTGATGAACAGGGACTTGCAAAGCTGCCATAAATTGAGAGCTTTTGATTGTGTGCCCATATGCTTATATGAACAGGAAATATTCCATACTTTAAAGCTCTTACAGCTTGGTCCTCCATGGTTAATAGTACTTCTGTGAAATCTGATGGATCTGTAATTCTAATGGGAATAAGTGTTGGATTTTGTGTTTTGTTGTGGTTTTTTTTTTTTTAATTGAAGTACAAATGAACAAGTACCAATGAGTAGTTACAGGATCTGTTACTGTGAAAATTATGATGTGATTCATGGATGATAATAATGCGAAGCATTTGATGTAATATGATATACTTTGAGACCTTTGCTAACATGATTATTTTAAATCCACTGTTCTACTCCTTGGAAACTCCTGGAAACAACAGGGTTGAGATAACGACAGATCTGACCGGAGTGTGTCTAATCGTATTTGTGATAAGCATTCAGTGTTTTGGATTAATAGTCACTCGTCACAATGCTGATTTATTGGCTCTCAAAGTTGTTGTTTTTGATCTCACAGTCTCAATATGCCGTAGCTTATTTAGAGCCGGTATTTGCTGTGTTGGTGTTTTTCAAGTGTGGGGCTTGGGCTGAGGTTATTGTCTCATTGTATTTTATGGTAATGACATGTAATGCAATAGAAGGATTGATCATGAAACTGATCTGGCTTATGTTCCCAGTGTGGCCACCACCTTTATACTTTGGGAAGTATATAATACAAGTGCTTAGCAACTATACATCTTTTTTCTCCTTCCTGGGTGGTCAACCTATGAAGGAGACATTCTTTTACCCTCCCAGTGCCTCTCCCAGACCGTTTACAGCATCGTTTGAGAGTTTTGAAGTTTTTGAATGGCCTTTTAATACTGTTGAGACCTGTTTGCTGATTGTGATGGGGATCACCATGTTGGCACGCATACAGAGTGTGTTTTGTCCACAACCATTACGTCTGATCTCAAGAGTTAAGCAGAGTCGGGTTTGGGTCATGTCTGGGGTTAGATGACAAAATAGGGGGACTGAGAGATTTTCCCCGAGGCTGGACAGCCATGAGTGGCAGGATGTGTGGGATAGTACGGGCAAGTATCTAGGTCAGTGAGCCCCTCCAGTGCTTTGGAATTTCACCACCGAACAAGTGCAAAATCCAGAAGAATTAGTAAAACACTTAAATGAGGTGTGTTGTCATCCTGGTTATACCAGAGAGGGACAAATCATGTCAACGTGCTGGGGCTTGGCCTATGCTTACAGGGCCTTGTTCAACACTATCCAGCACCTTCAAAAGGAAAAAAATGTCCCTGGATCTGAGGGTGAAGCAACAGACAGCTCAGCTACCCCAGCTCCAAGCACAGCAGCTACACCACCCCCAGCGACAAGTACAGCCACTGCTCAGACTTCAACTGCAACAGACAGTGCAGCTACCCCAGCGACAACTACAGCCGCTACTCAAACTTCGACTGCAACAGACAGCGAAGCTACCCCAGCTCCAAGCACAGCAGCTACACCACCCCCAGCGACAAGTACTGTTGCTACTCAAACCACAGTGATAATGACTGCAGCTAAACCAGAGGACCAATTCGTACCAATATCGATTGCCCCTCTACGCAAGAGAAAAAGCAGAAAAGAGGCAAGAAGGGTGAAGCAAGATGAAGAAACAATGTATTCACCACCCGGGCCACCATCTGATCAGGAGTCATCATCACATGACGAAGAAGAAGAAGAGGTGACTTCTCGACCTCGGACCTCAACCGAGCTACGGAATATGCGAAAAGATTTTACCCGTCAACCAGGGGAGCACATCATCACCTGGTTGCTCCGATGCTGGGACAATGGGGCCGACGGTCACGAACTAGGAGGTACGGAAGCCAAGCAGCTGGGATCACTTGCTAGAGAAGGGGGAATTGACAAAGCAATTGCAAGAGAGAAAAAGTCCCTCAGTCTTTGGAGGCGGCTCTTGGCAGCTGTGAAAGAAAGGTTTCCATACAAGGTGATTGGCACTGAAGCACAGCTCCTCCTGGCACCCTGGTTGCCCGTGCGGGGCTGGATGTTCAAAGGCAGGGTCTCCTCTACACATCATGCAACCAACGCTACATGGAGTAAATGGGCTGCCCTAATTACACAATGAGCTCAAATAGGAAATCCCAGTCGTCCAGGCATTCTAGAAGTCATCATGGACTGGCCAGAGGGCAAAGATTTTGGAATGTCACCAGTGGAGGAGGTGATGCATGCTGAAGAGGCCCCACCATATAATAAACTATCAAAAAGTGAAAAGCAGTATGCCTTGTTTACTGATGGGTCCTGCCGTATTGTGGGAAAGCATCGGAGATGGAAGGCAGCCGTACTGACTCATGGATGGTGGCAAATGCCCTGTGGGGGTGGTTGCAGCAATGGAAGCAGAGCAACTGGCAACGCAGAGGTAAACCCATCTGGGCTGCTGCACTGTGGCAAGATATCGCTGCCCGGGTGCAGAACCTGGTGGTGAAGGTATGCCATGTAGATGCCCATGTACCCAAGAGTCGGGCCACTGAGGAACACCAGAACAACCAACAAGTGGATAAAGCTGCTAAGATTGAAGTGGCTCAGATGGACTTAGATTGGCAACATAAAGGTGAATTATTTTTGGCCCGGTGGGCCCATGACACTTCAGGTCATCAGGGCAGAGATGCCACATATAGATGGGCCCGTGATCGAGGGGTGGACTTAACAATGGACACTATTGCCCAGGTTATTCATGAGTGTGAAACATGTGCTGCAATTAGACAAGCCAAACGGTTAAAGCCTCTTTGGTATGGAGGACGATGGCTGAAGTACAAATATGGGGAGGCCTGGCAGATTGATTATATCACACTCCCACCAACCCGCCAAGGCAAGCGCCATGTGCTTACCATGGTGGAAGCAACCACCGGATGGCTGGAAACATACGCTGTGCCCCATGCCACTGCCAGGAACACTATCCTGGGCCTTGAGAACCAGATTTTGTGGCGACATGGCACCCCAGAAAGAATTGAATCAGACAATGGGACTCATTTCCGGAATAACCTTATAGACACTTGGGCCAAAGAGCATGGCATTGAGTGGGTATATCACATCCCCTACCATGCACCAGCCTCTGGGAAAATCGAACGGTATAATGGGCTGTTAAAAACTACATTGAGAGCAATGGGTGGGGGAACTTTCAAGCATTGGGATACACACTTACCAAAGGCCACCTGGTTGGTCAACACCAGAGGATCTGCCAACAGGGCTGGCCCAGCCCAGTCGGAACTTTTACATATTGTAGAGGGGGACAAAGTTCCTGTGGTGCACATGAAGAATTTGCTGGGGAAGACAGTCTGGGTTATTCCTGCTTCAGGTAAAGGCAAACCCACTCGTGGGATTGCTTTTGCTCAGGGACCCGGATATACTTGGTGGGTAGTGCGGGAAGATGGGGAAGTCCGATACGTACCTCAAGAGGATTTGATTTTAGGGGAAAACAGCCAGTGAACTCAACTGTATGCTGTTGCCTGCTATAGCCCATCAACTAGAAGTCTGCAGGGCACCAGCGACTGGCCCTGACTTCCCTCCGACCATCATCCCAACAGAGAATGAACTTTGATAGAACCGACGAGTTCTACAGTAAAGGAACGATCAGCATCAGCAGGCAACGGTCCAACACTGCACACAGCCTCTCCTGCCCTGAAAGACTGTTACAGGAGATGGAACCCAACATCATGGACCTAATGGTCTCTAGCTTTATAGGAATTGGTCCGTGCACTAAGATAACAGTGCACTGTGATGAGAGTGAGGATATATGGAAACTGTGGGATCTGAGCATGACGTGAATGGTATGGAATAAGGGGTGGATACTGTCCTGGGTTCAGCAGTAGCAGTCAGTTTTTCTCCTTCTTAGTAGCTGTTGCAGCACTGTGTTTTTGACTTTCGGCCTTGGAACAGAGCTGATAACACTGATGTTTAGACTGACCAAGGACTTTGTGAGTCTCATGCTCTGCCAGGGAGGAGGAGAAGCCAGGAGGAAGCAGGGACAGGACACCTGACCCAAACTAGCCAAAGAGGTATTCCATACCACAGCACATCATGCCGGGGGATGTAACTGGGAGCTACCCGGAAGGGCACGTCCTCTTTTCTGTCGGGCTCTTTTCCAGCGGGCAGTATCGTATTCTCTTCCTTGCTATTTCCTTTTTCATTATTATTATTGGTGGCAGCAGTAGTGATTTGTATGATACCTTAGTTACTGGACTGTTTTTATCTCAACCCGTGGGAGTTACATTCTTTCGATTCTCCTCCCCATCCCTCTTGGGGGGTGGGGGGGGGAAGTAGACTGCGTGGTTCTAATTTACAGCTGGGGCTTAAACCACGACACAAGGTGATCTCAAAGTTATACAAAATTAATCAAACGTTTGAGCAAAAAGGGGTCAAAATTCCAGAATGCAGGTACCAAAATGACAGTATCTTTCAATAGTGCAAAATGTATCAGTTGGTTCAAAACTACAAACTATAGCAACAATTTATATTACCACAGAGAGATGATTACATATTCAGGCTGAACAGATGAGCTGTTAAAAAATAAAAATTTCATTTACATTTAAAGTGCTTGATAACACTGTGTGAAGGAAGATGAAAAGTGGGGTTTTAAAAAAAACCCCACAGATTAAATAAAATGTTTATATTGATTATAAACAAAGCATTCTATAAAGAGTGCTAAGATGCACCTGTATGTAACAAATCAGAATTTCTAAATAAAAGTGGTTTGCTATATCTCTCATAAAAAATTGTACAGCTTTTCTCAAGCTATGCAGTGCTTCATCAAATGTTTTTCAGAAGGGGCTCTATCATTCTCCTACAATAACTGGCCTCTGTGTCACCCTTTCTTTGTGAACAAAGAAAATCAACAACCTTCTCACACTCTCTCAGATGTGCTTCTTCCAAAACAAGTCTGGAACACCTACCAGTATGTCTGTGTGTGAGAAGCTAAAAGTAATGACACCTGCTCTGCAGATAAACATCAGTCTTCAGTGCTCTCAGCACAGTGTCTACTGATTCTGTGTAATTTTATATAACCCATTTTCTTATTTTCTATATGGCCAAGAACCTTGAATGAAAACAGGATCTTAACTGCTCATCATCTCAACTTGAATAATCTTCTGTTTGTGATATCACAAATTATCATGAAAATGATTATGATTTCACAGAAGGCTCTTGTAAAAAATAAGATGTAAATGCTTCTAAACAAAGATACTATTTTCATGAAAATAAAAATCTAATTAGAAGAGGAAACAGTCTAGTTTTACAGACTAACATGAAAAGAGCTGCTCAGCATTAAATATAGTTTGATAAAGATGTTAGTCTGACAAAAGCTACCAGAGTAAATAAAAGTTATTGAATAGTTAATCTGGTTAATCTGGCTTTTAGGACATAATCCTAAAATATTCAATCCATAGGACTTCTGAAATCAGAATAACTTCTTCTGTTGAAGTCTTTGCAGAAGTAAATCACTCAATTCCTTAGAAGTGTTAAAGGCTGCTTCATTGGAATGGGGAATTCATGTTAGATAGATTACTGAAGTTTAGTCTACTTGCACGCAGGATTCCATCATATAGTCTAATGATTGTCTCTAAGTACTGAAGACTATTATGCCAGTGTTCCAATGATAACCGTCACACAGTATATAAACCAGTAATTTAGATTGTTTGAATGTTTTGTTTTCCTTTAAAAGTCTCTTCTGTCATCTAAACAATAAATATTTTACAGTAGAAGTTCTTTATTGATGTTTTTAACCCAAAAAGGTGGTTATTTCTTTCATCTCTGTTCCTTCAGGACTCTGTTCCCTAATCAAACCCATCATCCTCTCTCAGAGCAGAAAGATGTCTTTGTTTTCTTGTTTCCCATGCAGGCGGAACCACAGCCACAAGAAGTTCTGGTTGGTGGGCTGTGGTTATCCGACAGGACCAGGCTGCTGCTAGTGGGCTTGGATGGTGGTTCCATTCTCCAAGTGGCTTTGAAGCTTTCCTCTCTCATTTTTGTGTCTTGCTCCAGCTGAGTGGGAGGGACTCCAGTGGGGACTGGAGGCACTGACGTGATCTTGTCTTTGTCTGGTGTTGCTGGCTGGGTGGCTGCAATGGGTGTGCTGGGTCTGGATGCCTCTGAGGCTTGTGTATCAGGTACGGAACTTTCAGCTGCTGCATGAATGTTCATGTGGAGCTTCCTCATGTGGTGCACAACAGCTGTGGTGTTGAAGGCTTGCTGGGGGAGAAGACAAAACCCCATAGTGAGCACCTGGTGAGAGGTGTAGCCATGAGGGGACATCTTGAGGGGAGATGAGGGGTGACCATGAGGGGTGAAGGTGGCAGCTGTATAGTGTGGGGCCACTATGAGGGGTGACTGTGACTGGAGATCATTAGGAGAAGCCATGAGGGGAGATCAGTTTGCCCTTAGTGACATGGTTTAGTGGCGGGCTTGACAGATGGGTAATGGTTGAACTTGATGATGTTAAAGGTCTTTTTCAACCTGGTTGATTCTGTGATTCTGTGATCCTGATAAGGACACATTTCAAGCATCGGCTTGCAGGATCTTGTAGGTATGTATCTTGAATTAAAGTTAATAGATATAAGTATCATAAGCAGACACAAGTATAACAAGGAAATATATTTTATTAGAAAATACAAGTTTTTAAGGAGAGATCTTCAGAGAAGGAGACTGATCTTGTGAAAAATGTAATTAAGAGAATCTTTAAGTTTGACAATGAAAAATTTCAAGCTCATGAAACAGTGAATTTGAAGAAAACCTGGAAATAACCAAAAATATTTAGATTAAATCTTTCCATTATTGTGCCTTCTCACATTAATGAAATCTTGAAGATCAGTTCATTAAATATGATTTGATTGCTTTGCTCCTTTAGATACTAGTTTGTCTTGCTTTTCTCAGTCTTTTTTTCCTGTTCAGTAGAATATAATCACTAGATGGAGAGAAATGTGTAGGTTGCTGGTTATAACATATCATAGAATCATAGAATCATTGACTGGTTTGGGTTGGAAGGGACCTTAAAGATAGAAGATCTTTAGTTCCAACCCTTCTGCCATGGCCAGGGACACCTTCCACTAGACCAGGATGCTCAAAACCCCATCCAGCCTGATCTTAAATCCAGAGATGGGGCATCCACAAATTCTCTGGGCAACTTATTTCAATGTCTCACTATCCCCACAGTGAAGAATTTCTTCCTGCTATTAATCTAAATCCACCCTCTTCTAGTTTAAAGACTGATTTCCTCTTTGCTGAGGTGCATCACTCCTGAGCTTGGAGGCAATCCTTGAATATTAAGTCCGTGGGACCTGATGACGTTCATCCATGATCCTGAGGGAACTGTGGCTAAGTGGCTAAGCCACTGCCCATCATATATGAGAAGTTGTGGCAGTCTGGTGGAGTACCCACTGACTTGAAAAGGGGAAACATAACCCCCATTTTTAAAAAAGGAAAAAGGAATACCCAGGGAACTGGAGACCAGTCAGTATCACCTCAGTGCCTTTGAAGATCATGGAGCAGATCCTCCTGGAAACTATGCTACGGCACATGGAAAATAAGGAGGTGATTGCTGACAGCCAACACAGGTTCACTAAGGGTCAGTTGTGCCTGAATAATTTGGTGGTCTTCTACTCCTTCTAATGGAGTCACAGTGGTGGTGGATAAGGAAAGAGCGACTGATGTCATGTAGCTGGACTTGTGCAAGGTATGTGACACTGTCCCACATCCTTCTCTGTAAACTAGAGAGACATGTATTTGATGGATGGGCCACTCTGTGGATAAGGAATTGGCTGGATGGTTGCAAACAGTTGCAGTTAATGTCAATTGACATTGTCAATTGCAGTCAATGCAGTCAAGGCTCAATGTCCAAGTGGAGATAGGAGACAAGTGGCATTCCTCAGGGGTTGGTATTTGGACAGACGTTGTTTAACATCTTTGTTAGCAATGCAGACAGTGGGATTGAGTGCATCCTCAGCAAGTTTGCTGATGACACCAAGCTGTGTGGTGCAGTTGACACACTGGAGGGAAGGAATGCCATCCAGAGGGGCCTTCACAAGCTTGAGAGGTGGGCCAGCACAAACCTCATGAAATTCAACAAGGTCAAGTACAAGGTCAGGGTAATCTCAAGCACAACTACAGAACGGATTGAGAGCAAACCTGTGGAGAAAGACTTGAGGATATCAGGTGGACAAATGGGTGCTTCCTCACCTCTCAGAAGAGAGTCACCTACTACTATCACCTGTTGCTCATTCTTAGTTGCATTGGTTGTTATACAGGGAGCAGATTGGGCTGCTGTACTTGCCTCCAGCACCTTTCCTGCTGCAATGGGTTCTTCCTTTCAGTCTGCAGAGCAGGTTTTCCATGGGCACCTTAGACATTGGGGAAAATCTCTTCCTCCTGCAGGTCCTTGCCATTGCAAGCTTCTGTTCTGAATTGTTGGTCCTCCTCCATTCTATGTGTTCTGGTGTAGGAGTCTTAGGCTGATTGGCTGAGGGTTGTGGGCCCACTGAAGAGTGCTCTTGGAGCAAGGTGTCCAACTCCTTTTAAGCCTCCCTGAGGTTATGCAGCCTCCTCACCACCTCGTGCAGCTCAAGCCATGTGCCTCAGGAGGTCCTCCACATGGGCACACCATCTGCCAGCAGGTCTGCTGCCTGTCCGTGCCCTAGGAGAGAGGTCTGGGCACTTCCTGCAGTCTGAGGTCTGCACTGCTGACTCCTTCAACAGCTCCATCTGGGTGGAGGCATCAGCCACCACCAGGATAGGTGTTGCAGACCTCCAGCCAGAGCTGCAGCCTTTGCTCTCAGATGAGTGCCCACCATTCTGCCTTGAGCATCAGGTATGATGTCTGGGCAATGGGATTTAGGTATATACTATTGAACTGAATGGGGCAAAGTAAGTGTTTGAAATTATGCCTGCTATTTCCCACACTGGTTTTAGAGATTGAAGTTCAAGGTTCCTTATTTTAACCAGGCAAAACAGGGATGTGGATAACTCCATAGTTACAAACTGATTGTTTGTAGCTTTTTAGGATGGTGCTGATTCAGAAGTATAACCAGTTCTAAAAGGATGAGAACTAGGTGGCCTTGAGGTCGCCAAGTAATGACCTCAGAAATGCAAAAGCAGACTCACAATCTTCCAATAAGTTTGGGTTGTTCAATGTAATTTCTGTAGCTGAAATACAAAAAAATTAAATTCATGGCTTTAATAATGAAAAAAGTCCAAGGACATTCATGCATTGTGCGCATTCCCATTATATGAAAAGGCAGATATATGTTGAACATATATTGTATATTATTCACTGAGTGCATGGTATAGTACAGACAATTTTTAAAAAATATTATATTAAGAGACTATGTGAATCTAAGCATGTTATCCATTGAAATACATCCCCATATTACAGCTTCTTTAATTGATAAATACACTAAAAATATATATTTTTTATTTTTATAATTTTTATTTGCAATTGGATCTATTATTATAAGAGTCAAGCAAAGAAAATTGGATTAAACAGTGTGCTCAATATTAAAAAAATAGGGTTTGCAATGAAATGTGTGAATTTTGGAGAAATCCAATGAACAGTGTCAACTGGAAAAAAAACTGGAATGGGCTATTCTTATTTTGCCCTTTATTGTGCTGTTCTATTTGTTTAATTATTATATGTCGGATTTAATAGTTAAATGTAAGTAGTTATTTAACTGATTAAGACCAGGAAACTGGATTTTGCACTTCCCAAAACTGATGTCTTACTGAGCTACAGTGGCATTTAATTAGGTGGCTGAGGAGGGAAGAGGGACTGTGCATCTGAACTCAATGTCAAAGACTATGCATTTTACATTTCAAGATACTTAGATGAAATGTACGATTGCTGTTGGGAATGTTGACCAGAAATGAAGAAGGATCTTAAATCTCAGCAGAGATCTTGTCATACAGTAATCAGGCTTCTTTTTGCTTATGCTTTGTATGACTTCCCTAATGCTGCATTTGGTTCCTAAATATAATCTCCTACTCATCAGAAAGGGTAACAGCTCAGCCCCAGGCTGCTGTTTGAAACTCCAGACGCTTTCTCAGAAGGCAGAGCTGTAGGTTTAAGCCTTTTCAGGATAGGGAAGACATAATGTCTCAATTCTGTTACTTTAAGTACTTTCACACAGCAGTACTACTTGACTGCTGTGTGAAAGAAATCTGTGTTTGCTTCACTGGTCCTGTCTGCTCAGAAAAGTACTTGGCATCTATTTGTAATAAAGTATTTTGATGTGGCTCATGTTCTGTGTTGACTGGTTCTGTTAGTTGATACATCATTTGGAAATGCAGGTGGAGAAAAGTAACTTCTCCAAAAGATCTTGTTGTGGAAAAAGCTGTGTAAAGAGCATGACTGCCTCACTTAGGAACCTGCTGGAGCTGGGAGACCACTTCTATATATGTTCTATCTCAGATAATATAGGTTGGCTGCATCATGCCCCATGCTGCTTTACAGACCCTCAGCTGATAAAAGGCTAATGTAAGTCTGAATGATGTCAAGACTGAACCTTTAATATTCATTGGTAACACCTTGAACCCTTTTAGTAGCATCTTGTCTTCATTAACTCTCTCTTCTGGTGACACATCAATTTCAGTATTTGGACCTACATTTGCCTCCTTATATTGATTTTTTTTTTTTTTTTAAATTAAGTTAGAAAAGGTTGTGAAGTTCTTGTGAGTAGTTATGAAATGATTTATCACTACAAAGAACTATATGCCTCTTCAGTGGAATAGGAAAGAAGGGCTCAGCTCTCACTGTTAGCTAGGATCTCTTTTGTATATTGAGCTACACTTTAAAAATACAGGAAATCTAGCATTTATTTAGGTAAGATTTTACCATGATGCAGATATCCTTTTAATATATGTAGACTTAAATAAATCTACACATTTTCTATAGCCTTTGGAGAATTGGTGTGCTTCATATGACTGAGAATTAATTGGTCACCTTGCCATTTAGTTATTTCAATTTCCTTACCCTGAATTCCTTCTTCTTTAGAGAGATGCAAGGAATGCACCTGCACCAGATCTTTAGTCCAAGATACCCTATACACTGTGGTGATAAAAAAATTAAACTCCAGTCTCATTTTAGCTGTGAATAGCTCATATTTCAATAAATAAATCTTTTATGTAAAACAATGATAAGTAGTCTAGTAAGTGGTAAGCTTTCCTGAAATGGCAAAGATGGCAGTTATGAAGATAGCAACTTGGTGACACCTTCACTTGAAGACTGAAAGTTTAGAGTGGAAAATTATGCCACTGACTTCTGTAATAGTATTTTGAAGTAATACTGGGGTTTAGTGCACTAAAACCAGTCTTCTTCCTGTGTCATAGCCACTTCCACAGCTCTTCACTGTTTCTGCATCTCATTCTCATCGTACTTCTCATAGCACACCTATCCTTCACACCCTTCATCCCTGCTCTCCTATTTCTCATTATCAATTACTTTTACTAACCCATCTTTCCTGTGTTTGGGGTTTTTTTTGTTTGTTTGTTTTTTGTTTTTTGGTGGGTTTTTTTTTATTTGTTTGTTTGCTTGGTTTTGTTGTTGGGTTTTTTTTTTTTTCACTTTATCCAATCATTTTTCCCAGGTTTTGTAGACTCAGCACTTGTTTGTGCTTGTATTGATGTCAGTTATTTTATCTTGCTTGGGATATGTTAGCAATTGTCCAAGTAACTCTGAAATTTTGCTTTAGTTTGTAGTTATTCTGTACAGATTAAATTGTCTTTGAATAAAAAGTGGTATGGATGAATGAACACAGAATGATACCAGAGGTTATTCCCTAGTATTGAAATCTTTTTATGGGCAGACACTTTATATGTGCAGCCAGAAGTTTATTGTTCATACAGTTCAAATCTTAACAGTCTAATCAAAGTATTTCTATTAGTTCAGATTTAGTTATTAGAGAAAATAAGTTATTACAGAAAATAAAGTGCACTACCATTATGGGGGAAAAAACCTCCAAACAACAAAACCAAACCAAACCAAACACACACAAAAAAAACCCCGCTTTTATAATACATATAAAATTATTATACACACATCCAAGTACCTACCCCTTTTTCTGGAGTTGTGCCCATCTTTCCACTGCTCCTCTGTAACCTGAGGTAAATGTATTCAATCTGGAGGGACTGGAGCAGATTCTTGGAGCAAATCTTGGAGCAGATTCTCCTGGAAGGCATGCTAAGGCACATGAAAAACAAGGAGGTGGTTGGTGACAGCCAGCATGGCTTCACTAAAGGGAAATCCTGCCTGACCAATTTGGTGGCCTTCTATGATGGGGCTACGGAACTGATGGACAGGGGCAGAGCAGTTGACGTCAGCTACCTGGGCTTGTGCAAAGCATGTGACACTGTCCCACATGACATCCTTGTCTCTAAACTGGAGAGACATCAATTTGATGGGTGGATCACTCGGTGGATAAAGAACTGGCTGGATGACCGCACGCAAAGAGTTGTGGTCAATGGCTCGATGTCCGGCTGGAGACTGGTAACGAGTGGTGTCCCTCAGGGATCGGTGTTGGGACCAGTCTTGTTCAACATCTTTGTCGGTGACATGGACAGTGGGATTGAGAGCGCTCTCAGCAAGTTTGCCGATGACACCAAGCTGTGTGGTTCGGTTGATACGCCGGAGGGAAGGGACGCCATCCAGAGGGACCTTGACATGCTTGTGAGGTGGGCTGATGCCAACCTTATGAAGTTTAACCATGCCAAGTGCAAGGTCCTACACGTGGGTCGGAGCAATCCCAGGCACGGCTACAGGTTGGGCAGAGAAGAGATTCAGAGCAGCCCTGCAGAGAAGGACTTGGGGGTGTTGGTCGATGAAAAAATGAACATGAGCCGGCAGTGTGCGCTCGCAGCCCAAAAAGCCAACTATATCCTGGGCTGCATCAAGAGGAGTGTGACCAGCAGGTTGAAGGAGGTGATCCTGCCTGTTTACTCTGCTCTTGTGAGACCTCACTTGGAGTATTGTGTGCAGTTCTGGTGTCCTCAACATAAAAAGGACATGGAACTGTTGGAACAAGTGCAGAGGAGGGCCATGAGTATGATAAGGGGACTGGAAAACCTCCCATACAAAGTTAGGCTGAGAAAGTTGGGGCTGTTCAGCCTGGAGAAGAGGCGGCTGCGTGGAGACCTCATCGCAGCTTTCCAGTATCTGAAGGGGGCCTGTAAGGATGGTGTGGAGGGACTCTTCATTAGGGACTGTAGTGACAGGACAAGGGGTAACAGGTTCAAACTTAAACAGGGGAAGTTTAGATTGGGTATAAGGAGGAAATTCTTTACTGTGAGGGTGGTGAGGCACTGGAATGGGTTGCCCAAGGAAGCTGTGAATGCTCCATCCTGGCAGTGTTCAAGGTAAGGTTGGACAGAACCTTGGGTGACATGGTTTATGTGAGGTGTCCCTGCCCATGGCAGGGGGGTTGGATCTGGATGATCTTAAGGTCCTTTCCAACCCTAACTATTCTATGATTTTATGGCAAGTCATCAGCATCCTAAGTCCTTCCTATGGATGAGTATGGTGTTAATTATGATGTTTTCTTCCTCCTTCTCTCTTCAGGAGTCACCTGGGCTATTTTTATATCGTTGTTAAACTCAGTTTGTAGTTTGATTTTTCTTCAGTGGTCTTTAACCATTTTATACATCAGGTGCATTTTATATATATTACTTTTTCTTCATTCTCTTTTTGGACAAATCCTAAAAAGAGCTCTGTGTCTTCATTTCTCTGAGTTGTTTATAGCCCTGATGTCTGGATCCTGTGTTTTGTCTCTTACCATCTCATCCTTGTTCTTTCTATCTGTACAAAAACTACAGCTACACTACACAAACATAAGTAAAAATAAAACAAATTGAGCATAGCTCCAGTTGTTGGAAAAGTTGCTGTTACAGATAAATCAAATAAAAACAAAGTTCCAGGAAGGTTCAAACAAATTCAGACAAAGTAAACTTTGTCAGCCTCAGTCCTGAGGCCCCACAAAGTCATTACAGAGCCTGTTACTAGCAATGTCAATCATGTATTTACTGGGCTATGATAAAAGTCCTAGTCTGCAGAGATCCTAAACATCACACCTGGTAGTGTTTAAGGGAAAATCAACTTTAAAGTTAACAAAGGGGATAGAAAACCCGAGTAATTGAGAATCACTGAACAAAAGGGTACATAGAACAAACAAGAGGACTCTCACTGAACAAAAGGGCACATAGAACAAACAAGAGAACTCCCACTGACTACTAGGAAGCTGACTCCCAAGCTACTAGTGAACAGCTTTGGATTTTGACAACTTGCTGTGATACTCTGTTTTATTTTTATAAGTGCTGTATTTTGATTAGACTGTTAGCATTATTTTAATTGACTCAGAATAAATTCTTGGCTTCTCAAACAAAATGTGTTCTTTTCACGCCAATAAAAGATTTTGAATACAACACTCATTATTTGTTTTCTAACAGGCAAAAGAAAATATTGATCAATTATTTGACTAGAAATGTTAAGTGATTATTCTGGGATTTTCAATGCTTAGTACATCAAAAATAGCAGCAATAAGGAAGATTTAGTTTTAATTTACTACTTCCCAATGAAAAAATTAGTATTCGTCAGCTGTTGGGACCTAGTTTTTGAGACTTGAATTCAAACATCTAGAGAAATGAACCAATCTGTGAATTCAGCTCTGGATTCATGCTCTATCTTATTCTAAACTAAAGCTGAATTTTCTTATTTCTATTGCATTGTAAGTTGTGAAAGTCATAAATGTCAACTTTTAAAGGCATTCTTATCAGTTGGTTTTGTCATATTTGCCTTCATAGGAAGAAACAGAATCAACAAGTAAGTTGGGAAAAGTCCCAACTAATACTAAAACTCCCTCCCAAAAGTTGGAGTGGAACAGCTTGTTCCTCATCTGAAAGCTGGTGGATGGATAATGTGGAGAAAGCAAAGCAACACAGATGGAAATTTTTCATAGTGCAAAAGTGAAAATCTGGATTAATTTAATGCCTTCCCCCCCCCCCCTTTTTGTTGGATCTCTTTTAGCCTGTCCTTGATATATGATTTCATTTTGTGAGTTCTTTGAGTGTCTACCTGTTGATGTTTGTAGATCTCCTAGTTTTGCTGTCCTAATCTGTAGGAACTATTATGAGCAATATGGTTAATGCAATTTACACCATTTAGTATATCTTAAATGACTACTAAGTAATTAATTACATGTCCAGTTAAGGCATCTAAAATAAGTTGTAAATCCAAGCATCTCAAGAGTCTATTTCATTTTTGGGTGAAGAAAGCAGTAATTACTCCATTAAGAACATCAGAGCACCCTAATGAGCAGGACTAAGATATGGCAGCTTTTAAGATTCCAAAAGGTCAGGAATACAAAAATCAGTATCAACATCATGCTAGGACAAAGCTATAAAAAATTTATGTGACTAGGGAGCTTTACTAGTTTAATAGTGTTATGGCTGCACAGTATTTTATTTTCTCAGTTGTTTACTGTGGGTGGGAGGAGTTGTTGCTTGTTATGAGTTCTTTTTCAGTGAATCTCTTTTCTCTGTTCAGCTTTCATGCTGAGTGCCAGATAGATGTCTCTCGTATACCATGTTTATTTATCTACAAAGAAGTTACAAAATGTACAACAGTCTGAATGCTGATTAAGGTAGGTCTGTCTGCATATCTGAGTTTGGCTATGCTCTGTCTATAAAGGCCTAGCACTCAAAATTTGGATTTTGAAAAATTATGATCTTTACAGGAAGAAAGAGAAATGGAAGTTAGATTCAGAAGTTGAACTGGACTGAGCATTGTTGTTATAACTATCTACAGCTATTAATGTATTTTATAATCCATGTTGTAGTGTAACACATACAAACTTTCCCTCTTTCATTCTGGAAATACTGCTTGCTTTCTTTGACTGTTGATCCTGAAATGGTGCATTGGCTTCATATATTCAACATGATTATAACCTACAAGAGGTTATTTGATGTTTAGCAGGTAGATTGGTTATCAGATTGTTTTTTCATGTCTGGTTTTAATGGTTATTTCATAGAATCATAGAATCATAGAATAGTTAGGGTTGGAAAAGACCTTAAGATGATCTAGTTCCAACACCCCTGCCATGGGCAGGGACACCTCACACTAAACCATGTCACCCAAGGTTCTGTTCAACCCAATCTTGAACACCAGCAGGGATGGAGCATTCACAGCTTCCTTGGGCAACCCATTCCAGCGCCTCACCACCCGCTCAGTAAATTCTTCCTTATATCCAATCTAAACTTCCCCTGTTTAAGTCTGAACCTGTTACCCCTTGTCCTATCACTACAGTCCCTAATGAAGAGTCCCTCCACATCATCCTTATAAGTCCTCTTCAGATACCGGGAGGCTGCTATGAGGTCTCCACGCAGCCGCCTCTTCTCCAGGCTGAACAGCCCCAACTTTCTCAGCCTAACTTTGTACAGGAGGTACTCCAGCCCCCTGATCATCCTTGTGGCCCTCCTCTGCACTTGTTCCAACAGTTCCATGTCCTTTTTATGTTGAGGACACCAGAACTGTACACAATACTCCAAGTGAGGTCTCACAAGAGCAGAGTAAACAGGCAGGATCACCTCCTTCAACCTGCTGGTCACGCTTCTTTTGATGCAGCCCAGGATACGGTTGGCTTTCTGGGCTGGGAGCGCACACTGCCGGCTCATGTTCATTTTCTCATCGACCAACACCCCCAAGTCCTTCTCTGCAGGGCTGCTCTGAATCTCTTCTCTGCCCAACCTGTAGCTGTGCCTGGGATGTATTTGGATATGGAAAATATGATGTTTGGAATTTTCTATATAGTGAATTTTCACTTAATTTATCTGATTTTTTTCTTTTTTTCACCAGTGGATCTTGATATTTTGTTTATGAAACTTTAATAACTTTCTGAAACACAGCACTAGCCAATCGCACAACCATTGAATAGTTTTAGGCTGCAAAAGCTACTGCTGGTGCTGTGTAATTAATTACTTCTAACATACACAAGTAGCAAAATAAAAACTTTAAGCCCTATGTTGTTTTACATTTCTTGTTTCCTTGTGATCAAGAGCATCAAGATTAATACTGGATGAAAATCCATCTTACTCATTTTCTCAGTTGGTCCACTGTCGTGGTTTAAGCCCAGGCCATAAATTAGAACCACGCAGTCTACTTCCCCCGCCACCACCACCCTTTCTTCCCCCTGCTCCTGGAGGGACGGGGAGGAGAATCGAAAGAATGCAACTCCCACAAGTTGAGATAAGAACAGTCCGGTAACTAAGGTATAACACAAATCACTACTGCTACCACCAATAATAATAATGATAAGAGAAATAACAAGGGAAGAGAATGCAACACCTCACCGACCGATACCTCGCCCCCACCCAGCAGTGATCTAGCCCTTCCGGGAACTCTCAGTTCTACATTTTGGGCATGACATGCTGTGGTATGGAATACTTCTTTGGCTAGTTTGGGTCAGGTGTCCTGTCTCTGCTTCCTCCCAGATTCCCCTCCTCCCTGACAGAGCGTAAGACTCACAAAGTCCTTGGTCAGACCAAACATCAGTGTTATCAGCTCTGTTTCCAGGCCGAAAGTCAAAACCACAGCGCTGCAGCAGCTACTAGGAAGGAGAAAAAATGACTGCTACTGCTAAACCAGGACATCTACTTAGAAATCTAATGAAGTATCTTTTCTAATTTTGAAACTCTGAAAGACTTCATGTGGAAATAAACTTCATTTGTTAAAAAATAAATTAACAAATAGACACAAGCATAAACTCAGTATAGAGGAACTCACACTGGTGATAAAATTCTGATCAGAAATACAGTGTTTAGATTTTCAGGTTTAAACACTGGGTTTGTATATTGGTGGCAAGAACTGCAAGCAGTTTCGTTCAACAAAAAATACTAAGTAAATAGCTAAGTAAATAATTTTATCACTGTGGGTAAATTGTGTTCACTTTATAAAAGTAAAACCAATCAATCATTGAGTAGTATCTCACCAGAAACTTCATATCTCCTATTCCAAGAATTGCATGATTTGCTGGTGTTAAGTACAAAGGAAATCTATACTAAGTGGCACTGGTCCTAAACCAATCCATATAGTTTTTGATAGGAAAGTTATATACATTAATAAGAATAAATATATGAATAAATTCCAACAAATCTTCATCTTAAAGATGAAAAAGCAAAGAAAAAAAGTATATGAAGCAGTGAGTCATTTGGATAAACCAGATCATCTTATCAGTTCCATAATTTTACTGAGTATATTCAAACAGAAAACACTTGAAAATATCAGAAAGGGTATCTGTCTCACCACACTTATCTTTTTCAGTTATATGGTAATTATATTTTTCTATTTTATCACTTCCTACCCATAAGCAAGCTAAAAGATCTCTTGAAGTCATTTGGAGACTTTATTTTAATCTATTTCTAAGGAAATTTATTTATAGTTGTTAGAAACATATTGTTTCCATTTCTGAAGCCTTTTCCTGATGTCCCTGGTGACCACTGATAAAAATTTATTTCATTTCAGGTGTCAATTTTTTTGTCTATGGTGCTTTAGAGAGAGGGAAGACTCCTGTATTGATTTCACTGTTTTCTGAATTCATGTGTCTTTTCAATTCAGCTATCAGTTAATTTCTGAAGAACTAAAAGTGGGCCAAATGCTAACTTTTTTTCTGAATAGAACAAGTTTTGCTGTGTCAAACATTTCACTCTATTTAGTAGTGTGAATAAGGTCTTATTCATCCAGAATAAGATTCAGACCAGTAGGTAGAAAGGACCTGCACTGAACTTGGAGTGAGCTGTCTCCTTAGAACCATAGGAAACTAACTTCTTGACAACTGGGGAGACCGCAGGTGATAAAAAGGAAATAAGTGAATTATAGATGACTATCCTTTGCATTATGGGATGAAGAACTGATAGAGATTTCATTTTAGTGAAAAAATATGTAGGAGCACTGCTGACAAGGCTTCATGAGGCACTACTGGCAATACAGACTATGTGACTAGAGAGCAGCAAACTGCGTCTCCCTTCTGCCTCTCCTGGAGGATTCCTGTGCTGGAGACTCAGGTTGCTCTAGCTTAAATGCAAGGCTTCAGTGAAATCTTAGCACTTCTTTAATTAAGTAATGCCTCTGTGATGTAGTCTAGTTTTACTTTTTCAGCCTCCCATATACCTGTTTTTCATCTCTGCAGTTTAGCTTGCTTCCTGCTGTAGTCTGCAACAGTGCACTTGTCCTCAGAAGGACACACTCAGGCTACAGCATCAGCCTGATTGTTACGTTCAAGGGCAAATAGAAGCTGTGAGTGGCCTTTTAAGAAACTCAACTGTTCCTGGCATCTGGCACTTAGAAAAAGAAAGCAAAGGAAGTTGTATTATTGTTATTGAATGCAGCACTTGAATTTGTTCTGTTGGTGATATTTTCACAAGAAAGATGGAACTTTCGTGTATATCAGGAGCAGTCAGAGACTGTTCTTTCACAATCAAAAAAAAAAAAAATCCATTTAATTTATAAAGAAAAATGGTTCAAAATTGAAATGGAAAAAAAGTTATCTATGGAAATGTGCAACAGAGTTTGCTGACAAATATGTATAAAAGTTATATCCTTGTCCCTAAACTCATGAACTTGGGCTTTAAGTGGCAAGTATATTTGATCTCCTACAGGTATGGGCTTTGCAAGTAATCTCAACATCCATACTATTAAATAACATTACAGGAGTATTATGCATCCTGTTCTTGTTGAAAAATAAAATGCTAAAAGCTTATCCCAAATGAGCCAGAAAAATGTAGCACTTTTCAGAATGTTATTAAAAAGCTGTGTCGTGGTTTGAGCCCAGCTGGCAACTCAGAACCATGCAGGCGCTTGCTCGCTCCCACCCTTCCTCCCCCTGCTCCCAGAGGGATGGGGAGGAGAGTCGAAAGAATGTAACTCCCACAGGATGAGATAAGAACAGTCCAGTAACTAAGGTATAACACAAACCACTAGTGTTACCACCAATAATAATAATGATAAGGGAAATAACAAGGGGAGAGAATACAACTGCTCACCACCCACCAACTGATACCCAGCCCGATCCGAGCAGTGATCTGCCTTCCAGGTAATTGCCCCCAGTTTATATAGTGGGCATAACATACTGTGGTATGGAATAGCACTTTGGTTAGTTTGGATTAGGTGTCCTGTCTCTGCTTCCTTGGGCTTCACCTCCTCCCTGGCAGAGCATGAGACTCAGAAAGTCCTTGGTCAGAATAAACATTACATTGAGCGTGAGAGACCAGGAGAGCAGTGAACAGGGCGGGCAAACAGGACAGGTCCAGGCAGTTTGCGCGGCACTTCGCGTGGGCAGGCGAGCGGGATGGTGAGTACTCGCCGTATGACCAGGGCCCGGTCTGGGAGCTCTGCTCTGGCTGCCCCGGCAGTGGCCAGCGTAGGCATCCAGACAGAGCCGATGAGAGGGGAGGCTGCAGTGCAATGCTCAGAGCATAGTGAGTGTCTGCACTGGTCTCCTGAGGGAACGGTGCCAAATGGGCAGGGCTGCACTCGGTGCTCCCTGGTGCAGGTCCTCTTGCAGCAGGTGGCTGAGCTGCGGGATGCTGTGAATAGGCTGCAAGATATCAGGGAAGCTGAGAGGAAGCGGGACTGCCTCCTCCAGGCCCAAACTGTGCAGGGGCCTCAGGCATCCCCTGAAGCTCATGGAGGAGTGGAGGAGGCTGTCAACCCAGGAAGCTGGGAAATAGTAACAACAAAAAACAACAAAAAAAAGAGGAAGGGGACAATTAAAAACAAGGAGCTTCCTCCTAAAGCTGTTGTCCCCACCCAGAACCGCTTTGCTGTCCTGCAGGGTGCTAAGAAGGAAGGGCACTTGCACCAGAAACAACCGGCAGTTGCGCCGGTAAAGAAGATCACTACTGGTGCTGCCAGGAAGAAGAAGCAGGTCATAGTGGTAGGGGACTCTACTTTGAAAGGGACAGAGGCACTCATCTGTCAGCCTGACCCGGTCTCGAGGGAGGTGTGTTGCCTACCTGGGGCACGGATCAGGGATGTTGCAGAGAGGCTGCCTGCTCTAGTGAGACCCACGGACTATTACCCACTTCTGGTGATCCATGTGGGTGCTAGTGATGTTGATAGCAGTAGGCTGGAGAGCATAAAGAAGGACTACAGAGCCCTGGGAGAGGTGGTTAAGGGCTCTGGAGCTCAGATTGTCTTTTCATCAATTCTCCAGGATACAGGGGGAGACCTTAAAAAGCTAGGAGGATTGGCCAAGTTAATAAATGGTTAAAAGGATAGTGCCATAGTCAGGGGTTTGCGTGTTTTGAATAGGGGACCCAAGTTAGTAGGCCAGGTCTATGGGGGTTGGTGGAGGTGATCTGACAAAGAAGAGGAAGAGTGGTTTTGGTAGGAGGCTTGCCAGGCTGGTCAAGGTTTCCTTAAACTAGATGTGTTGGGGGAGGGTGGCATCATTCCATCCCAACACACCCAGTCAGTTGCCAGCACCTACAATAAATGCTCGGAGCGATGCAGAGATATTCCAGCCACTCCAGCCAATGAGCCGGCTCAGATGCCTCTATACAAACGCCCGTAGCATGGGGAACAAACAAGAGGAATTAGAGATGTGTGCACGACTACGGGAGTATGATATAGTAGGCATCACAGAAACATGGTGGGATGGCTCCTACGACTGGAGTGTTGGAATGGAAGGTTACAGGCTCTTTAGAAAAGACAAGCCTGGCAGGCAGGGAGGGGAAGTTGCTATTTATGTTAGGGATAGGCTGGAGAGTATGGAACTCTGTCTGGGGATGGGTGAGCAGTCAACAGAGAGTTTGTGGGTCAAGGTTAAAGGGAGAGCAGCGATGGGGGCATTATTGTGGGGATCTGTTACAGACCACCTGATCAAGAGGAATCTGTGGATGAAGTGTTCTACAGACAGATAGGAACGGCCTCATGCTCGCAGGCCCTTGTTCTCATGGGGGACTTCAAACATCCTGACATCTCTTGGAGTGACGGTACGGCCCGACACAAGAAATCCAGGAGATTCCTCGATTGTGTGGAAGATAACTTCCTTCTGCAAGTAATAGAGGAGCTGACAAGGAGAGGTGTCATGCTTGACCTTGTGCTCACCAACAGGGAAGGGCTGATTGGAAATGTGACACTCCATGGCAGCCTTGGATGCAGCGATCACGAGATGGTCGAATTGAAGATCCTCAGGACAGTGAGAAGAGCGTGCAGCAAGCTCACTGCCCTGGATGTCAGGAGAGCAGACTTTGGCCTCTTCAGGAGCCTGCTTAGTAAGTTTCCATGTGATACAGCCCTAGATGGTAGGGGGGCCCAAGACTCTTGGTTGTTATTCAAGGATCACCTGCTCCAAGCTGAGGAGTGTTGCATCCCAACTAGAAGGAAGTGCAGCAGGAGGGCCAGGAGACCTCCTTGGATGGATAAGGAGCTGCTGAGGAAAAGTCAAAGGAAAAAAGAGGCTTATAGAAGGTGGAAGCAGGGACAGGCGGCCTGGGAAGAATACAGGGATGCTGTCCGGGAAGCTAGGGACCAGGTGAGGAAAGCTAAGGCACAGTTAGAATTGAACTTGGCTAGGGATGTTAAGGATAACAGGGATTCTATAGGTACGTAGCGAGTAAAAGACAGACTAGGGACAACGTAGGCCCCCTCTGGAAGATATTGGGAGAACTGGCTACCCGGGATTTGGAGAAGGCTGATGTTCTTAATGACTTCTTTGCCTCTGTCTTCACTGGCAAAGTCTCTGACCGCACCACCCAAGTCTTGGAAGGCGAACGCAGGCACTGTGAGAATGAAGACCCTAGGCCCACTGTAGGAGAGGATCTGGTTCGAGACCATCTTAAAAACCTAAATATACAAAAGTCCATGGGACCTGACGAAATCCATCCGCAGGTCCTGAAGGAGCTGTCGAATGAAGTTGCTAAGCCACTGGCCATCATATTTGAAAACTCATGGCAGTCAGGTGAAGTTCCCGACGACTGGAAAAAGGGAAATATAACCCCCATTTTCAAGAAGGGGAAAATGAATGACCTGGGGAATTACAGACCAGTCAGTCTCACCTCTGTGCCTGGCAAACTCTTGGAGCAGATTCTCCTGGAGGACATGCTAAGGCACATGAAAAAACAAGGAGGTGGTTGGTGACAGCCAGCATGGCTTCACTAAGGGGAAATCCTGCCTGACCAATTTGGTGGCCTTCTATGATGTGGCTACGAAACTGATGGACAGGGGCAGAGCAGTTGACGTCATCTACCTGGACTTGTGCAAAGCATTTGACACTGTCCCACATGACATCCTTGTCTCTAAATTGGAGAGACATCAATTTGATGGGTGGACCACTCGATGGATAAAGAACTGGCTGTCTGGCCGCACGCAAAGAGTTGTGGTCAATGGCTCGATGTCCGGCTGGAGACTGGTAACGAGTGGTGTCCCTCAGGGATCGGTGTTGGGACCGGTCTTGTTCAACATCTCTGTCGGTGACATGGAAAGTGGGACTGAGAGCGCCCTCAGCAAGTTTGCCGATGACACCAAGCTGTGTGGTTCGGTTGATACGCCGGAGGGAAGGGACGCCATCCAGAGGGACCTTGACATGCTTGTGAGGTGGGCTGATGCCAACCTGATGAAGTTTAACCATGCCAAGTGAAAGGTCCTACACGTGGGTCGGAGCAATCCCAGGCACGGCTACAGGTTGGGCAGAGAAGAGATTCAGAGCAGCCCTGCAGAGAAGGACTTGGGGGTGTTGGTCGATGAGAAAATGAACATGAGCCGGCAGTGTGCGCTCGCAGCCCTGAAAGCCAACTGTATCCTGGGCTGCATCAAGAGGAGCATGACCAGCAGGTTGAAGGAGGTGATCCGGCCCGTTTACTCTGCTCTCGTGAGACCTCACTTGGAGTATTGTGTACAGTTTTGGTGTCCTCAACATAAGAAGGACATGGAACTGTTGGAACAAATGCAGAGGAGGGTCACGAGGATGATCAGGGGACTGGAACACCTCCCGTATGGAGACAGGCTGAGAAAGTTGGGGCTGTTCAGCCTGGAGAAGAGGCGGCTGCGTGGAGACCTCATCGCAGCCTTCCAGTATCTGAAGGGGGCCTACAAGGATGCTGGGGATGGACTGCTCATCAGAGACTATAGTGACAGGACAAGGGGTAACAGGTTCAGACTTAAACAGGGGAAGTTTAGATTGGATATAAGGAAGAATTTACTGAGAGGGTGGTGAGGCACTGAAATGGGTTGCCCAGGGAGGTTGTGAATGCTCCATCCTTGGCAGTGTTCAAGGCCAGGTTGGATGAGGCCTTGGGTGGCATGGTTTAGTGTGGGGTGTCCCTGCCCATGGCAGGGGGGTTGGAACTAGATGATCTCAAGGTCCTTTCCAACCCTAACTATTCTGTGATTCTATGATTACTTAACAACTAAAAACATTGGTGGTATCAGCATTGTTCCCAGGCTGAAAGTCAAAACTACAGCACTGCACCAGCTACTAACAAGGAGAAAAATGACTGCTACTGCTGAACTCAGGACAAGCTTATAAAAGTCAGTGCATTTTTTCCTCCTATTCTTTTTGAACTATCTTGGGATTCCCATTATTATTTACAATCTATTCAAAAGCATTTATTCTCCTCAATTACAACTAGAACTGTAATTTAGCTTTTTTTTTTTTTTTCTGTCATTGAGGTTGCACTAATGTAGGAAAAGAAGTGATAATGTTCTCTTTCATCTCATCTAGAATTTTCATGTTTGTGCAGATACAGAAGGCCTCATGCAATGAGATGCTTGCCTAATAAGACACATAAATATATTTCAAAACTGGTCATAGGACCTGTGTTTTTCTGTTAATAATTTGTTCATATTCCCTTTCTTCTGTGGTCATAACATCAGAGAATTTAATTGGGAAAATTCTCCTGCTCCTTGAGTCATGTGCTTTGATATATACCCCACTCATATTTTGCGAACAAATTGAAGTTTGTCAATAATGTAAATTGAGGTTTATTATTAAAGTGATTTTTGCATCAACTTCATCTTTCTTTGTTTCCTTCCCATTTATATCCTTCAATCAGATAGAATCATAGAATGGTTTGGGTTGGAAAGGACCTTAATGATCATCTATTTCCAAACCCCCTGCCATAGGCAGGGACAACTTCCACTAGACCAAATTGCTCAAAGCCCCATCCTATCTGGATTTGAACACTGCCCAAGATGGGGCATTCACAGCTTCTCTGGGCAATCTGTGCCAGTGCATCACCATGCTCTCAGGAAAGAATTTCTTCCTAATTGCTAATCTAAATCTACTATCTTTTAGTTTAAGTACATTCTCCCTTATCCTACCACTATGTGCCCTTTTAAAAAGTTCCTCTCAGCTTTCTTTTAGGCTACTTTTAGATATTAGAAGGCTTTTATAAGGTCTCCCTGGAGCCTTCTCTTCTCCAGGCTGAACAACCCCAGCTGTCTCAGTCTGGCATCACTGTCACTGAGATACTGCTAGTATATTTCCACCACTTTCATGGGCTAAAAAACAAGTTTAATAATAGCTTTATTAAAACTATTAATTTATTTCATATTTCTAATATTATTTTTATTCTACTAACAATGCCCTTTTATTCATGGTGTTTATTTCCCACATGATTACAGCTCTTAATCTTCTCTCTTCTTTGCTGTTTTTTGCTTGTAAAAATGTCTTTATTGCCTTTCTTCCTCTCCTAGTGGCTCTGATGCAGATTTACTTTCCAAGATTGCATGAATCTGAGTAGTAATTGATCAGGGCTTCAGGAAGCACAGTTCAGATTAAACCAATAGGAATCTACCTCTAATAATGGTTCATTCACCATAAACTGTTAACAGTATCCAGCATAGATAAGTCTGAATGGGCCAGTTTGGGTTTTTGCCTGTAAGAGGGATGAAGAATCCTTGAAAAAATAACGTTGTTCTCCTTGGTATCCTTTATGTGATAAAATAAGATAAAGTGAAAAAGAGAATCAATTCTATGAGGCAGCAGAGTAAGGCTAAGATACCAGCTATGGGAAGTGCTTTGAAATGCAAGAGGTAAGCATTCAGAACTTCCTTCCAGTGTTAGTTCAGTAAAAGTAAGTCACCTGTTTAAACTCATCTATCCTCCAGTCATGGAGGCAAAATGATCTAAAGAACTAGCAACATTTGAAATGTTTCATTATTCTATGATAAAAACTTTTGAATTCATCAAGATTCTACCATTTGTATCATAAGAAGTCTCATTTTTACAAAGTCTTATTTGAAATAAACCTTACACTGCTTCCTTTCTCATGTGGTTCTGGGGGACCCATTCTTGAAAATTTCCCTTTCTTTGAGTGGAGCACTCTAAAGATAATGCATTATGTAAATTAAGTAGATAGATATCTTACACTACTTGATTATTCCTAGTGCTATTGCCTTTTAATACTGCTGTTTATTAGTTCTAGTGCTGCTGAGTGGGTAAGGTGAATGACTTACTCACTTTTTCACATTTTCTTTTGATTTTGTTTGTCTTGGATGTACCTGTGTGTTTAGTAAATGAAAACAAAACAAAACCCTGAGTCCCAGAGGCATTTATATGCCATAAATGTCTACTGACTGAGCATCTTATGAATACATGGAAGAGTCCACTGCCATAATCCTTAACACATCCATGTGGCATTTACTGATATAAATATTCCCACTGACTGCAATGGCACTTCAGTATGAAAGCTTGGGTTAATAGCTACTACTTAGCCCAAGTAAAGGTTATACTATAGAGTCTTTTGTTAGAAGACTGAAATATCAAGGGAAGTAAGCAATCAAGTGGCTGCCACAAAGGGCTGAACCTTTTACAGTCACGGTATGTTTTGACATAGATTTCTTTAACCAGTTCCATTGCTGCCATTTACAGCTGCCCAGGCCCTTCCTGCCCCAGTTATTCCAGTGATACAGCTATCTGTGAGGCATGAGATTAGGCTCACTTAGATTAGACTGGCTCAATTTGCAGCTACTTTCTGTTTTCCTTTTTTCTTCCTCTCCAAATTATTTTCACGAAGACCAGCTCCTTCACCTAGCAGTTCTGGAGTTCCCCAGAAATCCTGTTGGTACAGAGGGAAGACTGTGTAGAGAGGTTATTTAATTGGCCTTAAACATAAACAGAGGAACTCTATGTTTAAAGAAATAGAAAGGGGAAAGAGAAATTCTTTTAAAACATTCTCCTTTAGAAAGAGAAGACCAACAAAAGACTCTTCCTGTTCAGTGGAGCTGTCTATGAATGTAAGGATAGTTTGAGTCTCTGTCTAACATGTTAATTGAAAGACCATCCTTAGGAATAAGAAGATACTTTTTTTATCATGTACATGAAGTTATCCATTCAGGAGTTCACTGCTATCATCAATATACATTTACTAAGGATATCCAAAATTTGGTATGCATATTTAGGGGATCTGGATATGTAATTTCTAAATATGCTGAAGAACTTAAAATGGACAGATTGGGATTCACTTAATACAAATCTAGCAATGTATTCCTATCTAGGCTTCATCAATATGTAGGGGCAAGGGACAAGCACCTCTAATCATTCTGTGATATATATCTCAGGCAGATATCTTAATTGACTATAGAGGCATCCTAAATACCTAACGCTTTTAAAGGCTAACGTTCACTGAAATCAATCATGTTCTGAATTCCAACTGGATATGAAAAATGGGAGAAAAAAACAGAATGGTAGAAACAAATGGTTTTGAACCTCATCGAAAGTCACTAAAGAAAATGAAAGTCCTTTTATTGACTTCAAATTATTTCAATATATCTATTAAAGATATCCACTTACAGAAAGGTGATGGTGCAAGGCTATTAGAGTGTGGAATGTTTTATTTTAAAATATACCTCCAATAGCTGAAAGGAGTTGGACATTAGGTTTCTATTGCCTTCACATTCTACAGATTTTTATAGGGAAAAAAATCCATCTTTTGATATGAAAATTGTTGTATTTTTATTTCCTGAAGCTAAAGGTAAAAATATTATAATGTTGTTCCCCATAAAATTGATTTCCTTACAAAAAGCTCTGTAGTTTTTGTAGTTAACATAGAATAAGCCTTTAATGCAGAGGGTATACAAGTATATGTATAAAGACACAAAATGTATTGGTGTTTATCATATACACAGAAAATCAAGTAAAAAATTTGCATATTTGAATAAATTTGGTGGATTTCTTTCAGACATCACAAAAAATACTGGAATTAACAGCTATTACATTTAAATATAGATATCTATTTCATTTGAATGGCAGCTAAAAATCCCTACATTAATTACATTTTGTTTTCATAAGATATGCATTCAAAAAGAGGTCTGGTACCAATTCAATTTTTGGGTTAAGAGTAATAATAATAATTTGTGATGAGGTAACATTGAGGAATCTCTGTTTTAGAGGATACTACACAGAATAAGGATAAGTCTCTGAATAAGTTATAGCAGCCTTCCAGTGCCTAAAGGGAGCTTAAAAGAAAGCTGTTGAGAGGCTTTGAAAAGGGCACATAGTGGTAGGATAAGGGAGAATGTACTTAAACTAAAAGATAGTAGATTTAGATTAGACATTAGAAAGAAATTCTTTTCTGAGAGCATGGTGATGCACTGGCACAGGTTGCCCAGAGAAGCTGTGAATGCCCCATCTTGGGGAGTGTTCAAGGCCAAGCTGGGTGGGGCTTTGAGCAATTTGGTCTAGTGGAAGTTGTCCCTGCCTATGGCAGGGGTTTGGAAATAGATGATCCTTAAAGGTCCCTTTCAAACCAAACCAGCTTATGATTCTATGATTCTTCTACTGTTTCCCTGTGCAAAACACAGAGAAGATATCGAGAATGACAGTAAAATCAGAACTGAATAAGCCTAGTTTGGTTCATATTAAATTTATGCCTGATGCCTATTACATGACCACATGACTCCTACAAAATAAAAAGGAGAACAGTTATAAAATTGTAATATTTTTTTACAGGATACTGGGTTCCTCCATAGTTTTACAATCTGGAATACTAGCATCAGAATACTGCATTTCATTACTTTATTGTTCTGTTGATAGTGTATTAATGTATGGAAACTCACTGGACCAGCTCCCACTCATGTCATTTCAGCTAGAAATGGATTGCAATGCACAAATGAACAACTGTGTTGAATTTAAAATATTTTTCTCTAGAATATTTTCTGTATACTCTATTTTAGCCATGTTATGTTGGAAATGATATTTACCATTTTTTACTTCAGCTGGATGGGATCATTTTTCTTTATATGTACTCATTTCCATTTTTGTAAGTTGGCTGTGACAGTGTTTTGGTTTTGCCAAAATGTCTTTAAATTTTCTGTACCCTCTATTTATTTTTCCTCTCACTGAATGTCAAAGGAGTTTACATCTGTACATTACAAACTTTCTGCTAATAGGATTTTTTATTGCAAAGATTTGATTACCTTTCAGTCAGTTTTTAGTTCTTCTTGAAGTATTCATATCAAAATACCAATGCATAACATGTATCTTAATTTCTATAATAATTACTGTTTTCCAGCTTTTGTTTTTGGCAAAGAAATGTTTTGTAATCCTAAAAGAAGACAGACTGTGTTTTCCAGCTGAGCTACAGCTCAGCTATTTGCAGCATTATTCCTTTACTCATTTTTCTTTGCAGTGGTGGAACATTTCTGGGGAACTATTTGACCTCTGAATTTGTCAGAGTTACAGACTCTACAGGGTGCTATTAGTATTCACTGGGACTGAAAACAGATGGCACCTCTATTTAGCAATAAATGTTGTAAAAAAAATACGAGTATAATGACAAATGTATAAGCATCTTTATGAATTTGATAGATGAAGCAGTTTTGCAGTCTTCAGAAGGTAGATTTGTGTTCATGCATGCTTGTCTTCGACTTAAAAAAAAAAAAAAAAGTAAATGAAAATGTAAAGTAGTTAGCAATACCCCCTAACCAAATACACTCATCGCTATACCTCTACAGATCCCAGCTGTGTATGATTTCTATCTCAGATTTTCTGAATTCAGAAAATATTTCTTTACTGATGCCTCAAAGATTTGCTCCAGTAGCCTTCTTGGATTAGCATAGCTCGCATTGCAGAGCACATCCTAATGGGAATAACGATTTTTTTCTGACTTGAAACAGGGGTAATTAAACATGCAAAAGAGAATCCTTATGTTTTCTACCAGTCTTTGAGATTTTATTCTGAAGGGATTTTTTTTTTAAGATAAAATATTTCTTTTAGGAATGAGCAACTCTCACAGACACTGAGTATCTATGTTTTGTGTTCTGATGACTTCTGCTGTTTTTTAAAGCAATGATGTGCATAAGCCACAAAGACTGCTCCCATATTTATAGTATGTTTGGATTTATGTTTGCAGTTTAGTTGTGAAAACTGAATCAGGATCCTGCTCCAACTTCAAGGAAAGCAAATTAAGATCAAGTGAACAGATTTAGATTCAGTGAAAAATCTACACCACCAGTTTAATCCGAGTCTTATTCTTTTGCACATGTGTAAACACACTCTTCATGTAGAATACAGACTAAAAATATCTGTGTGACACTTTGTCAAAACTAAATGTCTTCTTTGTGGCCAGAATTTAGTGATTTATTTACATTTTTAAATAAATTAATCCTTTTCCTTTGTTCAGTACTAGTGGGTGCACTATGACTTTCTCAAGCCTGTCTGAAAAAAAAAGTGGATTTTATCTTCATAGGGCTTCATAAATACATAAGGCTTCAGACTCAGATTCTGTGGGTTGCTTCTGACTAATTATAGAGGTCTCATGTCATTATAGCTATTTCTTTATTTGACTATTTCTGATATTGATATTTGAGTGTACAAGTTTGTGAACTAACCATATCTATGTTGTCAAATTTTAAAGAACAAGAAAGACTATTCCCATCTGTGGGTCCACTGGAACAGTAGCCCAGACATTTTTCTTTGCCTAATTAATTTAGCAAAGAACGTAGATGGACAGATCTTTGGAGTTAAAGAAACCCCTGTCTTTGGTATATGTGAGAGGAACACACATTAGAGCTATCATGTAAGCTTCATTAGTGCAGATTTTTGACTCTCATTTTTCCAAAGCACTATTAATACTTTTTTGCAAACTCAGATCTTTCAATGAAGGCAGCCTGATGTGAAAATAAAAAAAAAAAAAAAAAAAAGAGTGGAAAGGGCTGTTAGAGATGACTTTGATACCAGCTCATGTATCACAGAAATTTGGGATCTCAGTGCTTGGGTAGGTCAGTGAAATTAAGCAAACTCTCATTATACCTTTTCTTTCAAGCATTACATGAAATCGAAATTATAATACATTGAAGACAGAGAATGATGATGGCACAAGGCAACATTTGCCAAGAGACTTGAGACAGATTGGCTGAATACATTCCTCATTTGGGAACTGAACACCAAACTGTGATATGAGAACAGTTTTCTGGATGGGAGAGAGGTAAATGGTGTGGTGCTGGACTGCTTATCTACTAGGTATTCATGCCAGCTCCTGAGGAACCAAGGTAACAGTTTCCTGATCTTCTGACTTTCCAAGATGCTACAACTGTTTTATTTATTATGGATCCACATGTTATAATGATGTGCTTCATTTTCTAATGAATTTTACCTTGTTTCATACACAGAATCATATACAGCCACCTCATCTGGCTTTAACAACAAAGTTAAGTATCTAAGGAAATATTCCTGAAGGCTAACTGAGCCCTAATGATTTCAATTTCCCTTTGATTCCACTGTAATTGATGGAGACAATTAGGCATTTACACCAGGGGAGAGAGGTGGGGAGGGTTAACTGCTAAGGGTACCAATAGAATGTAGTTAGTGATTTGAAAAATTCTGACTGGGGATTCAAGTCAATAATGTTAGTTATGAGAGGAAAACCTACTTATTTAAATTTAGTTCTTGTTTTCAGTGACCATCTTGCAAAACTGTTGAGTAACACTGTAAGAAATTGAATTTAAAAAGAATACAAACCAATCAATTTATTAATTAAATGTTGGTAAAAATAGATTTTTGTCTGTTGGGTATTTTTTGTTTGCTTTGTGGTTTGTGTTTTTTGAGGTTTTTTTGTTTGTTTGTTGTTTTTTTTTTTTGTTTTGTTTTATTTTGTGTAGAATTAAAAATAATTGCTATTCCTCAATGGAAACAGATTATCCAAGGAACTGAAGAACTTAATCTAGGGTATGTTTATCGTATTGCATTCTCATTTTGTCATGGTTTCTGTAGTTAATTTTACATTATTTTTATTGGATTATTTTCATTGGATTATTTTCTTCTGCTTCTTGCTCTTTGTATTTTTCTGTACTAACGAAAATGGAATATAGGAAAACATGGCTTTGGAGCATACTTTGGGGGGTAAGTTTGAAATAACTTGCAGTTAGGTAATATTACTACTTTCATTTCTTCCTAGCAACTTTCCACTTTTCATTTTAAGATTTGATTGCAGAATTAATCACATGGCTTGTAGTTCTAAAAACAAAAGTATATTGCCAAATAACTGGTGAAAACACAGAGAAGTACTCTTTTAGCAAATGAAGTACTACATAAAAATGACCTCTGTGTTCATTGTATTTTCAGTATTATTTGTCACAATAAGAGACATAATGGGTGAGATTTTATGAGAACATAAAAGAGGTAATGTAAGATTATTGCCATTATTAAACCTACTCTGGCATTCTGCTTCCATAAGCAGCTGCCTGTACTTGGTGTTTCAAATAACAGCAAAAACCACCATAAAGTACCTGTCCATTATTTAATGTCATAGACGAAAAGTTCTTTTTCTGACTCCCACAGATTATCAATTTATGCCCTGAAGCATACGATTTTTTTGTAATTAAATTGTTAGCTTGCAGAGTTGTAAGTGTTATTAATGATCATAAAGTTGTAGCTTTGCCATATAAATATATTGGAGAAAGAAATAGGACAATGTAAAAAGTAGCTAACCTTGACTTCAGTAGGAGCTGTGGGAGCCCAGTACCAGGTCATTTACTGAGGTGCTGAAAATAGCTTTGGTACTAAGACATACATATCTAATGCAAGGAGGAGGAGAAAGTAATCCTCATTCTTAAGAGTCATTATAATTTTATGGGTTGCAAGTCATCTAAAGATTTGCACTGAAAATGTGCAATGGATGTCATACTTTCAAATTGCCAGAAGGTTAAGGTAATGGCAGTCTAAATAAAGAAGGATGAACTGACTAGATATTTTAGCTGAGAACAAAACCTCTTTAAGTTGTTTTTGGAAAAATGGAAATCTCTGTCCAAAGTGCCAACAAAATGCAGTCAGGGGTGAATGGAGGCTTAGCATTATAATGAAAAAAATTTAAAGCCCAGTCTACACATGTCTAAATATCTACTGAAACACATGTAATTAAATAGATTTTCACCTCACCAGCAAAAGATTTTATCCATAAGCTACATCATGAAAGGATTAAAGTAATAAAGGAGTTTAACCTTTTCTTTTTTTGTTCCTGATATTCAGATTTCCCAGATTTCATTATTCTTGTTTTCCATTCATTTCAATATGCAAATGTGCCATGTTGCAAAGACTAAGCATATTGTACAAATTAGAAATGAAAGACTTTGCATCTAACATTGTGGAAAAAAACCCCAACAACCATTGATTGTTAAAAGGTGGAAATGTGTGATGTTCTATGTCTTTCCATTCTAGGTTATGTTAGCACAATTACAATTTCCTGCAGTGTGATTGTGACTAAGTGAATAAAATGCCAGTTGGGATAATGAAATAAGTGTAGCAAGATGGTGCCTAAAATTAATTGCAGAACTAGTGGTTGCATTAGCATATTTATGTTTGTTTCAGTCTTTGACTTTAACAGGTTTGAACAATGCAAAAGCAAAATGCTCTGTACTTTTTGTTCCTGGGTAGACCCTCCAGGAAGGGTCTACCAGTGCTTGTTTGGAGTAAGCATCTATGATTAAGGCAGCTAGCCATTTTTTGAATATAGGACATTTCAAGAAGGTTTGACATTTTGCTTGGGAAACTGTCATCTAGTCCCACGACTAGAACAAGCATGTTTTTTGTACCACAGAAGCAGAACCCTCTTGTTTCTTTTCTGAGGATGCTTACTTCACTGTGGCGTATCAAAGATGGACTCCAGTTCTGGTGAAATCTGAAGACCTTTATTTCACGGCTCCCATCCCTTTTATAGTCCACTAAGTGCTAAGCAGTAGCTTTCCACTCTTTTACTTCCTTATCGTCCCGATTTAGCAAAACTACTAAGGGTTACAAATATTCACATTGTTTGATCTGTCTTTGAGATACACATCCTGCTTTATCTTGCAAACTGTCTGCTTTGTTTTGCTAACCAGTCTTTACCCTTCATTGTTCTCTTTACAGCTCCCAAGGCTTAGGCCGGACCAGGGCATTAACACCTGGTGTTTTCTTTACAGTTCCCAGGACTTAAGCTGGATCACAGCGATAACGCCTGGATCCGTTTCGTTAACTATTTCTATCCCATCACCCACACTTCACTGCTCAGTACTGTCAGTAAACAAAAATTCTTTTCCACTATGTCTCCAGTAACTGACTATATGACACTGTAGCCACATACAATGTGTTTTATTTTTTAAAACCTGTGCCTGTTACTAGTGCTAAGTCTTAGAAGAATAAGGATTTATTTTAGCAAGACACATGCAACACTGTTATGTCTAGAAAACAACTAAGTTGTATTTGTAACTCATATTAATACATGGGCATAAATCAAATAGATAACAATATCCTGGTTAAAAGATTGCTTTAAACATATTGTACTATAGTACTATATTACAGTGCTGTATTATAGATGTTACATATACATACGTTTCTGAGCTCTATCACTGTGCAGAGAAAATGATAAATAAACTTGGAATAAGGATGTATGTAAACAAATTATCATAACACTGTAGCAATCACATCTAACCTTGCTTGGACTTCTCCCACCCAAGAAATGTCAGCAGAGATGTTGAAAGTTCAGGAGGCTCTAAGGCTGTGCAGTGGTGTGGTCTGCTCCTTCCCACACCCGCCCTTTATTTCCCAACTCTGCTCAAGTAATAGTCATCACTCGTGGTGGTAATGGGTGCTTCTGGGTCCTGATGGCCAGTTCGGGGAGATGGATAACAACATCATAGCCAAGGGCTAATCTGAAAAATGTGCACCACTACCCTGTATCCATAGTCCTAGTCAAAATTGACTCAAACCAGGTTTCTGTAGTCGGTATGCAAACAAGATTATGAGTCAATCATCTTACTCCATAAATCATGGACATCTCAGGGCCCACTGAGCCCTCCTGCATGGTGGTGGGCTGTGTGCCAGGATCTCCCCTTGAATAGGGATGCCTCTCAAGGTTACTTCTTGAAGCTGAGAGATTCTTTGCCATAGCAGAGCTTCGATAAGTGATTAACAGCATGCTAAACTTTGGAATCTTAGATAAGCGATATTAAAGATTGATTTTGTGTATATGGTCCTTTAGACATAAACAGTTGACCAAGTCTGAGACCAGGTCTGGATCTAGCTGCACCTAGACTCCTTTCTGAGAAGGAGTTTAGAATACAGAGTGGTCCTTTCTGAACCTCATGACTCAATGGGACAGTCTCCCTGACAGTTTTGTCTGATCCAGTCTATGCACTAAATAATCAAGTGCACCTCACCATTAAATCTTGTTAAATCACTGTCACATTTATTATCAAACTTTGTTAAATTGGTGTTTCATATCAATAATCATATTGTTACTTCTCTTACAAGTGAAGTGTGTCACTCCATTTGTGACAGTCTCTTTTTTCAAGACTTCTTACCGATGTGAAGTTGTGTTGCAGCTTAATGAAGGAATCTGTACACGACAATATAGGCAGAGCTGTCTGCAAATTCTGTAGAAGACTACAAAAGACTCCAACAGAAAATAGACGGGCGATTAGCAACATACTTGAGAAACTCATATGCAGATTGATCACTCATGTCTGCTGCCTGTGTAAGCATTGCCATTAAGGGGAACTGTAGCTTAGCATTTGCTCTGCAGTTTTATTGATTGTGTTTCTCTCCTTGTCTTTGAAGACTGGCTATCAAATATGAATGCAAAGGCTCACCACTACTTTATAAGAGGTTTACTTCTGCCGATTTCTTTGCAGGAGAAGACGGCAAAGGTAAGACAAATGAGAAAGGAGAAGAAGAAATATTTCTATCATCTTCAATTGCTATCACTCTTGATATTTATTCTACTCAGCACCCTTATTTTGTTGCTCTTCAAGAAGAGAAATATTACTTTTTTCATTTGGTTCAGTTTTGCTGGCTCTCCCACTGGAAATGTAATACTGTCACACTTATCACATTTTCCTAAGGAAGATGAAAAAATTAGATGATCTTTTTGGTAATCTCTGCCCATAATTATTTCCTTCATTCTCAGTTACTGGGATGAATTAGAAATTTTAAGCATTAGAAGATGTGAATGTCTTGGTAATTTTGCACTATAAATTAAACCTTTTTATACCCTTTGGTTTCTGTATGTGGAGACCTATTCTATACACTAGAGTAGATTCATCAAAAGAATTTCATAAATGCCATTTGCAGTACATCAAAATGTGTAGCTACTTTGGCTCAAGTAACACGTCTACTGAAGAGGTATTGAAATAATACAAAAATGTTATCAAGTGCTGTGAAAAAAATCTCAGCTTTCTTCAGAAAAAAATCTGCTGCAAAATCTGAAACATTCTTTGTAGGATCCTGGTATAAAAGCTCTTGTGTAAGTTCCAAGTATAAACATACTAAATGTAAGCCCAATAATCATTTTAGGTTGAAATGTGAGGAACTTTTTAGCAGTGGTCTCTTGAACCCTATTAGGTTTACATTACTAGCAGATATCCCAAACAGTTTGTAAAAAGATATTTGGAAGCAAGAACATTTATTTCCCTATAGAAATTCAACACAGTATACCAAACAGAATACACAAAAGAAATATATATATTCTTGCATCTGGCACTGATTGAGGCAATGTATACAGTGAAAGTTTTTGTTGGGAGTTGTTAACAACAGATCATTGCAAAAGGAAAAGTTGTGTCTGTAAATGCTTTTGAGATTACATTCTGAAAAGGGTTCAGGATAAAAGAAACAAAAAAATTAGGAGCTTTATGCTATTTCACACAATTTTGAACTTTATGTCCAATTACTTTCCAGTAATTGTGTTATTTAATTTAACTTTATTTCATTTAAATGAAATTCATTTATGTTATTTAATGAAATGAAAGTTATTTCATTTAACTTTAGTCTGTGTGTACTCATTTATGCCAGTGCAAAAATTACCAATGCTGGGTAGAATTCGTAGGTTTTAAGTACAGAACACATGAAGTTATCTGTGTAATTTGAATAAAGTGAAATGTGGTACTTACTTAATATACTATAGATAACAAATTCATTATAACCAAATCTCCAGTCATGCACCTTTTGCTACTTGAACGCATATGAAAGCAAGTATATGGGCTAATAGGAGGAATTTAGAACTCTTATTTTCTTGGGATGACAGACTAATTTGTACCAAGACTTTTCTCAGGGACTCTATTTATATGTGTCTTTTAGTGGAACAAAAGAGTTAATATTTTATACCCATTATCCAAATAAGGTATTACAGAAGCTTTTCACCAAAGTCACAAGTGACAAAAAGAGATGCATTTTGTCTGGTTGGTTGTTTTTCTTTGATCTGTTTTTCAAGCAGCTTTAGGAACAAAACTAGTGAGATTTTGTACAGATATTGAGAAATCATGACAAGGGGTAACGGGTTAAAACTTCAACAGGGGAAGTTTAGATTGGATATAAGGAAGAAATTCTTTACTGAGAGGGTGGTGAGGCACTGGAATGGGTTGCCCAGGGAGGTTGTGAATGCTCCATCGTTGGCGGCGTTCAAGGCCAGGTTGGATGAGGCCCTGGGTGGCATGGTTTAGTGTGAGGTGTCCCTGCCCATGGCAGGGGGGTTGGAACTAGATGATCTTAAAGTCCTTTCCAACCCTAACTATTCTATTCTATGATTCTATGATTTGGTTTGTAAGGAGCAACAAAATACAGGGGGGTGTTTTTTTTTTGGTGGGTTTTCCCTGCCCCCACCAAGTGTTCAGCTTTCTGCAGAGCCTGGGGATAAGTCTGCATAAATCTATTTCCTATTTGTGACAGCTAACCACTGACAAACATTTTATGACACTAATCATTCAGTAACCATTCACTAATCATGAATGAGAAGTATCAGAGCAAATGGTAAGGGAGAATAAGATGTGGAAGTGGTACTTTTGTAGAAAACATTTGTAGTATCAATCCTCATTTCAAGAGGAAGCTGACACTTAAACCATACTTACCCTGCTTCCAGTGACACCTGACAAAAACATTACAAAGCAATATAATATAGAAAGCTGAGGGTCTTAATTTTGGGTTGAAACCACTATCTTTATTTAAAAAAAGATCATTCAGATAGGAACAGTAGGGGCAATAGTGCAGTGCTCAGGCATGTTAGCAGAGCATTTACATGCTGGCATAATCTCTCTGAGATGAGTCTCTTTGCATTAGAGATCACTCACCAATGAAGCCAGGGAGCCTTACGTTCACTTGTAATTGTAGAAACAATCAGACTATGTCTTTGAGACCCCTTGCTTGTATTTTATGTATTCAGATAAAAATAGTAGCATGTTTCATGGAAAGAATTTCATAAATTGCTTTTGAATTTTTGAGAGGGTTTTTTTGTTGTTGTTTATTTTGTTGCTTGTTTAGGGGTGTGTATTTTTTTTTTGTTTGTTTGTTAAAAAAAGAAAGAAAAGGAGAATAAGACTGTCAGGCTTTCTAAGCATTATTTGGTTTTTACTTCATACACATTTTGTGGAAACATAATTTAGAGACAACCCAAATGTGTCAGAACTGTAATAGTCATAGCATTTATGTAGCAACCGGGAGATGAAGCTGTCTCTATTTGACCCTTAATATAAGGGTTTAGATTTCATCACTTCAATTTTGTTCTGTGGAATCATAAAAAAATATTCTACTATTAATTTAAATGTATACTGAGTTTCTATAACTGTTTTTTTTTTTCCTGAGCTGAATTTTAAGAAAAAACAAATGAAAACCACAAGACATCAAAAGATTTGTGCTTAAGAAAGAAGATCTGGCAATCTGTGTGTCAGAGGTGTCAAACCAAATTAGAACCAGGAAGAACACAGTGAGTATTCTAGTGTCAGTAATGGAATGTAAGAGAAATAATCATGCCTGAAAAATAGGGAGGTATTTGGATTCAACTCTATCTCTGTCCCAGTCTGAGTAAGTCATCTTAGTTTTTCCTTCTGATAGAAATTCTGATGAGAATTTCTATGGTATGCTGTGATTACAAGGTTGAAGAACAGTTTTGGTTTTTTTTTCTTACAGAAATTATGTGGGGAAATAACATAAAGGGCAGCCTAGATAAAGACATAGCAAAAACCCACTAGAGGATAAAGATGGCTTTCATATTATGTATTGAAACCACATGTTTTAGAGATATTTGGAATGAGAGAGAAGTAGAAAATAGTACTCAAGAGTAGAACATCCAGAAATCTTTTACAGTTTTGCATATTAATTTGGATAGAAGAAAGCCAAATAAATTAAACTTTCTGAATAGTTTATAAGAAAGCTCAAATGAGCTGAAAATGAGCAAGTGCTATATTTAAAAATATGAAGATTTCTTTGGAGAACTATGGTTTCCAGATTCTTACCTCTATAACATCATGCAAATTCTATGGCTTTGAAGCAATGTCATTAACTGAAGTATTGTTCAATGATTTTTCATTCTGAGATTCTTTTTATTGGACATTAAACTCTTGCTGAAAAATGACCAATGTGGAGATTTTTATCCCTTCAAGATTTCCCTACATAAAGTTACCTAAAAGTAAGAATGTTGAGGCAGCTGGATAGGTTGACTTTGGCAGAATAGCTGTGTTTTGTAGTCCTCTGCAGGACTGGTGCCATCTTGTGTGACAAATGAAGTACTGTTTGCTAGGAAAGAAAGGCAACAGAAGAGGGACTAGCTCATCCTCCTAACATAAAGAACAGATTCTGACACTGAAACTGTAAATGGAGCTTTCTGAAAGGTTCTGGGTCATGATTCAAGGACAAAAGGAATAGGATTATTAACATTAAAGGAGTCCACATAAACCAGTAAACCTGGAAGGTCATATGAATCAGGCTTTCTGTGAGCAACCTCACATAACTACAAATATGCACAATAGAGACATGTAAACTGGTAATCATAAATTCTGTCCATGGCAGCGGAAGAAAACTCTCTGTCTGCTGAAGGTTAGGATGTGCTGAATTGAATTCCAGGAGTATTCATTTCACTATGTCAGCACAGTCATGGTAGATATTTAAATGTGATCAAATAAATTAGTCTCTCCCAGAATATAGTGACAGACCACTGGACTGACTTTTAACTGACCGCAAAACCAAAAAGGTATACAGAGAGTGGAAGCTGGTTTACTAGTAATGGGTCCAGTATTTTCAGAGTAAGAAATCACTGGCAGATGATGCTAAGAAAGTTGACATGCTTAGTAATTTTTGTATAATTTGTGACTAAAATATCAGCTGCAGCCTAGAAGTAAATGTAGTTAAAACCAACAATAAAAGAAGATTTCAGCCTTGAATAAATCAAGAATAGGTTAGCAGCTACTCATACAGGTTATTTGTTTTTATATTGTAAGACTGATATTTTTCATTCTGTGTAGTTAAAGAATTGACTAGTGAAATGAGAAGTAGAATTTGAAAATAGAATTTATAGAACAAAGTTCAAAAAGACAATTGTTGTGCCACACTTTAAAAAAATTGTAGAAAAGGAAGACCCGAAGAATCATGTATTTGTCAGCAGTAGTTTAATTTCCAAATAGTGATGAACAAATAGTCTTGCAAACTCCAAGGAGCATCTGGAAATAAAATAGAAGACTAATAGAAAAGATGTGTCAAGACAAATCACTTCAGAACAAACTAATTTACTTCTGCAATAGAATAATAGAATCATAGAATGGTTTGGGTTAGAAGGGACTTTAAAGATCATCTAGTTCCAACCCCCCTGTCATGGGCAGGGACACTTCCCGTAAGACCAGGTTGCTCAAAGCCCTGTCCAATCTGGCCCTGAACCCTTCCAATATATAGGATAATGGGCCTTGCAAACAGAAGAGAAGTAGTAGACTTTTTGATTTAGACTTAATTTTATTTTTAAAGTCTTTTGACATTAGGCCTCATGATAGTACTAAGAAGGCTGAGAAAAAAATGCTTGAATGAGAAAAGTTTAAGGTGGAATTCCAGCAAATCTGGCAAGGAAATGGTGCCTGTGTTGTATCCTCAATTCACTGCCAAAATGATAGGGTTTTGCACTGATCACTAAATATAACAAAGCACTAAAAGTCCTGCTTAGGAATGACTTGGATTCTTCTCTCTGGATCTTTAACAGTGGATTAAAATGTGTGTTATAAGTTCCATCTAGATATGGTCAGTATAGAATAGAATGTCCTGCTGTAGACAGGTGAAAAGGCTGGATAATGTCGTGATAATCTATAAGGTCTGTGATTCTTTGCTCCTTTGCACATATAAATATGTGTGAGAAAGTGGTCAGGTTTTGACTTCCAGGTTTTATTTGTCTATTCACTTATGTAGTTAAGAGTTTTAGCATCAGTGGGATTATTTGGAGTTAAGGGCATCCAGAATTACATTACTAGATGTTTTTTAAATACATCTAATTGCTGGTTAAAGACAATGTGTGATTCAGTACTTGCAGGCAATTCCTATGTCAAAGGCAGAAATAGAATTTAGTTATATGGATAGTTAATTACTCAGTCAAAAATAAGAAGCAGCAGTCTCCTGTTTCCATGAACAATGCTATTTATAGAGATCAGGAAGAGATGGACATTTTTACAGAGAATTTGAAGCTTTAATGCTGGATTGCATTGTGAAGAGCTTTTGGGATTACATGCATGTTATATAGTATTTACTAAATTCAAAACTTAGGTTTTAATTTTAACACTGCCAAGAGGCTGAAGTCTTAATTCTAGGAAAGGTTTAAATGATGCCCTGTGCCTCTAACTAGACCATATGGTCTAAATGCTGAGTATCTTATAAACATGCCCGACACAGCTCTAAATTAGGTCATGGCTAAAACAGCAAAATCAGTCAAATTTGGGTCAAAAGGATCTGCTTTTCTTTTCTGTGTTACAGAGAAATAATTCAATGCATAAATCATGTACATCTGCATAGATGTCTAATTTGTGAATCATGTTTATATTAGTAAAATTTGATATGTTGAGTAAAGCCACAGTGTTCCATCAGTATCAAGTTACTCTTTACCCAAAGAAAAAGCTGTCCTACTTAGGAAAAATATGTTATGCAGGCATAAGTATTAAATCCATAGTTAATAGGCCCTTAAGATTTTCTGAGATCTTTCAGTGGAAGCTGGATTAAAATTTCCATGTCCTTCAGTTCAGTGACTAAATTCATTCTCTGCATCTGTTGCTATCATTTTTTGCTGGGTACTCGACTCTTCTGCAATATTGTGTATTAATCCAGAATAGTCATATATTACATTATGCATATGGAAAGCTGTTAGCATTGTAAAACATGTTAATTTCTTTCCTCAGAGCCTCCTAATCTTTTGATGAATATCACTGCTATGATACGAAGTTGATGGATCTCTGCAGACTAAGAATCTTGGGGCAATCAACTACAAAGGACTCCTAACATCTCAAGAATGAATCTGAATCAAGATAAGTTTCTTAAGAAAGCTTGTCTTAAAGTATTTTCAAATACCTTAGCTTAAAGGTAGTATTCAGCTAATTTAAAAGTTATATATCTAATGAAACCATATGCCTACAACCAACAGCAGAGAGACACCACTAGGGACATTTTCCAGAAGATATTGGGAGAACTGGCTACCCAGGATTTGGAGAAGACTGAGGTTCTTAATGACTTCTTTGCCTCTGTCTTCACTGGCAAAGGCTCTGACTGCACTACCCAAGTCTTGGAAGGCGGACGCAGAGACTGTAAGAATGAAGACCCTAGGCCCACTGTAGGAGAAGACCTGGTTCAAGACCATCTTAAAAACCTAAACGTACAAAAGTCCATGGGACCTGACGAAATCCACCCGCAGGTCCTGAAGGAGCTGGCAAATGAAGTTGCTAAGCCACTGGCCATCATATTTGAAAAATCATGGCAGTCAGGTGAAGTTCCCAATGACTGGAAAAAGGGAAATAGAACCCCCATTTTTAAGAAAGGAAAAATGGATGACCTGGGGAATTACAGACCAGTCAGTCTCACCTCTGTGTCTGGCAAACTCTTGGAGCAGATTCTCCTGGAGGACATGCTAAGGCACATGAAAAAACAAGGAGGTGGTTGGTGACAGCCAGCATGGCTTCACTAAGGGGAAATCCTGCCTGACCAATTTGGTGGCCTTCTATGATGGGGCTATGAAACTGATGGACAGGGGCAGAGCAGTTGACGTCATCTACCTGGACTTGTGCAAAGCGTTTGACACTGTCCCACATGACATCCTTGTCTCTAAACTGGTGAGACATCAATTTGATGGGTGGACCACTCGATGGATAAAGAACTGGCTGGATGGCCGCATGCAAAGGGTTATGGTCAATGGCTCGATGTCCGGCTGGAGACCGGTAACGAGTGGTGTCCCTCAGGGATTGGTGTTGGGACCGGTCTTGTTCAACATCTTTGTCAGTGACATGGACAGTGGGAGTGAGTGTGCCCTCAGCAAGTTTGCCGATGACAACAAACTGTGTGGTTAAGTTGATACGCTGGAGGGAAGGGATGCCATCCAGAGGGACCTCGACACGCTTGTGAGGTGGGCTGATGCCAACCTGATGAAGTTTAACCATGCCAAGTGCAAGGTCCTACACGTGGGTCGGAGCAATGCCAGGCACAGCTACAGGTTGGGCAGAGAAGAGATTCAGAGCAGCCCTGCAGAGAAGGACTTGGGGGTGTTGGTCGATGAGAAAATGAACATGAGCCGGCAGTGTGAGCTCGCAGTCCAGAAAGCCAACCGTATCCTGGGCTGCATCAAGAGGAGCGTGACCAGCAGGTCGAAGGAGGTGATCCTGCCCATTTACTCTGCTCTCGTGAGACCTCACTTGGAGTATTGTGTGCAGTTCTGGTGTCCTCAACATAAAAAGGACATGGAACTGCTGGAACAAGTGCAGAGGAGGGCCACGAGGATGATCAGGGGACTGGAGCACCTCCTGTATGAAGATAGGCTGAGAAAGTTGGGGCTGTTCAGCCTGGAGAAGAGAAGGCTGCGTGGAGACCTCATAGCAGCCTTCCAATGTCTGAACGGGTCCTACAAGCATGCTTGAGATGGACTGTTCATCAGGGACTGTAGTGATAGGACAAGGGGTAACGGGTTCAAACTTAAACAGGGGAAGTTTAGATTGGATCTAAGGAAGAAATTCTTTACTGAGAGGGTGGTGAGGCCCTGGAATGGGTTGCCCAGGGAAGTTGTGAGTGCTCCATCCTTGGCGGTGTTCAAGGCCAGGTTGGATGAGGCCTTGGGTGGCATGGCTTAGTGTGAGGTGTCCCTGCCCATGGCAGGAGGGTTGGAACTAGATGATCTGAAAGTCCTTTCCAACCCTAACTATTCTATGATACTGATTCTATTTTTCCTGAAATGAATATCTCAAGCTGAGTCACAATCCATTGTGTCTGGCTGTGTTGGTTTGCTAACACTCCCCTTAGATGATGTACTGGTTTCTTTCATGTCCACATACCTAGATATACATTCTTACATTTTTTATGCCATAGAACTTTTGTGGTTTCTCTAGTTCACCTCCATACACTCAAATTTCTCTTTTACAGGCAGTGCAACTCCACCTCCTCTTCTTCCCTTTCCAGTCTTTCTGAAAGAGTTTGTAGCCATCTGTTGTGGTCTTTCAGTCAAGTAAGTTTTCTCACCAAGTTTCTGTGATTCCTATATCATGACTCACAGTGGGAACAGAGCTCCAGTTCCTCCCGTTTGTTGCCCAGACTATGTGCATTGGTATATATGCATTTGAGGATGTATGTTGGGGACCATTCCTTCCTACTCTGTAAAGTGCAAGTAGAGAAGGGAATTCTCTAATGTTAGTAAAAAGGAGATGCTGATTGAACATAAATGTCTATGAATGGCTCCAGTTTGAAATGGCTATCAGAAGAAAGGCTCAGGGGATGGATGTGAAATGGAGCAGATACTAATTCTTTGATCAAGACCAAAAGTTCCAGCTATGATGGGGATCCATAGTGAAAACTGGCAGACTTTCCCAAACCCTGTTCCTGTGGAGAAACAAGACCAAGCCATCTTGTACTGCTCATGTTTGTGCAAATGCTGTGTCTTAATGTAACTGCTGGTAAAGCACTATATGTGTGATCCTATTTGGCAGCATGTGTCAGGCTGGACTCAGAGCCATAGCAGCCTTGCTTCTCCCAGGCTACCCAATCCAGCTACCTTTAACATGGGATACATGAATCTTCAGATTGATCTTACGCATAATACTGGTAGGAAGAAGGGTATTTTTCTACTGCAGGTTAACCTGATCCGAAGCAGGGGTGGAATATGTCCTTGAGGAATGAATTTGTGGTCTGAGATTTCTGTTTTTCTTCCTATTTACCTTTTTTGCCTAGTTGCTATTTTCATTCACTTAGAGGCAAAATAGTTTATTTATAGCTACTTGGACTAGCTTATCTTGATATGGAGATAAAGCTATTTAAAATAATGTGGGGATCAAAGTTTGTTTACCTTATACACAAACCACTTAAGCAGAATAAACATTTCAATGCAAGTTTAAGTTTTCACTGTGGTATCTTAACAGGAATATAGATTTTCAGTAGTAATCTTTCTTCCTGTTATACCTTAAAATAGTCAGAATCATTAACAGTAAAGATTGCTGCTGGAATAAGTACAGCACATCTTTATATTTATCACAGAGGGCAATTCTGGGTCCAGACTATGACAATCAAATTGCTCCAATATGACTAGCTATTATACATAGCAATTACCAGACCCAAACAAACAAGAAAGGAAAGCTGTTTGCTTTCAGGAAAGCTAAATAAATTGAGAATGCTGCTGCTATTGTTGTTGTTATTATGTCAATAGGAAAAGGTTATTTTGGGGCTGGCCTAATCTCTTTTCTCCAGAGGCAGAGAACCTCCTTGTAAAAGTAAGGCTTTTATTAAACAAAAGAAAGCAAACAGATAAAGGAAAAATCTGAAAGAAGCTTTTGAGAGGAATTCATACCTGTCATCACTTATTCTAGGAAAGAAAGGAGTATTTAGCTGGAACATGGAGGATATAAACTCAAATAATTTATTTGTCTGAGGAAATATGGGCTCATGTTACACATAAACCTTCTTTAATTCCCTTACTATATGGTATTTTGGAATCTCTGAGGCTTTATAGCATGGAACTCTCTATAAATTGCATAAACCAAAAAGCAGGAAAAAATTCTATGGAGGCTAATTGTATTTTGCTATGTTATTTTTCAAGTCAACTCTCTGTCCCTGTTCATTTTGTGAAGCTGTTCACACACTCACGTGGGCGTAGCATAAAGGTACCACAGAGGACATATGAACATAAGAAATGGTTAATGACTAGATTAAATAGGCATACTTGGGTAATATTGAAGTGCTGAGGAATAAGGCGTGTAACTACATTCTTATACATTCAAATATTGAAGCTCTATCTACTGGTGTCAGTAGCTTCTCATTTGGCATTCTGGATTTTATTAATTTTTTTCTTGGTTTTTAATTATTTTTTTTAATTAGTTGTAGACACAAAATAACGTGAACAGTGGTGTCATGGTTTAAACTGGTCAGCCACAAATCAGCCATGCAGTCTCTCTCTCACTCCCCCCCTTCTTTTCCTGCCCCTGCTCCCGAAGGGATGGGGAGGAGAATCAAAAAGAATGTAACTCCCATGGGTTGAGATAAGAACAGTCCAGTAACTAAGGTATAACACAAACCACTGCTGCTACCACCAATAATAATAATGATAAACAAGAGAAGAGAATACAACACCTCATCACCTGCCGACCGATACCTCGCCCCACCCAGCAGTGGTGAACTAGCCCTTCCAGATAAACTGCCCCCAGTTTACATCCTGGACATGACGTGCTGTGGTATGGAATACCTCTTTGGCTAGTTTGGGTCAGGTGTCCTGCCTCTGCTTCCTCCTGGCTTCCCCTCCTCTGTCAGAGCATAAGACTCAGAAAGTACTTGATCAGACTAAACATTTGAGCAGTAACTGAAAACATCTGTGTTATCTGCACTGTTCCCAGGCTGAAAGTCAAAACCACAGCACTGCACCAGCTACTAAGAAGGAGAAAAATGACTGCTACTGTTGAACCCAGGACAAGTGGGAATTAAAATAAGTTTTAAGGTGACTAAATGTTAGTAACTGCCGTGGTCATTACAAGACTCTGTGAATTCAACCTTTCAGGGATTTTAGTTTGATCCAATGAAAGATCATAATGTTAGATAATAATCAGAAGATCCAGATTGCTTTCACAATTAATTCACTTTTTTTTTATATATAGGGTTAGGATTAGCCAGTGAACTGTACAAATACACATTTCAGAAAACCTCACACATAACTGTAGAGAATGGACTGTGTTCCAAAATGAATGAACAATGTTTGTAAAAAAAGATGATAAGGAATCCTTTTTACACTGAATTTAAATTTATCTGAACACAAAAAGATCGTGGTGAGTATCTGTTATAATAGAACTTGGACTAGCTTATGCTGTAAATTGTAAGTGTGTTTGAAAATATTTAAATAAAACTAAATTTGCAGTATGTCAGTTATGCATATAATGACATGCACATTATACTTTCCATATCAACGGAGTAGATAAAATTTTATATATTATGCCACACAATGTTTTTATTTGGAAAACAACAGTTTACTGTATTTCAATCCCCATTGCAAGTCTGACTCTTACATCTCTTTGGTTAGTGTGTCTGATCTCCTTGTACTGTGACTCAGTTTTAAGTTTCTCTGTTTCCTGTCTTTAAAACTGGATAAAATATTGACCTATATATAATTTCTACTGTAAGTTTAATGTACACATTATGGTAAGAAGCACCATTATTTTAGTCAAAATAAGATTTCAGTTACCATGAACATTTCCCTGGTAGCTCAAGGAAGGAAAATTCTGTTATTATTTTTTACAATAGATTTCAGGCAAGGAAAAGAGTAATGCTTTGTTGAGGATACTGCATCACTGAGTGAGACTTTACTTGAGGACTTAATGAAAATTAGTCAGAATAAATTAGCTGAGAAGATCTTATCTGGAGTTATCAACAGACTGTTAAAGAAAAATTACATAAGTGAATTAAAAAAAATTAATACTGGGCTGCTCAATTTCAAAAGAGAAGGTCATTTTTTTTGTTTTGCAAGGTACTCTTGTTCCCTTTTATGTGACATACTGCTGTCTAGTTCTTACAATAAGTTAAAATCTTTGTACAAGTTTTGTTCCATTTTCTCATAACAGGTTTGTTTGGGTTTTTTTTATGACTCATTAAAATATTCTTATGCAAGTATGAAACAGTCTCTTTTCCCAGAAATTTTAATTGTTCTGGAGTTAGCAAATTTATGGTTTATATTTCTCCACCTGCACTACAAAATATGAATGCTCTGTCTTAAAATATGGCCTAGTTCTAGTAACATTACAATGAACTATATTAATAAAGACTATTTTTACTGTAAATATCTTCCTAATCCAAATTTATTTAAGAGGTAAACTGAATGGGAAGGGCTACTGTCCCATAGCCAAATAAATTTCTCCAATAGATAAAAAGTCAATAATATGGAAAGCAAAGACAAAAATAGCTGCAAAAGTAGCCTCAAATTCTGTGTTAAAATACACAGCATCAGATTGCCTTCCTGGTGGTTTTATCTAGGAGGTCAGTTTTTCAAGATCTGCCAGAGACCTGGTTGCACTACGTTGTGGTTTTCTCTTGGGCCTCATGCCTGAGTTCTCTTCCCTTGTTTATATATGCAGTTAGAATTTCAGGAATATAAGAAAATTATTAAAATCTACTGCTAGATTTTAATACTTCTTTATCTTTTTAACTTTTATACTAATTTCCAAATTATTTCTTGTTTGATACTACTTTTTCCAGTCCTTTTTCTTCTAGCTCTCTATTTTTCTATTTTCTATATTCTTTACTGAAAGATCATGAATTTCTTCTCAGAAGAGCAAATACTGTTGTATTACAAAGGGAATATTACAATCCTTTCCTCTTTCCTGTGGCTGTTTACAAGATGTACAGGTCTGATTCATGATTTCCATCACTTTTTCCCTTGCTATAGTTTTATTTAACTTTTCCTACTTTATCTCTCTCTGTTACCATGCCTATTCTACATATAATTTCTTGCCAAATACTTGTGTTTGAACTCCTATCCCCTTTTCTGAGGATATGACTCCAAAACTATGATAAAGCTCTGTCAGAATCCTTACAGAGTAAATCAGCCAGTTTTCTGGCACCTCATGCTGTCCAATCATACAGGTTTGGGGTTTTGTCTTGTTTTGGTTTTTAATGATCTATAGTCTTTATTTTTGGTTATAAAACAGATCAGTGAAACTATTTCTAATAAGAGGGAAATAAATTTCACATTGTGGTGCTTTCTTCTTTCAAGAAGTAATCAACTTCATAATGTTATTGTGTTTGTAATTGTTTTTGAAGGAATGAGGAAATTTTTAGGACTCTGTTGTTGTCTTTAACATTTACTGGGACTACAGTACTATAAGGAAGTGCCATCATGCTAATCAGTGTACAAATGGATAGTAAAAATGTCTCTCTCTGAAGCAGCCTTGAGTCTGACTAACTACCCAGGAAAAAACGTTACACACTACACAAGTAATCAGTCTTTCAGAGTCAATGGCATTTGTCCACTTATTTCTTTGTATATCAAACCCTAGCCTATTTCCAAACCTGTCCATATATGCAACCACTTGTTAACAGAATTTCACCATATAACTTCAAATATTTGTGTTTATACATAAGTATTAATATATTTCTGTATACATGTTTATGAAAGTAATTTATATCTGCTGTCCTAGAAGAGGTTTCATGATAACAGAGTTAAGAATTGGAGAGAAAAGATCATAGCTCAGAAAGTATCACTAATCAAGCAAATCCTAGCCATCGGCAAGGTGGGAAGTAATGTAGCTTGATGCTGGAAGGACAGCCTATGAAAATCAGACAATCTCTTGATGCTTGGTATTAAAAGTGCTATATAAATGAGTAAAATGTATGGTAATATAATTAGGGCAGAGCTGAGGTCAAGTACCCTTTCAAATGAGATTAAGCATATTATTCATGGCAGTGTAGACATCATTAGACATATATAATGTCTATGAAGAACAATCTGTGTGAAAGGATATCAGTAATAGAGCTTGACATCATCAGACAGTCAATTCAGACTTCTCTTGTGATGCATAAGCTATATAAATCTTCAGAAACATTATTCTGTGCTAGAACTAGGAACATAAACCTGTGCAACATCAAGTCAGGAACACAAATCTCTATACTAACACAATAATACATTTGTTATTATTTTGCAATTGATAAATGATACACATAACATGAACAGAAAAGTGGGAGGTAAAAGTGGGAAGGTAAAGATATAAAGGTGAGATAGAAATGGTTAGGAGGAAACAAAATAAAGATGAATGCATTTCCCAGAAACCATAAAACCCAAGTCAACAATTTTATGATGAAAGATGAGAAAGTTTAATGAGAATAGAGGTGAAAAATACGATGAAATTCAGTGCAGTTAACTGATGTAAATTATGCAGTCAAATTCTGTTACAGTAATATCACCAGATACTATGAAATTTTAATATTTTATGTAAAATGGTAAATACACCTTTGAGAATAAATGATGTCTGGGATTTTTGTCCAAAAGAAATTAGAGTCAGCCTTGTTCAACTAGGATAGTGCCACCTTGCTCACAGGCAAGTTTTGTCATAGAAGTCTTGTTAATTTGGGCACTTGCAAAGGGGCAAAGGATAATATACATGTTGACAAATATATTTTAAAATATAGTAATGGAAGGTGTTGGAGCCACATAGCAGGGAGTTAGATTTAAAATGACAGAAATAATACTAAAGTATTTCTTTAATTTTGAGCATGCATTTCATTATTTTTTCTTCTCTGTTCCTTTTCTCTACCTGTTTTCTTAATTAATATCTAGGTGAAAAGTAGCTCCGATGGTGGCACGATTGGCAGCAGATCACTCTAGTGTGGCTCCGAGAGGGTTTCCTGAACGGGAGGAGCAGAGACACTTGCCACTTGAATGTATAAGAAGCCCTTAGGGAGTGTGAGTGAGCAAGAGCACTGCCAACAGGGTGAGCAAACAGGGTGTGACACGTCTGCAAGGGCATGGCATGGCATTTTGAGTGGAAGAGCATGCAGGACACCAGGGAGCTACAGTGGCCACCCTGCTGAAAGCAGATCTGCACCCACCACAACTGACAAAACAGCTACCCAAACAAAACTCCGGTGGGAACATGCTGCCACCCCGGTGCCAGGCTTCAGGGAATGCAATGCTCTCGAGCTAGTATCAACAGCAGCAATAATCACACCTGTGAGAGGTAGAAGAATTTCTCTGCTTAGTGACAGAGCTCTGGGAGGAGGAGACGAGTAGGCTGAGGACAGCAAGGGAGTGTGAGAAAGAGATAGACTACTGGAATCGTGCCCTACCTTCCCTCATTTTCAAGGTCTTTTTTCACCTAAGTGATTCTATGAATTAATGAAATTGAGTCAGTTTTCAAGTAGCTTTGGAAATACAAAGATGAGTTTGCCTGAAACATCATCAGCACAATCTCATGGAACTGAGTAAATCCATTTAGTTGCATCTGAGTCATGGATATTGAATATTCGTGTAACTTCTTATTTATGTTTCCATGCTGCAAATATATTGCATCAGCCATATACAAAGTGATAGATTTCACATCAAAATATCTCAGGGAAGGAGTGCATTGCAAAAATCTGTATGGTTACATGACGCAGTTTACAATAGCAGGTAGATCAAAGATGAGGGCAGGAGGGCCCAAGACTCTTGGTTGTTATTCAAGGATCACCTGCTCCAAGCTGAGGAGTGTTGCATCCCAACTAGAAGGAAATGCAGCAAGAGGGCCAGGAGACCTCCTTGGATGGATAAGGAGCTGCTGAGGAAAATTCAAAGGAAAAAAGAGGCTTATAGAAGGTGGAAGCAGGGACAGGCGGCCTGGGAAGAACACAGGGATGCTGTCCGGGAAGCTAGGGACCAGGTGAGGAAGGCTAAGGCCCAGTTAGAAATGAACTTGGCTAGGGATGTTAAGGATAACAGGGATTCTATAGGT